>NC_089527.1:19265737-20006987 GCF_963924715.1 Thunnus thynnus
GTAACAGTGCCATTATATCTGTATGAAATAAATCTGTGCAACATGCAAGCGTAATATTAATGACAGACAAAATGTGTATGTAGTGTTCAGTGGTCATAATTAATGTCAAACAACCATGATTGTTGTGAAATTTAATCTGTCTTACATGCGTTGGAGCCAAGAATCACCTTTGAACTAGCTCTACTTTCTTTTTCTTTTCGTATCAGATCACTTTCTGTGAGGTTAATCCCTTTGACCTTTGCTGTTTCTACAGTATTTAACCTGGTGTGTATACAAGGATTTTCAAGAGGATTACGGAGGTCCTTAATGGGGGATTAGCCAAATCCTCTTGTTGTCCGTCCCAAATTCTATTACACTGAGGGATTACACAATCAACAATAGCTGAAGGCAGCTGGGTTAAGAGGGTGAAGTTTAAGACGTGTTGCTCTCTTTGCTCTAATTGGACTTAAATGGCTCGTAAGCTTCACAACATAATGTAAAATTAAAGGGCTGTGTGCCACTTTCCAGTGAAATCAATGAACACTGGGAAGGTGTGAATGATGTCACACTGGCAGAGGGTCAGGGTCAGAGTTTTTTCTCTCTCTTTTTTTTTTTTTAGGTTGGATTTTTGGTTAAAGTGTGTAATTACAAGCTGATGACAGAATTGCAGATTCCAACTGTGTGTGGTCCTTTCAGTGTGTGTGTGTGTGTGTGTGTGTGTGTGTGTGTGTGTGTGTGTGTGTGTGTGTGTGTGTGTGTGTGTCTTCCTGATACACAGTGGTGATGCCAGACTCCCCCTATAGGATGCCACCAGTACTTCACTACAGTGAGTGGTGGAAACTCCTCACTAATCCATCATATCAGCTGATCAATGAGATCATTTTTTATTTATTTATTGGTGATAATCCTTTTTATTTTATTCAGTTGAAGCAACTTTTGTGCACCTTTAGTTCAGTATTATTTATGGTTAAATTAAATGCATCTTTGTTCTGCCTTTGTGTGAAAGTGTTTTTCTCATCTTACATTTTACAACATAAACATAGAACTATGGAACATAAACTGTTAATATTGCATTATACTCAGTAGTGTTTCTAATATATTGTCCACCCCATTCATAACCTTAACCTTAACCCTTACCCTCACTGATGATAGACATAAATATTAGAGACACCTCTATACAACCTACAGCCTCCAAAATGACCATGAAATTGAATGTTGAAGCAGAAATTTAAAAAAACTGATTATTAAAACCTTCATAGCAGAATTCATTGCAGACTGTCTTAGAGAGCATTAGTTGTATCCAGGTGTACTTAATAAACTGCAACTGACTGTATGATAAGATGACAATTAAATATCACCCAGCAAAGCATATCATCACTTTCACCATCTCCTCCAAGTTGCCCTGGATCAGACACTAAGAGGCCACTTTACACTCAGACTGTCCTGCTTGTTTGTGTGTTTGTGTGTAAGTGTGTGTTTGCTACCAGGCCAGAGGTTTAACCAAAGGCCAGCGCACTCCTCTCACCAGATCATGTGTTTTCATTGTTTCCTCCTCAAGAAACACAAATAACTCAATTTGTTTGCAACTTGCGTTCCTGCATGCATCCCATCCCGCTTGTCAACTGATATTCATGGAATTTCGACGAGGGCTTCACAGTGAGCCTGAGCAGAGACGCGGGGAGGCTGACAGCGCTAATGGCTATAAAGATAAGTGGAAGAATGTTGACGCTTGAGAAAGCCACAGGCAATAGAAGAGGATGAGAGAGAGAGTTCACCATTTAGACCGCTCCCTCACAATGGGGGACACAACTAGTATTTATCAACCCTTGCACTTGAAATTACTGCCTTTAAGTGCTGCTTACAACATAGAATAAATAAAGCTGACTCATTCAATCCCACAAACCAACACTGTGTTTGACCCCATTGCGTCATATTATGTCTGTAAATGTTTTTGGCTACTTGTCTTCTGTGGATTTGTAGTAACATCAGGACATAAATAAGCATAGAGAAGACAGTGATTGTTGCCTGTTGAGAAATGAGATGTTGAGATTGGTGCTCCTCTCTTCCTCTGTCTTTTATGTCTTTTTTTTTGCCTTCATGTCTGTCTGCCTCTCTCTCCCTCCATCTGCCTTTCTCTGAGTTGCGGCCAAAGTAAACACCACGCTTAACACTCTCAATCACAGGATCTCTCAGAGGAAGAGGGGGCAGTGCCCTGGCACAGTGCTGGCGGCCAAGCCTGGGGAATGGGAGAGGAAGTAGGCCGCTGCCTCAGAAACGTTCTATCATTCCAGCACCAACAGGGAATTCACATCTATCAGAGCATGTGCTCACATACTCAAGTGCTCCTACTTGACATAAATATTTGCATGACATGGGCTGACATGGGAGATCCTATCATAAGTCATACAAACTCATCATAGCCCATTACAAGCAGCACTCACAGTGACCACCAAGACAGTCAGTGGCAAAGTAGAGAATAATGGCCGCCTCCTGGCCTGACGGCAGCTACAGTTACAGGGACATGGGATCATTCTGTCATCACGTTTTTAAACAAAATGTCATCCCGGCTATTAGATTGTCATTTTTAGCTGCTGTGTCACAGCCCTGCAAAAAGTCCAGTGACAGATTGTTCTCCTACTGAATGCCTCTCGGTGGTTATGCGCTTGTGCATTTTCCCACGTACTTCAACCTTTGCTTGACTGCAGCCCACATCACTCTCAATTGTGCTTTGTGTAACCGCACGAGGAAGAGCCTCTCTGTTATTTTTGGTGTATGAATGTGTCCATGAGGTGTTGTGCGTGTGTGTGAGACAGGCCTATTCATTTTACTTTTGTCCATCAACACCTACTGTATTTGAGAGGAAGCACAGTTTTCATGCAGCAAAGGGGCCAGTTTGTGTCCATATGAGCACTTCCTTCATTCAGTGCAAAAAAACATACATGCTTTGTGACAATCCTTTTTTTTTCTGGCTTGTTTTGCCCCTCAGCCTGCTCATCAGATTCAAAGTGTGTGTTACAGATAGCTTTGGCTTTGAACCAGCACAGTTTGCCAAGCAGGTTATCCTGCTGTGCTCTTAAACATAAATCTACTGCTAAATAGCAACTACAAGACATGCAGACAAGTTGCCTGAATTAAAAAAACACTTATACGATGTTGAATTGGTGTTGGGTTAACCATAAGGGGCAAAGCAGATGAGCAGAACAAGTTGAAATATATTTCATCCGAAATGTGTCTTCATCTCAGAGTGAGTCTCCATTTTTCACTGTTCCTGTCACATGAAGCAAAGGTTTATTTTATCGTCTGCATTCACATTTGAATTCTGCAAATCCTAAAATCTTACTGTAGATCAGACTATCAGCAAACCTTCTCGTAACATACTATATTTCAGTGTGGTCAGTTCAGATGACTGTGATCAAGACAAAGATTATTTGCATGCATGCTGCAACTCTGTAGAGAATGATCACTGTCATCCCGAAACAATGGAGCTGATTTATGAAATATGACAATACTGAGACATTCATGATTATTGATTGGTATTGTTAGCGGCTTTAAAAGAGCCATATGTCTTCATCTTCAGCAATGACATACGTATAACAAATAAGTTTACCACACCGTGCGAGCCGAAAACCCAAAGGCAACATTTTAGGGTTCTGATACACATCACAGGGTTACTTCATTACATCTTGTGTCATTACAGTGAGATTCTTGCATGAATTAGCAAAATAAATGAATATAAACCTTTTTCTTGACAAGCACATCCATAAAAAAACAGGAGGGAAGAGTTCGTTATTGAAATACAAATGAGCTCCATATTAGACAGGTGTGCGCTTATTGTGCTGTAATAAATACAATATCATAATACACTTATAACTTTTACAGTGCAGCTTAGTGCGAGAAATACAGCATGTGGTTCAGGGCCCATGCATCTTAGTCAAGTGTGATTCCTCTTGGAAACGTGTTTATGAAAATAATCTATCCTCTATGTGTTTTGAATGGTCACAGACAGGAGGATGTTGCTTCAGCATCCTCTCAAGGTTAGCAAAGTTGCCCAGATGAATGGTTTTTTGAGACTGTGCTCGTATGTCAATGTTTACCCCATTAGTGACAGCTCCGAGGCAGTAGGCCACTTAATATTGTCTGTGTAGCCCCGACTGTCCCCACACACCGGTTCAAAAGTTCAGCCACTTCCTCAAGGGTCTCATCACATTCTCGCCACATCTTGATTTTCAAAGCTTCATGGAGAGACTCGACCTGTCAGGAGAGATACCACAAAAAAACGATGATGGAAGACAGGTTTGGGGCCAGGGCCCGTCAGGCCAGCAAAAGCTGCCTCCTGGCTCTCTGGTTTAGGAGGCCTGGACGACGGAGCTCATATTAAAGGCTGTGTAGTGGTCCAGGGCACGGCTGCCTGCAACCAGCTAGAGGAGGAATTGATTGTTCTGGAAACTGATGAAGCTCGGGCACAATTAGATTGCAAGGCAGTGCTGTGAGGTGAGAGAGCACCCTGCCTGCCTCGCTGTTGATTGATGGTAAAATAATAACCGCTGCGTATTAACTACAGAGTTCACCACCAGGTTAAGGTGGGCCAAAAATTGTTGCTCTTATTAGATTCCGATATGACTTGCGATGTAAAAAGATTATTTTCATTGTGGCAGTGGACAGTCATTTTGCATGCAGGGTGGTGGTTTCCTATGTTACTGTCAAATGTCTACATGAGAGTCAGGGGGGCACCGGGTCAGGAGTCACACCAGGACATTAGCGAATGTTATTCTGACATTCCAGCCTACAAAAGCAGATGTGTTGCTTATTCAAATACGATCACTCACACTGAAGGTAACCTAGGGTCCCTTTATGTTTCACTGTTTCCTCATATCTCCTGCACTGCATCAATGTCTGCTCAAAAATGTCTGTGGCTCCCAAAAAGGCTGGGGGAGCATCAGTTCATCATATTACTGGACTTCAAAATGAATATCCTCTTTCATACATATGTCAGGGAGCCAAACCAGTGAGTGCACAGCCATACTCATATAATATATGAGTAAAGAAATGCTGCTCATGGACAGAGGTAGTTTCACTGAGCAATCTATTCATGGTTTAGATAAGGATTAGGGAGGCCAAACAGTCAAAGAGTAAATGCATTTTTCTTGAAGAGCATTTCCTCAACATGTGGATACAAAACAATTTTCCCTCTTGCTCAAAGTGTGTAATCCTGCTGGTCATTTGTTAGCCTGTGCATCTCCCATGTGGAGGCGAGGCCACAGGCAGAGCGTTGGGGTATACAGGAGGTGAAAGCTTATAGTAGCATATCAGAGCTCGGGGATTCACACTCATTTATCTCCATTTCTCGCACACGGTATCTAGTAATAAAGGCTCAAGTGAAAATGGTGTTTATCATTGGAATGACAACATCTCCCAGATGCTGCAGAAGAAAACTAGAGAATAGATAACGCATTACAATAACAAGTCCTTACTCTGCGGAGAATCCAATTAGGAGAGCCTTACATCATGATAATCAAGCGGAGGTGGACTGGTTCATTTAGACCGGTGGATAACAGCGCAGAGGGAGGTCTGGTCCGGGGGATCAGGGTTAGTTGCAGTTAGACCTGCTGCATACATCAGCAGCCATCTAGTGTGGGGTGTTTTACCCCCTAGTGGTTTAGAGGAGGAATACAAGCTGAGCTGCTTTTAATGCACATTATGGAAAATGTGTTTTGAGTGTTTCAATGCTGATTGCTGTAATAGAGTAAAAACACCCACAAATAACTGGAAGCATCTTAAGCAAGTTTTTTTGTTTGTTTTGTTCTTTGAGAGAGATACAAGTGACTTCATTTACAGCTAAACATTATGAATTGTATTGCAGCAGAGCAAAAACCAGTGTTCCTCCTACGTTCTTGTATGTGCAGATATTCATATGTGCGGATGTCAAGCACGGCTGTTACGGTGGGATATGTTGTTGTGTTGTTGTGGAGTGGGTGCACCACTGGGCCTGTCTGTTCTGGTGTGCTGGTTTCCTGCTGCTCAGCATTTCCCAGGGCCTCAGGGGGACACAGAGGGGTGCATCTGACTGGGCCATGCAAAGCTGAGCTAGTCACTCCTATCGTCCCACAACAGATACATCCCTTTAGCATCCTTCTGTCTCTTCATTGTCAGCCCACTCCTCAGCACGTCAGCAGCAGACATTTCGACGAGCCTGATGTTTGTCTCCCCCGTTAACAGCATCAGATCCGGAGACTGCAGAGCAGGTGCACATGTTGCCACAAGGGCAAAATGGACATTTCTGCACTCTCCTTTCTCAGCAAAGCTCTGTGCTGACATAACAATTTACCACCCACTAGCACATACTATGTTTGGATCACTCTTTAACATTTACAAGACCATGCAGTGATTTATTGGTGCTGTGATAATTCTCTGTTCAAGGATGCAAGGTATGCTCAACATGTAAAAGATTGAGAATAACAATGCTAACATACTACATTTCTGGATCTTTGTAGAATTGGCTTTTTTTTAACATTCATGCATGTGCACACACAACAAACAAGATATAAAGTTTGTTTTAAGCTAATTCTATATAAAAGTAGATGAATTCAAGCAAAAATGTCATCTGATATATCTGAATAATGTGAAGACTTCTTAGTAGTTCAAAGTGTTTCCAAGGATTTTACTAAACATTAAACAAATCAGATTCTCCAGCCCATCCAGGTTAAATCATTGTGTCATTTTTAAGGATATGTGATATGATATGATTTATTTATGGATTGCTGACATTGACATTAACAACAGCAGCACAATAAACTGTCTAAACAGTAGGGAAAGGATAAAGAACTATTTAAAATGGCATATAAACATTCAAAGTAAAGAAGTTAGAAATTGAGGAAACAACATTTAAAACCTAAATATATTATATACATTACTATACATTAGTACATATACATGATTTGTGCATTGTGTAAATAGCTGTTCAAATATATGTGTGCAGATAGTGTGAGTCTAGTCAAGCAACTTATTGAGGAAGTATTGTGAGTCATACAAAATTTGGATAGGTAGACAAAATATACAGTACATACATAAATATACAGATTTATGTTTATATTATGTATACTACATACACTAAAGATACCTATCCTAACATCAGTATGAAGAATACCAAACATGTAATTTAGTTTATTTTCAAGGCAAAAGCAAAAACAGTAATAAATACATGGATGAAAAAGAAATATCATGAAAGAGGCTTTTGCGTAATTACATTCAGGCTCATATGAGCAGCCTGTGGTGACTGTCTTCTCTCTGTGCTCTGTGCAAAGCAGCACATTGTTTGTGATGAGCATGAATTCTGCCCTCTGCCCTCTCCGGTGGCCTCTGCCCCCCCTGAAAGTTCACAGGAGGGTCAGAGAGTCCTTGTGCCTTCACAGACACTGTGTTGATGGAAACTCCAACCCCCGCCCCTTCTCTCTCTCCACCCCCCCTTTGAGTCTGTCTGTCTGTCTCAGTCAGACACAAATACACACACAAACCAAACAAACAAAACCTCGTCATGAGGTTCAGAAAATATTTCACGTCATTTGTTTATTTCAGGAAATATTAGGTCAAAACATGAAAAACACATACTCAGCCTGTATTCTAACAGCTTAAATTAATTAAAACAAAGGATCCGATGAAGTGATTTATATTACAAACTGTCACATGAAGAGATAACATTTAAAAATGAGGTCTGTTGTGGGTGTACGCAGTGATCAACGTGTCTGCCTATAGTGAGTGTCACGGTGAGGCTTTCAGGACCTCAGCTGGCGGGGCAGATTCATGCATTTTACGATGCTCTGTGGCTTCAGGCACGACCAATGGCAATGAGGTTGATGCTCATCACATGAGATATCACATGCTGCTAGGCAGAACATCTACCATGTCCTGTATGTAAGATATGCTGCTGTAACATGGAGATCATTTTCATTTGGGGGAGCCATTAATACTGAAGATCTCACAGTCCCACTGATTTCAGTATGTAAATTATCTCATGCGAGCCCAGAACATGGCAGAGTGCTCTGGGTTTGCTGCGATAGTTTGTTTAGGGATCAGATTAGGCCCCGTGTCATTTCATGGTGGAGATGATAATAATGGCTGCAACTGCCGGGATGACTGTTGACATCATTACTCATGTGTCCTGCCACACGCATCAATCTTCACATGTTGTACAGACGCTCCTGAGGTGAATGAATTTTTCACTTTGGAGTTCAGAGCGGGGTCTCACAGACACATAGTCTCACATATGAGAGGAGCACAGCAGGTAAACCAAAGGACTTCTACCACTCATTTTTCTTTTCTTTCTCGTTTTTCTCTACAGTATCACATTACTTGGCTTTGTTTAATTCTTCCACTCGGCAGACTGATATCATTACTGTACATGTTTTTGAGGAACGCTTCAGATCCAAAATGTATGATGTATGATGCTATCAAGTTCAATGACGTGCTAGGCAGCAGATGTAGCATATTTAAGGGTAATATGCGTAAAAATTGTTAGCTGGCTTGAAGTTTTGGTACACTTCAACACAACATTTTACACAAAGATGCTCATGATTGCATGGCTATATCTTTCATAAGAGCACAGAGGTGCATCGTTAACCATGGTGGTATTAGTAGTAATACAATCTGTAACCCTGCAGCATTAATACCATCCTCTACCCATCACTGGGCTTTACAAGATAAGCAGACGTAATCCCCCACTGACAGATCAGGCCTCCACATAGCAGCAGATCAGTTTGTAAGATCTTTTCTTTCCCTTTGGGATCTCAAGAATCTGTGAGGACAATACAGATGTAGATGTGATGGTCTATCATGTTTTAACAGAGGTGTATTCCACTGACAGGTACAGTAAAGGTGTAAGAAAGGCAGGATTTACCCTCCTAAACTGTGTGCTGTCATCTTTACAAAGTATGTTCAGGGGGTGTGAAAGGGATCATTAGTTGTGAAGCAGCGGAAGCAGCCACGTTGTCAGCTACCTGCTATTTACTTCCCCTCATTACTGTACGCTGGCTGGCGCTGGTGGGAGTGTCAACATCATTAACATGACTGTCATTAGTCCTGTCCCACACTGCATGGAGAAGTTAGTCCTGGGGAGAAAAATGAAGCGTCTTTCACCACCCTGCACCTCTCTGCTGCTGCAGCTAGTGCGCTGTTGAACACCTCTGTTCAGCTGGACTTGATAGAGAATATTCTGCCTGAGAAGAAGGAACAGGAGCTCTGTACTGTGAATTGAAATAGCTCACTGAGAGATGCATCGACAACACAGCCTACAGGTTAGAAAAATGTAGAATTTAGAATAACATAAAGAGACATAATTATACAATACAATACAATGTAACTGGAGAGATGAGTGTGATACACTTTGCTGAGTAGAATATTGAATACATGAAATGATAGCACCAATATTTTCTTTATATTCACAGTTGTTGCAAATGTGCAACTGTAAAAAACAAAAAAATCCTCATTTTTCCCAAAGTTGGCGAGAATGACAGTAAAATTTACTGATTTAGGAGCTGGAAGTCATGCATAGACTATTATCATATGAATGAATATGATACATTTATCTTTAATCACTAATTCTGCCAACATTTTTTAAAAACTGGATCTCTGTTGTTGTATTTACCCGCCGCAGCATCTCAGTTTTGAATTGTCACCTACAGCAGGATTAAAACAAACAGGCTCTCTCACACCTTGTCATCTGTCTGACTTGGCTGGATGTTATTGTAGCCAACTTCAAGGCCTCAGCAGCAGCTGCAATCACTTATAGCAGTCTGCCTCAGTGCGCAGCCCCTCCGTGCCCCCAACTAGTTTCCCATCAGCCTTGAGGGGGTTAGAGCTCCTCACACTCAGTTTCAACCCTCCTGCTCTCTATCTTGCCTCGCTGAGACCTCCTCGACCTCTGCAGAGGTGACTGGAGAAGTCGAACAACCGAGAGCAAAGCAGTGCAGAACATGTCCTCATGCAAACTGATTCTGAGTGGATCCACATACTATGTTTCCACATGCCTTTTGTACGGGGCTCGAGTTCAGAGTGGGCCGGGCTTTCAGAGGCACAGTGCTGTCCAATGGCAGCGCCGGGATCGTTGTGTGGCTCATCTGATTTACGATACATCATTAAGTCAGCGCATTCCTTTTCCCTGTCGCCCAGGTGGCTGTGGGGCCTGAGGCCCAGACTCACAGGAGCAGAGCCGGGCTCACTGTGAAGCACAGCACAAGCAAGGGGAGCAGCACATAACCCAGCGACTGCAGACCAGTGAATCCAGCCGCTACAGCCATGCCACATCCTCCACGACAGGAAGCACTTAATACATCTCAGCACCCTCTGTGTCTATGAAGGATACATGTTGTTTTATTTATAGGTCCGCAATTCTGTTTTCATTCAGTTTCAACTGTGCAATGTCTGAGACCAAGATTAAGAACTAAAAAGCAAGAGGGTGCACTGACCTATGGCCTGTGCAACAGCAGGATCTGTAACAAACAGCAGTGATATATAGATTTAAATAAACAGAGATTATTCCTGCCTGAAAATGGTGAAGGTCTCATTGAGGAAAATGCATTGGCTTGTCCCTGTAACAAAAAATCATTTCATTGAGGATTTATGAATTATATATTACATGTTATAATTACTAATTTACACCCTAGTGAATGAATGATCTGCCAAATATACTTTCTTCATCTCCAATATCTCAGCAGTCACAAAAACCAAGGGTGGCGGGAGTCATGAGAGATTTTTGGAGCTGCTTTGCCCTCTAGTGGTAAGGCTCTGTGTCAGAGTCCACACAGACCGGAAACCCCCGCCTCCAGTACAGCAAGCACCAGGCAGCCAGTGCGTGAGCCTCCAGTTAAATTCTTTGAACATGTAATAAGATGACTTGTCAATCTGCACAGGATTTCACCTCATCAGCTTTGTAATTTTCAGCAGACTGACAGTAAAAGAAATTAGCTGTTAGAGATCAACACTTTGTGAAACTTTACAAGCAGACTTTAATATTTACAAGGCTACTAAAAACCCTGGCAGTGCCTTGCAGCTCTGACCTATGCATTAGTGACATAGTGCGGTTTATGTTGAGGAAAGAGGCAGCTTACAGACACTGAGATGTACAACTTGTTTTATCAGTTTTATGGTTTGTTATATATAGTAACTTCAGTCTGTAAGTGAAGAAGAAACTCAGCGCCAGGCTGTCTGACATCAACTAAATCTTGATCACACAACTCCTATTTGGTGGTGTGATGTTTTTCACACAGCATGTGTTTAATTTAATTTCACAGGTTTTTTTCTGTGTTTGTGTGCGTAAGAGAGAGAGACATTTTATTCACTATCAACTATGAGTTCATTCAGGAGGGAAAAACGTTGTGGTTGTTCCAGCTCTTGGCTGCAGCACTGGGAAATAGAAACAGTGTGGTGATGAGGTACTTCCTGCGTGTATATGTGTGTGTGTGTGTGGAGCCCCACAGAAATTGTCGTTGGTGTTGGTGAAAAGCTCCTCGGCCCCCTTGCTGACTGTGGTAACGCGAGACAGACGGTGTGCCATTTGCTGGGCCTGACTCAGATGTCTTGACCTGGCCAACTGGACAGGCCTGACTTTCAGCTCTGGCTTATCTCTCTGGCACAGCATTGGTCACTTCACACCCTGCCCCTTCATCAGCAACATTTGCATGGGATCACTGAGACTGAGGCAGTTAAGTCTGCAGTATTTTGTAATGATGTGGGTGGAATATAAACCTTTGGCACAGTGGACAGTAACTAATTACATTTACTCACGAAATGTGCTTAAGTATAATTCTGAGGTACTTAATGTTGTGCTTTTTACTCCACATTTACCAGTGACCTGCTAATGCTGTGTACATGTTTTTGCAAAGTAATAATATTTGAAACAATATAATACATAATAATATAACACTGACAGTGACCAGTACTTTTGTTTTTGATACTTACAGTACTTTTTCTGCTCTTACTTCAGTGAAACTGTGGATGTGGGACTTTCACTTAAATACTTCTTCCTCCATTGCTTACGCAGCAACATCAGTCTTCACAAGCAAAACACATTTTTGCAGCAGAAGATTGGTCTATTCTTAACTGAATTTAATTCATGATATAAATAATAATTGATGCTCTATTGCTAAATTGATGTAATATAACATTACATAAAATTAATTATGCCCTTAATGCCATGTATACGCACATGAGCCACAGACTATCAATCTACTTTACAAGTATGCAGTGAGTAATCACTAAAACTTCAAGCCAGAAAAAGTACCTTAAAATACAGGTAGCACCTACACACAAGCACTAGCCTGTTTGCTGACACAGTATACTACACCCATCACACAAAATAAATGTTCCGCCCAATAGGAAAGCCATTTTGCAATGCATCACTTTAAGTGAGTGGACCTCTGTGCCGCAACCAGTGTCTCTTAACCTTTCTTTAATTTGTCTTGTCTTGTTATGAGCTCTCAAGAACAACACTGTCCTTTCACTGCCAGGTTGTGAGTGCTCAGCCTGCACAGAGCTGGACCACATCAGTTCAGTTTTTTTCAGTTCAGTTTTATTTATATAGCGCCAAATCAAAACAGAAGTTATCTCGGGGCACTTTTCACATAGAGCAGGTCTAGAATGTACTCTTTAATTTACAGAGACCCGACTTTCCCCCATGAGCAAGCACTTGGCGACAGCGGCAAGGAAAAACTCCTCTTTAATCAGGTTCTGGCTCAATGCTGAGAGGATGGAAATGTGAGTTGAAGTTGGATTTTGTTATCTTGCTCCCTGCTAGAGCCGATGCAGCTGTTTCCCCTCCCCTTTTGGTCTTTGAAGACGCACAGAAACACTGCATCATAACATGAATCCGACCCTCCGGCCGGTGCAGTGCTTCCTGTTGTCAGAGCGCCGTCATTAGTGCGCTCAAATGAGAGGTTAATAAAGAATAAGTTATTGCAACTTTCACTGCACGCTTGATTTACTGCCACCACCTTTCTGCAACACACCAACAGCAAACACTTCATTTCAACAGAGAGCTGATAAGGGCATGTTATCTCAGTGTGAAGGAGGCGGTGACCTCCCCTCTTGCTTGTAAAAGGTTAGACGATACAGCAAGAAAATATTCGCAGCATTCTCCGGCATTACCATCCTCTGTGAGCCAAGTGTAACAATTAATAGCTTGTTTACTGTAGTGATAAAGCGTGAAAAGTGGAAATATCACAGAGAGAGCTGGGTGGTTATAATCGAGCCGGTGCTTAGAGCAGGATCACATTGCATGCTTTGGTTTCATTTCAGCATTAAAAAAAAACAAGTTCTGCATCTCAGGAGGGCAGCTTTCCACTTGTATAAGGCATCATCACTCTTATTCAACAACCTGACACATATTTTGGTGGGATTGTCACCACAAGAAGGAAGTTGTAAACCAGAGAGGCTCCCTGTGCAGGAAGTCTCCTTTCATTGTGGATAATGTCACCTTGAAAACACGGAGGTCCGCAGTAGACCCAACACGTAGCTTACAATAAAACAGGGAACAGTATGTACCAAGGATACTCTGTTTCTACCTATATGAGCCCGAAAACAACATGCAATTACCTGTGTATAATCAGAGAAACCGATCAAAAAGTTAAAGTAAAAAAAAAAAATCTCAATCCACCTAGTCTGGAATGGTTGCAAGCAACATGTTTCACATTGGCAAGTTTAATTTTTAGGACTTGTTTATGTTGTGTTTATTCCCTCTCATTCCCTGGACATTTTGGTAACTCCAACCCTTCATTAAGCCTTATTACGCACACCACTCACTCAACATCTGGCTTGGGGCTCCCAGAATGGCTCATTTGTCGTGCTTTTTATTGCAGTCATATAGTTGGCGCTGTAAATGCCTGTGTGGCTGTGTATTGTTTTCTGTTGTGGAGAACACACAGTATTCTCTCCAGCGACGTGAAGCCAAGATCCCCTGCAAGCTATTCAACAAGTTATGCTTGAGGGTTTATCTACAGGTTTTTTGGGGGGTGGAAAAGCTTTTTAAACAACAGCAGGGTGACGTTTTAAGAATTATAGCTTTATCAGAAAATGCAATCAGCAGTGATAGTATTTAGACTTGAGTGGAAGTGGGTTGTTCAATTTAATCCCTGGCCTGTGATTGGGTGAGTGTCAGTTGAGTAAGGGGCATGTAGTGGAGGGATTGGCAGCTCTATAACTCCCTCAGACAGGTTTGTCATCTGTGTCAATGACCCACCAGGGAGCCGGCCCTAATATCAAACCCAGTGCTGATGGATGACCACAGTTCCAGCTGTTAAGGCACTGTCACAAAAAGGTTCCTCCATAGCCTGTCACCCAGTGCGTGTGTGTGAGTGCGTGTGTGTATTTGTGAAAGTGTGTGTTGTAAGTGGGATGCACAGCCATGGTCAGCCTTGGTTTTCTTAATCCGTGACTGCTGGTGAAGAGAGCTGTTGCTATCACTTTTGTCTGGCACCAAAATAGGTACATTCCAGTCCAATGTTTACAAAATATTCAGTGATTAAATTTCATACTGTGAACCCTCTCTTAAAACATCTTGACAGAGCAATACTTGCGACACCTTCCTAGTGTTTTCAAGTATCTATCTTTCGTGACAGGTAGAATAGTCTGCCAGACTCAGATGACAAAACTGGAAACTCCAGCAGGGATTGTTGCATCTAATTAGGTATAATCTGTATTACTAATTAGTTCAATTTAGATAATTATGGCTGCATTCATATTTTTGTCCTAAGTGTGAGATTTGGACTGATGCAGAGTTTGCAGCAGAAAAATCAGTACATGTGACATGAGACTTGGATTTTATTCTCAAGCAGGTTTACTGAAGTACACTGTCAGAAAAATAGAACAATATATTTATTATTAATTGTTCTAGCGTAAAATTGAGCCACATTTTTAATCACATCAGTATTTGTGACATATACAGGGGATTTCAATTTGATTGTAAAGCCCAAATAAAGGCATTAATACCTCACACAGAGGGATGTAAGGTTTGAATAACTACTGAAGGTGAGACAGATTTAAGTTGAAACCCATCATGACAGCGTTACAAACCACATGTCAAGTGTTACCCACATTGGCACCACTCTCCACGCTGCCTCATTGTTTCATTGTTCTGCCTCGCTTTTTTCAGCAAATGTGGTTCATAGTGGCTCTAGTGTAAACTACAGTACATCGCAGGAAGGAAGAGGGACCTGGTGGTGGGGGGTTGGGAGCAGGATCCCAGACCATAAAACCTGGCAGCCGCCCTCCTGCATTGTTCACCACCACCATTCCAGCCCAGCTTCACTGTTTTCTCCCTGTGCTCTGTGTATCCTGTCCTTTTAGTGGCAGTAAATGTTGTTGCCGTTCATCAGACAAACATGAATCCCGACCAGGCTGCTCTTCTGCCTTTGTTCTTTTCACGAAGACTCTTGATGGCAGGAAGAAGGTTGAGCTAAAAAGCAAATTTAAAAAAAAAAAAATGGTGATAAAGTTTGACACAGGCCTCATGTGGGTCCAATCAGACATGTATCAGGTTGCATGCAGCATGCATTACACTGCTGAAACAGTACAATAAATACATAAATACAGTTCCAGCCTTTCAGCTGTATGTTAACACATCCAAATCTCTTCTTATAGCACCACCCTGTGGCTGCACTGAGCTGCCTCCTCTACATCATTGAAAGCATTTACTGCTGCAGTGTCATATCAGCAGAAAGAGGTGTTCAAAGTGTGGACATCAAAAAATACACTTCACAACTGACATATTTCAATGTATATTTTAATTCCCCTAAGACTGATGAAGATGCAATTATTTTTTTAAGCGCACATTATAAAATATGATCTCATGATGACTATTCTTTTGCAAATTCAGACTCACAGCAAACCACAAAGTGTGTCCATTAAAATGTTCATTTTTGACTTTCTATCATAAATGATTTCTCAATTCTTATGCGTGCCATGAAACATTCAACATGACCTCAGCAGAAGTGAACAACTTTTGTGGAATGCAGATGCCTCTCTCTCAGTCTATTTATGTGATTTAAGGCTGTCAAGAGAAGCCAAGCAGCAGAAGCCCAGACAGGAGGCTGGACATGACAATGAAGATGAGCTCTGCAGAAACTGCTCCCCCTGCTGGCGGGGGCACAGAGGGATCTGAAAAACACTGAAAGGGGATGTGGTCTATCAAACTGTGCACCTCGTTCTTTACTTTCATTCAAGTGTTCTTCTGTCTTGTGGCTAGATGGTATAGACAAAATATAATAGATAATACCTGGAAACAAACAAGCATGCACAAGCACAAATATCTTGGCATGCAAGAAATAAATAAAAAGGATGTCAGATACTGGAGATAAAGTGCTTTTTATGAAATGTTTTCATCAAAAAATTTTCTTTTTAGGTGTTGGTCATTTGTTTTATTCTCAAACACAATCTCAGTATCACATATGATTTCTCTACTTTCCCACAAGTTCACATGTTTACTCTCAGCTCATCTGATAACCACGCAACCACTTGTTCTCTCATCAATCCCTCTGTTTGTCTCCCTCCTCTTGGCGGCACCAGAACTGTAAACACAAGGCAGAAAACGCCTCTGTGATCCCAGCTGCAAATAGAAGCTGGAGACACGGGACATTTTCTTTTTTAAAACTGCTGTATACTCCGCACTAAATGCAGCCTTTCTCTGAGATCAGAAGGACTGATGAAGCCTGTCATAATCATTTCTATGCTACATTAACAGAAGTAACACTGCAGTTTGCCTTGGCTCGGGCGAGTGTTGCTGCATGCCCTCAAGAATCTGAAACCTCTACTCCCGCTGAAGTGAAGGGTCAATGTCTGTCTGAGTTTAAGAAGTTTCCCGTCAGGAGCACTTAGAGTTGCTTTTTTAAAACTCTCTATATTTTTGTTTAGTAGAAAAAAGCAAATATTCATGCCGGATTTATAGTGATATGAATCAGATATATTTTTTTACCATAAAATCCAGTATTCACATACTAGATATGCAAAATCCTGCAAGCATATAAAATGTGAGGATGTTTATTGGTGTCTATGTTTTGTTGATTTGTTATTTCAGGATGTCTACATTTCAGAGTCTTTTATTTGTGGTTTTGGATTACAGATTCAAGAGCTCATGGGATACGCCCCCCAGTTTCAAGGCACATGGTCTGTATTTTCAAAATCAATTTCTGTCTCACAGTTGGGTTGCAGTGCCACTGAAGTCATCAGGGTCACGCACCTCCCTCTATAGTCGTTTGCCAGCAGCTTCCAGCTGAAAAATGGAGCTTTCGGGACTAGAGGGGTATATGAACAGAGATAGCTTGACACAACCATTTGTTTGGCTCAGGTGAATACAGCCAGACAGCAACAGAGTCCCTGCTCTGCAGCAGGGCTTGCACTATGGCCAGATCCTACTGGACACTCATTCCTCAAAGATGCTCCGAAGCTCAGCTCAGACACACTGCTACTGTACTGTACTGTATGTAAAAAGACACAGATGGTCTTTCTCTACTTATTGTATGTACATTTACATGATGAGTCAAGAGTTTAGCTAGGAATGCTTGTAAGGAGCATTTCATATAGATAATATACAGTATGAAGTGTACAAATAAATATTGATGCGAAATACATGCATCATCTGTATGATTTAGTGACACTTACTATAAGACCTATGTTAGGAGGTTTTGTTGGAGGATATATTTAATTTCTCAAATCCAAATAATCCCTGTTAACATCCACTATGACAAATGTGTAAAAAAGGAATATTCGCTCAATAAATCAAAGACTTGTTTCTTCAAGTGGTACTGTAGGTGTCCAGTGGAGGAAGTATTCAGATCCTTTACTTAACAGTGACAATACAACAATGTAAAATACTCCATTACTGTGTAAATGAATGTCCTGCATCCAGAATCTAAATAAACCAATTTGGGTCAAGTGATTTAGCATCAACACAATCCTGGTTTGACTTCATCCAGTACTCATGGAGGTTAGACCCCACATAAGACAAGGAGTTATTTTGACCCTGTTTATATGACTGTTGGGTTGTTTACCCAAAATAAAATATGTTGCGGTTGCAAACTGTTATAATGTACTCCAGCTCTTTTCTAAATTTACATTTCACTATTTGTTACTGATTGTTAATAATGGAGTAAGTGTGTCTTTTGCAGTTTTGAATGTCATGTGCACATCGTTTCGTACAACCAACAATAAAACTGTGACAGTTTTAAGGTAGAACTTAAGCTTATTGTGTCTGGCTCTGCAACACTGGTTAAAAAAATATATTTAAATTTGGGTAAATAACCCAACCCATTGGTACAGATTAAAGTAAATCCAGTGCTGTGTTGGTGCTATATTGACCTAAACTGGGTCCATTTTTAACATAGTGATTTTTAAATGTGTTGGATTATTTTAACCACTTTATATAATGACGGGTTGGTATAACCTGTAACACTGCATCATATTTAATAAACTGACCAAATTTTGTACATAGATTTGTATCTGCACAGTAACTATAGCTGTCAAATAAATGAACAAATGAAATGAAGTACAGTATTTCCCTCTGAAATGCAGAGAAGTATGAAGTAGCAGAAAATGTCAATACTCAATTGAATTACCTCAAAATTAGACTCAAGTAAATTTGTTAATTTGCTAGTTACTTACCACCACTGCAAAAATCCGTCTTATTATATTGGGACACAATACAACCCATAAAAGCCATCAGCACATGCAGACACACCAGTACAGAAACAAAGACTTTCACCTTTAACCTCAGTATACTAAAAAATATTTACTGCATTGAGTATAAATCAGTGAATTTTAGAAACAAGAATGGCCACAATAATGATAATAATCAATAGTAAGTAATAACTCTAAATCTGTGACGGTGATGTTGTTCTGCTCTTTGCCGTCTGCGTCCTGAACCGTCACATAAAGAGTTTTCTAACTCTTGTGTTGACTGTCACAACTTCTCAGACTGCTGTAATATTCATGGCTGCATACTGGTATGAACAGAAACTGCCTGGCTCCCGAGTGTAATGAATTTGAATCTGTAGCTGATTCAGTATTAGTCTGGGTTACTGCTCAGCACCCGCAGGAAATGAATTGCCCTTTATTTAACATTACAAATTACAGGTGACCCACAGTGAGGAGAGCTGTGAGTTTGAGAGGTGCGACAAATAGATTTAGAGGGGGGGTGCGATCGTTCCCTCTTAGATTCCTGTTGTGCAAAATTCAAGAGATTAAATGACAGAGGATATTAGGAAATAATTTGTGATACACACGGTGATAAACATAATGCAGTTAGGAGGCAATGAATATGTCTGTTTTCGTCACAGTTAAATCAAATTACATATTAGATTGCATTACATTGATTTGTTGTATTGCAAATTGTCATCTTGACGTGCTAGCAGAAGGCTAATGAGGATATGAGGTTAGCATTGCTGCAGGGGTTGATTTGTTTGAGGTTACAATGTGCTGGTGTAAGTGCTTCAGGTCTGGACCGAGCAACACCCTCATTAGACATCCTGGACTCTGCGGTAAGGATTAAATCCTCACTTTTCAGTCAGTATCGTCTTTGGCCAACGCGGGTGCCTGCAAGTAATACCTAACCTAAATGCTGTGAAGTGAAATCTTGTTGTCAGCATGGTCATGCCGCAGTTTTGTTCACTCAGTGATTATTCAGCCAGAGCTAAACCACATCAGTGGCATGTTAAGATCATATTGCCTCAGAGATAAATCAATCAGTCCCCTCGTGGACGTATGGAGGCAAATGTGTTCAAACCACGCTTTACACCATTTCAGGCTGCCTCTCCAGCCAGTGACTTGGCCTGTTGAGTAATGAAGTGTTGGAGTTCAGTAATGAGACTGTTTACAGGGCGTGCTTGTTTCACATGAATCAAGCCCAGTGTGTGGTTAGATAAATACCAGCTTGGCCCTGCACGAAGCCAGTCAAACCTTCTCCTCTGCTCAGGAAATGGCAGCCAAATTCCTGTGGAATGAATGAAGAGGAAATCTGCGAGTGGCAGCCTACCACGAGATCTCTCTGAGAGGAGCGGGTGGAAAAGCCGTGGCCCTTCCTCTGGTGTGGACCCGGGCCAGGGCTCACTAGGTGAGACTGATGGAATAATAATACACATCCTGAGTGTTCTTTTCATTAGCAGCACGGTTTCATGTTTTTCATCATCCTGCTGAGAGAAATGGAGAGACCCTTATTTCTGAGCTGGACAAATTACCCTTTCCCCTCTGGGAGATACAGCTGCATTCAATATTGTACGTGCATGTGTGTGTGTGTGTGTGTGTGTGTGTGTTTCTGTGTCAGTGTGTTTCAGGTGGGGGTCGCGGCTGGATACAGGGATTTCCTGTGGAAATAATAATTAACCACAACATGCACACAGGGCCGGCGATAAACGCTTTGGCCCTCTCACTAAATATTGTCTTTACAAGCAGCCAGGTACCTGGATTCATCTCGTTTCCGACATGAGATTTAGATGTGAAGCAAACTTCCATTAGGATATAGGGAGAATTATTTTAAAGCCATGACCTCAATCTGTCAGTTGTGTAAACCTATCAGTCCAGGCTGTTTGAACTGAAGTGACAGCATGACCGTCCATATTTAGAACACATTATCGGTGATTCATATTAGCCCTTAACCAAAGCAATCCTCCATTAACTCCACCTGCAAACACCTCATATCCCAGGTGACCTATTTTCTCAATTACCAATGCCATTACTCTGCACTTCCCTTCCACACCAGCCATCACCAGACGTCCAGATTAGAGGAGATTTCATAGAAACTCCTCTGACGGCTACATTAGTGTACATTTTTCTGCACTCTTATTACAGAGCCCGGAGAGGAAGAGTTACAGTGCCTCTCAAATTAAACGGGCTTGAGTGATAAATCTCTCGCGCTAATGCACACGCTTAAGAGTTTTTGACTGTAAATAAAGTCATGGGAGACATGCTGTACTTACTACACGGGGAAAGCCTCGAGGAAATGGCTTTCCCTTGAAAGAACATATGGGTGTGTATGTCTGCGGCCAATCAGAACGCAAGTTGAAAATACCTTCTTTTTTTTTTCTCCAGGAGCCCTCACCAAGGCCTCGCTGTTGTTTTTGTCCTTTTGAGCATTTTGTAATGTAACACAACATTTGACCAATTATGACCTTACCATACTTGACTCATCACCCCTTTCATATGTTGATTACTTTGATTTTTCCCTTAAAAATAAACAAGAAACAATCATATTTTCTCACAATAAAACAGGTAAAGCAGCCGCCCCATGAATATTTTTCAGATAGCCAGGATGACAGTTAATTCCGGGTCAATATATGGCTTTTCATCATGATCATCAAAGCGTCATCCATCTCTCTGTGCAAACACTGGTGACACCTTAATTGCCTTTGATAATACATTCATCCTGTCAAAACGAGGTGATAATCAAGTCGTTTCCACAGCAGCCATCGATGTCGGCGCTAAATCAGTGTTCATCTAAAAAGACACCTCTGAGGATCATCAGTGCACAGTTTGTCCTCATTGTTTGTTGGTGTAATATGTTTACATTGTGTGTAGCTCTCAAACTATATATCATATATACTGTGTATGGATCAACTATATATCATTTAACGCAACATATTGAACACATGCTGCTGCTTGTGTAAGTATTCAACACTAGATTTCCTGGTACTTAAGCTCAAAGATCTGCTGGCTGGCGATGTATTGACTATTTAGATTAGCTCTCACTCGAGTGGAAACCACCTTCATGCAGACCATCAAGTGCTAATTGGTTTGGAATGGAGCAAAGGTATCAAGGAACAGATTCCAGATGACACACCAGTGATGGAGACATCTTTTAAGTGAATGTAGCAGTTTGGCTCCGGCATACCGCATCATGCTTCATCTGCTCGGGACGTCTGATTACGCAAGCAGTGACTGCCAGCTGAAGCACAGGGTTTCCTCTGTAGTGTGCTCTTTCCTTTAATGAAGTGCACTGCTGCAGTTGCAGCTCCGCTCTTGGCTCTGTGTTTAAGTTATCTGCCTGTACTGTATGTGAGAAAGTATCAGAGGCGGCAAACGTCCCAATGGGATGCAGTACAGATGGAGCAATTAAAGGCAAGCCACAACAATCGTCTTTTCTGAGCCAGACATATTGGGGAATGAGCAGGAACAATGCATCCCGTTTAGAATATTTTACTGGAGTTCACAGAAAACAATCTAACTAGCCACTGGAGAGCGGAAAATGTGAGGCTGCATTAAAATAGCCCGCAAGTCTGTGTTGTTTTGGGATTTTCATGCTTTGCTGTTAAGTGCATCATGAAACTGACACCTTTATATGCAGCATGTGTCCACAAATCTGTTGTCCGTGTTAAAACAAGTCATAGAATTTCATAGATTAAACTTTTTGCCCCTCAGAGGTTTCCAATACAACAAAAGCCAAAATCCTGGTTAATGAGAGGATTTATGCTCTGCACGCAACAATGGGGGGACATTCTGGTTCCCATGTCTATCGCAGACCACCTCGAAGAGCAGTCTGCACTGCCACATCACCCTCTAATAGGTCGTCTCCTCAGCTCAGGGAGAGGATAATAGCGGGGAGGGAGTTGTTAGAAATTGTATTTTCTCTCTCATCATGTGGTCTTCCTCTGGAGGTGTCGGGACACTGAGATGAGGTTGATGATATCAGGTTATAATTAATACAGAAATCACATTTCAGCCACTTTGCATCATCTCTGATTTGATTATTTGTGTGTTGATTAACATCACATAGCACCATCTTCTCTACATGAAATGTTTTAAATTGGTTATCACCCATTGAAAATAGATTCTTTCAGTTATGTTAGGATTCAGTCTTATGTCTTTTCTAAATCATCCTTGCAAGAGTTGTCTGGTAAAAGACTTTTATAAATTATATTTTCTTGCAAATTTTTATTTATGACTTTGTTTTTGTCATAAACACACTCTCTGCCTGATAATAGCTATCACGTCCTCAATAGTGCCTCAGTAGTTACCTTTCTGATGTGTTGGGCTCGAGGCGCGTTGCTGCAGCAGGAACACAGATGGCTCACACAACAGACACTCAGCACATCATTCCATTATGGCAATTAAAAGAAGGAGACCTGGTGTGCAGAAATGGAGAGTAACCTGCTTGGCTATACAGTATGGCTGAGGGCCATTTGGTCAGCAAGTCCTCATCAAGGACTCCAAATTATAACTGAACTACCCAAGCACTCTCTCCTGTTCTGGGACTATAGTTTGATAAGCAGTGAAATTCATGCATGTGAGCATTTCACACATACTGGAGTAGTTCGCGTGCTCTTATGCACCCCATTCCCCTCATACCAATTGCTCTATGTCAGTGAATGCTGCACGCAGTTCCTGATTAAATTATAGAGACTGTTAACTGTTTCCTGTATGCATACCATCAGCAGCGGAGGAATGTACTGCACTTCAGTTGAGGTATTTGCACTTCACTTGAGTATTTTCGTTAAATGTTATTTATTACTTCTACTTTACTACATTTCAGAGGGAAATATTGTACTGTGCTCAATTTAATTTACATATTTAGTTACTCTACAGACAAATTTTACATACAAAATCTAAAATCATCTTATAAATAAAATATGATGCATTTTGTTATAGATAAAACAGTATATTAAGTAGTTGCAATAGACCTTTCCCACAGGACAATTTACCACATGTCACAGCAGGAAAAGAAGAGGTGTAAATACGAAAATGAAAGATGGCTGAATTCCATGTAGCTGCTTTGGTTTCCTGGTATTATAAATGCAGGCTCACTATCACACTGTCATGGTTTAGTGGGATACTTGAATAGAACAGAGACATTGTTAATGTTATTAGTTACACCTGTGTTTTTCCTTCAATAATAATCAAATAATGTAATATAATAGTACCTCTGACAAGTGTTGTCCTGCTTCATAAACAGTATTTTTACTTTCAATACTTTAAGTAGGCTACATTTGCTGATAATACTCATGTGCTTTTTTTTTTTCTTTAACATGCATTAACAGATTTTTTTGGTCAATTGGAGGCTGCAGTAACAAGCCGTTAACACAATAGTGATATATTATCAACTTTTAGCAAACATCTTTATAGGTCTACCTCCAGCAGGTACAAAGTAACATACACATATTCATTTGTGTCGAACTGATGAATATACAGTAAGTCCTATATTCAGTATTTCACTTCTTTTCTCAATTCAAAACCACTGCTCACCAGACCAGATCTCAGAGCTGTTTTGCTTTAGTTACCCTTCCAGTAAATACCACCTTCCACTACTTTGCACCTAATAAATGGGATGAATTACAAAGGATTTTAAAACTTAGATGTCTCATCCCAACGGCCAATTTTAAACTTTTAACTTTGAGTTTATTTAGTGATGTCTGTGATTGTTTCTGATGTGTCTATTGCAAAAGAGACCTTGATCTCAAATAGATTACTTGATAAAAAAAATGTATATATATTAACTCTCCTTTTAGCTCTGTTTTGGTCTCCACTAACTCCTGAGGGAAATATATATATATGTATATATATGTATATATATATATATATATACAATTATCTATATATCTATAGCCCCTTTAGCTGCTAAATGTTCCACTATGTTCACCAGCTAATAGACAACTTTGGTGCTGGCGGGTGGCTTACTACACATTGTCATCTGACCCATTGTTAATATAAAAATATTGATTAAAGCAACTTCAAGAAGAAGGTGACATACCTCCTATCTCTTTTTGCTAGTGTTTATTGTGACAATGTATTTGTTTGTGCAACATAATAATCAATCTGCATGATAACAAGTGAAAGACAATCAATGCTTCTCAGCTCTGGTTCAAGCTGTAATGAGCAGCAGATGATAAAAAAGCCCATTTAAGATGCAGACAAAGAGCATATCTAAAAAGTTTGGAACATTGACTCCCAGTTGCAACAGATATACAATCTGAGCTGCAATAAAGATATAGATCACGGTTTGACAGATGATTATGATGATTCTGATATTTCTCGCAGAAAATTCTACTTTTTCATTTCCTGGTAAATTGTCTCAGCTCCAGTCCTGTCCTGGTGGGCTTCCCTCTCGGTCCCGTCTTCGCTCTGTGAGTTTATTAAAGCTAACATTTGTCAGCAGGAAGATGGTTGATATGTAAAATGCAGAGCCGCTCACACCTCACACTTTAGTAATTCTGGCTGTTGGAGAAATGAGATATGAGGAATGCTCTGCTACGACACAACAGATAAGAGACATGAGTAATGTTCAGAAGATTTGGACGTTATTACTCTTTATTATATATCTTTTATTTGTACCTGAGTTGTTTTATTTTTTTAAAGAATGGTGTCACTGGAGAGAAAACACTGCACTCTGATATCAATTATTAAAGTGTTATTCATTAACCATTTGAGGGAAATCCTAAATGAGAAATTTATGTTAATAATATAAGATGAAGCTTTGTTTTCTCATGAAATATGCATTGACAATGCCTAAATATACTTGATAATGTATCCACATATGCATCTACTCTATTTTGGTCATAGAAATGCAATAATTTCAAAATTTAAATGAAAAAAAGGGGCTTACTGGGTGTTTACTGCAGCGCTCACTGGAGTGTGAATTAATTTGCAGCATTCAGCTACAATATTAATGAACATTTATTTATCACAAATCTGCACCATTCACACTTTTGCTGTCTGCCACACAATGTAAATGCCACCAAAATGTCAATATATTCTTTATGTCACACGATTCCACAGAAATTAAATTAATCTAACATCTTCATGCACATGATGAGATGAATTCCACAGTAGTTGTTATTTCTAGATGTCAAAACCTATTATTATAACGCTTTACTTGTTTAATGTATACTGCAAATTTAAAATGTTCAAGCTTTAAAATGTTTCAGTGTGAAGTTGACGAGATCAGAGCATGTTATAGGTGGAGGAGTATAAAACTGCATCGTATACTAACATATGACAACATTGCAACCACATATAACATAATGTTAGTTTATTGTGGTATTAATCCTAGTGAATTATTATATATTGTGGAGTTTATCTTTTTCCCACTACTGATTTTCTTGTCAGACTAGATCTGTGATACAATAAGGTACAAAACAGTGTAGTTCACAGGCAAGGCCATTTCTCTAAATATAATTTCTGCGGGCAAGTTGAAGCGAAAGGACCATGCTGTGTGAGGAAATTGTTCTGCTAAGTGACTCTTCCCCTCACATTGCCAAGCAGCATCTCTCCATATAAATGGCCGTCCAGGCTATTTGTCAGGAACACACATCAATCTTGATGCGTATTGCCACAGAGCCAGGAGGCGAGCCGGCGTAGGTTGCTGTTACCAGTCAGAATTGTGTTGAGCTTGTCTCCTCGGGCCATTCTCGCTCTGTATGGTAGAGGCACCGAGCTGTAGCCAGCGTTCTGAAGACTGGTCACTTTCATTAGAGAAGTCATTAAAGGAATTACAGGAGCCCAGCCATAGATTTTTCTTGGATTATTGTGCTTGGTTTTAGTTCAACATATAACAACATATAAATGCAGCAGCAGTTGTTGCAAAAATGTGGGTGTTTGTTTGAGAAAAGAAGAGACAGAAAGCAATTCTTCTAATATGTGTGGATGTGAAATTATTCTTTTGCTACTGCTCTTCTTTGCATGACACGCTGATTTCCTTGTGGTCTCCCTAATTAAACAAAAAAGAAATCTGAGGTCAGAATGCTAATACCAGTGAGGAGAAGAAAGGCTGAGCAAGATTGCAATCAGTCTCCACTTAACTAGTTGCTTTTGCCTTCAGAACAGACTGATTTTGTGAAAGCAAACATTGATGAGGGTGCTTTTATTTCAGTCTGACAGTCATTCACTCCGTTCCACATTATCCTAAAGATCAGGAAGCTGTGCAGACACTTGAGGTAAACTGACAATGCTGTGACATTTTTCCTACAGCCTTCTTAATCAGTAAGCAGAGATTTCATCCAAAAACAGCCGTGCATTAAAACAATGTGGGGGCATGTTGTTTAGGCACCGGTGAGACAATGAAATACATTCCAGGAAGTGCAGTAAAGGTCTAACAGACACCAAAACACTGTACAACTGTTTTGTAATATTCACAGACAGGATTTTACAACTTTGGAAAGTTATCATGATGGCAACGATTGTATCTTTTGTCATGATATCGCAAGGTAGAAGTAATCCACCAGGACTGTGCACTTGTATGTATGCAGCACCTTGCCGATTCGATATCACAGCAGCAAAATTTAGCCAGGTTCAAGTTTCCAGGTTTTTGCCAGACAACCCAACATTGTTTTGATGTGTTGACAGTCAGTGTAGCGTTTCTTCACACAGGGCTCAAGTCAGTCTGATATTCTGTACTTTTGTTATTGTCAATACATCCCATGAAAATACCAAAATAAAAAAGAAATTGCTCAGATTAGCAAGTGCTGTCTGTGTAGCCAAAGCCTCATTTGTCACAGACCGCCATTGTTGTCCAAAAACTACTAAAAACAGTGAGTGACTCTGTTACACTGAGTGACATGTTCCATCATTATGATGAACAGGGGCACTGTAGTTTATTTTGAGTCAATCCCATATACAGTGTGCACAGTTCTGCTGGAGTAAATACTCACTAGAGCACTAAATGTGTATTAACCCGCAGCTGAAAATAGTCCCCAACAAATGCGCTATATACTCCAGGCACATTTGCCTGAAACTACAATGCCCAGCTGTTCAAGGAAATGACCTTTTTTTTTCATAAAGGACATTTTATATTTGTGGCTCACTTTTAAAGATTTATGTCCTCAGTAGGAAACAATGGGCTACAGGGCAGGGAAGTTAGAAAGTATTGAGAGGCAGACTCATGTGTTGTTGGTTTTGATCTTTTTATGGGAGAACAAATATATAGAATGACACTAATCTTATCCTTTAAGATTACAGTTCATTTTTAGGGGTAGGTGATACCACAAAATTTAGTTTTGACATAACAATACTGATACCAATACCAATAATGATGCAGATAGTAATACTTCTTCTTATTAAATGCTACCAATGTATTATCATGTCGAGGACAGCCATGTGTCAGGATTTATAAGGTGCATCATTAATAGACTATTTCTCAATGCACTTTCATCATCACCAAATGATTTTCCAAACATTAAGCATTTATCTTTACTTTTCTCTAATTACTAAATCACATGTGGGCTAAAACACAGGACAGTTTTTTATGGTAAATAACAACAATGTTTATTGTGCAAATTCTCTGAAATAACAATCAATCACTACATGCATGAACACACAAGCAGCAGAGAAGCAAAGAGTGCATGCACTGAGGGGAGCGTTTATATGCCCAGAGTGTAATCTGATGTGATATTAATACACAGATATCCTGAAAAGCATTACCACAGCTTGTAGTGTTGACACCACTGTAGATGAAGTGAGTTTATTTTCATTTTAGTTTTGAACATCAAATGCCTACTCTGGCATCATTTTTTATGTCAGCCAGCATTATTTGTACAAGTCTGCAGGTCTAAACAGCTTGCATACACTAAGTGAAATGGAATAAGACAGATAATATGGAGATTTATTGTTTATATAGACAATTAGGAGATGGACAGACTTGTTGTTGAGGGTCAAAAAACAAATTATTTCACTTTGCCTTTTGAGAGAGATCATCTGAAGTTTTGTTTTTTCCAAAGAGAATGTGATAAAATGTATTAAGTTTCTCTGCAACTACTCCTCTCCACTGAGATGAGTCACCAGACACATGTTTTTGAGGAATACCTTCCAACAAAGAACTTCATGGGTGAGTATAAGAATTGATTCTTAATTAATTAATTAATTAATCTTAATCCTCAAGAATTGACAGATGTACGATGTAAAATGAGAGTAAAAATGTCTCACTTTAGCCCAGACTCACTTTCTATTAGTAAACTGATCCACCCTCAAAAAGCTGTAATATATACTGAGAAATTCCTTCATGTTTTGAGTCATGCTTTAATAATTGGAGTGACACCAAAATGCCAAATATAGTTTACATATTGAATTTTCCTATTTTGGCTCTTCAGTTTTAATAAGGACTTTTCAAATGAAGAAACATTTCAAACATCTTTTTTCAATGTTTCCAAGCTTTTGTTGTCTGATAATAATCAGTTATCATAAAAGTGACATATCTATATGTGGATTTCTGCCGGGTTTCCCCCTACACTCATTTTTCATGCTTATATTGTCATGACCTGGAAGAGTGTGTATTCAGGGGGATGTTTCTGATCTCGTGTCCTGAGCTGTGGAATAATGTAAGAGCACTGGTGTGTTGCTGCCTCGGCTGGGGGAGCGTGTTGCCATAAAATATTAATGACTTGGAAGCCCAGCCACATGACAAGATGAATGTAATTGGCCCTCGCAGCTCTATCTGTGCATGTTAATGAGATGGGATGGTATTTAAATCAGTCGCGCCCCAGACACTGTGGCAGTCTAGAAAACCACAAACAAAGACGCAGCGAGAGAGAGAGCACGGATGCAGTGAGAAAGATACAGAAAATGTCAGTTATAATTCAGCTTTGAGGAGCCTCTGCAAGAATCCCTTTCTGTTATTACCTTTTTTTTTTTTTGGTTTGGTGCCTTTGAATGACGTTTGATTGAATTAATGGAAACTGATGCTGTGGTAAATTTGTTTTTCAGAAGATTTGGAGGGCTAATAGTCAGGCGATGCAGAGAATTGAGAGAAGCTGTGGGCAAAAGCCAGATATAAAGCTGAAGTAAAGGTGTGCACCTGCACAGCACCTGTCCTGCCAAGATGCTGGGGTCAAGCCCCGCCTGTCACCAGTCATCTGGAACAAAGCTGTAGTCTCTAAAACAAAATGTGACCACCTCAGGAGAAAACACGGAGCTGAGGTAACTGCAAACAACAGCTTGAGTCTGTTCTCCCAAGGGGCCAGACTCAGGGAAAAGTAGCAGGTAGCAATAATATAACCTAAATCTTAAAGGGAACGAAGGCCAGCTTGTGTTCAGCTGTGAAGCCTGGTGTAAGTGTGTACAAGAGACTGTGTGTGTGTGTGTGTGTGTAAAGCCCCTCAGATTTCTGGAGAACTGAATGAATTAAAAAGAAATGTCAGCAGATGGGATACTGTGTCATTTTACTTTCATTATTCTGACAGCTTTTACCTTTCATGTGACAGCGCTGTGGTCATCCTCACTGGCACCTCATAAAACCGCAGTCATGTCCCTCCGCTGCGGTCATGTGACACTAGCTGGATGAAGGTGTGATGCATCAAAGCCCTGGTGTCGAGGACAAAAATCTTGGCATGCTGTGTTTGTATCTGTGTGTGTGTGTATGTGTGTGTGTGTGTGTGTGTGTGTTTTTGTGCAGACTGGGAGAGACCTGACGCCTAAGGGTGGGGGAAGTGTAGGCAGGAGGACAGATGGTCTCCCTCATGGTGGCTGAAATAAAAGAGGGAATTAGAGGACTCCAAGGTGTACACTCTGACGGCAATTACAGCAAATAGATTGGAAGTGGACCTCCAGGCACCCAGGGAGGCTGCTCCACGGGGGAGAGCTCCACCTCACCGCATCTGGTTTGTACACCCCCAAACAAGTCGAGAGAAAACCACACACCCTGCCTGCCTGCTTTAGTTAGCTCAGACAAACCTTACTGACCATTAGCATACTATTGTATATCAGAGTTAAGTGTCAGAACATAAAAGAAACTGAAAATAAACTTCATGTGCGCTGTAGACTTTGAAATGGATTTCTATATTACCATTTTTCTTGGTTTGGGTATGTGGCTGAAGGATTTGCAAAACCAATTTCAGACATCCCTGGGAGCTGTTTTGGTTAGTTATTCTGCTGCCTGCAGGAGTTTGAAAACAGTCAATTATTTTTGTCTTGCTTGCTTCCGCCCATTGATTCTCAAACGATTTTCACTGCCCCTCCAAGTAAGGATATGCAGCAATTGAATTAAATAAGCCAACCCAATCAATATAAAATACGTAACACATCCGTGGTTCTCTTTCATAGCCCGTGGAAACTGAGAATTCATTGCAGATGAAAATGCGAACAAACTGAAAGATACTTTTATAGATCTATGAAAGCTGTTATGAAGTTTATTGATAGCCATCAAATATTTTGAATATAAAATATTTAATGCATTACTTCTGGCAATATTTGTGCTCAGAATCTCAAGCAGAATTTGGGTTGCAGTCTGCTTTTCCGAAGGCATTTAGAACAGTAGGGATCAGCAGATTCCATTAGCCTTGCCCCGTGGCTGAATGAGTGAAATACCATTTAGAGAATAAGCGTCTCTAACCCCAAAACCTTGTGTTCCCATCAATGCATAAATGATAGAGATGCAGTCTAATGAAACAAAAGGCTCCCTGCCAAAGTCGGCCATAAAAATAACATTTGGGTGAGAGAAACCTTAAGCTTATCCATTAACCTCAGAAAAGTGTCTTTACTGTTACTCCCACACGGTACGCTCTGCAGTGCCAACGCCACTGAAATCCACACAAGGCAAACAGTAATAAAAACTTAAGTGATTCAGCTGCATCACTTTATACTTCGGTGACTCATTTTTGCAATTCAAGCTGACGATCCAGTGGTCAAACTGGTACCATAAACAGCTAAAATCAACATTCAAAGTATTATTTTTTATGGAAAATCTCATGGTGATTATAAATTTCATGGACAGCTGACAGACATTATAACAAATGTGCATCATCACAAATGCTTTGACAGTGTCTTCCTTGTTCTAGCACAGAGTGAGGTTGTGCACCATTATCTTTTTTGTGTATTCCCGCGAAGATTTACACAGCAGGGCTTAAGACAAAATGAGAAATCAGGTTGGTATTGTATACAATGTAAATAAGGGCGACTTTTGCCCTATGAGTTATGGCCTCCAGAACTGGCTGCTTTCCCTTGTTGCATAAATTCATGAACAGTAAATCACTGGCTTCTGAAAAAGCTAAAACCAAAAGGAAAAAGAGACCAATCCATAAAAGATAATTAGGCAGCGAACATATATGTAACCAATCAAAATATTTATCTGAGTTTGGTTATTTTTACCCACATTAAAAGTATGTGCAGAGGGAAAAATCTCACCGCAACAAATACAAAATCCTTGCTTGCAAAAAAACCAAACGTTTTCATTGATACTTAATGTGCATGGAAATGAATAGAAGCACATATTTAACAGGTGACGCATGTAAAGATAACTGTTTTGAGCTCAGTGCTCTTCTTCATGCAGCGCTGAATGTAAGAGGACCCTAGAAATGAGAGTGAAGAAGGAGGAAAAAAATGAAAAATGTGAGCTCACTGGAAGTGAACAGAATCTATTTGCAGACTAAAACACCAGAGAAAACTTGTGATACAAATACAATGAGCTTTGTACTGAATCATCAGGACCATATGAGAGAAGACACAGAGCAAGATAGTAACAGAGACTCACAAAAAGCATGAATGATCATATTACTTTGGGGGGCATTGTACTCAGAACCTGGCTGTAAGTTTGACCCTCTTCATGGCCCAGATTTTTAATTCTGTGACCAGGAGTCTGAGCTCCCTCCAGGAAATGTTCAGCAAGTTAAAAATCCCTCCTGTTGACGGTGCTCTTGTGTTCAGTAATGCAGGTAAGAGGAACCAGTGGCTTACTCACATGTAATTTAGGACAAGTATGGGGCACATAAATTCGGCATGTGGCGGGTAGTCTCAGCAACAAGTCTCAGTGTTAGGTAAAATGGTGTTTGAGGATGACAGTGGGCCTCTTTCTGAAAACATTTTATCTGTCCCAGTTGAGATCATGTCAACTTATTTCTCTCCTTTTCTCTTTCTTCACAGGGCCCCTCCTTTCACCTTCAGTGCACCCTGAGGAAAATACCGCAGATCTGTATGTTGGATGCCTGTGTGCTTATGGCAACACTCTTAATGTGCCTCTAAACCATCAGTGTAAATGTTCACTTTTTAATGCAAAGAGCCAATAGTTTTTACTTTAGAAGACTATACTGACAAATAAAATGGTTGCAAATTTGAGTAATCCTGGGACTATTTGCAGCTTCTTAACATGCAGAGAAGGAAAACATCTGAACTTCACTGTGCATGACTCCTGTGTTTGTGTTGGAATGGGAAGTCTGAGAATTATAGCAGGAAAGTCTGCTGAACCCTGCTTACAACATATGTAGTCATAAATCACGGACAGTATTTCTCCAAACACATGCGAATTTGATCTGTGTGGAAATAAAATTAAAATTCAGTACAATGAAAACATACAAAACTGCAAAATCAGGAAACCATTGACTGAATGCACTTTCTGCAATTCTATATTGTCATTTTTTTGTTTTTGTAGAGACTGCATGAGTCAAAAGTATTGAAAAATAAACGTAACCCAACCATGCAAATGGAAAATAGTGATTCACCAATAGCTCTGATTTTCTAAAGAGAGAACTGAGAGCTATTAATATGAATATGAATTAAGGTTTGTAACAAAAGAATATCAGTGCAAGTAAATTCAACACTGATGTTAAACCTACAGTTAAAGGACTTAGTCTAATTAGTTTATCGTATGTGCATCACTCCACTCTGTCAGAATACTCGTTGTGTTGTTGTTGTTCGTGTTTTCATGTGTTCACATTTCACCTTTTTTCCTCTCCTAGAGGTTTTTCTATTTTTTTTTGGGTGTGCAGGTCGACTCAGATCCCACTGCCGCTGCGGACAAGCAGCAGCTGCAGGAAACTTCCCGCCTGGCACAGCAAACCTGTTCTGGTAATTAACATTCTGAAACAAAAACATGCTTTTTGCGATGACCCAAACAACCTCATCTATTTCATTTTCATGCTGTTTCATAAACGAAATGAAACTTCGTTTATGAAACAGCTTTGTCCCAGCTCCAGCCAATTCCAACATGTTGAGCTGAATGGTACTATTTCAGTTTTATTAAGCTCAAAAAGGCAAAGCAAAGGATTTCATGCCTACACTACACAATATAGACTGGAGGCAACTATTGCTATATCATACCATGTGATTAAGGAACAAACAAACACAAAATACAACAAACTAATAACTAAATGTAATCCAATGTCCATACATTTGCACTTATGTTAGATGTAATCATCATAAAACATTTAATCAAATGAAAATAAATCTTATCAGATATTTGAAGTCTTTAAAGTACTATTCAATATCCTCTGTGAATGATTTTAATAGAGTGAGTCATATTTCAGGTGGCCTGCTTTTCAGATTGTATCACTGCTCAACATTTGTCACCTGTCAAATTATTTTCCCCCTGCATGTCATGTTCATTTGTCAAAACAGCGTTGTTCAAAGTCGCCTACTGCTTCACGTCCAACTAAATCAGATTTGAGGAGGGATTTTTATTTGGATGTCATATTTATGGTAATGTTAGGATAATAAAATTGTGCAGATTTCTAAATGCCATTTATCTGAGTCGTAATGTATTTAAGCAAATATCAGGACTAATGACTGGACCATAAAGTGAGAATGAGCAGTTGAATTTTTCAGAGGGAACATATTTCATCGGTCCCTACAATACATACGGTAATTTTGCAGAAACAGCTGCTGCAGAAATCATCCTTTGCTACATATGAATCACTCACCAGAAAGAAACAATTGCAGTCCTGTTCAATATGAAGGCAAATGCAAAAAAAAAAAAAAAAAAAAACTCATTACATTTAAAACTATTTTACCTGACCATTTAACCTCTTCACATTAATGAGAGCTGGACTTGGCCGGAGTCCAGACCACCAGAGGCAGGGCTGTTCCCATGGTAGATACTTACTGCTGCCTCTTACCAGGTTTTTAACACGATAATATTTCTGCAGTGTCTGATCAATGCCAGAGAAAACCATTTCTTATCATTCTTTCAGCTACTTAGAGGCACATCTGAATTACATTGGTGTATCCGATGCACATTTATTCTTCCCTCCTGACAGTTTTATGGAACTCATTATCCGCTTTGTGGCCATGGCTGTGAATGGAGAACCTGTGGGGGTTTTATGTGTAGCCAGTAGCTCCTCCACTGACCACATTTAATGTCCTCTCAGAAACAAAAAGACTGGCGGGTCAGGGGAAGGGGCGGGGGGGAGTATCCATACCCCTCTGACAACAGCAGCAAGCTCTGGTCACACACAGAGTGCCAGTGTTGGATCTGTTGATGTGAGGGTGAGGGAGCAGACCGAGAGCCAGACCGGAGTTTTATTTACCTCAGGTGCAACGGCTCATTATAATGGTGTTAATGAGGAGCAGATGTAGCTGAGTGAAGGAGGAGGGGCGCGGGCGGCCAGAGGAGCGAGGTGTGGCCTGTCCAGGGCAAGCCTACATGGAGGTCCTGTCCTGGGATTCCCAAATCCCCCTCTCTCTGCAACCAATGCACACGTTCTTCATGTGTTAATATCGACTCAGCAAGTGCTATTAGCAAACACAGAAATCTGCTCACCACAGTGATTTAGTGAACCCCTCTCAACCTTGGCTTAGCTGAAAGGTTATTGAGATATTACTGGAGTCATCAATGATTTAGACCTGTGAGGAAGCTTCTTGTTTAAGTTATTTCAATGAGGTCTTTTGGGCTTTTGTGGTAAAAGCTGGTTAGTCTTTACACACAGGAGAAGTCTGGTGGTGTATATTTTTTGTTGTTGTCAGCAAATCCCAAGAAAAGACCAAACCAACAATAAATGTATCCTACTAAGTGTTGCATGTGTATCCAAAGCCAGGTATAGCTTGTTTCTCTGTGTCAAAGAGCTCTGTTGTTGTCCAAAAAAACACATCAATGAGCCACACCAACAAGGTCTCCAAATTAAAGGACCAGTGTGTAGGATTTAGTGACATCTAGTGGTGAGGTTGCAGATTACAACTAACTGAATACCCCTCCCCTTTCAAGTGTGTAGGAGAACCTACGGTGGCTGTGAATTTTGCAAAAAACGCAAAAGGCCCTCTCTAGAGCCAGTGTTTGGTTTGCCTGTTCTGGGCTACTGTAGAAACATGGCGGTGCAACATGGCGGCCTCTGTAGAAGAGGACCCACTCCCTATGTAGATATAAAGGGCTCATTCTAAAGTTACAAAAACACAACAATTCTTATTTTCAGGTGATTATACATTAATTAAAAGATATATATTATATTCCATTTCTGCTAAGTCTGTTCTGCTAGATGCCACTAAATTCTACACACTGCACTTAAAAGGTGAAATATGTCGTTGGTCCATGCACTCCAGAAAGAAGACACAAAGAAGCTCTCTCTGATCTGACACCCAAAGCTGTTACAAATCACTTTTGAAGGATAAATAAGTTATGATGTGACAACAATATAGTAAAAGTCTGGTTAGGTTTAGGCACAAAAACGACTTGGTTAGGTTTAGGGAAAGATCATAGTCCAGGTTAAAATAAGTACTTTGTTAAGGTTTGGGAAACATTGTAATTTTAGTTAAAATTTCTCCTTCCTCAAAGTTAGTTCATCATCATGCAATAATAACCACATGGTTAAGGTTAGGGGACGATCATGGTCATGGTCTTTAAAAAAAGTGTTGACTTGTGGTTGGAAATGAGAAATGAACAGTGATCTCTTGTGTTTAAGACCAATGTTTTGTTGACTCATCCTCAGACCCCGTCCTCTTTGTTATGTGGACTTTGCTGCTATATAATAATGTCACCTTATCTCACCTTCAAACTGGATGTTACTTAACTATTGATCATAAAAAGGGGATATAATAGTGGATGCTACAATATTCTCATACAATTGAACTGTCAATGTTTATTTCAGTTTTGTCAAGTTTGTATTCGTACTACAACCACATGAAGAGGCAAAAGCTGGACGTTCCAACCATTTATCCATTACTTTTAGTGATCTATTTTAACAGTTTATCCATTACTTTTAGTGATCAATTTTTACAGTTTATCCATTACTTTTAGTGATCAATTTTAACAGTTTATCCAGTACTTTTAGTGATCTATTTTAACAGTTTATCCATTACTTTTAGCGAACTATTTCATTTCCTCTGCTCACTTGCTATGTATGTATGTAGTTTTCACGCACTCTTAATTGAAATAACACCTAAATTAATTTTTATAGCTGACTTAATATGTGGATGTATTTTTTAATCAAATCATTAATTAAATTTTTTTCAAATTAGTTGAGCTACTCTACAATCTCTACACGTACTCCCTGGCAAAAGCAGAAGTTCCCCATGGGGTACAAGTACCTCTGGCTGGGAATCACTGTACCAGAGCACCAAATGTGTATTAATCCGCAGATGAAAATAATCCCCAACTAATGAACTATTCACTCATGATTGATTAATATCTGCTACATCTGCTGCCACAGTGCCCCACTGTTTTAGGAAATTATTTAGCCTTATTTTTTTTTTTAAATATTATTACTATTACTATACAGTACCTGTCTTTAAATATTTCCATCTTCAGCAAAAACCAATAAGCTTGAGTCTGAGTGCCACAGACAGAGTGGGGAAGTTGAAAAGTATTGCAAGACAGTTGGTTTTGGTCTTTAAATAAATCTTTGGTCCTTCAGACAAATCTTTTGCATATTTATTTAAATGTTTGGCCTGTGTATCACCTAATACCTACAATTATATTAAATTGGTTAAAAGATATAAGGGAAGGACAGCAACCGGCAATGCTTAAAGAATAAAAAAAACAATATTTCTACAGATGACAACAACTTTAATATAGAGAGAAATTCCAAAACTTATTTTTCAGCACCTAAAAGTATAAATTATTGATATTATGAAGGCTGTTTAGCTGTCTCCCGCCTCCCCTGAATCCCTCGGCAGAGAGAAAAGCCTCTTTTCACTGCTGACAATGGGATGGCTTCAGCTTTGAGTTTGCCATTGTAACTTCTTCACTGACTGATCCCTGGCAGTAATGATCTCCATGAGCCCTCTGTGCGTGCCAATGGTGGGCCATAACCGTCTTTATTCACCATGAAACCTCCACTGGGAGCATCTCCCGGTCCCCAGGACAACAATGCTGGCAGCCAAGCCCACAGCCGGCCGGCCCGTCTTTTACGTTTTTATGGGCTTGGCCTTCCTCCTGCTATTGAGGCAAATGTAGGCCATCAAACAAAACAATTTATGACCCAGTCTAAATTTGACCTTGGGCCTCCTGAAATGCCATAGCTCACAAAAAATGTAGAAATCTACAAATGAAAACATGTATATGTGTGAAGACAAACTTTTTCAGTGTAATTGGCATTACATGACGCCTTTTCAGTCAGACTTGTTCCGAGTTGCTGCACATGATGGGTCCTGCTCCACATGCTCATATCTGATGGGGAGTTTTAGGATCAAAGCCTCCACATTAGAGCTAAAAGCGCTGTCCTTCATGCCTGAAGCAGGGAGTGACTGTATTTTTACTACCTGACCTCAAATTTTTCCCTGCTATTAGTGTTTTTTTTGTTGTTATTTTTTTGTCACTGACGCAACACAGTGACCCGGTTGACTTTTGCCTTCTGGTTTGTGAGCAGAGCTGCAGGGAATTCCTTATTTACTGCAGGGGTGTGCCTTGCCTTGTCTTCATTCAGCAGCACATGTTAGATTTCTGTCTCTCGCACCACTTCAAAGCTTCAGTTGTTTATAGCTCATCCTTTCTAGAAAGTGGAAAACCCCAAGTTGCAGATTTTTCAGATTTTATGTTCTCTTTACCACTTTCCAATTGTTTGGTTTGGTTTAAAACGCACACGTAAGATACTTTTCCAAATACTCACAAAAAAGAAAGACACAAAATCAAACTAACACAAAATGTGGACATGAAACTAAAACACAAAATGAAACAAAACAACAAACGGCATATGACACAAACTCTTATGCATGAAATTGAGGAAAGACACTCTGTAAAAACACTGAAACTTAAAGTAATTTGACCTGCCCCAAATCACGAACACAACAAAGACTGCTGTGCCTCTGCAACACTACAGACTTGAGTGAAAGCTACATTTAAATATAGTATTAATCTTTACAATATATATGTATTTTTTGTTTAATTTAATGCCTAAACATCCAGTCATTTGGTTAAATAATATTTTGCATGCTTGTAAATCTGCAGCCACGTAAATTAGAGTATATTATTGCGAGGAAACATCCCCTTTCCTCTGAATATGTGTACACATGTTTGCTGGAGTCTTGCATTTGATGTAGAGAGTGACCAAGAAGCATGAATGATACAAGATGAAAGAAGGGCTCTCCATCTCTGTATGCTATATGGATTCTTCTCACGCATTTCCCTCTGAGACAAGGGGTTCAGTAATCTGTATCCTTTAGTGAGAGAACCCCATGGAGATGCATTAAAGAGATAAATTGGTATCATCCCCAGTGTGACAGACTCCTCATCTGTCTCTGCTCGCCTCCATTGATCACAATTTATTTTATTTGTGTTGTTTCATTATTAGGCGGAAGAAAAGCATTGCATTAATAAAGCCCTGATTATAAAGTTAAACAGATATGCTATACTGTTACACAGGAAGCTGGGGGTTAAAGTACGAGGCTCTGGCACGCCTGCCCTTGTATCTCCTTACACAATAAACTGAGATCACAGGCGGCACTGATCATTCACTGTGGATCTAATTCATTTCTTAACGATTATCAGGCTCTCCTGGACTGGACACACTTCTCTAAATAGATCATTAAAATCTTGCATTTCCCAGTAGTCTCGTCATATCCGTTTGACAAAGCACTGAGATGAACTCTGTGCCAGTAATTTCATTGATACACCTTCACAAGAAAGCCTTGCTCAGGCTTGTTGTTGTTGTTTTAATGCATTTGTTTGTTCAAGATAACTCAATAGACAATCATATGATGTATATGGTCATAGTGACTGTGCATTTTGTGCTTTTTTTTCATCAATTTAGAGGCAGAAAAGTTCTTTAATGTCAACATATATCAATATCTCAAGCAGTGATTATAATTATTATAAACTTACTGTTATCTTGTGACTGACTGACAGGTTCAGTTAAAGTTAATGCAATTTACTTTAACTTCTAGCAAAGTGAGTTGAGCAAGCAATTGAACAACTGTGTATATTTCTGTTAACCTTTCATATAAATTAATGTTTAAATGATTTGAAATAGCATTATATGCAATACCTGACTCAGATGTCAATCAGATTCGAAAGCTCTAAACTGTGTTATTTTTTTTATTCCAAATCCAATAATCTCAGTTTGGTACAATGTGTGTTAAGATCAGCTGAATGATTTTTTCAGAGAGGTGAAAACCTTAGTTTAGTGATATTGTGGTATATTCTCTGTGGTATGCTTTATTCAATATGTGTCTATCCTCCTTTGAGTCAGGAAAAAAAAAATGTAATATCTCAAAAATACTATGTCATAGATTGGTTGTGACAAACTTTAATGTAAGAGACATGTAATCTAAAAGAAACAAGTTATGTAGATCACAATGTAAAAACATGCAAGCAAAAGAGAAGATTATATTTCCATGTAAGAGACTGTGGGGTTGTAAAGTTTTCTTACAACTATTAAAAGCAGTTACAGACAGAAACTGTTTACTGAATATTAAGTTACATTAAATCATTCTGTTGATCCCGACACATTATATATAGGTGAGGTTTCACTGCTCTACCACAAAGCACATTATTTTGCTTTTTGTTAATCTATCTGTTGTGTTTAGTGCTACTATGTGAATCACTACTCTTACTGGAGGACTGTGAAGCAACCACATGATTCAAACAAAATACGTAATGATATATTTCTCCCTAAAATGAGATGTCAGGTTCGCCAAGTTGTGCCAAAATTCCCCAAATTAAATCTAACAGTATTTTGTTAACTGTATCATTGGATCATTGCTTTGATAAATAGGTTGATGAATATTTTTGAACAATAACAAAGCATGTATTCGTTAACAATCTTGCAAAATTACTACAGTTAAAATAACTGCAATAAAGGTTTTCTTTTCTTGGTTGTCTTCTGTTAATTCCTGGCTCTGGTCGGAACGAGGAGGCGGCCAGCAACAACACTGTGGTGAAGGGTTGGGCCTTGTGCTGTGTGCCCCAACTGTATGTCATGAGGTGATGTGGTAATGTGCTGACAGCGCGATATTTCAACACCATTTTAGAGTGACCTGACTTAATATTTTTCCTTACGGGTCCCTGCGATTCACCACAAACACACTCAAACACACAGCGGCCTGGATTTGCACTTATTTCTACTCAGTTTGAGGGCTGAACTGGGATCACGGACCAGGTTGCAGTTAACTTTGACTTTGAAACAACTTGATCTGAAATCCTCTCAACTGTCTGTGTTAAATCTCCTCAGTGAATGTTTGTAAGTTTTTTAATAAAATAAACACGGAGACAAATGTAGATCAGCATTCTCACTCTGACATACTTGGAATTTTGTTCTGACAACTTTTGACAATTTATTGAGCCAAATTCCTCTTTGTCAATTTTTCACTACACAACATGGAAAATCTTACTGGTTTATTGGCTTTAGATGCCCTGTTTCATAAATGCTTACAGTGTGAATTTGTAGTGAAGAGCTTATATGGAAAAGATTCAGGGTGAAAAGACATTAATGCTGTGCTGCACAGGTCTAATGGTCCCCACTATGAAAATAACCCTGATTGGAAGTCATTTATATTCCTTTTAACTGCACATCACAAAAGTTATGAAAAGCCTTCATACCTTCTCAAGTTACGTCAAACAAGACGAGGTCAAAATCTTGTATATGGCTGGACTGTGTATGAAACGCTAGAGGGCTATGAATTTCACCGAGGCAACTGATGAAGTTACACTCAGTCACTCAGTCACTCAGTCAGTCAGAGGCAGAGGCTGTTTATAGGGCTGGCCCTGCTGTTGCGGTCCAGCCAAAAAAGTAAATAGGCCTCATTTGAACCAAATAAAAAAGCTTGTGAAATAATGGTAACATGCCCAGTGAGATTTTGCCCCTCCTGTGAATGTGTGGCAGCCTCGGTTTGACAGAACTGGAATGGGGCGCTCTGGATGCCCACATGTCATGTGCTACACACTCTCCTACAGCAGGAGCTCCTGTTAAGGTTATTTTTACTCGTTTCCACCTGGAGGTGTTACAGACTTGCTCTGGCGTGCACATTCTTTTCCCTGAGCACAATCAGGTGTGAGAGCAAGTGATCTTCGTTCACTGCAATTAAGATTCTGCCTTCATCTTCTCCTGGTACACAATTACTGCTCTGCTGCTGTTTGCTCTAATTGCTCTTTCTGCAGGGATTGGTGGGAAGCCAGTGATTGTGATGGGTAGGGGATTATCTCCTTTCCTCTACTCTGGCCCCTTAAAAAAAATCATTTGTAAACTCCCCGGTGTAATTACTGAGCCTCATGATTAATTGTCTATTGAAATTAGTGCGGGTCTAGCTTTCATTTTTACTGCAACGAATATTAATTAATGTTAACTCTGAACCGCTTTCCTTTTTTCACCCTTTTCTAAAGCATATCTTTTGAATATTCATTGTGGTCTTGAGAAATGGGCACCAGCCAGTTCCTTGAGTCAGATTGACACTCGGCTATCACGAAAAATATACATATCTGGAATTAAAAGATGTGTTTTAGGCCATAAATAATATTTACAGGAGGTCGACAGGTGAAGAAAGCAAGCTCCTATTTAAATCACGTCTCATCTGTTAGTCGAGACGTGTCAGGAAATATGCAAAGCAGTGTCTCAGCTTTTGTTTTCCTTTGGAGAGGGAATAATAGTCACATTTAATTCAGTTTGTATTTATTTAACCCTTGTGGAAAATGACAAGTTGAATAAGTGCCATGTAATCACATTCAGCATATTGTCATACCATAATGTATAGAACACAATGTCACCTTGAATAAAGCATCCACCAGAAGAATACATTTGGGTAATAATATGGAAATTTACACTAAGGTCTGAATCAGATTAACATTAGAATATCTTCATATTCTATCAAGTAGAAAACGTTTTCATTGGCTTGGACCCCAACATGGAACTCAACATCCACAAACTCCCAGTTTACACTTGTAAAATGTATTTATATGTATATTTGACACCAATCAGCATATGCACATTGACATTTATGGTCAAATGCAGGTTAGTATCATATGATGTTTGATTGCATAATTGGGGAGCACTAAACTGATTCTTGAACATATGTTTTCTCTCAATGTCACACATTTGAAAGGAAATTAAATGTATGTATAAATTTAATTTATACAGCACTTTTCAAAAACAAAGTTATGAAGTTTACAGTAAAATGAGGAACGAAAAAGTAAATTGAAATCCAAAACATATAATAAAATAATTAAAAAATATAGATAAAATTGTGATTATGGTGATTCTGAAAGCTGTGACATATAAACTCCTTAAATTATTCAATATATGCTTTGTTTTTTGTTTTCTATCAAGAGAAACACAAAGTTCAGTTGTTAGAAAACTATTTGAAAATTACAAAAAATCTGTGAAAAAAAACAAACAAAAAAAACCAGGATTGATAAACTATCAAGCATCATATTTTGAGGGATCACAAATTGCTCTGCCTTCCTTAAACAAAAGCTTTTTTTCAATGTAAATGTGCAAACTGCATTCTTTGTGTTCTTATTGGACAAGGTTAGGGATATGACTAATGTATTCAAAGCCTGATATAGCTTATTCCTCATAGCTCCATTGTCTTCCAAAAACTATTAAAAACACGTCAGTGAGCCACACCGATGCATTAGGAGACATATTCCTTCATTACGATGAATAAGGGCACTGCAGTTTATTTAAAAACAATACACCACACTCTGTTCTAGAGCTGCAAATACTCACTAGAACAGCAAATGTGTATTAATCCGCAGTTGAAAATAGTCCCTGACAAACATACAATTTACTCCTGTTTGAGTAATGTTTGTTAAAAACCACAATGCCTGAGCTGTTTTGTGAAATAACTTAGCCTTTTTTTAAAAATTAAACTATATATCTGTGACCCATTTTTGAAGATTTACATCTCCAGTTGTAATGAATAGGTGCAGGGTGACACAGACATATAGGCAAGTCAGAAAGTACAGAAAGAACACATTGCTGGACTTGGTCTTTTTGTTGGATTTGTTGTCAGTAAGAAAAATTGAGAATAACCAGATCAATCCTTGAATTAGACTGTTTAAATAAACATTTAAAAGCATTTTACCACTTTAAAACACATAAAACATAACATTAAGCCTTTAGTCTTTTTTTTTCTATTCACTCACTCTCTCCTGTTACAGTCCCTGTGCCCTCTTTGTCTCTGTGTGTGCACTAAGAAATCCAGTTGACCTTCATCTTGCCTTACTCAATCCACATTCAGATAAAGGGATCATACCTGGCAGATCAAACTAATGTCTTCACCCCTCAGCGTCTCTGAACGGCCACTGAATAAAATCACAGCTGCTGCGAAATGGCTGTGACATAACTTGATCCACGTGGTGACGGCGCACACCACCGCTTGTACCCTGTAATATATCAGTGCCAGGAAACAGTGGACGTGGAGACACACTGATTGAATCAGGGGCCATGGAGGCTCTGGGGAGAGTTCATCTATACCAAACCAGCAGGCTCCTTCCATCTCAGACAGCAAACACACAAGAATCCCTCTAACTGTATCTGCTGTAACAATGTTTCAGGACTTTGAGGTCATTCATTCAACTTCTACCTGACTAAGCACACAAAAGAGAAAGTACAACAATGTTTTAAAGTCATCAAATGTTGCATTGAATGCAAAACCAAACCCCAGCAAACCTGTAATTCATGGTGAAACGACAGAACAACCAATTAGGTTTAAGTGTTTTCTGTAACTACCTCGTGTCCAAAATTTGTGGCCATAATTTTAAATGAACCCTATAAAAGTTGTTTTGATAATCACAGGCTTGGCTTAAAGCAGTACAAACATTACTGCTCATCTCATTGGTTTGAAATACAAATTTGATTTAGAAGATAGGAGCCTACAATTTATTTCCTGTGAGCATAAACAATAAAGTATTTATGGCCATCACTCTGCGCTTCTTTTATTATGTCTTTATGAGTCACCAACTGTCTTACATCCCACTGTAATGAGACATCTTATGTTTCTTCGAGGATAAATGACCAATACCTTTGACAAATGACTGTAAAATTGCTTTTAAGAGAGAGATAATAGAAATCAGATTTTCACATATGATAGGTTATGTTATGGGGTTTGGCATTTTAAATAGGAAGATTACAATATTATCCAATAATAGTGTATCATTTGAACATTGACAAAGGTATTTTATTTTGGATTTAGGTGCCCATTTGTCAACGAAACTCAACGTCAGTTCGCATCAGTATGTCAGTATTCTCTATACCGTCATATTGATGGTATCTTATGTCTTTTTTCCCCACAAAATGCAATGAACACAAGAATGCATATGAATGCAAATTATGCATATCACATCGTTCCTTTGTTAGGATCAGTTAATATGGCTACGGATATCCTGAATGCAGGACAAGGTTTCATATCTATAAAGTTAAATTACTATAAAGGTAATAACTTTTTTTCTGTAATGACCATATTTGCATGTTTATACAGTGAGAGAAGAGGTGAAAATGTTATTCTTGAGATAACATAAGTGGATGAAGTATTTGTGGTAATAATAACAATCAGGAGTCATTTTTAGTGGTAAATGTTTCTTTGCTCGCAAAAAGACTATTGGACTTAGACAAATTGAATATTTGGGATGAAGTGAGAAATAACACGACTCAACAATGTTTTTACTGGATCGATCACTTCTTGTATTTTTGATGTATGATTTATGAACAGACAGGAATGAATGAGTTATTGCCGTGTTTGTGTGGAGAACTGTCCTGACAGCAACTTAAAGAAATGAAATATGCCACTGGATGCTGCATATATCACGTCTTATATCATTTGTAGCCAATCAAACGCATGCATGAATTACTGCTACAGTATACTCAGTTCATTTGACTTGTTGGATTTGCTATATACAAAAACAGCAACAAAAACAGGAGAAAAGTCAGTGTGCTTGTTGAACAAATCTCCACAGTCTAAACCCTGATGGCATTATTATTGCACTGAACCTGCAAGGAAGCCAAAACTAGTAACCACACAGTCAAAAACTATGAACTAAAAACATTGTGATTTGTGGAACTACGCTCCAAGAGCTGGCATAATGATGTTTTAAATAATAGCTCGTCATTCTCTTTGTTTTGATTTTGAGTGATAGCACAAAGCTGTTACATTTGTTGTAGAATTTCTGTTTTATTTTATTGGCCAATTGGAGACTTCATGCTATGTGCAGTAAAATGCATTTTTCTGAAAATATAATAAGTTATTAAACTGCTCACTAATATGCTAATTCAGTCAATTAAACTGTCTTGGGTTCTGCAGGAATAATAAAGCAAACTGATTTAAAAGTGCTCTACTTACTGCTGATATTACTGCTGATAGTGACTGTACATCAGTCATGTTTCTGTGCTTGTGTCTTCTGGCACAGAACAAGGACAAGAGACTTATTTTCCTCACTAGTGTTCGAGTTTACCCCTCCCAAAAAGAAAGCCAGGCCCATCCTATCTCCTGCACCGCTGTGACCCCGATCCTCTCCGGAGTTGCACTGCTCCGAAGTAGCCTGTGTTGCCATAGTTACCTCCTCCTGGCTACTTTGTAAGGTCACCCGCTATGGTGAGCCCTTCCCTCAGAGAACAGGCATAACTAATGTCCTGCAGGTTCAGGTTTGATGTAAATAGTCTCAGTTGACAGCCTACTGTACAAATACTCAATTACGTTTGCTTAAAGGAAATGATTTGTTGTAACAGCGAGCACTCAACTTGTGTGACATCAGCGTTGCCTGGGCAACGACAGCTGATTGCACAGGCTGGGATTAGGTATTGATCAGAGGAGGGGGCCCGGCGCCAGTGGGGGACTGGAAGCGATCCGCCACTACGATTTACAGAGGATGGGGGTGGGGGTGAACCTGCACACTTCGCCCCAGCTCAGAGAGCTGAAAAGCCCTCAGGAACCAATTTACACACCGCTACAGTGCAATATCTGCAGCAGTCAATAATGGAAATCTGATGCCCCCTCTGCCATCTATGTGACCGCTCCTCTCCCTCTCGTTAGAGCACCTTGAAAGTTCTAGGCCAATCCATAGACACAATAGATTTCCAATGGTGTAGGGATATTTTGACTTTGGTATTCTCCGTGTAATTACACCTCTAAGTAAGGTTGCAGCCTTAAAACAGGATCTGAGCCTTTGTTTAATTCAATCATCATCTCATCACATTCATCCATCTCCTTACATTATTTTAAACTCTTTCAGTATTTTAGTGTCAAGCAGTGTTTATCGCTCCTGCTGACATATGTATGATTTAAAATGCTCCTAAAATAGCATCTTCGCTTAATGAATTAAGAGCCTTCAGTGTATGTCAGTATCAGTCTTACATCACTGCATACTTTTACTTTACAGACTTTATGTCCGTGCTTGCACTGGGCAGGTTTGAAATAAAGGCGATTAGAGAATCAGCTTTGGCTTGCAGGCACTGCTTTGGAAATAATGACAAGGCGGAGTTGTTAAGTAATGAAAAAAAGAGTAGTGATGTCACATTTAGAGTCTTGCTTGAGCTGTAAATTTTCAATAATTTCTAAGCATATTTTTGACACATTAGCATCACATTTATTTTCATAATGGAAGTACTGGCTGCGAGGTAAGTTCAATTCAATTCAGACTTTTTGTTGAAATAGTGGGTAGTAGGTGTGAAATCATGAGTAGTCAGAATGTATGGCTGAGGTACGGTTTGTGTGGTGTTCTTCTCATATTCATGCGGGTTTCCTCTGTGGTTTCCTCTAACAGAAGAAGACATGTATGTTAGGTATTGGGAGGCAAGGCACTGACCTCAAACTCAAAACAGACAAGCACTGCATGGAGGCAGCTTTGTTATCATGTCTATAGGATAGATGATGTGTGAAACTAGAACTTTTGTAAAGGACATCAAACATCTACAGTATCTGTCAGGCAAACTTTCCTCCCATAAGGGATATATTTGTAACCACAAAAATCTGTCACACACACAATGAATCGCAAACACACTATTGAGAACTTGATTGTGGTTTAACAAAATGTTTCTTTTAGCTGAGCTGATGCTGAGTCCAGCTGTTGGACTGTTGCCTGTTCCTACTGCCGGTGCTTTATGCAAACCAGTATATGAATCTTTGCTGGATGTAGTCACTGAAAGGTAATGCACCACTGCCTTCGTGGAGCCAATCACATACTTGACAGGAAAAACTCCCTCTCCTGGCAGTGTTCTGTAGTGCAATCCACAGTGTGAAGTAACACCCCCTGACATCTGAGGATGTTTAACCCTGCAGGGCTCATTGTAGCCAAATTTCCTCCATCTTCATAGTGAGACGTCTGTGCTACAAAAGATGGAGCTGTCTCCTGTACATTGCACAGACCTGGGAGATGTCAGCCACTTGTCTCATCACAGGAATCATTCATAGAATACATTTGCCATAATGTGATATATGCATATTAAAGTAAAGCCTCAAAGGCAACAGACGCTGCCTCTTTAATAGAATCCAGCTATCATCCACAGTAAATTCCAAGACCTCGATGTAATGGAAAAACTGCCTGTCTGATCTTCCCAAAGCTCTCGTGTAGAATCTGCGAGGCTGCTGGCTTGCTGCCGTTGTCGGGTTATGAACTGGGCTGCGGTCACAGAGGTGTTATAGGTCCCTCTCTGATATCAGGCTGATGTCACCAAATACACATGTTGCTGTAAAATGATGGCACCATCATCAGCAAAGCACTGACAGCTTCATAAAGTTTGATTTAATCAGACAGGGGAAACTGAACCATTATATGACATAATCTACAACTTTGTGATGATATATCTCAAAGGTGATGAGCGATGACTGATTAGAATTCATCCCTTTGCGTGAAATCCCTGAGAATCTAATCTAGAAAGCAGCATGAAACAAAGAATCTTTATAACATAACCACCTGCTGGTGTGTACGTGTGTGAGTCTGCCTGCCTGCAGGTATCTATTAATTTTCTTTTGTTTTGTGTAGTATTATTACACATTGGCTGGCGCTGCAAGTTTAATATGTTGTGCATCTTTTTTTTGTCTCATTCCTTATAGTGGGTTCAATGTCATCTCTTTGTTGTCTCAAAATGCAATCAATGAAGGTCTTCCTACCCCATCCACTGAAAGTCAAACCCAACCTATCTGGGGCCACTCTGAGCTGTTCTGTCAAATCTAAGAATCAAGCCCATATTTCTTGGAGTCATGTTGTGCTAGTCCTCACTCCAGTTTGTGTGTGCTCTCACACCTAATATACAAAGGATCTATTGAAATATGCATGAGGCCCATGATGCCTGCACTAAAAATACACTCAAATAGGGAATACATTGACAGCTCTGTTATTGAGCTCTCCTTGAGCTTCCTCTGTCACAGCAGCCAGGGATCGCTCTCAAGACTCATGTATTATCAAAAGCACGCAACACCCCTCTCTCTCTGACACACACACACACGCACAATCTATCTTTGCCCTCACTCTCTCAGTATCACTTTTTTTTGTTCTATCACTCTCTTTTTCTATTTGCCTGGCAGTCACATGTAAATGCACACTCAAAAGCGAGTTCAAAAACTGTTTTTCTTCAAATTCCACTCCTCAAAATCATAAGCCAGGTGCACCAGCTGTTTTTTAAGTTAATACTAAGCTTAAAACATGGAGATTTACACACCACTAACTTAAAAAGGGTTGCACCACACAAACTAGTTCTTACATAGAGATTAGTTGTTACTAGATGTTTACACATACTAACTGACAGCTGTTCAGCTAACTGAACTAGCTGAAAAACTAATATTAGCTTGCTAATATGATCTGTTTAGACTGAGGAGTAAAAGAGGAAATAAGGAATATGGTCGACATATATGATTTTTGTGAATTTCACAAAAATAACACAATACATCTGAAATTAGAAAATATTAAGCCAATAACGTTAGCCTAAATGACCAAATAAGGTCCCACCCTGTCTCCAAGGAATTCAAGTTATATACTACAAAATTATTTTCCCATTTACATTGCATTAAAAAACATAATCATATAATATCACATAATAATATGTTTACAGGCAACATTTTGAGCTACATTTATATACCAAACTCAAGTTGGAGGGAGTTGGTTGGGTTGGACACGCAGCGTACTAAATGCGGAACATTGCCACGTTGCATCTTGGCTCTCGTGTGTGGTTCAGTTTAGACAACGTTATCATTTTGGTTGGGGTTAGTGAAAGATCATGGTTTTGGTTAAAGGTTCATGAACACGTTGTGCTTCAAGTTACTGCAGACTCATGCAAAAATCATCCCTCTCAATCATCACTTATAGACCACTAGAAGTGTGTGGGTGTATTTATCTACAGACACCCTGCCCTCTGCCTGTATTTTCTTATTTTCTTGTCATTTTGCTGTGTTCGGGACATTTCTTGGCGTCAACCTTTGGGCAGTGGGTGTGTAGCCCCGAGCCAATAACAGCACGCAGGTTGTGAGGTCGAGACTCTATGAAAACTTAGTGACCAGGTCACATCGCTGTGTTTTTTTATGTACTTCAGTGTTTCCCCTAAATGCTTTTGCCACTGTTGAAATGGGATGTTTGCTTCTCCTTCTCTCTCCTCTGCTCTCTGTGTCTGTTTGAGTGAGAGCAGGGCTGAGCTACACACACAGAGAGCAGAGAGGCCACAGCGGACAGAACGAAGCTCTGCATTCACACTAAATCCAGCAATGAGGTGTGTGGAGCTGTGTGCATGGTTATTTGTGCTTTAGAACGTAAGCGCTGTGAAACAATCAGAAAATAACGTTCTATTTCTCTGATTCACCGCTTTGTTCTCGCTCCCTCTCTTCATTAACGCCCACCGCTCGCCCATCGCTGCTCTCTCTCTCTCACTCTGGTGTCGTTGAGCCGGGGAGGAGGGGCCAACTTTGAATGTTGTGTTTACCAACAGCAACCGACAAATCCTACATAGTATGCCTTTAACCAAGCCCACGATCTTTGCCTAACTTTAACCTAGTGCTGCCTGTGCCTCAACATAACCATAAAAAGTTCAATAATGCTGTAGTCAGCTGATATTGAGCTGCAAGATCAGATCAGAGGGAAAAAAAGAAGAAATACATTGTCACTGAACATTTTACTCCTATGTAACATAATTCGGGCGGCATGACTTTTCCCTCAAAACATATATGCTGTTGCAGTTGAGTAGGCTATAAACGTAATTCCTAGGAGACAGGGTTGTAAAATCAATTAGGTTAGCTTAATTGACTATTTCCCTCTCACTCTAAACTGCATGGATACTACTAACTAACACATATATTTTTCCATGTAGCATTTAAACAAAACAGATTCATATCTACATTTACAAGTTCTGTCTGGTTCAATACTGTAGCTATATCTCTTGACTGCCTAAAACTGTTATTTTTTTAAGTTAAGCTACAGCTCATGGTGCTACAGAGATTTCAACAGATGTTTCCATGGCAACTGATTAACAAATTACTAAAGCCTTTAGTAGCTAAGCCATGTTTTAATTTATAATGGTGCAGTCCATTTTGATAAATCACTAGTTTGAAAACAGGTAGTACCAAGAACTTAGGACAGACTATAAATACAACCTTGGCGATGGATTTACGAATAGCTGGTGCAACTCAATCCTGAGGTTTTCTGACTCTCTGAAACACACCCCAAAGGCACCAAATGTAAAGAGCAGTTAAACCAACCATCTTCAAAGTAATTTCAACAATTATTCCTTTAATACAGTCAAGGCCTCTTTTTTACGACCATAGATGATCAAGAGGGCAGAGTTTTATGCCACATTAGCTGCTGTCTACCATAAAGAACGATGGCGGGGATAGAAACTGGCCACCAACATACATGAGAAGAGCCTTTTTATTTGACATAATATGACATAAAAGCAAGTTTCATGTCCCACAAACCCCTTTGTGTTATCAGTTCTGTTAAAACATTCTGTGAAAACATATATAATCACTGTAAAGATAAGATTTACTAGTCCTTAGGGAAATTGATGTGCAACAGTTGCAAGATATAGTATGAGGTAGAGAAAGAAAAAAACTAAACTGTACTGTTATCTTGTCCACTTTGACAGAAGTGGCTTTGCTTTACAGTTTGGGCTAACGGGACAAACTGTTAGGCACCAGTACCAGCTACACCTCTGTAATTGGGCAGATTTTAGAGAGGTGCTATGAAATACACCCCTGCAACTTTAATAAGTTCCAGAGTCCAGGGCTCCAGGTTGCTGCTCCCAAGGTGCTGGTCTGAGTTAGCTAACATTTATCACATAAACATCTAACACCACTCCTGCTAAAGCAGACAAATGCTTTCCTGCTCTGCAATCCCTTCTGTAGCCATCAGAATCAGGGCAACAAACCCAGCTTTAATAGTTATCTATGGAGTCCCTCTCATGCAATGAACATCCACATTTATTTCTCTGCTTTCTCCCGATGAGGGTAAGTGGATCAATTAGTGAAGACTACAAGTTCAGCATCTTTACACGTAGTATCAATTGTTAAGTTGAGCAACAGCAGGTCCCCAGATTATCTCAGATCTGTACCTCCCCTCTCCCATCCCTCCTTCTCTCCCTCCTCCAGATCCAAAGCTAGCCTCATTACAAATGATCCTCTGATACACACAACCTTGGCACACACCTTCGTGCTAATGGCCCACAGATTGATTTTTAATTAGTAACACTTTTGGATGGTTGCCAACTCAAATGGACTTTTATGAAAAACTAATCACCTTTTAGCTTTAAGTGTTAAAAGGTGTAAGTGGATGGTTTGAAGCTGTAGCACTGTTCAGATATTCACAATAAAAACTATCAAAACCTAATGAGCTAACAAGCTTATGAAGTATATTGGTGGCATGATTTCTTCAAGGAGAACCAGCATTTATCACTACAGAGAGCCCAAAAATGACCTCAACAGTTCTTAAAGTTCTGTGCAGAGAAGACGGCAGTGGAGCAGCCAATACGATGAAAAGTGGGTCAGGTCAGATATTGTCTCAGGGTTGCTGAAAATTTTGGGCCAATGAAATGTCAGTCCACATTAAACAAGCAGGTCAGATGAGACCAAAACTGTGTGCCCAGTGAGTTCATCTGGCATGAGTTCATTATCAAAGTGTACCCAGCTTTGATAAACTGGGCCAGTATTTATGATGGTAAAAAGAGACATGAACAACATCTGAAACATTTTAGACCCAGATGTGTGCTCTCTGATCACCGGGTCAAGTCCATGAAGTCTGTTGCAGAGGAATATCCATCCGTCATGATCCTGTAAAATTTGTATCATCTTCTCAGCATTCATTTTCAGCATAATTATTCTGGTGTTTACATATTATTATTCTTTATCACTTTTATCATTTTATTAATATGATTACTTCTGCAAATTCCACTTATTTTTTCAACTAAATTCACTTCATGTTCTTACAGTAAATCTTTGGAATCTGCACTATTTTTACAAAATGGGATTATCAATAGACAGTCCACCAATGTATTGTGACACAACTTCCTCTCTGAGCCACATTCTTCAGATAGATACATATATAGATATAGATATAGATATAGATATAGATATAGATATAGGTATAGATATTAGAAGACTCCCTCCTCTATTGTTCCTCTTGAGGTTTCTCCCTTTTTTTTGCCATTGGATGTTTTTTATGCAGTTTTTCCTTATCTGAATCGAGGGTCTAAGGATACAGGGTGTCATATGTTGTACAGATTGTAAATCACATAATAATCACATTTTCAATTTGTGGGCTATATTTGGCATGTCAATGTATTGCATCTTTTCCTCAGCATAAATTCAGCTGTGAAAGTATATGTTGTCATTAAAAACTTGTTCGTTTGAATAATTAGAGGCACAACAGACACATTTCCTACAGCTCATGTTTTGCTGTTTTTGGCAAGAAATGGCAAACATTCTGTCGGATGTGAATGTATAAAAGATGTGGAGATGAAAAGGACCAGCCTGATTTCAAGGCACGCATGTTTGAAGCATGTTCTATACAGTAACAGAAAGGACTTTGTAGGGACATGGGCAACACATGTCTGCTTTTGTAACTCTGCAGGGAATTAATCTGCAACATCTTAAAAAGCTATAATGATAATACATTATCGGTTTCAGATTTAATTATTTTTTTAATCAAATCTGTCAGTGTATACGACAACTGAGTCCACTGAGTTTCCTGCGTAAAACGCCCAGTTTTCACTGCATATGGCATGGCATGCATGCACATATGTTTGCGTTGTGTGTTTTATTTGCCTGTGTTTGTGTTTACCTTGCTCTGGGGAGTGTTCACATTTTCCTGGGTGTTCAGGGCTATCACACATTCCCTGCAGCTCACACACACACACACACACGCACACTAAAACATCTGACCTAACAATCCACTCAACAGTAATTTATCGGTGCGATCCATCATTATCATGTTTTATTATGGCCACCATTGGAGATATAATTCACAAATAGGCACACACTGTAGAGATGACAGTGAGGGAGAGGGATGTCCTTTACCTTCGTCCTCTGCCAGTAGCCTTCAGGAGTCTCTGCGGCCCTGTGTGCAAGAGACCCAACCCTTGAATGGGCAGGGAAGCAGGGGGATCTGGGGAGCGGGAGCCTGCCCTGTTAGCCCGCTGCATTGTGGGCCAGCAGGACTCCCATTAAGTGCCAGACAGAGAAAGAGAGAGAGAGAAAGAGAGAGAACAGCAGAGCGGTGTTTGTGCCATGTCACATGACCACTTTTGTATTCGGTAGCCATAACTCACTGCCTGTGCATGGGGATTGATCCCAGGCTGGACACTCCCTGGAGGAGCCCTGGCACTCAGTGGAGTTTGATCCCTCAGATTAATGCAATAGGGATTCCTGGTCCACTCCTTTGTCTCTAGCCAAACACTTAATGTCCCCTGAATTTGTATCCAGCAAAGGTTGAGTCCCATGTTTATTTGGGTAATGAATTGCTATAATTAATGCACCTATTGATTCCCCCTCAGTGTCTCCTACAAAGGCCAGTCCGATTTCTAATTTAAAGGGAGTGGGAGTGTTAGCAAGAGGATGAGGAAAGGGAAGGAGAGCCCAGTATAGGCAAAACAATTGCACTATGTGCTCGCAAAATGAGAATGTAATTGTTCAATGAATCACATTTGAATACATTCAATTAAATCTTTCAAGTTGAGGGCGTTTGGTCTGTGTCTGTGTGTGTGCTGTTATATCATTTCGGCTTCCCCCCTGGTGTTGTAATAAATATGTAAATCCTTGGAGGGCATCTGAGAGGCGATGAGGACGTCTGCCAAGTGGCATCTCTGAGCTCTGGTGTCACGCTAATAACCACAATGCAATTTTCTCCCACAAACAGGCGAGAGTACATTAGCATATAATCCCCTGGAATTATGACTGTAATAATCTCCATCACTGTGCACTCTCAGAGGAATTCTGGATGTGCACTTACAAAACTGTGACTGAATGTGGAGGAATCTTTTGGAGCAAAGCAACCCTTCAAGGACAGGAGCAAATGTAATCCAGTAATCACACTATGATAAAAAAAAAAAATCTAATATTTGTTTCAATCAGGATCATGTGTGTGTGTGGTATGTGTCTCCTCTTTGATCCGAGACCCTTGCAGGGCTTCTTTAAATGCTGTTTATGTCCTTCCCCTTGCCGTGAGGCTGTGTGGCTGTGCCCTGTGTAAACACCTGGTCACCACAGAACAATGAACAGCCAGCTGCTCCATCTATTATTGTTTGTTGAGGTTCACCTCAAGAATTGCATTTGCCCCCCTGTGAGTAATTACAAGAAAATGAGCCTTTGACCTTTGATGTATATAGGGGGAAAAAAGTTAAGTGTAATATTGTCAATATGTGTGTATTGATCACACCTGTAATTACTACTAAATACCTTGACGGTGCAGAGGTGGGTGGCTTTACTGTGTGAAGGATGAAGCACAGACAACAGATAACATTACACTAATCATGAGATAGTCCATTAGACTTCTTCTTGCTTACCATTAAGTGTAATATTTGAATTGGTTTGATATTCAAGGGGTGCACCAGTTGTGTGAGTAACAACAATGTAACAGAGCTGGTTATTCAACTCATTAATAATACACTTTAACTAAATCATAGCCAGCAGTTCAGTCTATTGCTCAGTTTTCACCATTCTAACAACAATGATGATGAATAATGATTCGTTCTATCCTCCTGGATTTTCTAAGAACCTATGGCATGCCTTATTAAAGACAAAATAGGTAGAAGACTAATTAAGCACACCAAATAGGAATGACGACATGCCCGACTGCCAGACCCAAGTAAGGACTTGAAAAATGGCTCCTCTGCAATTTCAATTAATCAGTTGTATTTTGCTTAATTTTGTTTGACGTTGGCAGAGGAAACGTCCTCTGGGAGTATCTGTCCTTTGACCACTAATGCTTTAGTAATTCTTCCATCAGTAGGACCCATGATTGAAACAATCAAGTGTGTGTGTGTGTCTCTCTCTATATATGTGTGCTTATGTGTGTGCGCACGCATTCATTTGGGCCACTGTTCCCTACATGTATGACTGTATTTTACTCTACATACAGTGAATATATGCACCTGCACATATATCATTCATTCATCTTTCATTCATTCTTTCATTTATGGCACTTTTTTCGCCCTCTGTAGACGAGTATGCAGGTTGATTGCAAAGCCCACACAACTAAGAGTGGAACCTGATTAACCTTACAGTGACTCCAGAAGCATGTGACCACTGTTGCTTCCCCTCCTCTCCAACCCGTAGCCCAGGAAGGAGATGTTGAACTTAACCTCTGCTACAGTGATGAATTAACAATAGAACAATTCAATGCCCTAGTAATTACCAAACACTTTGGACACAGCAACATTTTTCAGCTCTGCCACACAGGTTTGTCGGTATTGGTGGCTTTCACCTGGAATCCTGGGGCTCTTTGCTCTTCCTAACTTTGTTTTCTCTGACGCAGATTAGATCTGCCACCCCATTACAGATTCATTTTCCTAATTTTTCATGTCTGCGCCGCGCCCCATCTGCACAGGGCTGATAATTGTGGGGACCAGCCCTGGTGATTAACATCAGCAGAATTAATTACGCCCGCCATTAAGGCTCCAGGTTGCACACAATGATCAAGAGAAATTAACTTTCTCCCAGGCCCCTAAATCATCTCACCTTCAAGTGGAGTGATGGCAAAGAGACAGGCCCGGAGTCCCGGACCCCGCTCGGCACCTTCTTAACCAAACATGAGGTGCGCATCCCGCACCCGCACTGCTTCCCACCAAGGAGATTACAGCAGTGGCTGATGGGTATCAATTACGCTACCTTATGTGGTGGGATGAGCGAGAGGTGTCCAGGGTCTGGTGACTAATGGACCTGGGCTGGAGCCACCCTGCAGCTGGAGACCAGGGAGCTGACTGTTTCTCTGACCAGGGAGCACCAGCCAGATGCTGAGGGGCTCAGTTCACCTGCCTGACACACACAGGTATATATCTGTTCACCACATTTGACTGTGAACTCTGGAGTAGGGTGGCCATGTGATTGTACATGTAGGTTAGCCAAAAACTGCAGGATAAAGACTTAATCATGCAGTCAGACTGCTGGAGTATAATTATCTGTTTGTTTTCCTGTCAGGTATCAAAGTTAATCTCAAGAAAACTGGAAGACAATATAAGAACACAAAAGAATGCCATGTTTTATACCTTTTTAAGATGTTATGATTTGGTTGTTTTATAGCTTATACAGTACGTGAGCATCCAGAGATGAGTGTGACTCCTCCGAGAGAGAGAGTGATGTGTTTGTAAGCTATGCTAATGAAGGCCCCATGCCCCCGCAGCAGGGAGAACAGTGGTAATGTCAGGAGAAGATAAGCAAATTACGTCTGTATCATATTGACTTGTCAAGGTTAAGCAGTGTGAGCAGGGGGAGGAGTAAGAGGCGAAAACTCTCCATCCTTCTCACTCCCTCTTTCCTTGACTACAGAAAGAGATACATGAGCGGCAGGAGAAAGAGGGTGAACAAGTGAGCAAGAAGAGACAGAGAGGTGGCTTTTGCTTTGAAGCAAACTGTGCTTCAACCTCAAAAACACAGAGTCCTGTTGAGATAGCAATCACACAGAGCGGACAACAGACACACGTTTGTACGGGGAGGGTTTGGCTCTCTGCTCTCGTTTAGACTGATTTGATTTAGCTCCACATGATCTAATTAAGCTCAGACCCAAACCTCTTTGGAGTTTCAGCAGCCATATTGTGAAAGTCAGGCTTTGAGAAATGGCCATGAGCAATTAAACCTGTGTATGTGTGTTTTTATGAACACACATCACTGTGATAGAATAATGACTGTCAATGGATATATGGTAATAAAAACTGACATTCGTTATGCATAAGGGGCCATATAAATTTTAATGACAGCAAATGCAATGTGTAGTAAACATAATAACCAAAACAGTAACAATAATGGTTTTGCCAAGTGAACTTGTGCAAAAAAAAGTGAAAAACACAGTGAAAAAAATCCACCACCACTGCCTGAGGTTTATCCCATGGTGATTGTCACAGTACTTCCCTTTTCCTCTAATTAGCTTTAGCAGTTTTGCTTGAATACAGCGTATAATCCCCTGGATGAAGTGCAGTCAGCATCTTTCCTTTTCCTAAAAGCACGAGAGGTGCAGTATCATCAACTCTATCTTCACTCCAACACTGCCTCTGGATGATTTAATAAGGTTAAAAGACTAGTCAGCAATTACCCCCCGCTCAGCGGAGTAAAACTCTGAAACACAATAGCATTACAGCTGTAGACAAATGCCAGACTCCACATCCACAAAGAAAGTGGCTATCTCTGCCTTTTTTTTACGATCTGGGAGAATGGAGTTTCTTTAGTTACAAATATACGGACGGTTCTGTTAACAAGCTATCTCACTTTAGATTTTCTGAGTGTGTTTGTGTATCTATCCCAGAGCCTTGTAATGGTCAGGCTGAGACAGTCCAGAGAGTGTCATAGAGTGACATTTATTGCCTTTTCTGTGGGGAAACAGGTAAGCAGAGCACACCATCTACAAAGTAGTCCCCTTTGACACCAGCACTCTACAAATCAGCGCTGAAGGGCAGGCCAGAACGGGGGCACTGACACAGAGGTCCTTTAGAGTTCCAGCGTGACCCAGGAATGTAGGCAGCTGGGGCAGAACAACCAGACGTCTGGGATTTGTCTGGCACCATACCTGATTTTCACTAACCCCAACATGAGACAAACTCCCTTCAAGTCAAAAGGGGGGAAGTGTTTGGTCAGTGCCTGTCATAACTCCATACTAGCTTTCCAAGTGATAAAAGTTTCTAACTCCTCTCCACTGCAACAAGTTTGAAAACTGCTCGTGGGGGGTACCAGCTCTATTGAAATTAGTCCTCCTAGTTGCACTTATTAGATAATACTTCCTGTATTAGTGGGGCAGCAGTGATAGCAGGCAGATTTACAGCTCTCTGCGGCAGGCAGCTTGCTGTAACTAGGGCCGTGTTAACTCTGCTCATTAAACAGAGGATGTCATCACTCCACGCCACCGCTGCATGTTATATGTCACACATATCCTCCATAGGCCAGCCTCTGTCCACCTCCGTCCACAACATCCTCTAAATCTGTCATTGCCACCTGGACCAGGGTCCCGCATTTGAGTACACCACCCCTTTGCAGCTTCACACATGCATGTGGTGGTCACATGTGGAGGAAGATACACAGGTGTTTGTGTGTGTGTGTGTGTGTGTGTGTGTGTGTGTGTGTGTGCGTGTGCGTGTGCGTGTGCGTGTGTGTGTGTGTGTGTGTGTGTGTGTGTGTGGCAAACATAGAGCATTACACACCCGCTACACCCCCTCCGCTCATTGTGTGTATGTGTGGACGGATGTGTGGGACAGCGGTCGCTCCATCCACATGGGGTGAGGTGTAGGCGCGACGCTCATTACAGACCCAACTCTGTACGCAGGCCAGATAAGCAGAACAGGACAAGATAAGGAAGCGCTGCTGGCTACAGCAAAGTGCATCCAGATATTCTGATGCCTCCACCAGATCTAGTCTCTGTCTAAACATTTGCTTAGTTGTTCACCCATGAAAGCACTATTTTAATAAACTTTTCCCATCTGCTGCATGTTAATCAGTGTAGGGGAAAAACTACTTGAAGGCTGCTTTTTGCTGTAAGAATAAAAAAGATACAGAAAAATCTACTTAAGACATTTTTGAGAGGCCTGTCACTTTCCATATCAACACTTATATCACAGAGATGTATTATTATGCTCCGTTTTATCAGTAATGTCAGTGAAGAATATTTCTTATTTCTTATCTTCAATTCCTTATATGCATTAGTTAAATACACACCAAAGTAATATTGAGAAGGAGCACTCTACAATTTTTTGGTCTCCGCACTATCAATATTTGCTTAAGAAGAGAGAAAGGAGGAAAATGGAAATGGACTTTCAACTTCATGCTTAAGGCTCCCTCCAAAGTTGTGTCTTAGCATTGCATGTGATTTATTTTTTTAAAGCCTGCACATGCCTTCAAATGAATCGCAATTTGCATCAAACCTCAAATATTTTCTGAAATAAAAAGGGTCAAATATATAGAAATTACAGCCACTTATATTTGCATTTAATTTGTTTAAAACGCTCAAATTAAATCTGTGTGAAGATTATTTCAGCAAATACAGGTATTGTTAAACTATTTGCTTAATTTGTAATTGTATTGCATTTCATATATTTGGGATTATTCTGTTGTTGCTTTTTAAAGTAGTTTTCCATCAAATTGTTCATTTAATTATTTTGCATTGTAAATTGCATATTAGTAACAGTTTGAAAAGTTTTCTGACATACTTTTCTTATCTATATACCTTGATTAAATTGTTACTTATCAGACTTGTTTATTATGGGCACTGTATAGATCTCTATAAAGTCTAAAAATGTATTGAAATGTATTGATAGCAATAATTTCTCTAACTGGATAAAAGACCATTGAGGATTTGCCTGGGTCCACTTGCAAAATGACCCATGCCAGCACTGGCTATTATAGTACATTAGTCATTGACTCCTGGGACCATGCAGGCCCTTATGGTTATTCTTCTTTAACAGAGTATCATCTAATTCAAAACATTACGGAAATGTGTTTATCTGACTGCCTGTGCACATAGCAGTGCTTCAGCATTTGTGTGTGTATGCCTATTTTAAGGTTTTGTGTGTGTGTGTGTGTGTGTGTGCATTCATGTGTTTATAAATCCATGCATGGGTTTTATGTGTGTGTATACATGTCTCTAAACTGATATTGGCTCGCCAGGTGTGAAGGTCATAATTCAGCTGCTTCACGGTGATGCAGATAGTGTTTACTGTATCCAAGTGGTGCCATTAGACATCATGTCTGCAGAAATTTAGCTGTTGCCTCTCATCCAATAGTTTGCTCCTCTCATCATCAACAGTACAATCATTCTCAGTGATAGTAAAGCACAGGGGAGGGAAGAGGAGCCGGCCCTCCAAGATGGATGTGTGTTATTGTTTGTGGGATGACAGTGTGTTTCAATCAGGTCCTCTGTGCTCTAATCCCAGGTAGAGCCTCTTGAAGTGCTGAGTCAGTTACTGCTTCATCGATCCATCACAGTGGGTTAGTAGTGGGCAGGTGTACTCCCTGGCTCCCAGGAGACCGAGGAAACACCTGCCCTGCACTGCTCGGGACTTCATCATCCCGCCATCCCTTTGTCTCGTTCTGCTGGGAGCTCAACGTTGGGCCACAGAAAACTGTGAAAGCAGCATTTTTGTGGTCATTTGTTGGGCGTACACAAAAATTAGGGGAAGGGAGAGACAGTTTTCCCTTGCCTCCCACACCTGCCCCTTCTCTTATTTCTCACCCAGTAAGACGGGACATGCACTGAACGGACCTCACACAACTGCACAGATCACTATAAGCTCACAGCATTTAAAGAGAGAGCAGGCACGCAGGGTAGTGCAGAAATGCAGCCCCCAAATCTTCATTTTATTAGACGGTGTTATCAAAATGAATATTCTTTTATGATCGCTATAGAGGAGGATGACTCTGGAAGTACATTGAGAAAAAGCATGGTGGTTATTATTACATTTGAGAGCAGTGCGCCAGCGAGGGGTGAGAGTCTCTGTTTCTCCTGCTGCAGGCAGTCAATTAGTGCCAGAGGGAAACACAGCACTCCTCTGTTGCTCTGTGCTGAGGAGCTGTAAATAAAGGTTTTTATTACACCACACTATCTGTGTCTCTTCTTTGGACATCAATAGGCTGATGCATTGGACTGTTCCTTCGCATAATCACTCCTTCTCTCTCTATTTCCCACTAAAAGCAAGAAGGAAGGTCACGGTCACTGGTTTAATAAAGCAAATAGTCACATTCTTGGATTGATTGGTATTTTTCGTACTGACTTTCATCAACTTTCACACAAATGCCTTGACTCCTATCAATGCATTATTCATTTGGAAAAAGGATTGACAACTAAACAACCTAATACACTTTATTGCTCCCAGAGAGTATTTGGAGAAAACCTGTAATCATCTATCTATATACAAGAAGAAGGAGAAAAATACTCCAAGCCCATGTTTGACCTGTAGCTCATTTAAAAAGGCTTTGTCATGGCCTGTCTGACAGTATCAATGCACAGTGTGAAGGGCACCATGTATCAGCCTAAAAGCCTCAATCAATATTAAAATGCAAACTAGGTGCATATTGCAAGTGTTCATAGATGTGTTAAAACTCTATCTGAGTCTCTTAAAGGAGTTCAAACTAAATATATAATTGAGTAAAGGTGAGGGGGGATAAGATTAAACCATCATTCCTGCAGAAAAAGTTATGTATTTCTCATTTATATAAATTGTTGAAATACTAAATTTAAAAAAAATGTGTAAAATGAAACAATAAAGAAAAACGATACAATTCTCCAACTAACATTAGCTTATATTTAGACCTTGTGGTAATTTTTTTAATTCTCATATTTGCATGTTAACACATTGGATTTTACATAATACATACTTGAAAATAGAAGCGATTATTGCTATTTAGAAGACTTAAAGACAGTTTTTTAAAAAAGCATTTTTGTAGAACATTTTGTTCAAGGTTTTAAATATAACGTGTTTATATAGTAATAACTAATTGGTATGAAACCATTATCATGCTAAGATGTTTAGGGGTTTGAACAACATGTGTTTATTAGGCTCTACAATCTGTAAACAACAGAGTGCTGACTAGTTCAAAATGTCACTGACTGAAAATGATCTTATTTTATTTTCTACTTTATAATATTATACTACTCAGATTCTAGGGGTAGTATTTGTTTGGGTTTTTTTTGCAATATTTAATATTTTGTGACTTTTTTCTGTAAAACCTGTGGTTCTCAGGAGAAGAAAGAAAAGCACACAGTACTTTCTTTGTTATGTTTAAGTCTAAAATCACATCAAAGCCTTGTGATGCCTCTAATTCAGTGATATGTCCTCTTTTAGCAGCAAATGTACAGAGCAAGAACCAACATGCAAGGCCACAGTAACCAACTTTAGCTCCTGTAAATTGAATGTTGATTCTATTTATATTTGGTGTGATTTACACCCAGTTTCCTCCATGTAAGTGAACAGGAAACAGATGCTAGGAATTGTTCTTTCCCCAAATTCCTCAGAGAGAAATTCTAGTCAACACCGATGTGTGAGATTGGCTTTGTACTTGCATGCGAAAAGGTGGTAGACAGTGACTAAATTGACTCCCTGGTTTCCCTGTTCTGAATCTCCATTTCCTCAGAGTTTCCACTTGCGTACGTCCGTCTGCCCAAACCCAGGTTATGGCAGGCAGGCTTCCCAAATGGAGTCATGGAGCCAAGTCTATGCTTTCTCAGGACAAGGTCAACCTTAACACCCCAGGCACCACAGAGTTTGTGAGGAGCATTAAGTTCATAAAAATATTTCAGTGACACATGATAAGACAAAGTAAACACATTAAAAAAAAAACAGTTGCAATATAACCCAATACCTCTTGCAAGTATTGCAAATATCACATTTTGTACATGAAAAGTTAGAGTAATTTAGTTAACTTAATTTTTGCCACAGCCTCTCTAATAAAGTCTACTTTTGCTATCAAGCAGCCATTAGGCCATTAATAAAAATGTGTTCCCCATAATTACATTAATCATGGAGACAAATAGAAACAAATATGATTAAAGATTTGAGATGATTGCAGATAATCAAGTAGCCAGACATGTGACACAAGGGGAAAATAATAATTTAGTATCAAGGAATATTATTTGACATTTACAAGGTGATGTGATTTGAAAATAAAAAGGCTCATCTTTTCATGGACCATGGTGCCATCTAGAGGACGCTGAACACAAAAGGAGATTCAGTTATATTCCTAATGTAGTGTATGATTTGCTTTGTGCAAATTACAAGGCCTGTGTTTAAGCATATGGAGGTTCATTTTTACTGGGTTAATGTTTTTTGTTGTTTTTTTTTACATTAGTCAGTGTGAAGTAGGGCTTTTAGTGGAAAGGAAACCCAGCAGGCTTAGCAGTTCTTGACACTGGCACTTTAAAGCATTTTAATATGGTGCCACCTACTGTTGGATCATTTCCTCTGTGGCTATACTCTAGTAAACACAGTCAGAGCAGCTGTGTTATTAGTATAATCCAATTAAAGTGATACATAGGTCAAAAGACTAAACAATTTGATTTGTGTGTGTTGTTTCTCTGCACTGTATTGTCACCCATCCCACCAGATAAGAATGAAGGGGGAAAGGTTATATGCATGTCATCCCTCACCTCACAGGTGATTTGCAGCCACTTGCTCCTCCCTCACAAAGATTTACTGTACATGAAATTTTTGCTGACATGGTGCTCTTCCACCGCTGCTTCTCAGATATATGGCAAACCATAATTTGGAGGTGTAAAATGGGTATAAAACCTGTATTAATTATTTAATCGTGGCTCTAAGTGCTGCCTTTTAGTCGACGCAAGGATGTCATCCCCATCTATTTCAGGGGATTGTTATATCAGTCATTTGTCAGAGAAAAAAATATATATAATCAAGACAGAGATTGTAAAGTTGTGTGGTAAATCAGAGCAAATCAAGACTTTTTTATGAGCGTCATTAAAGGTTCATTTTTATTCATTTTTTACTCTATTTGATGTAAATGAATCGCTAATTACATTTAAATCTCAGTTTTCTAGCAATAGACCAAGTTGTAGATCTACTGGCATAAGTAGCTGAGATAAGAACCCAAATTTTCAGTGATAAAACAGAAGCTGATGCTCGGTTTACAAATAAAAACCTCTGGTGTCTTAAAATGCCATATGAAAGGACAAAACAGCCAGAAAAGCACACAGAAAAGAGAGTCCCTGGCAGAGAGCAGTGTGTGGGTCCTGTGATATATGTTTGTGTCAGAGGGCTGTTAGGTACAAAGACTGAGGGGTGTGATCAACAACCAAACAAACATGTTGTCCTGAGGTTGGGGCGAGGAGATGTACACAGAGCATCCATCAAACTACATCTGTGAGAGGCTGATACTGTATGGTTTACTCTCACCGCTACTCTCAAATTTCAAAGGTGGGCTTTCAATTATTAGATTGTTTATCGCAGTTTCATCATTGTGATGATTGGTGTTGGTTCACCGTGGGCTCTTTGGCATGTAATAATGGCCAATATGTAACTCAAAGTTAAGTACAACTTCACCTATGCAGACAAATATCATACCTACTTACTTATAATGTTTGATCACCTTGATGAATATCACAGGCCAAAACATACACATAATGATAAAGTGGTTCTCAGTACCTCAAGCATTGTTGGAGTTTTCATCTAAAACCATACAGTTCTTCAAATGACGAGTGGTGGACATAATATGATTACAATCTTGGTTTGATGAGGCAATCAAACACATATACTTTCTCTTCTTAATCCTGGAGATGCATCAGATACAACAGACAGTGGTGGAAGAATAATTCAGATCTTTAAGTAAAAATAGCAATAACAAAGATCCTGTATTGAAAATGATTCTTAAGTTAAAGTACAAAATATGGTGAAAGTATCAAAAGTAGAAGTACTCCTTATGCAGGAAAAATGGCCCCTGTTAGTGTTACATTATTGTTTACTGTATTATGTTATTGGTTCATTATTACTGTTACATTAATGTGTGTGCAGAATTTTAATGTTGCATCGGCTTAAGAGAGATAACTAGTTTATATACTGTTGGATAGTTAAAACTATAGCAAGACATTGTATTCATTATATATTTTACATGTAACATATTAATCTCCAATATCATTACTAACTAGCTGCTAGATAAATATAGTGGAGTAAAAAGTATCAATATCTAATCTGAAATGTAGACAAGTAGAAGTATAAAATAGCATGAAATTGAAGTAAGTATAAGTATCTCAAACATCTACTATTGTACAGTACTTGAGTAAATGTACTTATTACATCCCACCACTGACATTTGGTAATAGCTTTCAGGTTTTGATCATTAGTGTATAAAAATAGATTATAGTACTTTGCATCAGAGCATTATGTATTTTATCTTTTCATTCAAGTTTCTTGTGTGTGTGAAACATTGAGGCAAACACCAGCTGCCTGGAGTTAAATTTACTTCATAATATTTCAGAAATTATCTGAAAATGATGATTACACTGTAAAATACAAGTAATAAGTAACAAAGCTACATTATCATTGCTGTCAGAGAGCAGTTTCAGTTTGTGATACATGCAAGCGGAGAAATAAAACAGATTCAAGTGAGTTTTTATTGCATGGCTATTAATATAACCAACACTTGTTTGTATTCTTGCTCTTGCGCCAATACAGACATAGAGAAAAGTTTAAAACAAGCATGACACTTGGACAATCTCCCAACCATCTGTTCTACTTCAACAGCAGTGGCTCAAGCAGCCTTCAAATGCTAAATGTAATATTAGTCTTGCAGAACAGGCGTCCACTGCAAATACAGATGAAATATAGCCCTTCATTGTCTGCAATACTGTCACCATCCTCAAATGGCCCAACAAGGTTCAAAGAGGAAGGCAGTTTTCACATGTTCACACATGGCAGGACATCAAAAATAAACAATAAAACAATAAAACAAACAATAAAAAAGGATCTTGATATTAGTGCTTTCAATAATGTCCCTTGACAAAAGGAGTATATGCTCTGAAGTAGAAATAATGTTACCAATTCTTTGCATCCATTAAATGTTTAATTAAGGAAAAAATGTGAAATTCAGAGGAATAATAATACACCTGATTTGGCTATGATTGCCTATTTGTGCATATTTTAAAAGATAAGAGGAATAAAACAATTTCTGCTGAACTATTTCTTCGTCTTGTAAGCCTATTAAGGTATCTATTATCTCTAAGCAAATACAGTAACTGCTGTGGAATAAAAGGAGCAAAACACTGACTGTCTCATTTTGAACTATAGACCGATCATAAATACTAATCATTAATACTGTCAAAAAAACATTACCCTTTTTATTGGGGCTGTATTTTCCTCACACACTACAATAAAGTTAATGACAGACATTGTCTAAACCATAAAACAGTCATATATTTGGAGATGCTGGTCAGCTTCAACAAGGCTCAGTAGCATCTGGCTCATAGATCACACTCGCCTAATCAAGTAGCTTTGTCAGAGAGATCTAACTTGAGCTGAAAACACAGATGTATGTCATGTTTCCACAATTGCAGATGTAAGCTATTTGAATATGAGTCTTGTAATATTTTAAACGCCATGCTCTGAGTCAATTTGATCTGAGATATTGCTACTTAATCATAACATCACACTACTTTACATATACTGCAATAAATAGTCCTGCAGCGAATACAGACTCATGTGACAGTGATTTGGTTTGTCGAGACTCTGATGTATTTATTCCACTCCATGGTCGCTTTTTGAGGCCATAAAAGTTTGTAGTGTTGTTAAACAAAATCCTGTTGAGTCTCTTTCAGTCAGTGTTGCTGAGGGAGGGCTCGTTATGACAGCTGGTCTTCTGCGACAGTGCAGTTTTGCTGTGTTTGGCATGTATCATTAAGATTTTTGAGTCTTTCCCCCCACAAAATATACGATTTTGCAATGACTGCGACTGATGTACCAGCAATTTATTACTATCTGGCCTAAGCAGAAGCCAGGACCGGCACAGTCAGCACAACCATTTTACTAAACTTAAAATGCACTTTGTGAGTAGGTTTAACTATCCGTGAAAGACAGGCTGGATCGCAAACTGGGAAAAGTGGGTAACTGCCCCAGACTCACTATATGTCAGTTGGTTTTGGTCATTTCAGTAATGGTAGATTTGTTAGGAAACTTGTAACAGTAAAGTATAATATCAACTAAAGTGAGTCCTGCATTATTAGGTCATGTTGAGAAAATGTCTTAAAGATGGCTCCTGTATCAAAGTGTAGTTTTAGGGGCTTTATTATTTTTTGTTTGTATTGTGCTTACCTGCATGATGTATGTTCCTATATAAAGTTAGATATAATCAAATTGCCACAAGCCACTGTATGTATGTATTCCAGCACAGGAAGACATGTTGCATTGAATTTGATGGGAACTTGAGGTGCAGCCCTCCAGCAAGGACACTTACTTAAAGATTTGACAGTTTTGTAAGCATATATCCTTCTAGTTGTTGCATTGAAATAAATGAGTTTAAACGTATAAGTGCTTTGAACTTATATGTAAAGATGAGGCCCTACTTTTAGGCTTTAACCAGCTGGCTCATCTCTACCTGTCAAAAATCAGATATGCAGGTTTTACAGCCTTCTCTACTCATATACATGTTTTATCATTTTACTTAATGTTTGAATTAGGCCATTGTTATGTGTCTTAAACATCCAGGCTGTTCTAGCTAATAAACAATCTTTAAGTTACAAAAATAGACCACTGAAAAGTACACAGGTGTCTTAAGAAAAGATCAAAACTGACCATCAAGTTGAATCCACATTGAGTTTCAGCAAATTGTGGGGCTACTTCATTACTATGAAGTAGCACAAGTGTTTGTATTTTATGACTACACCTTTTGTATAGTTTCTACTCCGAAGCAAACATCACTACAGTAGATTTTTTTATTAAATGTTAGGCTCATTGTTAAAGGTGTGGACTGAGATCTTGTTTTTTTTTTTAACTTTATTTACAAAATGAAACTTACAACAGGTTTACCACTCCAACAACAGTAACAAGACAATGTATACTTGAGGTAATGCTCAGATCAGAATATATCAATGAAGAAATAAAAAGAAAAAGCAAAAATAAACAACATTTTTTTAAAAATCAAATCCATTACATAAAGCTCTAGTTTTCACAGCTTTAGAGTTTGTGCAGTATTTCAGTGTCCAGGTAGGATTTTAAGTAGGACATGAGGACAGTAAGGTTGGGTTTCTGTATTGCAAATTTGCTGGCAACATTAGCAACATGTATGTGGAATGTTGCTAATAATAAAATAAAATAAATTCAATTTAGAGTTTGATTTGAGTATCTAATTTTCTGTTTAAAAAAAGGTTAAGGTCATTCCAGAAAATTCTAACTAAAGGTAAAGAAAAGATGAGATGTTGTTTCATCTGTGTGGTGACAGAAGAAAGAAAGAACGTCAACATTTATTTTACAGTAACTGAGTTAACTGGATAACACCTGTGCAATATTTTCATACACCTCTCACACTTTAATTGAAAAAAAAAATCCTAGGTAATAATAATGTTGTTGTTTTTTTCCCAGTCTACATGAATATACAGATTATTCAAAACAAATACAGAAGCAGGTTTACTTATTGTGTCCCTCTGGATTATTTTCCTTATACATTTATTACCAGTTTTTATATTCAAAAAAGGATCATAATCCCCAATGTATAATTCTGGTGAAGTAATTTGATGAATTATATCTCTGATTGCAGAAAACAGCAGAATTTTAATAGCTGACAGAATAGCATCAAAGTCAATAGCAAATTCTCTACAGTACACAGGAATGTTATATTCTGAAAAAAATAATTTTAAGTAAACATATGACCCAACTGACAGAGAAATAATTATCAATTATCAACTGATTTCTTAAAAAAAAAACAAAAAAAAAAAACAATGATTTACATACCCTGAATATTCTAAATGTAGCATTTATGAGGGGGGAAAATATGTTTATGTGGACTGATATCCAACCAAAGCATTGAGGGGCTGGATGAGGTCATTAGGATTCATTTTTCTGCCTTTGGGTGTACGTCTTTAACCAGTAGATGGCGCAAATTATCTTTTTTTTTGTCTTCTCCATAATAAGAAGCCAGGCGTCAAAAGGGACTAACATGATGTTACATTTTTTAAGAGAAAACAACCTTTCTATATTCATAGACTTTGATTTGGTCATTTTTTTACAGAAACTATAGTGTCTATCTTGTGTTTTGATGAGTATAAACCAGGATGGACTGACGACCATGTATTAGAATATTATACATCATAGAATGTATATAAAGATGTGCTAGATTGAATCATGGATCCATGGATTGGATCAGCCGAAGGGACGATTTGAGAAACTCTCGCGAGATTAACAATTCTGCCTTAACCTAACCCTAACTCTAAATTTATAGAAGCAACCCTTAACTCAACCCAAATTAGCCAGAGTCTACACAATAAGGCTGGACATATCCATGGATGTATGAACATACCTCCTCAGCCGTCCCGCCCATAGATATATCTATTGTCCCGCCGCCAGACGGAGGTTTGAGAGCGGGTGTCACAGCTGTCAATCATGACGTCATACCCCTTTTTATATCGTCAAATAACTAATTAAAAACAAACTTATCAGAAAAAATGAGCACTTGAAAAAAACAGCAGCGTGATAAGAACTACCTAAAATGACAAAAAAAAAACATCTTTGGGAAAAATTTATTTGACGTGTACTTTGATTTTTTAGTTTGGCTCAGGTCCCATCCACTAACACGGAGGGGGTGGGATTTATGACCTATGCTGCAGTCAGCCACCAGGGGGCGACGGAGATATTTTGACTTCACTTTTTTAGCTGTTATGTCGTCCATCTTTAAATGTATACTTTTTTTTCTTTATTGTACACATGTTCATATACAAAGGTACAAACATATATATATGTGTGTATGTATATGTATATGTATATGTATATATATATATGGTAGAAAACCAAAAACAAACAAAAAGATTACATTTTATATCTTTATACAGTCTGTTATGCATCCCTGCTGACGTCAGACTGAAGGAGGCACGACTGTCTTGTTGTCACGTGATCCTCTCCGATCTGCGCTCGTGGACATCTGCAAAATGGAGGTGAGGTTGTCTGAAATGTTGCGAATAAAAACACGGCTGTGTGTTAAATGCATTAAAGTCACAATTGCTCTGTAACATATACGTGACTCTGGCGGAGATTTTCACGGCGTAGTGTTGTAATTCGCTGCTTCTCTGTGAAGATTAAAAGCTGTTCTCGTTAGCTAGCGCAGCAGCAAAGCTAATGGTGGTCTCCATTATTGGGGTATAACGTCACTGTTTCAGCTGATTGTCAAATTCAACATTGTTGTTGGATTTCTGCAACCCTCATTACTAGTCACAGCAGCTGGATTAACTGTATCTTTTGGTTGATAGCACAGTGTCAACCTACGACATCCCCTGATATGAACTACAAGCTATCTGCCAATGCTAGCTAGGCCGCTCAGGCAAACTAGGCCTATTGTAAAGTTAACCTGTTTTTATGAATGACAGGCCTCAGCCTGGCGACTTTCCAGTACCAGATGTCATAATTTAGAAGCACTGGGTTAATTTATCAGCCTAATGTTGCTTGATGAGATAGTTTATTGTTAGCTTGGTCTGCCACCACAACAGGAGTGAAGGTAACGTTACGCCCTGGCATTAAGATCATTTAATATGTTGAAGTTGCAGATATTTGCATGTATTTGCAGATTTTTTTCAAGTGCAGGATCACAGTAGCGTTATGTGACAATGCTGTCATGTTTCTACAGTAATTAACAGTAGTGTCATTCACAGCTACGATGTGTGTTTTCTTGTGTTGCATAGGACCGTGAGGCCAAAGAACCCGAGCAGCTTAGGAAGCTGTTTATTGGGGGTTTGAGCTTTGAAACCACGGAGGAGAGTTTGCGGGCCCATTTTGAGCAATGGGGAACACTCACGGACTGTGTAGTATGTATTTTATATAATAATAATAGTAGAAGAATTAATAACAGTAACTTACAAATATGGCTAAACTGCTGTCACTACTATTGTGTTTGACTTTGTTGTGTCTAGGTGATGAGGGACCCCAACAGCAAGCGATCAAGAGGGTTTGGCTTTGTAACATACTCCTCTGTAAGGGAGGTTGATGACGCCATGAAAGCAAGGCCTCATAAAGTCGATGGGCGGGTTGTTGAACCGAAGAGGGCCGTGTCCAGAGAGGTAAACAAACCCTGACCTGAAGGCAGATGTCATAGAAAGGTTACTGTTTGGTATGTGTTGGTCTGTGCTCATTGATACTCTTATTTCAGGACTCCAATAAACCAGGTGCCCATCTGACGGTGAAGAAGATCTTTGTCGGTGGTATCAAGGAGGACACTGAGGAGTACCATATCCGAGAGCATTTTGAGAAATACGGAAAGATTGAATGCATTGACATCATGGAGGAACGCTCCACCGGGAAGAAGAGAGGATTCTGCTTTGTCTCGTTCGATGATCATGACACTGTAGATAAAATTGTTGGTATGTGGTTGTTTAGATTTCAGAGTTAGTTAGACATTAAGGAAACATCAGGGAATGTTATGAATCTCTATTGTTTTTCCTTTTTTTCCTCTTACAGCCCAGAAATACCACACAATCAACTTCCACAACTGTGAGGTCAGGAAAGCTCTCTCAAAACAGGAAATGAGTTCCATGTCCAATAACAGGGGTAAGCACACCATCACATGGAGAATAAAATAATAATTACTATTATTGCACATTCTGTATGCAACTGACAATTCACCCTCCTTTATATCAGGCAGGAGTGGAGGATCTGGAAACTTCATGGGCAGAGGTGGTAATTTTGGAGGTGGTGGCAACTTTGGCCGTGGTGAGTAGCATTTGCATAACAAATGAAAGTGTCATTGACCTTATCCACACTAAAGCAGGTACATTTGATAGTTATATTTACGTCATAAGGGGTTGGCAGAACAAGTTTTGCCTCCACACTGAAATACCAAATGAAGTAAAATGCTTTTATCTCTTTGTTTTTGTTTTTGTTTTTTTTTAACTAAATGGTGGTCATAACCATCTTGTAAAACCGGTTACTCAGTCTTTGCCTGGACAGGGTGAGGCTCTGTGGGTGTTTGGTGATCTGCCATATTGGCACTCAAAAGAAGTGGAAACAAAGTCACTGATGCCAGAAATGTGTTGTCTTAGCATTGCTGCTATGCGGAATTATTTTGTTATATTTCTGAAATGTTGACCATCATATGTCAGTTATCTCAAAACGCTCTGTCTTATTCAACCTACCAAGCAAGAACAGCATTTTCAGATTTTATCCACCAGAGCATGTTTTTTGTTGAAAACATCACCTTAGTGTTGATAACAAGACCAGAGCAGAGATTGTTTTTCAGATGAGCCTGCATTAATGTGGATACGGTCTCAGCTGTGACAAGGCTGCAAGATTACACAAATTGGTCACATTTTTTATGTTAAGCTATGTTTATGCTAATGTATTTTAATCCTCTTGGTTTCCTAGGTGGCTATGGTGGAGGACGAGGTGGTTATGGTGATGATTTTGACAATGGTGAGCAGTTGTAAAGCAAGGATATTAAATGCATTACATGACCATGACTACTGTCATGGTCATGTAATGCATTTAATATCCTTGCTTGCTTATGTAACAACTGTGTTGTGTTTAAGAAAATATTTTTCCAACAGTGTTATGTTAGTGCCACTCCACTGTAATTAATGAGGTCCTGTTGTATGTTTGCATTTTTTTTACTGTTATAGGTCCAGGAGGAAATTATGGTGGAGGACCAGGTTATGGAGGAGGCCGAGGGGGCTATGGAGGTGGTGGTGGCGGCCCAGGGTATGGAAACCAGGGTGGTGGATTTGGTGGCAGCTGTGATGGAGGTTACGGGAGTAATGACGGAGGTAAATGTGTTACTTTCTCCAGAAATGAAATACTAGGCACCTGAAATTAAGCCTTGCCTTAAAATTGTCACTTATATCTTTAGGATATGGAGGGGGTGGAAATTACAATGACTTTGGAAACTATGGTGGACAGCAGTCCAACTATGGGCCCATGAAAGGGAACAACTTTGGTGGCAGAAACTCAGGCGGACCCTACGGTGGTGAGTTTTACCCTCCAACTCCGTGTATGTAAAGATCCGACTTCAAAATGGCACATAACAAATGACAGAACATCTCCTGAGGAGCAACAAACATACATTGTTTGTTTGTATTTTCTGAACCGTAGGTGGCTATGGCTCTGGCGGCGGCGGCGGTGGTGGTTATGGCTCACGGCGATATTAATTATTTCATGTTTTGGTAAGTTGCATTCAGTTTCACACCACTCTCGTAGCACAGTACAGAGTGAGCCCATGAGTGCAGAATAACAATTTGTTCTATCCTGTATCCATTCAACAGGCTTCAGTTCTTAGCAGGAGAGGCGAGGAGGTGAGCAAAGGAATTGTCAGGAAAGCTGCAGGTTACTTTGAGGCAGTCATCTGAAAGCATTAGAGGAACACACAAGTCAGACATTACTGCAGCTAAATCGGAGAAGTTTATGGAAGAAGGACTGTATACACAAGACATGAGTGCAGATGATACCCTTCCCTGATTGTGATAGATGTTTCCCTGCTAAGCAATTTTTCCCTTTTGTGCGTCTGAAGTGTGTGTATTGTGCCTATGGTATCAGGGGTAAAGAGTAAATTGTTCTTTTTTATCTGAAGTCAGTTCTTAATATCTTTATTTTCCTTTTTTTACATGAGTTAGTCAATTATTTTTTTGTATTTTAACCTGGTTTTGTCAATTAGCATAGTTATATCAGGCCCTCAGATGAGCTAGAATTACACATTTTTTCTTTCTGAAGTTATTATGATTGCTCAATTGCAAGTGTCAAGTGTATTTTGATTTTGTATGTGAAGCACAGTAATGTAAATCCTTCGTAGTACCAGTGTTAACAAATATAAGCAGTCTGGATTTAGAATCAAGGGAATCCCTCACTCTTCTTGTTCCCAGTGAACCGAATTCTAGATTGTCCAAATATTTTGATTAGTAGAAAAAGAACGAATAAAATTGTGTAGTAAAGTACCATGAGGTTCAGTGCGTCATTGGTTCAGAAAAAGATTAAATGAGTGTCAATTTATCTGTTGCCTGCTCATTGTGACTGTGAAGTTTAGCAAATCAGCCTGCCCAGTACTTTTTTTGGGAGTATTAATATGTATGTGGGTGAATATAGTACAGTGTTCATATACTGTATGTATTTACTTGTACCAGGGTCAATGACAAGGGAGATTTGGGTAGTCCTAGGGCAAGGGCCCATACATCACCTATGCCAGTGTTGAGCGAGTAGGATTATAACAGCCGCAAGCACCTGCAGTTGGGCCCTCAGCATCGCTAGTGTGGAAGATTGCAGATGACTGTCAGACAGGACGTCTTCAGCCCCAGCACAGTGGACCAGTCAGCATTTTGAGAGAGAAGGGAGAAGGCAGCATCGAGCACAACGCCCATGGAGGAAGCTTGCAGTGTCGTGCCTGGTAGTGAGCGTCTATCTCTCTTTCAAGGCTAGCTAAACCCTCCAGCAGCCGGTGCTAGCGAAGAAAGACTAGTTCCTGGACACATTGGAGATCCTGTTGAGTCAGAGATACTGCAGTTTACCCGCAAAATGCTAGATTTCAGACATTAACGAGAAAAGGGAGTGAGTATTTCACAAAAGCTGACTTAAAGAAGATGGGAGCAGGTAAGAGTAACCACTTTGCTTGATTTGCAGATGTGGAAAGAGGCATTCTCTTCTTGCTGAAAATCTGTAAAGACCTGATAACATGGAAGGTTCTGGATGGGTAAGACTTTTTTCAAAATATTATATAAGGCTGCTCATATTGTAATCTAACAGTGCACTAGGTGGTTATTACATGGTGCAGGGGTCTTTTTTAAGGTAAACCGAGCAGGATGACATCCAGTGTTGCCCCACTTTGACCAGAATCAGCCTGTGAGCTACCATGAAGGCAAAAAATGTATTGTTTTTATCATGTTTTATTTATTTATCTTCAATATCACTCCTTTAATATTGATGAAACAAGCTTGGGGAAACAACGAGGTTACCATACTTCCAAGAGAAGAACAATATGGAAGAATGCCAAACTACCATTAAGTCATGCAGTATTAAAATACATGGAGATCAGAAAGTCATTGTTGGATCTATATGAATTAGCATAATGATGTAAAAACCTCATGGTAGGGGACTTTAAACCCTGAAGGAACTTGATCATTGCTACAAAGGCTAGTCATAATAGTGAAAATAGTGTTTGTCATTTATAAAAAGCTTTGACCAGCCTGGGTTTTTTTTAAAGCAACATGAAACAAGGTCAGATCCTCTGTGCAAATCACAGGGGCAAAATATGTAAAATAATGTAATAATAATGCATATGGCAAACACACTGCCTCAGCAGAGAGGAACAGTGGTCACAAGTTTAAACCAACAAACTGGGACAGAACAGACGCATTATACTGATGGTTCACAGACTAGTAATTCATATGCAGTCTAATGTGAGTTTGTATAGGAGACTAGTTTGCATAGTCAAAAAACCTTTCCACGAACTGCTATTTGTTCTACCCTCTGAGTTCAAACTAAGTTCAGATGTCTAGGGAGATTTTGTTGGTTTTTCCAAAAAACAGGAACTTGTGACCTATTGCTACAGTACTTTTTGTAAATTGTTACTGTATTTGAGCATGTGCAGACGGAGAAATCATTTCAATTTAACGTCTTTTATACTTAAATTTACATTTTGGATCATTGTTAAGACATATCATGCTTCTTTAATGGTAGGGATACAACCCACAAGATGCTACAAGCCTAATTTTATGCATTTGAATTGACCTGTCCATTTAAGAGTCGACACAGGTCAAGTCAACACAGTCTGAAATCAGACAAAACATTGCCTGAAAATGTTTCCCAATCAGTTGCAGGATAGTATTTTTAAAGAGGAATGTAGAATGACCAGCTTCTTTACACTACAGCTTGGCTATAATAAAACACCAGTGTGAATGAACTACATTGGCTGATGAGAAGAGTATGTAAATGTTAAGTGTGACTTGTATTCTTAAATAAAAATATGTTCCATGAACTGAGTGTTTCATTTCTGAACAGCAGTTGAAAACATCGACCACCAAACGTTCTTCTTTCTTTTGCAGTACAACTCTTCTGAATGTCAAAGCATCATCTCTTGTTTTACTGCATTACTTAATCCACAGATGTCCTTGAGTTTGTCGTCAGTTTAGTTTGCTACACAGACCCTCTGAAGTTTGGGCTTGGCGATCAAAGGTGGTGTTTGTGTGTGAAAGTGCATGTGGAGCAAATACTGATTGTGTAGGGCTTTACCTTTGAATATGTTTGCCCAGTGGACCATTGTGAAGTTGTCATGCATGGTTCGCACTGAGCATACTCTGCCACAGGTCAACAATTGTGCTCTTTGTTGTGTAACCTAATGAATGCATTGGGTGTGATTTCTTTTGCGACACGAGTTTTACAGTATTAAAAGATTTAGGTTACTGTACAAACAACCTTGCCCTAATAACAACAAGCAGGTTGGGAAACTGGATTAAACCAATAACGCTTTTGTTTCAGTACAAGATTCCATTTATTTTCTGTTTTGTAAGGCCTATAATAGAGCCTTCAAGTCAAGAACTGACTTGAACATGTGGTAAGTTATGTAATCGCTCCTTAGACTATATATCCATCTGGCATCAATCTGTTACAAGCTGTGGCTAGAGCTGTGGTACACTTCACAATGTTCTCTCTTCAGAAAATAGGAGGCCATATAGCTATAGGAATAGTTTATTGAAAACCACAGAAGTCAAGATTTAAAAAAGGAACCTGGGCAGCAAATCATAAGGTAAAGTTATAAAACATGAGTAACAATGATTGAAACAATCATTAGCATACAGAAACATGATATATACAATATATATATTTATATATACATCAACATTTTTATCAATCTGAAAAGCAAGTCATTTATTTACAATTGGTTATAGAATCTGTGAAGGTTTCAGAGTACAAAAGAAGTAAAATATCAAAAATATTACAACATTCAGAGGAATAAGCCAAAACTATACAATAGTTCTGCCGAGCTACTACTGCTTAAAGCGAGCGACTACAAAGTTATTGCATAGTATTACTATGATAATGCAGTACCTTATTACAAAGGAGAAATGTGGTTGTCTTCGCTCTTGAAAGTCTTTTTAACGCGAGGAACAAGGAAGACGCTGCCATCAGTTGACTGCTGGAGGGAGTAGTCAGATGGGGAGTAGGTATTCCCCTTCTCATCTCTCAACATGCTAAAGACTTCCAGGTACAAGCTGTTGAGCTGCTTCTTCATTTCCTTAAGGTTTTTGATGTTCTGGCTTTTCTCGCTCAGCAGACGCTCCTTTTCATCTTTCAGTGAGTCAAGGTCGCCCTCGAGCCCCACAATGTTCTCCATCTTGCGTTTGCGGCAGTTCTGGGCAGCTACCTTGTTCTTGCCGCGGCGGCGTATGTCTCGGACCAGGGCCAGCTGGGCCTCACTCAGTTGGTGCTTTGACATCATCTCATTGAAGTCATCAACAGGCAGATTAATAATCATGTCAACAGTGAACGGGATTTTGAGGGCCTTAGCCCTCTGCTCGTCTCTGGAGAGACGCATGTCAGAGCGTTTCTTATGCTTGTCTTTGGTGAAGGGGGAGTTGTTGTGGCCATTCTCCACTGCTGGCTCCGTCTTTTGTTGTTTGGGTTTCTTGTCCTGCTGTTGTGGCTGACCTATTACTGCAGATACAGGAACTCCTGACTGAAGATCATCAGGTTGGAAATTTAATGAGAACATCTCTGAGTAGTCAGATTCTGCACTCCCAGGGTTGTGGTCCATCTCCTCCATGTCTGAATCACTGTAACCAAAGGACCCATCTCCGTATACAGATTTCCCAGGCGAACTAGCATTTGGACTTGTGTTTGTAGAGATTCCTGAATCTGAGTCTGGCAATTCTGCCTTCAGATTTTGTTTGCCTCTGTCAAATGCATCTCCAGGTGAGAGGCTGTAAAGGTCCACTGGTATGAAGAGCGGCTTGTTTGGGACATCAGACATGATGCTACTTTCATTCCCTTCAAGGCCAGGCTGACCACTGCTCTCTTCCAGTATGGTGTTGGGGTAAAATATGTCACAGAAACCTTCTGCACTGAAGTTAGTATTTAACTGAGGATCTTTTTCCTTAATCTGGCCAAGATTGTCCGCCGGGGCCATGCTGGGAACAGAGCCATCAAATGTATTCATAAATTCTGCAGAACAGACATTTAAATTGTTTGTCTCCCCTTCTGTGACAGTGGACATGGGGTAATAAGTATAGCTTGGATTCTGTACTTCAGGGTTGTTTGGAAGAGGATAGGTTGTAGTTTCCAGTGTGTCCTCCATTTGCATGTTTAAGCATTGCTTGAAAAAAAAAAAAGATAAAGAATTAGTTAAATATATACAATCAACGCAGCTATTACAGTGCACGTATCACATTTTGTTTTGTGTCAAATACAAAGATTTAACATGCTTAAATCTTTTATTTTTTATTGCATGACGTGGTATGTTTTGCCATGCAGTTGGTCATACTGACAAATTCCTGTACATAGTGCTAGGTGTCCCAAAAGGAGGTGGATTCACTGATTTAAAAGCATAGGTACCCTGTGTGAATTTCTAAGACTGTAAACTAGAAATTACGAGGACAGTTCTCCCAGCTTGCTGTTGCAGTGAGGTGGACCAATTGTTATCTCCACAACACAGAAGCAGCAAATTTCTAACAAAATTCTACAGAGCCCCATTTCTACAATGTGTCTTGTCAACAACTGGAACAACTCTGAAGCTGTATGGTTAGGACTGTAGTCCAGTCTATTCTGAAACAAGGCAATGAATGTTACACTGCCCCACCCATCAGCAAATGCAAATAGCTGCTTTGAAACAAAACTGATAAGGCAGCTACTGACAATCACGCACATCTTCACGTTCCTGACAAAAAGCAAAGGTTTTAAGACTGCCACACCCTCACTGAACATGAACATGTTTTACTAATCGTACAAACTGCATCACACCATAAAACCTCCTGTCCTAATGCTCTAAAAAGTCTCCACACAGAAACCTTATGTAATCACAGTGGAATGAGCCCTGTGCACCTGCGTCCCTCTATATGAGACCCATAGGGCAAACAAAAAGTGTCTGTCCTCCACTGCCGGGGCTCCTGCCGTTGATTCATTCTTTGGGTATTTGTTCCACAACACAAACCACCATGCCACTGAGGCACTAGAATCCATGTATACCATACCTGCAGCTCTGGGAGGGACAAAAGCTCCATCCAGGCCTGCTCCAAATCTGGGGACATCCTCTGTTGTGGTGGTGGTGGTGATAGTGGACCTGGGGAAAGAGTGACCGGTGGCAGAGCTGGCTGCTCAGGGGATATCATGATAGTGCTGCTGCTGCTAGGTGATGGAACAGCAGTCGTGTCCAGGCAAACTGAGGTGTTCTATGAGACAAACATATGAATATAGATGTTACAATTATAAGGTTACAATTATAACTAAAAAGTCCTGTTCAAGGCTGACAGCTATAATGTCGCATTTTAGATAATCATTAGATGTTCTTACCTCAGTTTCCTCTACAGGAAATGTTTCTGCCAGCAGCTGCAAACATTCATCAAATGACATGGTATCACCATTCTCTTCTGTGAAGCTGACATTCTGCAAGAGAGGGTGAGATACCTACTATTAAATTTACCACCTAGCATCCTTAGTAGCACACCATCTTTTAAAAACAGCACATGATTTTATATTTATAGAGCTCAGGTCTCCATAGAGTAGTTTCTAAAGCACAATACAGCGATGCAAAACTACAGACCCACCTGTGTGTCTGTAATTACACAAGATGAGGTGGTTACCTAGCTACAACAGAGCTGCAGCCTATCAAAGGAGGTGGGAGTGGTCCAGCCCTGACATGAGTAATGATGGCTATGTGCAGGTACCTGTGTAACCTCTAGAGGTGAGACTGTCGACTGCAGTGGGGCGCTGGGTGGCGGGCGGGGTATGTACTCTCCTGTCTCCTCATCTAGCTGTAGCTGTGCCAGCAGGGCCTTCTCTTGCTCCCGGAGCAGGTGCAGCCGCTTCTCTTCCTCCAGCTCCCGCTGCCTCTGGAGCTCATGCTCTTTCTGACGATGGTTGTAGTCGAACACCTCACGCCTGGCACCGAGATCGATGTCCTGCTTCCACAGGATGTCAATCAGTTCCATGTCCTAGAAAAGAACGACAGATCAGTTTAGAGAGTTGTGAGCCGTGGCCATGCTGTCCTGCAGTGAGAATGTGATCAGCATTGGAGCAAAGAAGAGTGTCCCTGCTGTGAAGCATGGCTGCCGCACCTGCCACACCCTTTCCCTCAGTATCTGTTCACTGACAACAACAACACTGGCAAGTGTGTCAACTAGGAGAAGCCTCATGAATAATGGATACACTTCTCTATTTCCCCTGTTGCCACCACACACCAGCAGACACGTATCCTCTCTTGATTCTCTTTCCAAGGGAAGTGGTCAGTACCCATCCGATTAAACTGAGGTGTGAATTCATTTGTCACAACCAGACTCACATATAGGGCATACTTTAAGTCAAGTTTTTGCATTAAGTGACTTTATGTTACAGGTTTAAAATTATCTGTTTGTTCTCTACAAGAAGTAAAGTTAAATCCCAAAAATTCATGTTGTATTTTGCAGTATTTATAAAATCAGGATTCTAAGAAATGTCTGCAGTTTAAAAAATGTAATATCACAATGCTTAGAGAACATATGATAAATATACAAGATGACAACAGTAATGTTCCTAAAAAGGTGGTAGTGTAACCAAATAAAATTAGGAAGGTGAGGCTGTAGATTTGTTTCTAGATGGAATTCCAGACCTTGTTTCCTTGTTTTCTTCCTTGGTACATCTCAGAATAAAACTATTTATAGCTGACCTCAACATATTCTGCCTCAAAACTGCACAAAAGATTTTGCCCCACATTTAGTATTTACACATGAAGCTGTTGTTGACAGTACAGAATGTTAGACACATGGGTACTAACAACTATGGGGCATATTTTAATTCTATTTCCTGTAGATTTCCCCTCACAGGCCTTTTTCAAACAAGAATGTGTTAAGATAAACTCTGCTGCTCTCTTCCTTGGGTCTCTTACCAGAACATATTTACAGAAGTAAACCATTTCACAAGGCCCTGGGATGTTGCATAAACCGAAGATACTGGTTCACAAGAAAATGTCTGCGCATGTGACTTGTTTGTTCCTCAGATTCGGGTATAAACATAACTTATGGGCTAGGCTTCAAACTGCTTGCTGTCGGTCATATGGCTCAAACAGACATAGCCCGGAGGAAGCCAAAAAGGAAGAAAAAAAAAGCAGAACAATACACAATAAAGAGGATGTGAAAATGTGACGAGAAAATATGGTATAAAAATGTTGTCTGCCTTTTAATTATTATTATTCAGTACAATGGGTTGTGTAGTAAATCTTCATGAACTTACAATAGCCCACAAGTATCTATATATATCTATATTTTAAGACATTGTTGACACAGTTCCTGACTACAGCTGTGGCACAGCAAAATAAGAACCCACTATAACCCTCTTTTACACAGTGTTGCATCAGAGGCATGGCCGCCGAAGGATTACACATTACTAAAGCTGCCAGCCATAAATCACACTCACCGGCTGAGAGGTGAACACACAACCAGACATTATGGCTGCTGCAGGAATGAGGAAGTTCCCTAAAATGTCTGAACAGACTTCTTGAGGTCATCCATGTTTTGCACACTTAAAAAACCACACTCCTGTCTGTTGACCGCAACTTATAAGCTCATCAGACAAGTCATATGAGTCACTTTAAAAAAACAATCTCACGTCTAAAAAAGGTCTGTCGTGAACCCTTTAGCTGTCACTGATTAACGATCATGTTATATAATGATATAGAACCAAAGTAGTCTAACAAATCTTGGCTCGTGTTCTGTATCTGCACCAAATTTGATTGTGTAAACGTGGGCGTGTAAGATCAGGTTATCGGTATGGTATCAGTTACGTGGCTGTCACAAGACTTGGATTGGCACCAGAACAAGGAAACTAACTCATAAAATTACTCCGATTTCCCACACCTCTCTGCCAAACAATGAGCCGTAAGACAAACCGAACAACATGCCTTAAGTTTAAAGTATGAGCAGAAAACACATGTTTAAAAAAAAAAATACAGGCATACTTTGAAACAGGACAAACTAATATGCTAATGCTTCCTCTGGCTATCAAAGCAGGTGATAGTGGAGAGAACTGAGATGTGTGTGTGTGCATTTTCACTATGGGTTGTTCATTTACTTCTCTTCAGCACTCTTCAACACAAAGGGCCTCAAAAAGGGGACCTGACTCCTGGAGTTTATCACAAGCCAGTGGACATCCACCCTTGACCGAGGATGATGAAACACAGTCGCACATGTTCCAAAACAGCCCTTTTTCTGTCCTTACTTACTTCCACCTACCTTTGACTGTGACAAGTTAAACTAAAGGCCACAAAAATTATACTTAAAAATAATTCATGTTCAACATCTTATTCAATATGTATGAACAATTGGGAAAACAAGTCTAGACTGAGCTTGTGTGTGTACGTTTTGTTTTTGTTTTTTGTTTTGTTTTTTTGTTGTTGTTTTTTTTTTTTTACAAAATACACTAAAAGACAAACAGCAAAGGCTGAGGCAACAGTATAGCCTTTATAGAAATCATTCACAGCGGTTCAAGCTGTTGCCTTTATCAGATATGGGATCACATGCTTGGAGGAAGGGGGTGGAGGGGGGAGGAGGGAGACACACTTACGGGAAAAAGAACCCAAAAGAAGACAGCCCATGGTTTTCTGTTTGCCCAACTTGTCAGGGCAAAGGCAACAATGTCATTTTGTTTAAAATATCACCACAAACAGCAATATTTCTACCTGGTTTTTATATAAGACTTATTTAACTTCCTGCCGAGAAAAAAAAACGTCACAACTCGATGACTTGCAGAACTGAAAGCGGTACAGAGGGCAACCTTAATATATCTAACTAATGAAAGAGAAGTCTTCTCTATACTCACGCTACATTATAACGTCTTAACTACGCCATAAGCTGATTTGTCACTGTGTTTAGATGAATTGATCCGGGACAAACATTTAAAAAGTTGCCCTGAACTATAAACACGTCTCTTCCTCTCCGTTAGATCACATAAAGGGAATTAAGGGGCACTGCCAGCCTGTCAATTGATCTCTTCTGTAGTGATCACCCAATAAAAATGTGTTATTTAGCCTACCTGTTGACGGGAATGCATCACCTCCATTTCCATCATCATGGAGATCTGCCTTGCCGTAAAGAAACGCCTTATGTAGGCCTAAATATATATGTGTGTGTGTATGTGAGTGTATTATTCCTCAATTGGCAGGTTGAAATGGCGAGATGAAGTCCGGTAGCGATAGTCCGACGCGGTGGCTGAATTTGAGGGAAATATTGCTTCCTCTAATCTAATGATCGTTACGGAAATGATGGCCCTGCCCACCGCTGCGGCACCGGGATCGTCCCCCTCACCGGCCTATGAGGCGATAGATACGGGCTGTGCATGCGTGTGGCGCCCGCTAGGCTGAGCAGAGCAGCGAGGAGATATCACACTACCAAATAAAAACATTAAATAATATGTATATGTACATTTTGAGCTCTGAAAGTCGTAAAGATTGCCGCTCACGTGATTATAAATAAATAGCCCTATATAAAAATATCTTAGCACGTGCCACTGTGTCTAACCATTAAAGACACTAAAATCTTCTTGGTCTGAATTTCTGAACATCATTTTTTTTACATTTTGAGATCCCTGTAAGCTCATTTTTATGTAATTATGAAACAAGAAACCACATCTACCATTTTAATTGTAACTCCGTCACCAGAAAAGTTTTGGTTGTTTCATAGCGCCCCCTGCTGGTCACACAGCTCGGTGTGGACGTGGAGGCCCTGGGGCCCCAATGTCCAGTTGTGATGTGGAAACACTGTAGACAGACCCACTGCAACTGGCAGACCACCACAAAACTGTTATAGGGGCCAAATATGCTTTAGTGCATATTGTATATTAATCTTAATTGTCCTGAAATTGATACATTGACAATAAAGATTTTGTTGAATTAGAAAATGAAAAAGTAGTGTAACCTATGAAGTTATTGTAAACTTACTAATGAGTTGAGTGGACAGCAGTGGTGGGAAGTAATTATGTACACTTACTCAAATACAGTTTGGATTGAACAGTTTTTCTCCACTATACAATTATTTTACTTTGATACATAAATATGCAAATCTGTACACAAGCAAAACATATGTCCAGTTACATATGACCAAAGTACATTTACTTGAGTACTGTATTTCACTAGAGTAAAATGTTGAGGTACTTGTACTAACATATGTCCATTTTCTGCTACTTAATACTTCTACTTCACTACATTTCAGAGGGAAATATTGTACTTTTCACTTTATTTAATGGCTGTAGTTACCAGTTACTTTACATATTAAGATTTTGTATACAAAACATGTGATAAGTAATAAATAAGATACAATGTATTTGTTTGATTAAACTATCCCTACAGTATATAAAGTAGGTACAATTAGCTCTTTCTTAACAGCTACAACATTTAAATGCTGCTTTAACATTAATTCATATGTAATAATATTCCAATAACATTTCACATAATTATATAGTTTAAGGGGCTAATAAGGAGGCTATTTTTTTTTACTTATTTTAAGCATGTTTTACTGATACAACTTTTGCTGAAAGCAGAATTTTTACTTGTAATGGAGTTTGTATCATTAAAGTGTGGTATTACCATTTTTACTTAAGTATTAGGTCTGAATATGTCTTCCACTACTGGTGCTTTAGATTTAACAACCCAACAGTAAATGCAGTTAAAACTGGTTCAACATTGATGCATTAAATTGCTACTTAAATGTCAATGTATCAATAATAATAATCCAATAATATAGACTACTATAATACCTACCACTCTGAAAGAAGGCGTTCTCCATACTGAGTACTTTTACTTTAAGTCAATGGCGGAAAGTACATTTATTCAAGTACTGTACTTTATACAATTTTAAGTACTTCTACTTTACTTGAGTATTTCCAATTTACAGTACTTTAACTTCTGCTCCTTTCAGGTGGGAATATTGCACTTTACTCCATTTATTTAACAGGTAGGCTGTGGTCTCCACTACATTTACTTACTTACTTACTTTCACTACATTTCAACTATAATTACAATTTACTTTGTTTTACCTACAAAACATATGATCAACTTATAAAATAGGATGCATTATTTAAGATTAAAAGCCATGTATACACATACAGGTGTTTTCAGTTATGTGGCAGATTAGACCTGCTCAGGTTTGAATTATACAAAGCTCTGCTGGGATGAGTTTACTAGTAAAAATAATAAAGTTGTAACTTTTCCTGCAACAAAACTAACTGGAGAGCTCCTGAAATCCTGAAAAAAAGACTATTTTTCATCTTGATAATAACTTGTGCACATGAAATACTATCTTGTGCCAATAAGATTAAATCTTTTAGGACCTTGAGGGCTCCCTAAGTGTATGTAACTCTCTGAAAGGGGCCATTATGTATTGTGAATACTTTTAGTTTGGCTATTTTAAGTACTTTTTTTCTAGTAATACTAGTATTTTTACAATGTGGTATTGCTACTTTTACTAGGTAAAGGATTTGAATAGACTATCTTTATCTACTGCTTTTAATTTTCTGATAATAGGCCTCCTCTTTTATATTATCCAAGTAAACATTTGAATGAAGGATTTGTACTTAATAATTAGGAGACTATTTCGCTTTACTTTTACTTGTGATATATCTGAGTTCTTAAACCTCTGGTGGACGGACGTGTAGTATTTCAGTTTAATATGCCATTAACAGCGAAATTTAAACTTAAAATGAACTCGCAATCCAAGACTACTCCTGTTTTTAAAAAAGTTGTTAAGGTTTATTAAATCCACACAGCTAATTAAACGTGGGCCATACTGACACCTCAGCGTAAATAAGAAGTCGGATCGCGATGTAAAGTAGCTTTCAAAATATGTCAAGGTAATAAGACAGGCTCCTGGCTCTAGCACCTATCTGCAAAGAACCTCACACTGAAGTGCAGCCCACTGTGCCACTGCGTGAAATTACACTAAAAAGCCCAATTTTTTCCCTCCTCGAGCGCGTTCATGAACACGCGTTCACGTTTGGCAGCTCCACGTCGACATTCTTCCAGCTGCATATAGTGAACTGCACAGGACTGGGGGAAGAAAAGGTAAAAGCGGCTGTAGCCACCTTACGATTAGAGCGCTGCAAGTCCGCAGACGGACATCAACCGCAGTGAAAACAGGCGTTTGCACTGCGAATCTATCCGTGGCCTGCAATGTCCTCAGATCGCTTTTCTGCTTTTGCATTTTATGATCTAGACTATTTGCCCCTCGTGTTGGATTGCAGCTGGTGCCTTGCGTCTACCTATATCAGGTACAGTATGACTTGCAGGACTTTCTCATATAACTTCTAATCATTTTCAAGGTAATGATTGAAACATGGCATGATTTGTTTTGTTTAATTATGTTGCACCTCTAAAGTTCCTGTCACTTGAATGCTGTTGAACTGGTAAGTGTACTAACTACCTTTAAACTGGAGTAACATAATACCCATAGCTGGAGCTCAGCTGGCCTTCTGCACTCCTCATTGCTATCATATTTATCTACATTGTTTGGGGAAAAGGTCATCCTCCAGGGGCCTGCTGAATTCGGGAAAAAGTTGTCAAAGCTCAACAGGTAGAATCAATGACACAGTGGCACAGGAGTGAAATAATCTTAATACAGTTTGAAGTACCACCAAAACTGGAAACTTCAAAAAATATCAGCTGATATAGAGACTGGTTAATAGGTTAACTTTTCAACCAAACAGATGGTCAAGCTTTAAGAGGTAAGTAAATACATATATGGATCATTTTTGGGTATGAATTAAAGGGTCAACTACTGTACATGCACAACTAGTAATATTTAATCATTTAATCATTTGGGTAAAGAACTGACAATGTGAAAGAAGACTCCATCTGGTTTGCTCTACCTGTGTGACTCTATAGGGAGGACCCACCACACAGCAAGGCTTTAGGCCCAGTCCTTAAAGCGTTCAGCTCGTAACTTTCTTGTGCTCTAGTCTCATATAAGTCACACTAGCTTCATTCTAAAGGTGAAATCTGCTGTCATTAAATTAAATGTTTTGTGTTAAGGCAATATAAGAGACAATAAAAAAAGATAATTCATTCTCTTGGTTTTTGTCCCTTGCTACAGGTTAAAGGAGCACCCAGTCGTGAGGTGGATAAGGCTCTGCACAAGGACAAACCTATGAGGTGGCACTGTGGCTTTCCAAATAAAGTTCTGTGATACACTCAGACTCTAATTGTTTGCAGTCAGTGCATTACAGAACTTTGTTTTGGGAGTTAATACTTTGACCATGTGGGAAATAAATCCTCAAGCATCTGGATATTTTAGTTTATTGCACGGTGCAATATTTCTGTTGACTAATGACTGTTTACTCAAATAAAGTTCCTCTCTGTTTTAAGCATTTGTTGCAGCCTCTGTCCTTTTTTTTGATAACTTAAACATGATTTAAACATGGTATCATGATCTCAGTACAGTTGCTGGTGATTTATATACTTTAACTTTGCATTAAATCATTACTTAGACTAGAGCACTGCTGTGTGCCATATGGAAACAGTAGTCAAGCTGGTCAGGTGACTCAGTGGAGGTGAGGTAGAAAGGTAAACAGTGAAGTCACATTCAAGTTATTCTCAGCTTTTAAACCCACGTTACATATCCAACACATAAGCTGCTTTGATTGTCACAGTGAGTTACATAATGCATTTTAAAAATGTGGTGCATAATACAATTTTTGAAATTATTGGCCTAAAACTATAGCTTTATCATCACAGGTTTAAGTTAAACCATCCAGTTTCAAATATTCAGTCAAATATTACAATATATGAAGGCAACTTGGTAGAAAATGTGCAAAATTAAAACTTGCTATGAAAATATGTTTAATCAGCTGTATTTTTACACTTTTCTTACCATATGGTCTACTGTTTTTACACTATTCTCTCCCAAATCAAACATTTGTTCATTTGCATTTGCTTAATTTCATCATTTCATCATTTTAGCATTTGACTTGACAAGCAGTTTATGAATGTATCATTTGTAATCAAAATTTCACTTCAATAGTCTTTTAAACTATCCAAATCTATTTTTTTTAGCACGTGACGTCTTGTCCTCTTGAATGGTATGTCATGTAATCATAGAAGAAGTCGGGCTGGATTCCTTTTGTCATTTCCTCACAACTAGTTTATGCAAATGGACGGTAAATGCCAGCTTCAACAGTCTATGGAGCATATGTAACCAGTCCTATACAGCAAGGCATGCTGGGAAATACGTATAATGGTGCCTTCAGGTGCTCCTTGTAAACTCTTATTCCAGAATGTAAAGAGCATGTCGGTGTAACTATGTTTAGCCTAATTCTCTGGTTAAAAGTGAGACAAAGAGAGAATAAAAACATACAATAATAACATTTTTGTACTGGGGATCAATGCATTATTATGAGCCTTATAATGATAACAGGTGGAAGTGTAATTCCCTCATATTTGCCCTGACCTAAAACCATGTGCACCACACCTTAACTTACATATATCTGAACTAGGGTGGCAAATAAGGATACTTTTTTTAAATTTTTTTTTTATACCGATTAATCTGCCAATAAGAGTTTGTTTTCATTGATTGTTTTGTCCAACCTAAAGTCCAAAACCTAAACATATTCAGTTTACTCACCTCACCTGTTGTTTCTGGTATTTCTTATGCACTTGTCTACTTCCTGTCATTTCTTACTTTAATAATAATAATAATAATAATAATAATAATAAAACTTCTGTCTAGCGCTCTTTCTCTGTATTACTTGAGAAAATGTACCACGGCTCTTTTGAGTCACTGTCCTCTATTGCTCCTCTTGCCTCACTTGAAAGTCCGTTTGGATAAAAGTGACTGCCAAATGACAAAATGTAATATAAATGTACTATCATGTAAGACAATAAAAAGCAGAAAATGCTCAAAACTGAGAGGCTAGAACAGGCAAATATTTTGCAACAAGTATTTGATTAACAAATGTGTTTTTGGGTCATGACTGATCCAAAAAGAGGCAAATGCCTGCCTGGGAAAATGGAAATTTTCTGTTGCCATTCTTGGGAGTTAGAGAAGTAGCATATGATGGAAAAGAACATTTAATGTATTCAGTTAACAAATTTGTTAATCAAATACAGTTAATTCTGTCAGTCACCTAATTGATTAATTATTTTGCACCTAATAACCATTTAACATACCACAAAGTAACTTAGATTTACTAAATGACATTGTGTTATAATTTTTTTCATAATCCTCTCTATAATCCCCTAACTCCTGCAGAAGTTTCAGCCTCACCTCATGTCTCTCTCTCCTGTGTGGATGATGTCCTGTCTCTTTCTCTCCTGTTTGCATGTGTAGTCTGCCCTCCTCCCAAGTCGCCATGGCAATGGCGGTCGCATGGCTCAGGTCCTATTCCGTTTGGCGGCATCTGGAAGCTGCTCAGCGTCCTCTTGATCACATTCTTCATATTTTAAATCCATTATAATTTTGTAATCCTGTTTGTCCATGCTGTATATCTGTAAATTGTGTTCTATTCTGTACACACATCTATTGCATGTCTGTCTGTTCTGGGAGAGGGATCAAGTCAAGTCAAGTCAATTTTATTTGTATAGCCTGAATCACAAATTTGCCTCAGGGGGCTTTACAATCTGTACAGCAATACAACATCCTCTATCCATAGATGGTCAATTAAAATAAGGACAAACTCTAAAAAAAACCTTTAACGGGGGAAACCTCAGGAAGAGCAATAGAGGAAGGATCCCCCTCCCAGGATGGACAGATGTGCAGTAGATGTTGTGTGTACATAATAGAACGAGAAAGACAAATTACATAAATACAGCATGGAACAGGATAACAAAATTATAAAGGATTTATAATAAATATGAGGAACCCCTCCTATGTTGCTCTTCCTGAGGTTTCTTCCATTTTTTCCCGTTAAAGTTTTTTTTTTAGGGAGTTTTTTTCCTTAATCAAATCAAGGGTCTAAGGACAGAGGATGTGGTATTGCTGTACAGATTGTAAAACCCCCTGAGGCAAATTTGTTATCTGTGATATTTAGCTGTACATATAAAACTGACTCGACTTGAGTTGACTATAATGTATCATATACTATTTCTCCAACTCCCAAACGTGGCAACAGAAAATTTCCATTCTCCCAGACAGGGCATTTACCCCCCCTTTTTTTTTTGGTTCAGTCATGTGGACAGATTGTGATATTTTCGACGGGCTCTGAACGCAGCACACTTTCCCTGCGCTGACCTCTGACAGCCGCTCATGGATCCATCCGCTCCCTCCCTTCACAAACACGGAAGCAGCATGGCGTCCAACGGCAGCGGCGGCGGCAGCTCCGACAGGCTAAGGGTTGCACAGCAAAGACTGAGGATAATTGCCGGACATTTACAGACACCGGTGGATGGAGAACCGGCCGTCCTAGCCGCGGAGTGCAAAGCCCAGGGAAGCAAGGCAGATGTGTCCAACGTTACTGAGGAGAAGACGGTGCCGAGGAGGAGGTACAAGGCTGTGATGGAGCGGTGGACGAGCGGTGGACGAGGGTCCATCCTCTGTGGTTTTAGCTAGTTATTAAGTCAAACATCAGCGGGTTACCAGCTAAACAAGAACCAGCGGGGTGACAGACAATGACTGGCTGTATTTCACCCTTTTTCCATGCCTAAATAACTTAGCGAGACATGAGTAAAGCGGGTCTTCTTTTTTTTTTAGTTTAGCCTGCTAGCTAGCCATTCATTCGCAACGGAGTGGGTGCGGTTAGGTTCACACATTCAAAAGTTTAACGTTGGTTTAGTCGACTTTCTTAAAGTTAGTCAGCTGCAGCTATCTCTGTGACTTTTTGATAGATAATCTAATTTGTTATATCATAATTGTCAGTGTTAAATGAGGTTGTTAAAGCTCAACATGAGTGCTAACGTTATGGCTAATCTTCTGGCATTTTCTGCTGCCTCAGATGAAGTCCGTTAGATCAACACTTTAAATGCAACTTGTCGAATATCATTGCAGCTGATATTGCAATAAACAGTCATTATGTGCTGTTTGATTAACCAACTTTGACTTTCAATAACAGTACGTGAGCTATATGGTTTATTTCAGTTGATATTATTAAAGTAAACATGCTAACATATGTTTAGAAGGCGAATAATTGAGATTTAGTCCTTGAAGGGATTTGAAGATATGGGGCGACTCAGAAAAGCATGTAGTTTGTAACAAGTGACGGGGGAGACAGTGAAACTTCTGTCTCCTCTGCTGATCTGATTGGCCGGGACAAGTGGTGGTCTGACTTTCAACCTATTGTGTAGCCCGGTTCCTCTTGAGGAAACACCACCAAGCTGTACTGACATCTAGTGTCAGCCCCAGATAACAGCTGGGGCTGTTGTGTAAATGAGCAAAAGAGTTAAAAGGGTGGTTTCACAATTTTTTAAGACCGTCTTAAAACAACAATCAGGTGCAGAAATGAACATTGAAACGGGTTTTTCTTGCTGTAATCATTCCTGCTGTTCATACTGACATGAGAAGATCCCTACATAATGCACTTAATGTGTAAGTGATGACGGCTGAAATCCACAGTCCTCCCTCTGCAAAAATGTCTTTAAAAGTTTATCATAAGCTAATATGAAGCTTCAGCCGTCCAAATGAGTCATATCAAGTTGATGTCTTTCAACGTTACAGTCTTTTTAGTGCCAAAGTCCCTCTTTTTGTTACTATACTTCCACTGCAGCTCAACAGGGAAAAACAAATGATTGTAAATGCGGCTTGATATGACTAACTCAGACTGTTGAAGCCACACAAAAGCTTCAGATAAGCTTTTATTTTGTGCACAAAATGACTGTGTGGACACATTGTGGGTTTTGAAAGCACATTTAATAGCCAATATGAACAGGAGGAATGATTACAGCAAGAAAAAAACCTCTTTCAGCAGTCATATGACATTGAAATTTGTTAACCAGTCCTTTACGGAATTTGGCCATGTGAAACCTGTCATGTTGTGTTCTTGTCAATATGATATTGTGATAATATTGTAAAATGTTATGTCTTGCAGCCATGGCCTTTTCACCAAATATTTTGCTGAGCTTCAGTCTGAGCATTCCCAGTTTTCTGTGTACGCAGGTTGATAAGTAAACAGTCAGAAGGTTTCATATCACATAGTACATGGGACATCAGAAAAAGGCAAAGTATAAACTGATAAATATATAATGTCTCTCTAACAGGAACCCATTTGGCACTTCCTCTTGTTTATTAGTACTTAACCACATACCGTCCCATAATAATAAAATGGCAAATAGTTCCGGTTTGTTTAGAGAAGTACCAAGAGACTTCCTCAGTTCAGCCTTTGTACCATTTCACAGACATCCACTCTGCTGCCTTTCTTGTGTGGTCAGTTAAGTGGTTTCAGGCAAAAATCCTGATTTGCCGGTTGAGTGGGATCTCAGCTCCAGATTTATCGACAATTCAGTGAAACACTCAGACACTGCAACTACCACCGATGCATTGTTAAAGGGATATGTTTTCATTTGGATGAGCAGTGCCTTATATATATATATACTTAACTAGCAGTTTATTAAGTACACTTAGCCAAAATAATGCATAAACAAAACTAGATTTTAATTTTTTTAATGGTGATAATGTTCAGTTTTGGTTGAAATTGTTTTAGAAAGGTGTCGATGCAACTGCACAGGCATTTTGGAGGATGTAGTTTGTGGTGCTGTTGAGTTGTTTTTCATTATATTGAGAGGCGCAATCAGCTGTGTTCATCTACACATCTATTTTAAGATGTCTGCAACACCTCCTCTGCTATCAGTAAACAGCTTAAATGTGTCTTCACTTATCTCTCATTTACCTCATCATGGATCATAGTCTCTGGCTATGATTGACATTATCCACAGCTTTTATCTGTAGTTCTTTCTGTAGTATTAAGCATTAAATGCACACTCAAGCAGCAAACTGTATAAAAATATTTGGTAGTGCAGTTTGTTTTTTTTTCTTTTAATTGATATTGATAGGATATATTTCAGTTGAGTATTTAAAGCTGCTGCAACATTACTCCCACATTGATTTTTTTATTCAACTTTAACTTTCAACATTAACTTTTATTTTTCTTGAGGGGAAATTTGCGTTGCAGCTAATAAGACAGGTAAAACACAGAATACACAGAGACTGCATCACACACACTAAGGTACATAAAACATAAAAAACATGAACAAAAAATAGATGAAACGTGTAGAGGAGTGTGTTTCGCCATCACAATTTAATCCAACTATCAATTAGAGAGATGCACACAGATGTGAAAGAGCATCTCTGACTCAGCCTATCAAAACTAATTCATAAGGATCTACTGTTACTTCTTCAGACAAAAGACTAAAGTGTCTGTTACTAACAACAGTCTGTACTCACTGACAACACTTGGCCTTTTTTTGTTGATACATATTTAGTCAGCAGCCATGACAGCAGCACATCAATGGTGTCAAGGATTAATATCAAGAAGGACTCAGTGTCACTCTCTTTTTCTGCTCTCACTCTGGATTTATAGGAAGCCCCATTTGACAGGTATTAATCTTAATTATGGCTTTTACCTCACCGTGTTAGCATCCCATCCCGAGTGACTCATGAGTTATAGTTGCAGAGCTCCCTTCCTAGCATTGTCTTTGGTTGTGAAGACAGTGATTATAGTGGAATAGCCCTCAACAGTAATAGCATAGTAGCATTTGTTTGAGAAATTCCACATACTCTTTGCATAGTAAGCACAGCCATTTTGGGGGAACCAATTTAGAGGCCTCTTGGCTACGTTCCAGTGTGGCTGATGTTTCTACAGCAAAGCACAGAAAGTATGACTGGTTCTTGTTTGCTGTTAAAGTAGATATCTGCTTTTTTTTTTTTTTTTTTACCTAAAGCTTATTAGCTCAGCCGCCACATTCAATGCTGACATTATTAAGCATATTGTGTATCAGCCATGATGTGACAGATCTAAATAATAAGGTTTTTTGACAATGTAATAAAAATCAGATTCTTAAATTTGGGGGTAAAATAGGTCACTGCTATGAGATCGATACTGTAGAGTTCAGGCATCGGTATTGGGAGAGAAAGTTGCATCCTTAGTTTTCCAAATGTCTCTTGAACTGATGGTTTTGACCTAATCATAAAAACTGAGCAGTGCTGAATTTACTTCTGGATAAGATACCCTACAGGGTGCCATAAATGTAAAACATTTTAACATGTTGGAAGGGATACGTCTAACAGCAAAGGGTGTGTCTGTTGGTTTTGGCTATCATCCTTTGACGATGGATATGTTGTGTGAAAGTTTTCTTTTCTGCTTCTGCATTTCCACGTCAACTAGCTGTGTGTTTGCATGCCTGTGTGCTGAGCGTTATGTGGTTGTATGCAACCAGATAATACTGTCGACTGCAGCCTCCCCTACTGTATATTTGCCAACTGATAGCCAACCCCACCTCAGATGACTGAAAAGGTTGTGCATAACTGAATAAAATAAGAAAACTGTGACACTTTCCCCAGCAAACTGCCGTGTGCCTGGGTGTTCAAATGTCAACATGAAGAATCAGATCACCAGGAAGGAATTTTCTTTCTCTCTTTGTCTTGGTGAAATTGTTTATGCCAAGCCATTATCATGCATCATGTTTATATCATCAGTATCACAGTGACAAATTAAGAATATAACAGGTTACCTCCCCTAGGAATCAAATTTATATGTTGCTTTTTTCTCTGAATATATATTTAATGTCACATCTTAACTTTAGTGTAAGGATTATGAGTTGTTAACTTAACCTCTGCCAATATTTGTTTTTCCAAAGGCAGGAGATTATGAAATGGAACGGCTGGGGATACAGCGATTCAAAATTCCTTTTCAACAAGAAAGGTCAAGCAGAATTTACCGGCAAAAGGTACAGTATAATATCACATCAGTTCCTTGTTGTACAGTTTGTGCTTATCTGTTGATAATTTATTTATGAGACCAATCAGTACTAGATCTCATTTGCAGATCTTATTTTAGTACAGCCATTGTGTCTCGGTCCAGCATTCATACTCTCCGTGTGACTGGAGGCTGGAGTTATGCATTGATCATTTTCTCAGCCCATACTGTGAACCCAGCTTTTGAAATCATTTGCTGCCTCCTTCCTACACTCACAGCAATGTGGTGCTACTGCCACCTAGTGGTAGGCATTTGAACTGTTAAATGTCATCTGAGAAGGTCACTGGTTGTGATTTTCAGCGTGCCTCAAACTCTGTTGCTCATTAACAGAAGCCTCTCTCCAATTGCTCAAAAATGGAAGATATTATGTCAGTGATTATTGATGTGTCTCTGAGGAGTTATTCATTTGACTGTCGGAGACGAGAGATTCAGTTTGAATGTCCGTGTGTTCAAACACAAAGCCTGTTGTCCTCAACCTGACTGCACCTGGCTTCAGTTTACACTGGCACCAGAGATGATAGCTCTTTTATATTTATGTCCTCTGCTCCACATTTTATCTCTGTTTCACATGACAAGAGCAGAGATAGAGATGGGCCTTGTTTTTGTAATAACAGGCAGCCTTGCCTGTCAGATTGCAAACGCAGAGAATTGGCACAACGTGCGTCAGGAGATGTACTTTGAGCAATGAGTTGAGCTGAACAGGACGTTGTGCAGCAAATGGTCTCCTCTTGTGCAAGCAGTTGCCACAGCTCCGTGGCCCTCTCCACTGAAAAGCTACCTGGGCGGCGTACAGTGACTGAGGCTTGGGCGCGGTTGAATGAATGTCAGAGACGGTGCTCTCCTCCTCCGCGCTCACTGTAACAGAGGCTTTTTTATTATAGAGTGTGTTTCATGGTTTCTTGGACAAAGGCAGACCACAGATGGGCTGGCCCAGGCTGTGCCAGCAGCTCAATTATGCAAGGGATGGTGAGAGCGATCACACGGTCAGCACTGTCACTGCTGCTCTGCTTCCCAAATAACCTCATTGGAGTCAAACCTCACACTCTATTCTTATTAGACACAGATCTGATTTTCCAAATGAATAAGCCCAGTCAAGCATTTAGATCTTTTCAATTGAGGGTTTTGACTTGCACTGCTGGAAATCACTAATACATGAGGCATAGTTGATTTTTTTTTTTTTTTTTAAATTGGTTATTCAGACTGTCTGTCTCTCCTTTTTACACAATTCAGGTATAGATTAAGTGGTATGATCATCCCTGGTCTTAAAGATTGGTTTGAAAGCACGTTTGGAGCCAGTCTGCAGCACAAAACTCCGGCAACAGTGAGTGCAATTCATGTTTATTTGTTGTGTCTTTTAGTGAATGGCAAAATTACAGCACTCAGTCACAGCTGCCACAACCAACTAACTACAATGGTTTGTTTTGTTTCAGCCCATTCTGAATAGCAGCGCTGTAAAGCCTCCCACTCTTAACGAGGCCTTCGTGGACGATCTGAAATCCACAAGTATTCCCTTCTCTCACGATGCAGAGGACCGGGTGTTTCGTGCCCATGGTAAGGCATGCTGGGAGGAAAAAAAAAAAAAAATCACCCACATTGTAACCTTTTAATGTTTGTAAACTGCAACCTGCATAACCCTGGACTTTGAATCCAGCAGTAGTGTTTTAAATTGTAATGATCTATCATCTAATCCCTAATTCCTGTATTTTCTTCCAGGGCATTGCTTACACGAGATCTTTGCTCTGCGAGAAGGGAAATTCGGTCGTATTCCAGACATGGTGGTATGGCCAAGTGAGTTCAGAAGCTGTGTCATCTCTCTGCTTTTATTGGTCTGTTTTTCTCCTCCCACGTATCACGGCTGATATCCCCCTCTGGCGTTGGTGATTTAAAGGGTTAATCTCTGCAGAGGCAGGGATATTAATATGTATGAGTGGAAGCTTAATAAGAAGCGTCAGGGGGAGGACGGTTGACACCCAATACTCCACGGTCTGGCCCCGCACAATACTCCCATGAATTATGATTCTGAGATTGGTTTTCTGTTGTTATGGCTGGCACTATTTTATCATGCAAATGAGTGTTGACTGATGGTCGAAACTTGATTAGCAGTCTCCCAAATGGGCAGCAAATCACCAAGCAACTGTAAGCATAGTTTCATCCACACTGGCACCTAATTTTTATTTTTCCTACCATGCACACAAACTCTTATTTACTAAGTATCTAATGGATATGTTAACCTGTAATTTGCATTCCTCCGTTGTCCCCCCCAAGTCAAGCCGTGTATTTTAAGTGTAGGTTAAATCTGCTGAACTGCGATCCATAGGCCGAAGCTGTGTGTTTAATTGGATAACAAAACGTACCAGAATTAAGGCATTTCTCACCGCCTCTAAAAGCACTTGAGCCCAGTAAAGCACATCCATGTAGGTGGGTATTGCCGCTCTTCCCACTCACTCACCATTCCACTGTGAATGGATGTGGGCTCTGTGATTGGTTAAAGCATGTATGTATTGATCCAGCACATCCCACCCCAGAGAGCGTAGCTTCACGCAGTGAACCAGTGACTCCGCCCGAGGAAAGCCCCGGGCAAATCACAACCATCAGGCAAATCACAATGCACCCTGCCTTCCTGCTGCTCCCCCTGCTCTAATGGCTCAGGCCGTATATATTTATTTATTGTCTTCTGTACACATGTAGTGCAGTGTGCCATCCTGTATTTCCTTCGCAATGTGTCGACTCTTATTATTATGAGAAGGCTTAATTTATGAATGAAATAGAGGATGGCAAATGGAAATATTTCTACTGTGAACATTTTTTAAAAAAAAAACAATGTTCTGTGTCTTTGCAGACTGCCACAATGATGTAGTGAAAATTGTGGAACTGGCGTGCAAACACAATGTTTGTTTGATACCATACGGAGGTGAGTCATGAAATAAAAGACTCTAATCAGCATCATTGGCAGTGTTGTACTGTACAGGATGCTAGATGTGTATTTATATTTTATGTTCTTTGATGTATTATTTATTCACATCCTATGCTGGTGATTTTTTTTTAATTGGTGAACTCAAATATAATTATTGAGTCAATGTTGTTAATAAGGTCCTGCAGACAGGACGCTATGCAGAATTTCATGTCTTCTTGTGTTTGTACTGTATTTGTACTGAAACAAATAAAAAAAATATATAATCAGTCTAAGCATATGATGTAATCACAGTATCTCTAGTTCAGTTCTAGCCTGGTGTCTTTATTAATCACTGCTACTCACTACTATAACTATATCATAACGGCAAAATGGCAGAAATTAATTAATCTTATAAAGTATTAGTGCAATTTCTGAACAGTTTCATGAGAATAATATAATCAATAAAGATCAGTCATACATTTGTGCAACAAAAATTTCCAGTCATTTTTACAAAATGTAATCAGTTATATTCTGAGGATTAGATATTTTCACTTTGCACACCTACTTGCTGTGTTTTATACATTTTTTACTGCAAACATTTCAACCTATTTAAGTGCCCAGCTCGTCTACATTACTTTCTGAAATAAGAGAAAGTCTGATTGATTGATACCTTACTTTGATATAATGTGTTTTTTTTTAACTGCTGTGTTATATAATACAGCAGTGCTTAATGCTGTCTTAATACAAAAAGTGATACAAGAACTTTACTAAAGTGAAATGGTTTAAACTTCCAAACTTATGATCAAAAAAGATGTAAACAAAACCCGACAAAGTATTTGATGCCAACTTTAATTACTTGACAGATTTTGATACTTGGTGCAAGGGACAAATTTTAGTCAGTATTTAATTTGTGTTGTTCTGTAAGGACCCAGCCCTGGATTCATGCAGTCTATACAGGTGCAGGAAGCAACAGATTGAGGGATGGACATGATAGGCAGCTGTGGGTGTGTTAAAACATGACACCAGGAAACTGTCCAGTATATTCACATGGTCCATTTGGAGGCTTTCATATCGTTCAGATATTTTTAAGATTATAACTCCTGTTGTTTTTTCCACCAGGAGGGACTAGTGTCTCTAGTGCCCTAGAGTGCCCCCCGGAGGAAACTCGCTCCATTGTTTCTCTGGATACCTCACAGATGGTATGTAAACACCTCTGTCTGTACTCATAAGAGCTGATCTTCACTAATTAATGGCAAGAGAACCTGAAACCAAATCAAATGCAGGCTGATAGACTTTCATCAATTTTCGCACTGTGAAACTTCAAATGTGGAGTTTCTACTGAGACTGCATGTCTGTGGTCATTGTATGCTGTATTTAGTAGTGATGTACTGGCTTACATTAACTTTAAAAGTGTTTTTTTTTTCTTTAGGTACATGGAGGTAGACTTACTATTAAATATGCCATTTAATATAATGTAATGCAACACAGCACCATGACAGACTGCTGCCTCAAAAATGATGATTCATCAATCTGACACTGTCTGAACACAAATTAAACATTGTTTGTCTTTCTCAAAGTTAGTGTTTATTGTAGGGCTACTGTAATGACTTGCATTATATTTTGTCTGTTTTATGATGTATTATGATTGTAAATTGAATACTTAATTTTAGAGTGTTGGTCAGACTAAACAACTAAACTTAAAACATCATTTTGGGCTCTGGGAAACTGTGATGGGCATTTCTCACTGTTATTTCACTCTTTCAACAAAACAATTATTCAGAATAGCAATTGATAATAAAGTTAATCATTAGTTGCAGCCTTAATATGAATAAATATATACGTTGTGTCCAGTTGGGACATAAATATGATACTTTGGCATCAGCCATGACTCTTAATGAAATAACAGAGCTCTCACCATGAACATGATAATGTTTCATTTGATAGAATATAAAATAGTGAATGTCATCACCAGCACAGTATAGCCCTTTGATCCAGGCCCACATGAAGATGATATATAAGCCGTCTGGATGCTGCTAGTTCTGGAGTTTGGTGCCAGACACCAGTGGCCAGTGTTCTGTGTCAGGGGTCAGAGGTGAGGTGGCTCCAATGGAAGCACATGAAAGAAGCAGTATGGTAGGAACATAAACTTTTATCACCTCTGGTGAATAATTGATGGCAGGTGTGAAATGACCTCCTGCAGGTAGGGGTAGGCACGTGCCCAGCAGCCCAGATAAGAGGTATATATTTGGAATTAGATGTTAAATTGAGTTTAACCTTGAGGACACTGACTCTTGTCTCCGTTCCCTAGCCTCTCTGTACACATTTATCTCAGACATGTGACAGTCAGGCTATAAGGACATACTAGTGTAAAACTTGCAGTATTGTAAGCAAACTGCCAAGGGACTTTCTCCACGGACTGCTGATGAGAGCAGTTTATGCCTGAGCCTGAGATATTTTAAGTCAACAGAACAGATGTAGGCAGGTTTGGAGTATAGGTGGCACACACAAGAATGTTTTTTCAAAGATCTTATAACCTGCATTGGTTGGATGACAAACTGAAACATTATTACAGATTATAAATTTTCCTGGCATAAAGCATTCACACAGATTGTTTATGACCTCCTCAGTCATGCTGTTGTTTGTCATTCATCTGCAGAACCGCATTCTCTGGATTGACGAGAAAAATTTGACTGCCCATGTGGAAGCTGGCATCGTCGGTCAGGAGTTGGAGAGATTGGTAAGTACTGCTCATCCATCCATATTCATCAACCGAAAGAGCTTACATGAATGTGAAATGTTGTGCCAACAATCAAGCTGTGTGACCACTCACATGCAGGTTGTCCATGCCCAGTCACCTTGGGTACTCTTTGCTCAGAAGGTCTGACGGTGCTTAGGGAGGAGTTTGAGACAGGAGCAGAGTGCTGAAGGGGAGAGATTAGAGAGTGAGGTTGTGGTCCTGAGCAGATGGCATCATCAAGCTAATTCAGAAAAATGGAGAAGGAGCAGGCGTTTGATGTAGAGGAATGCGTGTGCAGCATCTAAAGCAGACTCCACCTCTGCATTTAGACTGGGCCATTTTGATGGAGCAGATGGGTCTGCATTATAAACTGCCTTCCAGGGGAATGCTGTGATAAAACAAGGCCTGACGTTACCCCATCTTGTGATGAGTGCCTCTGGTGGGGGTTGTTGTTGTACTTTAAGGTCCTTATCATTATTATTATTATTACTATTACTTTTCAATGTTCTGCCTTAAGATGCAGTCTTTTAGGGGTTGAGCTTCCTTGAGGAGAATGTGTGTGTTCCTGATGATGATTCCCCTCAAACCCTGACGGATGATGCATCTTTTTGTGTGACACTCCAACATAATCCCAAAAGTACATTGTCACATTGTTATGTGGCAAGAAACTTACAATTCACTGGCAGTACTCTGTGGTTTGGGTGGGGTTGTGGAAGCTGGATATACAGCAATCACGACTGTCTGAGACCAAGTCTGTGTAATTTACAGATCCACATAAATGTGTGGAAATATCTGTATTTGTTAATTTACCTGTATGAATAAAAATGCTTAAACACGGCACTAGTGTTCAGCCATTATTTTTGCACATAACAGTCAAACAGTGGAGTTTTGCACTGCCCAAATAATGTACTGATCTCTCTTTTTAGCGCTTTCACGCTCCTTCCACTTGGTTTATTTTAGACTGTTGTAAAAATCTATGATGCCATAAAACCTGAGTTTTAGCTTTGCAGCATAACGAGAGCAGTCAAATTCTGCAGCAGACCCGCAATTATTTTTTTCCCTTTGCGTGCTGATTCTTTTTTCTTGCTATTAAAACATTCTTGTGGGTTTACAAAGTCATTGTTTCCCAAACATTTTTGCAGCAACAAATGCATTTTGTTGTTTTTTTCTCTTTTTTTTCACAGCTTAATGAGAGCGGCTACTGTACGGGGCATGAGCCCGACTCCATGGAGTTCAGCTCCCTCGGGGGCTGGGTAGCAACCAGAGCATCAGGCATGAAGAAGAACATCTACGGCAATATTGAAGACCTGGTGGGTCACGTGCTCTCTTCTTTACTTTCCTGTTTATGTTTGTTTCAAACCAGCCATGACAGTCAGGACAAACAAGTTACTGCACGGTCATTAGGAAGGAAATTATTTGCTAAATTTTGGTGGACTTTGCCCTCACCTCCAAAATACAGTGGCTACAGCATTGTTTATGAAATATGTTCACATGGGGCATGGAGATATCCCAAATATATCTATTTTTTGCTAATAGGATTTTAATACTGGTTACAGTTTGTAAATGTTTGACAGTAAAGTTTATAACTATTTATATGTTTGTTTCTCAATACAGTCATTTGTGATGTTTCTGATTTAATAGGTTGTCCACATTAAGATGGTGACTCCACGAGGTGTGATTGAAAAGAGCTGTCAGGGCCCTCGCATGTCGACAGGGCCAGACGTTCACCACTTCATCTTGGGCTCAGAGGGTTAGCTAACTTTCTCATGTGATTTCACTTCACCGAGGCATGTGGGCACATGTGCAACTGTGTCATGTGTCATGTGTTAATGTGGGTTTGTGTGCATGTCTTTAAGTCTTTGTGATAAAACAGCAACATCGGGACAGTTCTCATGCTCTGAGCCTCTTACACATTAACCAGCTTTGGTGGAAAAGTGATCTGGAGGGGTGTTAGTTAGGAACCAACCCTCCCCACCCCATCTGCGGTGCCCTGTCCTTGTGAATGCCCACAGAGAATACTGCCATATGCCAGGTTCCCCCTACATAATGAGGAGGTTCAGAGACTCTTGGCGTCACTGTGTTAAACAGCTGTGGATACAAACTTTATATTCGCCCTACAAAGCTCAGCAATCTGCTCCCTGACTGAGCTGGGATCACTGCAGAAATCTCTATTTGTTCTCATTAGAACTGATTTCAATACTTAGAAAAGACCAGTATATAAGATTAAACTCAAATATATTCCAAAATATAGTTACAAGTGACAAATTGTAGACAACTATTGAAAATGTTTCAACTTTATGAAAGTATTATTACTAGTTAATATGATTGTTAACAACTGTCAGCCAGAGTGATTTATGAGTTTCATTCATTCCTAACTGCTTTTTTAAAAGAAACTTGATATTTATTTATAAATTACCATAATACATTTTCATACATTTAAGCTTTTAAAAGTTGCATCATGACTGTGCAGTTTGACTCTGAGTTATACACTATAAACCATACTCTTCCTAGACCTGTTTAAACTGGTCACAATCAGGCTTCATATTTTGGCAGACACTTTCCATGTTTGACATATTTTATGTTAAGTCAGCATGATTTATATTCTGTCTGTATGAACACTTCAGTGAGTTATATAGAGTTTATGTAGTTTTCCTTAACCGAACCTCTCCAAAAGGAAAATGTGTAGAGCAGTGACAGGTGAATAATTTACATGCATCAGGGTTTTTGTCAACATTTCTACTGATGTAAAATTGATGGACTTCTCAAGTTTTTAGATCCATTTAATTATAAAGTCCCCATCAGTCCATCTGGGCATCGTACTATAGTAGAATTCAGGAGGGATCAAACACAACAGGTCATTTAAACAACAACAAAAATGGAGCCTTATCTGCTTGTAAATTTGGCTCAATTTAATATGTAGCTAAGAGCTGAAACTGTTATTCAATCAGCAGAAAATGAATCAGTAAATATTTTGATAATAGATTAAGCATTTAAGTCATTTTTTTCCAACAAGATGCCAAACATTCCCTAGTTTCAGCATCTCAATTAAAAGGTTTTGCTGCTTTTCTTTCTCTTATGTGAGAGTAAACCAAGAATATGTGGGTTTGGGACCGTCGATTGGACAAAACAAGCTGTTTTGAAAACAATTTCCTAAAGCCCTTCAACTTGAGATGTAATTTTTCACTATTTTCTGAAATTTTACAGACCAAATGAGAACAGATTCATCCACATAGGAATCAATAATAAAAATAATAGTTAATCATTTTTAGCAGCCCTACGTGTTTGCTTACTGTGGTCTTAAAATATGCAGTATGCTATATGATGTCTTAATATTTGACCAGATGTACAGTTGATTTAATAAAAGGGATACAGTTAAAAAAGTGTGCAGAAGGAGATGGGACAAGACCACACGTCTATGGGAGTGCAAGTACTTCTGGGAGGCCTAACGCTGGAACTAAGAGGTCACAACACCGCTTGGTCCCATTAAAATTATCTACCTCCTCACCCCCAGAAACCTCATCCTGCAGTCTGACAGTAGGCCACAACAACAACAAAGCACCACACCAAAACCCCTCAACTACGCTCTGCATGTTAAGTGGAACGCATCCATTTTATTAAAATTACTGTGAAACCTCAAGCTTCTCATTCACCGCACAACTACCGGGTCTCTCTATCTCTCTGACCTTGAAGTCGCCTGCATGCAAAGTATTTCCCCCCTCCCACCCCCCCCCCCCCCCCCGTCCCTGCTCCAGCCAGTGTACAGAATGATTGGAATAATCAATGATAATCCCTTTCTCTTTGAAACTCTTCCTAACCATTGAGGCTGTAATGTAGGTGTGTGAAGCCAACCAGTCCTAATATAATGCACAGAGTCAGTTCTTTGATTTTAAAGCGGTGGCTTTACAAGGCTCAGGGATGTGATTGTCCACTCAAGTTTTATGTTAAAAGCAGAAGTCAAATAGTCCCTCTCCTCAAATACCAATCCTGTTAGATGAGGCTGGTTTAGTAAAGACCATCACAGTAAAAATGGCTTAAGCTGCACTCTAGCGTTTCATTGCATTGCGTTCATCCTCATGAGTGTTTTTCTGACCTTGCTGCTCTTACCTCCCTTTTTTTCTCACTCGCTCACCTTCTGTTTCTTGCCTAAGCACTCTAGCTCCACCCTCTCTCTCTCTCTCTCTCTCTCCCTCTCTCTCTCTCTCTCTCTCTCTCTCTCTCTCTCTCTCTCTCTCTATCTCTCTCTCTCTCTCTCTCTCTCTCTCTCTCTCTCTCTCTCTCTCCCCCCGACTCCTCCCTGCTCCCTCTCTCAGTGGCTCCTCCTGCCTAAGGTCAGCTGGGAGGAGCCTGAGGGTCTTTCTTGGCTGAGGTGTATAATGGAGTCGCTTGTTTTTCACTGGGCCACTGGGGAGCGGCATGTGACATGTAGTGTCACTTTAGAGGGCTCATTAACGACTATAACATGCTGAGGAAACCTGCTAATGGAACCAGCAATGTTCAGGAGAGATGCATCTCTAAATGGACACCGGCTGTAGTAATACAGAACTGTTGAGTCTGTTAAATCTCAGAAAATAGTGAAAAATACCCATTACAATTTATGAGAATCCACTGTGACTTCTTGTTAAACATACCAAAATAGATAGATATTCATTAAAAAAGGAGCAAAATCCTCACATTTGAGAGGCTGAAACCAGCACCGGTATTGTGCTGATAAATGACTTAAACAATAAATAGATGATTAAAATGGGCAAAAAAGAATCAGCAAATTGTTCCAGCACCCCACAAAATGACTGTAATGCAGTATTAACATACATAGAGTGTAATATGAGATCACAGTCGTAGGAGCACACATAAACACACCCCAATAACAGCTGAAGATGGGAGTTGGCCTTTAAAGTTTATACAGGAAGCAGTTGTGAAAATGTGAAAACACTACGGGATAGAATGCAACAAAATCAATAATAGTGATGAGATACCATAATCAATAGTTATACTAAAGTTATTATATAAATAAATTAGTGTAGTAACAAGAAAAGTGGATTCACAAAAATATAGACTCACAAATTTGTTACGTCGTCTCTCACGCCAGGAATAACATAAATTTAACCAGTGAAACAACAACACAGGAAGCACAACTTAGTAATTAATCTGCTGTAGTAACAATATGCACCAAATCATAACAGTAGAAGTTAAAAGAGTAAAATATATAAAACATTTACTCAGGATGTTGTATTAGCAACACATAAGTTCTCAGAGTATAATTTTAGTGTGAACATTTGTGTGGTCACAGACAGATAGCTGTAACTATGTCAGTTAAACTGTAACAGCAGCGGTTGCTACTAGCAACAAGACATTTAACTGAACCTAACTGCTGGTGCCACAACACATAGTGAAATATTTGAGATAAAATATGCTTAAATTGTCATTCCCTTGTTATCTTTGATGTTCTTTTCTATAAACATCCACACAATGGTTCAGATATGTGATTTTTAGTAGAAACAATCATTATAGTTTGGGTTGGATATTCTATTTAGTGCTCATTAGGATGACAGAAGAATTGTTAGTTTTTTCTTACCATGTACTTTGTATCATTTACTGTCAGCCCATACAAAGTCAAAGTCAGCCTCATTTCCATGTGGCTCTCATGTCCTCCTGTCTTTTCCAGTACGTTACAGATTACTTGATCAACTACTTAACGAAAATTACATTTATTTTTCATCCAAATGTTTGTGGAATTCAGTCATTATATGCACAGTTTATTACTATGTAAAACATTTAAAGGTGTATTTTGTGGTGATTGTGTTGCATTAGACTGCATGGTTTATCCAACTCATGTACGGAAAGTTTTTTTTTTTTTTTTTTACAGCATTATGCAATCTAGTTTAACAACACCACGAACTACAGCCTCATTATTCAGGTTTCAGGGTGGCCTAAGGGTTAAGACACAACTTCTTTTGCATTTTATCCTCTTCTCTATCACCCCATTCCTGTCTGCCTCTCAACTATATATTCTCAATTATAGGCAAACATGTCTCCCAGAAATAAAAAAAACCTTGTAAAATGTAATGTTGAATTGAATTAACAGCAATCGAAAATCATAAGTTTCACAAAGGTAGAATTTATTACAGGGTTTTATATGCTGATTGTATCAAATTGTGCAGCAGTTTCTAATTTTCTGGTCACACTTCGCAAGTTTTCCATTTTTATTTTTATACATTTCATCGTGGCTTTTAAACTTTTAAGTGAACTGCCTTGTACAGACTTATCTGTCCAAAGTCACAAAATGAGCAGATACTGTTACAGCATGTGAAACTGTGAAAGATGATTGTCAACGCCATATCTTGGTTTAGAGACTTAAGGGATTACTAACAATATTCCCCAGTTTACCATGAACTTGGATGTTTGTATCAAAGCAGTTCTTTTACTATCAATCCCAGACATCTTTGCTGTGTGAGGGAGAGTAGATACTCTGGTTTTCAGACATGCAATGTGACTCCTTCAGCAGCAGCTAATGATCGACAGTGTTCAAGGTCACGAGGTCAGCCAGAGGTTTAGGTGTATCTGTATATGTGGTGCTGCTGTTGGCCTCGCTGCCTTTGATAGAGACTTGCTTTACTTCCTCATGCTCTCAGCTGATAAATCTTAGTTGTCCCCCAGTGTGTGGTAGAAAACCAGATCCACTCGGTGAAATGTGAGACAAAGGTCAACCAAAGGACCCTTGGGACATGTACCAGAACCTTGTAAAATGGTCTTAACTTCCACTCTATAAGGGGGTTAGGTCATATAAATTGTGGGAACTGACTTCCGTCTTCTTTTTCTCACTCAAAATCTCACTGTGATTTTCCACAGGAACCCTGGGTGTAGTTACTGAAGTAACGATGAAGATTCGGCCGATCCCAGAATATCAGAAATATGGCTCGGTGGTATTCCCTAATTTTGAGCAGGGAGTTGCCTGTCTTCGAGAAGTTGCCAAACAGGTAACATGATAATCTCTCCTGGAACATGGCTGGAAACTTTCTGTGTGTGTTTGAGGTGTAAGTTTTGCCCAAACTGCAACACGTGCATCTAGGTTTTCACTTACTTGTGTAAAACTGATCTGCGACAAAAAAGCAGCCAAGTGTTGTATTTTTATCTTCGAATCGTTAAAACCTAACCAGCCTAAGCTAACCTATCCCCAGTAGTAAAAATTCAACACTTTCTCTAGCTGTTACACAGTAAAACACATAATTAGACATCTATGTTGAGACTTTTTACTGATACGATACCGCAAAAAGTTTTTAGTTTGTATTAACAGCATCTTAAGTTACTCACCTGTCATTTTGGCTTTTACTCTCAAACACCTATAATGCTACTACAGGAAGGAACCTATTCTCAGTTTGCATCACAACATACGAGGAGACCAGTTAACCAGATTGAGAAGTGACAGCTATTGGCTGGTTGTCATTCAGCTGTGAGCTGTAATCTTTTCTGTGCAAGTGCAACTTGTAACAGAAGACAAGAAGTGGCGCATTTGTCAGTCAATCTCAGCACAAGATCTTTGACGTTAGCTTTGTTTTGTCAGGGCCTGAATAGTAAGAATTTAAAACGGCTCAACTGGGTTTGCATGTTATCTCGTGATCGCTTTCCTTCAGTTTCCTCTCACAGACATGCAGGTCTGATGAATTGGAGACTCTAAAATCTAAATGTAGACAACAAGTCAAGTCAAAGTCGAGGTCAAGCTGAGCCTTTGTCATAAGTGTCAGATCTCGAACGCCATTTGCCTCCAACATGCATCAGGCAACAAGAATGACTTAGTAAAGTCTGTAGACTGTATATCCAGGATGTCAAACAAGAAACCAAAAGCTTTGAAGCTAAAGCTCCAACTGTTGCTCTCAATGTTGACACCAATAAATATAATCTGACAGCTTTATTTTGGCCGAATCATTAACAGACTGATATGGACCTTCCTTTTTTTTTTTCTTTTCCTCATTTTTTTTGTTTGTTTTCTTTTTACAGAGGTGTGCTCCGGCATCTATACGACTCATGGATAATGAACAATTTAAATTTGGTAAGTTTTGTTTGATCATTCACAGTATAGGCCAGCCTACACTTAGAGTATCACATCTTACTGCTCTTAAATGAGAACATCACTCTCATTAGGGGCCTATGAGTGCTTTGTGGTACCCTTCCCTCCACAAGTAGGACTTTATGTGACTTGGTTTTAATCTTCAGGAAGTTTTTTTTGTTTCTAGGCCCAGATGTAAACTTTGGCTTTGATTAAAGCTTTGCAGCATGTGGCACTTGGCATCCTTTTAACCAGCAACATAATAGTACTCGTATTTGTTTTGAGCTGAAATTTGTTTCTCGTACTGTATCCAGTGTTTGTGTTTCTGTTTCATTGATGTACTGTATACCTCTGAGAAAAGAACAATGAATGGCAATAGTACAGCATGCAACGATTTGATTTTGCCTTCTACAACACAGAATTGTTAAATTGATTATTATTTCAGCAGCAGAATAGTTGCACAAACACACACTCACACAACCAAAAGAACTGAAGCAAGATGAAAAATGACCACGGCCAAAATGAAGTAGTTGTTACATTGAAGTTTTATGATGTTGTTTCTTAGGGTCTAGTGGAATGCATCTGGCATTACCACAGATCTCTATAAAGTTCCCCACTCTCCAGGGATCTCATTATCTCCTCTATATTTCCACTTTTCACAGAGTAGGCACTTCTTAGCATTAAGTAGGGAAGATGAAGCGACCAGGTTTTTCACTAATAACTAAAACTCGTGGTTCTATGATACCTTCTTGGGCTTATTAGTGGCTTGTCCTCACTTTTAATCATGTTGGATGTTGAGTAAGGAGAGTTGATGTATTCACAGGTCCCTTTCAGATTGGGACTACAAGTACAATTTAGTACTGCCTGTCTTGACACACAAGATGAAAAATGAGAATGTTGTAGTCAGTAGCACAATGTGTTTTGATATGTAAAAAAATAGGACCAAACCACAGAGAGGGGAGTTAACAGTAAAATTATGCCCAGTGTAGGTGTAATTTTCTCTCTCTGGATGTTGAGTATTTAATTAACGAGTATGATGGCTGCGACAGACCTAAAGACCTGCAATCACCTTTTGGAATGGAAACAATTAGGACACTAAGTGATGAAGAGACTTGAGCATGGTGGTGGGGGGGGGAATAAATGAACTGTTAAGTCTCGCTGTGATTGATAACCATCCCATTGGCCCCAGCCCCTCATTTTCGCTTGTCCACAGGCGCTTTTGTGCGTCCGATCAGGAATAAATCAAAAAGTGTGGGTGAGGAAGACGGATATCGCTGTGTCAACCCCACTTCCCTTCGGAAACCCTCTGATTTATAGTCGCTGTCGCTGGCAGCCACTGGCCAGTTGTAAAGTTATTCAAATGTTACCATTTATTTTTCCTCCTTTGTTTGAAACCCCCAAATAAATCTGACTCGCCTGCCCTCTCAGAATACTGGAGGATGCAAGAAGAAGCAGGATATGACTAATGTGTGAAAAAAAAAAATCTCAGTTTTTTCAGGCCTACTTCTGTGCAAACAGATGGTGGTGACTCTTAACTGGTGTTTTCACAGGTCATGCCCTGAAGCCTCAAGTATCTTCACTTTTCACATCCTTTTTGGACGGGTTGAAGACATTTTACATCACCAAGGTAAAAAATAATTACAAGTGAACGTCACCGGTTGCTTGCTGCGAGTGTTTTCCATGAAAAATGAACGCACCTCTTTAATCCTCAGTTCAAAGGGTTCGACCCCAACCACTTGTGTGTGGCTACCCTGCTGTTTGAAGGAAATCGCGAGAAGGTCCTGCAGCACGAGAAGCAAGTTTATGACATTGCTGCAAAATTTGGGTAAGTAGTTGTTATCTCTCCAATCAGTTAAAGATCTGCAGCCATGTAAAGCACAGAAATAACAAAGCACCATTTGGTGGGACGTTAAGTGTGATGGGGAGCTGCTTGAGGCCCTGATGTCACTTTATTTAATCAGCCATTATGTAGTAGCTGGGAAAAGAGATAAAGAAGCACTGTTACCCACTCCAGACTTGGTCTTCCGCTCAGTAGTTTGTCTTGGCGTGGATTGATGGATCACCTGTGGACGTCCTCCTGTCAGGCCAGCTTTTATGTAAAAGTAAGTGTGGTGTGGGCGGTGATAGTAGGGGCACAGCTCCCCTCACGGCAGCACAGGGCGAGAGGACACAGCCTGGGACTGCTTCGCTGTTGTGATTGATCGTGAAACGGATCAATGAGGACTTTGGTAGAAATCAGTTACCTGTCAGCCAGAGAGGGATGCCCTCTCTATCCTCAGCCTGTTCTTAAACCCTTTACAGCACCTTCATAGATAGGTTTATCCTCATATAAATTAACCTTTGTGCCGGTCCACCTGGTTATTATAATCAAGATTTATTGTTTATTGGTAATCCTGAGGGGGGGTGAAGTCATACGTTTCAACACGTTCCAATGAAGTGTTCACTGCCTTAAACTTTAAATTAACAGGTAGCAGTCAACTGTAGTTATCTAACAAGAGAGTTTTACACATGTGAATGCAAGATGTTTTCTATTCCCTTTATACTCAGCGCTTATTATTTTTGGTTCTATTTTTGAAAAACTGGAAAGTTGTTTTCAACGTACCACTTCATTCTGGTATATAATTAGCAGCTCATTTGCATGTTTCCCCATTTTTCTTTAATTTCTCATTACCAGAATGTTTTCCAAGCTGTGTTTATCAAAGTTTTCTTTTACTGTAGACTACGTGGTCAGCACCTTCCAGCAAGAAACAAAACAATTTTTGGGTGCATGAAGACAAAAAAATCTAGATGTTAATCAGTTTAAATCTGTGCTTTTAAAAAAGATCTGTGCATTATTTTCTTACAATTGTGTCAAAACCGAAAACAGTAAGCCATATATCTCTCCTGTGCATAAAATTTAAATTAAAAAGTTTGCATTTTAATAAAACAAATTTACCAAAAAAACAGCTTAAATAAGAAATTATGATACACATGTATCAACTCTATTCTTAATATAAATTCAGTGAGAAACCAGCAGCTCATTACAGCACCAGTCTAACTATATCAGGCATCCTCACTCACCGATGTCAGTGATTTTTTTTTTTTTTTTTTTTTTTTTTTTGTGGTTGATGCGTATTGATTATATATTACTGTTAGAGGTACTCTTTGGCCCAGTGCCACATTTGCAGGTAGCTGGAGTGCTGCTCTGGTAATAGCCAGCAATAAAATCTTGAGAAACTTGTCAGTTACATGCAGCATCCTCTGCTTTATTGCATTATTTCAAATAAATCGTGATCCCCCATCACATCAAGTGCCAGTGATGGATTAGTGTGGTTCTACAAGGAATATTTTCTTCTGGTGTTGGGAAACAGGAAGAAGGGTGAAAATCGATGTAGTGATTTTCTAATGAGCTTGGCCTGATTAGTTTGGGTGGTAGATGAAAATTTGATTACACACCGCAGGTGATGGATGTGTGGCTGACCTGTGGCGATGCACAGAGCACAGCTTCATTGATCTGTACATTGTTGGATTGACAGACTCCCAGGCAGCTGTTGTGAGGAGGAGCGGGTGAGCCAACAAAGCTAAAAGAAAGAGCTGTTAAATATTAACCCTGTTATCTGCTTCCAGGGGCCTGGCAGCTGGAGAGGACAATGGGCAGAGGGGCTACATGTTGACCTTTGTCATCGCTTACCTCCGGGTGGGTCACTCCTCTGGCTTTTTTTCTGGCTGAGCTGAAGGGCGGGTGGGGTTGGCAGGGAGGACGCAGTCTGACAGGACCTCTGACAGCAGATAGGATAGTGAGCAACACAAAAAGCCTGCAGAATGTGACCTCTGGAGGTCTTTGATTTGATCAGGTCACATTTGTTGCCAAGGTGTCTAACACTGAAGAGTGTGGAGACACTTTGACAACAAGAGAACATGAAAAAAGCACAGTGATTGCGGTCAGGATGACAATGGAAAGTCGTCCTCGGTCAGTCCTGTCAGAGGCCTTTCTGATTATCACTGAAACATAGAATCAGTGCGCCTGCATGCACTTAAGTAATTCTTTGCTTTCTTAAAACGCTGACTTCTAAACATCATGTAAACAAGAAATTTTCTTTCTATAATGTAGGATTTCTCCTGGAGAAAGCCAATTTAGTAGCCACATACACGATTAACCAGGTTTCTAATTGATCATTTCACATACTGATTCATCCTCTCTTCTTTTGTTCAAAGGTTTTTTTTTAATGGAACTTCACTGAGGAATATAACAAATAAACTTTTGACAGGAGTTATATTTTACTAGTTGGATCAAACCCAGGCACCCGACTGACATAAAACACACGCACATACAACTTATACCCGTACATGCAAACACATACTAACCTGTGATTTACAAAGAGGGTTGAACATGAGAAATGACGCTTATTCACATGCAAAATAATTTAATTCAAAGTCCAACAAACACTGAAACTCACACAAAGTAGCCTCTGGAAGTCTAGTAAGCCAGTTTCAACAGAAAAACTGTGGTGTTGGTCAGAAAACTCAAGGAAGCAGTATTTTCTATCACTAATACACATAAAATAAGTAAGCCTTGATAAGGTTGGAGGTGGAAGGGAAATGAGATTACTGACCTGCTGCATGTAACCAGGTTGCTACGGTGCATGTAAACATGTCCGGTAAGTTGTGTAAAGTATCTTGGTTTTATGTGTGCTTGTAAACGTACTGACTAATCATTCACTTGCCTTCTGATGTTAATATTCTGTTCTGAGCAGGACTTGGGGATGGACTACTACGTGATAGGGGAGTCCTTTGAAACCTCTGTGCCTTGGGACAGGTAAATACACACATGTAACCACCATGTTCGCATTTTGATCTCAGCAGCATGTCATTCACCATGTCTTTCTTCCCCTTGTTTACTGTCATCTCTCTACTGTTATAAACACAGCCAAGACCTGAAGGCTTTTCTCTGTTAATTTAAACAGTGTTTAGTGGTAAACATTTTTCTTTATTCACCTCCCACACATTCAGGCCTAAAAGAGTCTTCTGTCTTCCTCATGCTCCTGTTTCCCCTCCTTGCTTTTATTTCTCTTTGCCTCTGTCTTTGACATTCACCTTCATGCCTGCCTTCTCCCTCCCCATTAACCGTCTCTGCGTTGGCGGAAGCTTGCCTCCTCAGCCTACAAATGCACCATTACTGACACACACAAACAAACACACACACACACACGAGAGACCTATCTGTATGTTCAGTGTGGGAAAACACAATATGAGCCACAGATTCATCTCACATCCACTTGTGGTGTTTTCTGTATTTTCCTACATGTTCTCATCATCGTTTTTTCCTCAAACACACACACACACACACAACATTGTGTAACATGCCTGACGGGAGAGACCAAGAGATCAGGCACTGAGGCGAGCATATGTGCTTGGCTCATTACCCATCCTCCTCCCCATCCTCCACATTCCACACACGGCTGCACATGCTCAGGACTGGCGGCCATTTCCACACCAGTGGGAACCTCTAACACAATGGTCTTCATCTTAAAGTCTCTCCTCCTCTTCCTCTTTCTTGGTCTTTTGCCTATTTCTGAATTTGAACAATTTTGCATAAGAAATGAATGCAGATTAAAGCAGGTTCCCTACACATAGATATGAGTATTATGTTTTAAATACAGAAAAGTCCAGTTTGACTGCTTCTGCAGAGCATTTCATGAACAAGATACTGCAGTTCTGTTTTATCTGCTTCAGTTTTTTCAAATTTTGCCATTTACTTGTATCTCCAGGGTGTTGGACATCTGCCGGAACGTAAAGGCGCGCATCATTGGAGATTGTAAAGAGAGAGGAGTTCAGTTTCCTCCATTATCCACATGCAGGTAATGCTCGCAAACGACAGCACACGTGTAATGTAAATGTGTTGATACATCTATACTATACGGAATACTTTCCAACTTCGCTACCCTGTCTGCGGTATTCAGCCTCAAGCCCGTTCACTCCTACTGAAGACTTAAAACTCTGCGTCAGTCACACATATACAGTATCATTTTAAAAGCAGCTAAATAACTTCTTAAAACGTTACTCAAACTGGAGTAAATGGAGTACGTTGGATTGACTCAGAATAAACTGCAGTGCCACATGTCACACATGATGTGGCTCACTGATGTGTTTCTCATAGTTTTTGGACAACAGTGGAGGTTTGTGGCACAGAAGAATAAGCTATATCAGGCTTTGGCTACAAAGATAATACTTTTTGTAGGATTTTTTTACATAAAGAAATGTAAAAAAATATCACTGGATTTATCCTTTAAATGCCGTCTTAATACCATCAACTGTACACAATCTTTGCCAAATTGAAATTGTCTACAATTGGCAAAACTATGGAAGTTTCTGATCAAAGAATAAACAGGATTATAGACTGAAATGTTTAGTCAGAAGTTTTGATGTTTTATACACTTCTACTAACCCCGACCCCTGATAAGTTAGCCAGAGCCTGACAGACAGACGGCGAGCCGGTTGAGGAGCACCAGGCTGCTGCTCACCGATTGCGGACAGATTAGGCCTCAGCCTGATTATGCTACAGCCATTCATTTCCCGGCTGCAGTCTGTCACATGATTGATTTGTCCATTTAACCTCTAGAACAGTCAGTGTGCCAGGTGATGGGCCATGTCAAATGAACAAGGGCTCTGCACCCTGCTCCTCCACAGGGAGCGAGGCCAGAGAGAGACTTTGCAAACTGGAGAAGGATTATTTATTCTTAAAAAAAAGGGGTTTTTTTACACGTTTTTGATGGGAGAATGCCTGAATTCAAGTTGCATTTTATTTAGAAGCAGCCACATTAGCAATAATGATATTTTGTTCAGGGTAAAATAACAAAGGGATCAATTTTCTGTTCCACATTAAAGTGTCAGTTGAGTCATCCTGTTACGATTCGGTAAAAGCATTTAATGGCCATTTAATGTGTGTTAATGTCACGTTATTAAAGGTGCCTCCACGCTGCCTCCCCATTCTGGAAACCCTGAATGGAAATAAGGAGGGGTTGACAGGGAAAAGTAAAACCTCCCACTTTACTTTGCCTCCCAATTACAAAGGAGAAAATGCACTTATTGTATGAAAATGTCGCACTTTGCTCTTTGGATTCTTATAAATTAGATTACAGAGGGACAGTCGAAGGAGAAACATTAAAGAGTCCTCTCTGCCTGTTTAAACATGTGTCTTGCTTTTGCAGGGTGACTCAGACGTACGATGCAGGCGCCTGCGTCTACTTCTACTTTGCCTTCAACTACAGGGGACTCAGTGATCCAGTACACGTGTATGAACAAGTCGAGGTATGTTCACTTTTATTTTTATCAACATCATGGCATGGTCCAGTCCTCACAAAGATCATAATTACATCTGATGTGATGACATGTTTCATATCCAGCACCTCAGAGAGTGAATGTTAGACTGAGTGTGTTTTTTTTTTTTTTTTTATTTCCCAGCATGGAGCTAGAGAAGAGATCCTTGCCAATGGAGGGAGCTTGTCACATCACCATGGAGGTACTACAACCTGAGAAATTCATACTAAAATATGGGCACACTGAACTGGATGAAAGTCTTATAACATGAGCATTTATATTTGCACCTTCTCCCTAAATTGCAATTTGTGAAAAGAGGTTGTCGGGAGTCGTGATGACAGCATGGCGAGCTTTTCCTGCGTGCTCTTCCATGCTAGCGAGCAGGCATTCGGTCGTGCTTTCAATGTGCATTCGGTCTGAGGTCTTTCATAGCTTCCTTCATGTTTCCAAAATATGTTCCTGCAGCTCAGACGAATGGCTCTGACTCGACTATTTGTTAATTTCAGCAGTGACCAAATGAAACGTGAGCAAAGGAGGGCGGTGAAACAACTTCCTGGGTCCCATCAGGGCTAACCGAAATGGCTGCCTTATCTATATTGCCATCCGCCTCGCTGTTTTCATACATCACTTCAGGCTATTCATCACGCCTGTCAAAAACAGTATGCAGTGAATCAGCTGCGATATTAAATCACAATTTTTCCTGAAGGCGGGGACGGGTTCAAAATTAAAAGATTGCTAATAAAAAGGAGGCAGCGGGCCAGGGTAAATGATGCCGCCGTTATCGCCGGCTGTATACTGACCTCCAAACGGTGGCCCGGCCACCCCGAGCAGCCGGGGGAGGTGACAGAGGGGGGGGTGAGAGGAGGGGATATTGATGCAGCTCCTGCGTGCGAGGCCCACTCTGTAATTGTGATTAATAACAGTGGGGCTCGCTATCTGGGCGCAGACAGGCCAGTTTGTCTGCCCACAATCAGTGCTTGACAAATGGAGCTAGTTTCACTGGGTTTTGTGTATCAAACAAAACAGATGTAGTCAAGGATGGTGAGGTGGGAGGGCAGCGGAGGAAATATACATTTTTGTGGCCCTGTATTTACAGCAGGTCAGCGTTGTGCTGAGTGGGCGTAGGTAAGGGAATCTGGGCGTGTAGAGTGTCTCTGCAGGACAAAATACTCAGCTAACGACAACATGTTTAGACAAAAACGGTGACTTCAAAAAAATAAGTCAGATTTATCAAGCAAAAGCTCTGTTTGTTTGATCGTTTGCCGGTTCTGAAAGCCAGAACATTGGGAGAAATGTCCTCTTTAACTAGGTCACCAGTGTTGCAGCAGTGAAGAGTTGTTGAGCATCCATCACCGCAAGAGTCGTCCATCTATCAGCCCTGCGCCGCAGCCTCTCAACCAATGCTGTGGCTCGGCTGTATCACAGGAGCGCAGGGCCACTACCTTAGCCTGTCTTTCATGTCCTGCCCCTCCATTTGTCAGAGGGGCCCGGAGAGAGTGAAAGCAGCGCGTCAAGGGGTCAGTCTCCTCTGTATGAGGGGCCACACCGGGGTGCCCTGCATCCTCACCTGACCTTGTGGCTTAGCAGAGCTCCAATCTCACAAACTCTGCACCAGCACACAGGTCAGTGCACGCAGGAGATCAAATAATGACCTGATTTAGTGAAGTTCTCTCGCAATTCGCCCAGCGCTGCACCAGGCTTTTCTACGCAAGAGAAATATGACACTTGAAAAAAACCTGTCATTTCTGAAATAACTACCTGCACTTCTTTGCATGTCTCAGCTGCGCAGACCAAGCCTGGAGAGATTGATTGCAATAGCAAGCAAAAAAGAGAGAATATGACAAGATAGATGTGTAAATTATCACTGTGATGGAGGCAATGATGCAGTCCCAGCACCTTCTGTTTTCTCTCTCTTTTCCTGGGAGGAGGGAGGGATGGAGGTGGGACAAGGAGGGAAGGAGCGAGGAGAGGGAGGAGGTGGTAGAGACCAGGGGACTTTTTTAGTTATTGGGTAGCAGCTGATTGGTCCCTCTGTCACCATCTGGAGGTGCGTGTGGTATCAGAGTCCCTGGTGACCCCGCTGTCTGCCCTGTTTTGTTAGGAGACAGGCCCCACTAGCCTCATGCCTGATCCCCATCTGGGTTCCCCGGCTGGACTCTGATAACACGGCGCCCCCTTCCCTCAACATGCCCTATTAACACGAGGGGCTCCTCCCCTGCTCGTGATGGAAAGAGGAGGCATGTGTGCAGAGGGGAAGGGAAGGCGTGTAAACACTCCCATCATACACCTTAGTGTTTCCAGGCCTCCATATCTAATCTCGGGTATTTCTACTGCAGGTTTTGAGTGTTTACTCAGCGAGCAGCACCTGTTCCAGGCTGCTCTGTTCTCAAATCTATCTTTGTGAGTTTTGGAATGTAGATGTTGTATTTCTCCAAAGTTGGCACGCTCCAAAAGTTTACGCACAGAGATTAAGGTTAATTTCTATGCTGCTCTTTCACTCTGAGACTGACTTTTATGTCATCATTGCATTTTTAAATTCTTTTTTGGTTCTTTCTTAATGAGCCAACATGAAGTCCTTTGATTATGGCCCCCTGACTTGATTTAACCACCTCCCATCTACTGATAAAGACCAGTTATTGTTTTTTAAACAGATTTTCACTTAAAATGTTCAAACATCCGGATACTGTAAGCATGATCTTGTGATCTACTGGTCATAGGTGAATATTGTGTAATCACAACATCCTCAGTTCAATTCTGGCTGGGGACCACAACTATTATTTTCACTATCAATTAACTTAGTAATTCTTTTTTACCAATAGACATCCAAAAATAGTGGAAAAATGCCCATCACAACATTTTCAGATGATTTATTTTGTCTGACAAACAGTCTGAAAGCCAAATATGTTCAGTTTACAATGATATATAATGGAGAGAAGCAGGAAATCCTCACATTTAAGAAACTGGAACCTGAGAATGTTTGGCATTTTTACTTTAAATTTGATGAATCAATTATCAAAATTGTTGCAGATGAATTTTCTGTCATTTGACTAATCGATTCATTGTTTCAGCCCCACAACAGACCTTTGTTTCATGTCAGCCCTCTCGCCCTCTCCTCACTTTTGTCATCCTATCAAAGAAAGGCAAAATGCTAATAGTTACATTAATAAAAACATTGAGATGCTGCATTTACATATATGCAGATGATGTGGGCTTCATTTTTATGCCTGTGTTAGATCGTACCAGTAGAGAGATGATAAAATCCTGCTGGATTCAAACTGGGGACGTCGCAGTTCATTGTTGGTGTCTCAGCCACAAAAGTGTCGTCATACTGTTTGTGCCTGTTTTTTACACTTGGTCATAAAATTCTCCTTTATTAGTTTGTAGGAAATTAAAGTTTCTTTTTTAATTGAAGTTTCCCAACAAGACTTTGGCTTTCCAGTGAGGTTTCCCAGTCCTCTGTGCAGACTCCACAGACACCAGACCTCTCGCTGGCTCCAGACTCTCCACTAAGAACCTGTCGGGTACAGACGCTATGGAGTATGTCGGACTGGACAGCTGGTGAAGCAATGGGCACCCTCACTAGGCTTCATGCCACAGCCACACTCACTCCTTGGGTTGTGGTGGGAGGGGGAGGAGAAGGGAGGGTGAGGAGCGGCTGAAAGCCAAAGTCCTGCTGACAGAGGAGCATTGTGTAGCACTCCACGGTCCTCTCTGGCACCCCGTCGGCGCTCGGGCCAGTGTCAGAGGGCGCAGAAGAGCGTTCAGGACAAGCAAGCAAAACACTCTTGCAGGTTAGCCGGAGGAGCGCGCTCATGTGCACAATGAGCAGACAGAAGCACACACTGAAACACACAGAACCCCGGCGTCTCGGGAGGGAGGGAATTGGAGGGGCGTGGCGGCTCGCAGGGTGAGAGAGAAAAGAGTGAGGGAGCCGGGGACGGCCCGCTACAGCCGCCAGCCGGCCCCTCCTCTGGGAACACACAGAGCCTAATGAGTTTGATAGTCTGCTGAGCTCCATAAATCATGCCATGCAAAACATTTCTCCTCTCTGAATAAAAGCATTTATCACCCTCTGTTTATTCACTCACTCTCACAAGATTGATTGGCTCACAGCAGCCTGCTGAGCAATCAGCCGTGCCGATTCCTCTATTTTCCCCCCTCGGTCTTCTTCCTTGAGTTTATTTATTTATTTATTTATTCTCTCTCTCTCTCTCCCTCTCTCTCTCTCTCTCTCTCTCTCTCTCTCTCTCTCTCTCTCTCTCTCTCTCTCTCTCTCTCTCTCTCTCTCTCTCTCTCTCTCTCTCTCTCTCTCTCTCCTCTCTTGTCATTCAGTGGGGAAACTTCGGAAGGAGTGGATGAGAGAGACCATCTCCAATGTCGGCATTGGGATGCTCAAGTCTGTGAAGGACTACGTGGACCCTAATAACATCTTCGGCAACAGGAACCTCCTCTAATCCCCTGCTCTCGTCCATCTTTATCTCACCTTTTTCTAAAAAAAAAAAGAAAAAAAAAGAAGGCATCTTGGATTAATAGATACTAAATGTGAATTTAAATATGGACAGAGATCTTGTCTTTTTCATCAAATTCATCATTCGGTGCCATTTACTGATACACCCAAACCTTTTTCTTTTTACATGATATTGCACTTAATATGCTGTAACAATCATGTTGAAGCTCATCGTTGCTGTTGTGTCCTGGCCTCTGCTTGTTGTTGGAGCTGAGAATACAGACTTTGTACAGTCAGAGTTTACCTACAAAAAAAAAAAAAAATGGCCAAGATGCAACCGGACATGATGCAACATAAACTTGATTTTGTCATATTTGCTTACGTTTAACTGTTTTTCTAAATATCCTTGCCAACACAGTTAATTCATTTATTTGTTTTTACTTTTCCTCTTGTGTGTGTATGTGTGTGTGTGTGCGTGTGTGTGTGTTTGTGTATGTGTGTGTGTGTGTGGCACTTCTTTAGTGGTCATTTCTAGATGAATGCGCTTTCTAAAGCTCTGTGCCTTTCTAAAGCTTTGTCTGCCTTTTCCTACACTTCTCCACACTCCGCTGGTGTACACCAAGTCCCTTTGTGACATGTGTCCTGTGTGTCTGTCTCCACTTCAGTGTTTTCATGCCTTTTCATCATACTGACCTATTGCCATAAGAGACTTTTTTCTGGACTGTATGTATGTGTGCGTGCCTCCACTGACGAACTTCAAGCCCCACCAAATTTTAACAAAAACAAAACACTAGAGTAAATTATGATTACAAAAGGACATATTCCTTGTGTGTTTAGATTTTGTACTGAGAGCGTTTACCTTGCATGGTTTGTTACTGAGAAATGGAAAAAAGCCATTCGATCACGCCTGCTTCAATGTGACCACGTCTGCAAACGCCTCTGGATCCCGGTGCTTTCGTCGTACCAAAGACTCAACACATCCAAACATGCAAACATACTGTGCCCATATGTTTGACCACCACCTTCACACATATTTAGTAACTCATGCACAGCTAAACTGCATTTTTTAAATCAGCATATGCAAAGATAACCCTAAATGTAGTTATTTATGATTGTTACATGTGCTAAAACCTTTTCTTATTTTCAAGACACTGTATTAATCCTTTTTTTTCCTCCATTTACTGTAATCGTCACCCAGAAATTCCTTAGCTTCTCGATTAGTTTCCCTTGTTTGTGCATTTATTGTAATTTGATACCATACTGTTAACCATTGGTTTTGGCGGAAGGTTTAGCTTTAAGAGAGCTGTATTAACACTGAACTTGCCTTTTTCCCCCCCTACACATTGTCTTGGATCTCTACATACTTCTAATTCTTAATAATTCCCCAAATAAAAGGACTCATTTGGGACCTGCCATCTGATATTGAATGGTTTCATATTTTACCCTTGTGTCAAAAAGAGCTTTTTGAATGTTATGGATGTGCCCTTTTGTTATTTTCCACTTCTCTACACAACATAGTAACATCCAAGTACATTTTGTCAACGCTGTTTGTGCAATAAATTCAACTAAAACATCCCAGTTGATGATTATTTTTTTTCTTTTAGCACACACAACCTCATTCACTCCTGCGCAGAAGAGAGCAGAAATCCCTCCCTCTCTCATCTACGCGTGTCATTTCCAATTCAGCTTTTCAGTAGAAGCCCTTATTTATATTGTCAGACAGCGCTAAAAGGGTCAACAAGAGCCTGAGAGCAGAGCTTTTTGTTTTGTTTTGTCTTGTCTCGCGCTTCCTCTTCCTGCGCCCCACACTGAGCTTGAGGTAATCCAGCTCAGAGGAGTTTTAACAGAGCTGGTCTTCTTGCTTCTTGACAGGTTTTTCTTTCTCTACATAGAGGCTCATTTGGGAGTCCTCTTCACACCCACACAGCCGCCCACACACTGCTTTGCTGACGTCATGGCCACCTATCAACAGCAGCAGAGCTCAGCCTTAGACTATGATATACACTGCAGCTATCACACTCCTCACACTGTACTTTAATAGCTGAGATTGTGTGAATGGAGATTAAAGTGGACGTGAAGGTTTTAAGCTCCAACATCACTCTAATTGTCCAGTATTGATCAAAGATTTTACAATTTTCCTGTTTTTGTCTTTCTAATCTGACTATGATTTCTAATATTTAATGTCTTTCATGCAATTTCTTCTTTTCATGATTCCAAACTCATCTTAATGAAATGTGCTTATATACCTGCAGTGTCTCATTGATGAGATACATTTTGCGTGTGAGGATACATTCGTCCACATGAGGTCAGCACTGTACCGAGGGAAACGAGAGGCAAAATGGATCACCACTATGCAATTCCATGTCAGATTAAACCAGAGGACATATAGCAGCATATTTTTATTTAAAGTCTGAACAGAAACATCGCACATTTGCCTTTTCATGCCTTAGGTTTCTTTCAGTTTAGCTCGCCATAAATAAATCCAAACAAAGTGGGGGAGTGGGGTGGGGAGGGGGAAGGAAAGAAGAAACACAAGAAGCACATTACATTGCAAAAAAGACAAAAGTAGAAGTTGGCCACATTCGGAGCCCTGATAGAAAAATAGAACAGCGATATTCATAGTCCACGTAACATGATGCAATAGAATTTAAGTCATGCATTTCGATGAGATAACGTGTTTACTGGTGGAGTTTAAAATACGAGGTATTCGTTGGCTCACGTGTTTGCTACATCCTTAGCAAGTGGTTCAATTTAATACTGCATAAAACATGCAATTTCAAAGTTTTCTGATTGACTTCAATTCAGCTCTTCAACTAAAATACAGTAAAGTAGTACACAGATCCATGCCTCACAATGTGCACAGTCACAGTTTAAACTCCAATTAACAAAGCTACAACACAATTCATAAGGCATACCCTCCCAAAAAAATTAATACTTATAATAATATGAAAATAATAGCTTGTGACTACATGGGCACTTCAGTAGTAAGAGTATCAGTTTCTCCTTGACCTTATAAAAGCTGTCATACAGTAAGTAGCATTTGTGAGCTTTGAGAAAAGGCCAAATATTTGATTCAATGTTATTTATAGAGGAGTTTCTATTTAATGTTTAACAGTTTTATGTCTAGAGTTAAATCAGTAGAGGAAATGGCTTCTTCTGCAGAAATTAATGTGATATCAGAACAATTTCATCAAGGCACATTGTGTGTGTGTGTGTGTGTTTGTGACAAGTGAGACCCTGCATTTAGAAAAGTGGGCAAAATAGATTTCCGTATGTAGGCTATTATAATGTCAATGCTTCTGTGGCTTAACATGGGGTCAAGATGTAACTTCAGTCATTGGTGTTACAAATGAAAAAATACGTCATGGTTCAACATGGATTTCCGTACGATCTAAAAGAATGAGGAGGCCATGCATTTTTCATTAGGATCTTAAAACAAGGCACAGGAGGGGAGGGAGAGCAGCACTCAATTTGCATTGCAAGCACTGTCAAAGGTCCTGCTGTCCCTGCACCACTTTATCCTTCAGAAACTCTACAGCCACGTTACAATCCAGACCTTACAGTTTTTAAACAGCACTTGTACATAACAGTTTTTAAACTCAACAGCTTATGTACAGATTTACAAAAAAATATCTGTTACCCCGGACAAAATGCGAGGTACCGAGAGCAAAAAAGAACCATAAACATTGCTCTCCAATATTCTCCATGCCTTACTGTGCAGAAAATCTGTGCGATGCCCATGAATAGTTAGTGTTAGCTCACTGGTTGACGTGTTGACACAGTGGTTTGAGTTTCCTTTTCTGACATGTTGTCATCAGCTGATTTGTAGCTGCTCCGACAAGCTCGCCGAACACAGCTCTGTCAGCCTTCAGCATTGGAAAACTGAAGGGGGAGCAGAAAAACCTCTACGATAGCGCCGCACTCAAGTCTAAAGCTCATCTCTAGTAGCAAAAGCGAAGAGGAGCAGAGAGCCCAAGAACCTCTGCATGCACTGCACTGCCTATGTTGCAGGCTGCATTTAAGAGGAAATAAAGCCTAAGAGATGGCAGCATAAGTTAACTAACAGGCTTAGACATTGTGCCCTCAGCATCGCCGCTACAACAAGGTGTGCTGCCTGTTTTGGCCACAGTGCAGCCACTGGTTTCTGAGCCGCTGTCGCCACTGCAGGGGCTCGCTGGAGCTGAAACACTCTGGCCTCGTTGTCTCTTGTTGTTCAGCTCTTCCCATTTGGCCCTGTTTGCTTTGATCATGTCAAGCATCGGCTGAAGTTTAGGATTCAACTTGACCAGAGTCTGGAGAGAGAAAGAGGGGAGAGAGAGAGAGAGAGAGGTGAGAATGTAAAAATACACATGAGATATAAAAGAAAAAAAAAACACCCATCAGCATGAGGAGCAGTAGCCTCAGTTTGAACCTCTCATGTATTAGTGTTACATTTGAGTCTCAGAGATGCGTTCGATTTTTTTTTTTAAATCCTCCTCCACTCAAAAGTGTGTTTTTCGTTTTGTTCCTTCAGTTGGATGTTTGAGCTTCACTGTGCAGAATGATGTATGTGCAGAGTTTGACACTGAAAGGCTGTTTTCACATTTATCTGTTTAAAGTGGAAAGTTTTAAGTGGCGGGCCTACGAGCATGTTTTGTGACATCACAACTAGTTTGGAAGCCAGTCCTGGTCCAATATTCAACATACACAACTGTGATGTGGAAACTTGAAGCCTCCAGTGCACAAACACTGAGAATGGACTTAACAGTGAAGTAGGAGACATCTTGTGTCCAGCTGTTCAACTTGAACAGAAATGAAACACATTTGCATATTTATACATTCTGGAATTTTTAATGAGGAAGAAGGAGTAAATATCATTTTATGGATTTAACGAGATAATTGAGCTTTTTTTGTGGAAAAACCATGTCAGACACACATTATTATTAAAAGTAGAGTATCTTATATACATCTTAAAACATGTCTGGAGGGGACTGCTGTTCTCAATCTGAACACATTTTAAGAATCCTCAAAGACTTTTCTAAACATTATGATGAAAAAATATTCTGTCTTCAGCACTATAAAAACGATTTTTAACCCATTTCCCAAATTTGTGTTTCCTAATCCAAATGATGATCCAGAATTTTATTATCTTTTATATTGATATTCATTGATGTTCCTTTACAGAACTATATATTTTTATACAAAATAACTTGTTTTTTGCTTGTCTTAATAATAGCAAGGACATCATGTCATTTCTGGCTACATATTATAGCTGCAACAATTAGTCAATTAATCGATTTGTCGATGGTCAGAAAATTAATCAGCAAGTATTTTGATAATCAATTAATTGTCTCAATCGTTTTTCAAGCAAAAATACCAAATATCTGATGGTTCCAGCTACTGAAATGTGAACATTTGCTGGTTTTTTATAGAGTATGATAGTTAACATTTCATAGTTTAAACGCTCAATCGACAAATCGAGAAAATAATCGGCAGACTTAATCGATAATGAAAATAATCGTAGGAAATACAGTCACAACTTGAGAGATAATTAAAAAATCTTTTTAACTGTGCAGCGGACTGAATGTTTCTTCACTCAGATGGTTAGAAGAGTCTTAGAGGATAAGTGTTGTTAAATGACTTTCTAGGTTTTCTAAAGACTGTCAAGTGTTTTATTTTGTTTGTATGTTTGTTTGTTTGTTTGTTTTTGAAAATCAGATGCTTAGCTCTGTGACTTTTAATGTAACAGTGATACATGAGAGGCTCAAACTGGGGCTAGAAAAGCAGCACGTTATTCATCAAATGCAACGCAGGCAAAACAAATGAAACAATGCAGAGAAGAATAACAGCAACATACAGTCACTTAATGAAATGGCTGCTCTTTAAAGATTAGCAGCACATGTATGACTGAGATTAGTTGCCTTTGTCATTTTTCTGTGTTGAACTGTAAGTGGCAGTGTAGTCAAAGCTGCCGCCCATCCACTGTTTAATAAATCACCTGTGAGACAAGGGGATTTTGTTCCCTCTGTTCTGTTAACATTGTCTGTAGCTCTAAGGGAAGTCTGTGTAATTAGTTCTTGTTTCATTAACTCATTTCATATGGAAATATAACATGTGGGCATGTGTCCCACTCGCAAAACAATGAAAACTTTCTTCTGTTCACACATACTGTATATAAGCATCGAATGGGTAGCCAATGTGAAAATGAATGAAATAAACAGGCATGTAAATCCTGCACACACCTACACTAAGGATTGTGTATTGTATGCATGCTGTTGCTGGACTTCTGGGGAACCTTTAAATGCAGACAGTTTATATTCAGAAGGTTTATTCACTAATTCATATGAACATTTAAAACACTTGTGATGCTGCTCTACTGTACAATATGGTGAAATCCAGACATCAAGACTTTTCTTTTTTAATCAAAAAATTGCTGGAGCTCATAATATATTCTTAAAGGGGTGGTAAAAACTGTGTGTGGCTCAATAATTCATCATGTTGTAAGTGGTGGAATGTGTGTGGTTCACCTGTGATTCCTCATCACATCACAGCACAACATGGATTTCTGTTTCCATGATTTGAGAGCGAACCGATGCCCCTTTCTAGACAGAACTGCTTCAATTATGTATCTACTTTAGTGTTTTTTGCTCATGTGTGTTTCGGTATGTGCGTTGTGTGTTGTATTGTGAGTGTAAAGTGCTGAACGAGTGTGTGTTGATTCATCCGTCGTCACACGTGGGACGGCGTGATGCGGCCTACATAGAGCTGTCATTTTAACTACAAGGAACTACAAGCGCGCTGATCATCTCAGTCTTTATGGATTTGTCTAGTCTGCGGGTTAGAAGAAGAGGATTTTCTAAAGGAGAACAAGAAGAGTATACATCCACCTTGGGACATTGTCATTAATCCACTGAGGTAGACTCAGAGGAAGGAGAAGAAGGAGAAGAGAGACTGTCATATGGTGGGATATAAAGAAAAAACAAAAAAAAACGGAAGGTTATATAATGGGGGGATTAATATTCCACAAAGTAGCGAGCCACCACCAGGAGAAGGAGATCAGCGAGATCAAGAACGAGATCTCTTCCGCCCACGGATAAAAAACCCTGCTGCCTGTGAACTTCCTCTGTTCTCCCCCCTTTGCAAGTTTAACTGGCAGCAGCATGATTGTGAGCTCCATATCTGCATTCTCCAAACATCAGCCTTTACATGAGGCGGCGTGGAGGCAAACCTCCCACGCAGACAACACGCCGCTTTGATGCTTTTTTATCTACACTACACACAGACAATAACTATGCTCTGCTCTAACTTCTGACACTAATCTTGTAATAATTCAATAAGCGTAATGGGGGGGATCTGTTGTTTGTTTTCTACTCGTGATGTGTTTAATATGACAGTAAGAAGGTTTAACTGTCCAAATGCAAGAGAGAAACAGCCGCCGCTGTAAGCAATGAATGAACTATTCTCGACTCCTTTCGCAGTTCCTCGTCTGTCTGACTTGTTTGCTTTCATAAATTTTCCTTCAACACGCCTCATCGTTTAACGGACCTGATCTCCTCAGTAACTCAGCCTTATTCTTTCTCCCACACAGCCGCTGCTGCTAGCGGTGGGAGTAGCAGGCGAGTCTCTTGACGTCATTCAGAAACACACACACACACGCATTACTATACTGGCAAGGACACACAGCACAGATTTCCATTCATTCACTGAAAGATAACCACTACCTCTCACTCTGACCTTATAATTTGCTCCAATCTGAACCATAAAAATAGAGTTTCTCTCTTTCTGTGTAAGCCAAAAATAAGAAGAAGAAGAAAAATTGGGCAGCCAAGAGTCAGTTCTCGCTCATTTCATTATTGTGCAGCGAAGCCCAAAGAACACTGTCTTACTGGAGGGATTTAACCCGACGAACATTGCAGCTCTCCTCACACACTCGGCTACCTCTGAGCTTTCTCGCAGTCAGAGAATGCACGTTCATTCTGCTGTTCTCAAAAGAACAGGATGCAACCTTGAAGCTCTTTCAAAGCTTTCAATAAAAAAAAAAAAAAGAAAAAGAAGCTTTTCTTCTTCGCTGAGGATACTGTGGCTGAAAAGAAAGTTGAATAGTTGTTGGTGACAATTTCATTGCTAGCGTCAGTGAGGACAATAGCTGAGGAAGGACAGTGTCTACTGGTGTCAGGGGCAGACGTTACTCAGACTTTAGGTAAGGTAGATAACTGCCTGGGGCCCCAAAGTAAAAGGGCCCCAAACAGCTGTGGATTTATTATGATGCTTAGATATGAAAAGTATCGAAATATCTTACTATTCTAACTCATTATAACCCAAAATTACTTACAAAAGACCCCAAAGCAACTTCTACTTCAGAGGAAAACATTGTACACCTACATTTACCTGACATATAAATGTTACTGGTTATGTTGCAGATTCAGACTTTACTCACAAAATATAACAATTAAATTAATTAAATTATGATGTATTATTATTGATTAAACTATCTGGCATTATATGAGCTCCACCTTTAACACAAGTCAAGTAAATTTAAGTACATTGTGCTAATAATGCCTCTCTTTCGCTCTCACTTACTGTATTTTTACTGTGCAGTATTAATAGTTTTACTTTTAGAAGTACTTCTTCTACCACGGCCAATACCAACATTCCCACTGGTGAAAATAAAGGAAGACAGAGTTTGCCTGGGGCCTCCAAACCACTAAATCCGCCCCTGACTGATGTCAGCCACGGCTGCGTGACGAGCGCAGAACACTGAAGCTTCAGGAGAAGTGAGCGTTACCTCGTACAGCGGTGCACAAATTCCATCAATCCACTCTAGCTGAAGTCCTGGCAACTCGTCCTTCCTGTTCCGATCGAAGATGGCCTGAAACACAAAAGTCACAATGAGCCTCTTGATTCCTCTATTGTCAGTTTACATTTCCGCTCACACTAGAAAAACAAAGGAGAAGCGTTGTTATTGGGCTTATTATGAGGCTACAAGTCAACTAGGCGGCTCTTACTGCTGCTTTGGTCAAAGGAAATTCTCCCCCAGCACTTAAGACAACTTACTTTATTTCACATTTTCTATTCTACCTCATTCTTCTGCAGCTTGAGCCTAAGAGGCTCCACAGAGGCTGTGCTTCAGAGATAGTTACTGGGCTACGACTTAGAAGTTAATATTTAATTTCCCACACACCCACACACAAAGTGGTAAAGGTTTGATACAAGCGGCAGACCTGAGGCTACTGCCATAGTTATTTCAGAGGGAAGGCAATGTGGCCCAGCTTGATTAGTCAACAGCCATTAACTGCACATGGAAAGCTGCTGGTTCTTCCCTTTATGAACTAACAACACAGTTCAGCCTTCAAAGCTCTTCAATCAAACAGACAGGAGTCTTCTGTTGTGCTTCCAGGACGGTATTAATACAATCTGAATGAAGACAAGCATCTTCATCATCAATTAAGTTTGCCTGCAATTAATATAATGTTATTTTTACACCTTTTATGAGGAAGATAAACACTCACTATTTACTATCAGCAAAAAAAAGCTAATAGTCTTGACATAGTAACCTAAACAACACACCAAAATACATCTTGTGTGTACAGCTGGATGAATAGAAAGGTCAGTGTTTGCTTTGAATGCAGTGCAGCGGGAGCATTTTTTAAGAATGATTGTTACACGGTCCATAGTTTGTTCTTGGCACAGCAGTGGAGCGGACAAGCTGACAATTCACTTTTCTCACACTACGAGACACAAGCATTCACGTTTCCTACCCAGTCGGTATGTTTGGAACTGTGGAAAGAAAAATATATCTTCGCCGTCATCAGCTCGTGGAGGTCGTCGGGGTGAAACAAACTGCAAAAAAGCACAAAAGCAGAGATGGTCCGGTGTACTCACAGAGGGCGTGAGCTTCAGCTCTGATCTCTCTCTGTCGCCCTGCTCGAAGAACTCGCTAGTCACCAACTCTGCAACCTGGAACCAGAGTAAGATGAATGGTTTACAGGCGTTCTCCTTTTGCTTATTTCATATATGTAAGAGAGTTTGCCCTGTACGTCTCACCTTGCGTGATATTTCCCATGGTTTAGTGACAGCACCAAGATCACACGCTGTCATCATCATAGATCTGAGAACAGATCAGACAGATTTATTTTATGTAGTATTTATAAAATTGCAGACCTTACACAAAGAAATCTTTATTAATTTAATTTAAGCAGACAAAGACACAGTTGTTTCTGTGTGCAGAGCATTACCTGCACATGTCTCTATGAGCTTTCACATTCCAGTTGTACTCTCCTTTGCTGACAAGCTCAAAGAAAGTGTTTCTGTTCCTAAAGGGAAACAAGACATCTAAATATGCATGTGCAAATTACATACAATCCACAAGGGGGCAGTATTACCTAAAACAAGCCTACAAACTTACTGACAACAGTGTACAGAGAGACAGGCTGTGGATTAGTCATTACTGTTTGGACCGCTCAGTCTCAGGACATTTAACAGTCTAATAATGTTCGTGTTTAGCAGAACATACTCAAAGTAAAGTGTGAGGTCTGTAGCCAGAATGGACTGTTTCAGCAGCTGCATGAGGTCACTATACTCTGTGGACGAGAGGTTGGAGAAGATATTGTGACCCTGTGGAGACACATACAGAGATAACATGATAAAAACATTTGAAACATGTGTCTAATCACATGAAGAGCCTGAAAGAAAAGGCTACAGTCCCTTGATAAATAATTGAATATGTTGACCCATTTACAGTATTTACTGTAACAAAAGGTCCATATCGCTTTTATCATGACATAATAAGGGCTTGAACATTTCTTTAGGCTGCTGCAGGCAAATATTGGTTTACCAAAGATAACTGGATGAGGAACATATGGCATAATATTGTTGGACAATAGAAACACAGCTGCAAAAATGTTGGTGTGGAATCTGTTAAGATTATAAATTCATTCATTATTCAATCTTACAATATTCGGTCTCTGGTATATATCTTTGCCACAATTCTTTGATAAACACATTTCAAGGATCCTTGCTAAGTGTACTTTCAGATTATTTTGATTAGATTTTCATTCCATAATATCAGCCTCGATTAATCCAGCATCATCAGCTCACTATATACAGAAAGTTTAGACAGGAAGTGCCTCCACCCAGTTTAGTTACATAGCACTCTGTCCCTGTACATCAAAATAACTATTTGTGCCAGGGGATGTATAACAGAGATAAAGAAAGCAATTTTCCTTGCTGAATGTTGTTTAAGGGCTTTGTATGTATACAATGTAAATTATAGCCTGGTGTTAGACCTCTGAGTGGCTGCTAAAATCTGTGATTTTTTTCAAATAATGGGATGAACAAAAAGAGCAAATTAGTCAGATTATCAGGCTATTTAAAAAACATATGATCCATTCTAAAAAATTAGTTGTGAGTACTGCTTCTGTTTGATCTTTATGTTGTGATGAATTCACACAGGTCTGTGTAACAGCACATCACATTTGGAGTTATTCCTCCGGTGAGAGGAATAACTCCAAATGTGATGTGCTGTTACTCCACAGCTTGATATGAGATCAAGCTGTGGAGATCAACTCGTTCCTGTTGCTTTGGTGAAAGGCAACTTTGCAGTTGGTTCAGTAAGATTAGCCGTTACAAGAGGAGCGGCTGTAGTTTTAGTTTACAAGCCTTTGTCAATGCAAACATTTTGACTTGTCACTAAGAAAAGCACAGGTGTTACTAATAACATTAATGATGGTTCATTCTCTTCACGTAGCCCAATATCGATATTTGGGAATTTTAAAAAATCTGATTACAATGAAGTCTTTTTTAAAAAATATATATATATATATGTAATACATACCAATCTTGATACAGATCCCTTACATTTATTTATTTTTATTGTGACCCAGATACAGTCCTTACTGAGCAGGAGATTTTACTGTTGAAAAATCAACTGGTCTGTGCTCTCTGCTGGACAAACTATGTAATGCAGACACTGTTTCTAAATTCACTCAAACATAATTTGGCATTTCTGTACTGCAATGTCTTGTTACTTATTGGCCATCATATACACATATATTGATATACCTGCAATGAGTTTGTATTGGCTGATACAGTGTCTGGGTTGATTAGTCCGTCTAGCTCTATAATATAATACACTATATTCACACAACAGAAGGAAAAAAAGTAGGGTTCATGTACACTAATTTCTGCTTACAATTTTGCAATGTGTCACATTTAATAGATGTGAAAAATACAGACATGCAACACTACAGCTGTCAGTGATTCAGAAGTGTATGAAATCTCAATTTACTGCTCACTACTGCTCAGAGACAGCTTCTATCCGCAAGCCATCAGACTGCTGAACTCTGGGACTTTGTGAACTTACATAACACACACACACACACACACACACACAGTGTCTCTCTCTCTCTCTCTCTCTCTCTCCTACACACTTACCCCCCACCAAACACACACACTCTCTTCCCCACTACAAAATATTTATATTTTTATCAGACATATATATCACCCATCACTTAGCGCACTGTATGCGCAGTACACGATTTATCTATTTATCACTTATGTGCAATACAGCACCTCTGCACCAATGTGCAATATAACGTACATATATCTGTACATTTCTCTCTCATTTTATTATATTTCTCTCTCATTTTATTATATACTCTAATTGGAAGTAGAGCTTAAAGAAGTCACATTTCACTGCCTTCAATTTTACCATCTACTGTGTTGCATGTGACAATAAAACCTCTTGAATCTCTCAAACTAAGGAGTAAATTATTGAGTGTCTATTAGAAGAGGGAGAAGAGAATGAGCGAGCAAGGAAGTGATTTTGCTTTCCCTGCTGTGACATATCAAAAGTCTTTCTTGAAAAAGGCTTTTTTTTTTGCACAATTAAAGCATAATGGTTAAAAACATGCAATAATCAAACTGAATGGTTATGTGCATGGGAGGAGGGAAGGCAGCAGCTCCCCAGCAGCTCTTAATAACTAAGCAATGTCTCTCACTCTATCATTAAAACAGGCCTCTCTCCGTCATGTATTATACATTCATTCACCACTTAGGCACCCTCCTCTAGTGGATGGTTTGAATGGATGGAGGGTCTGTCTGTGGACAAAGTGGAAGATGTGGAGGTGATAACAGAAAAGGATCGAGATGAGAGGATGTTAATGACCAGCAGGAATTAACCAAGATCTTTAAAACTAGATTTTCCTTTTAAAATTAAAGAATAGAAGTCTTAAGATTGTCTCAGCACGCCTGTGATTCCCATCGTCAGCTCATGTGTTCCCATGAAATACTGAACTATGTAACAGCAAAGACATTTGTAAAGGACTTCTCTCATTCTGTTACAGCTGGAGCGGATGTAGAGGGGGAGGGGGGGAGTAAAATAGAAAGTGAGAATGATGAGAGTAAATTGAGATACAAAGGGAGGGTGTGATGTTTAAAAGTTTACATTTTAATTAATGGTTTGTGCAGGCTGGCAGATTGAATTGTGAGCTTTCTCTTCTCCTTGAATTAGCCACACTATTCATTTATATGCTAATAGGACAGCGGTAGTTCAGCCCCAGTATCAACAGAAACCATTATGATATCCCAAGCAAACATTTGTCAGCTTACTGTGTTGTCAGCACCATGATAATGAAGCCACTGGAAACTACCCTACAAACCCTCTTCTCAGCTGCTCCCTCAGACTGTCTTTAATTACAACTTCATGCAAACCCAGTCACCTGGTAAAATGTCTCTCTCAACCAATTACCACCAAATCTATCACCTCTGTAATTACATTGATTTGAGGGCAGCATGAGCTATTTGTTTACTCGCTCACATACTATAGAAGTCGAGGCACCACATGTTTGCCTTCAGGCGCAGAGAGCACAAACTTCTTTAATATTTTTAAGGGAAAATGGGCTAATAGCATTTTTTAAAAATTAATTTAGACAGCTAGACAATTAATGAAAGAGATGTAGTAGGTAAGAAACAGGAGGGAAAATTTTCATGTCTGGACAGCACACAAATAACTGAACCCAGATTTTAAAATGCTAAATGCTACGACTTTAAATGCTAACATGCAGATGTTTATACCTGCTAAACACCATCCTAGCTTGTCTTGTTAGCATGCTAAAATGTACTAATGAGCACTAAACACAAAGTACAGCTGAGGCTGATGGGAAAGTCATTAGCTGTGCACAAGCAGCAACCTCCGGGCCAGAAAAATTAAGCTAATGTCAAAGTGCCAAAAAACTGAAGTTCTTCAAATGGCCACTTGAGGTTGACTCCAAAAGCAAGTTAGTCCCCATTGACCCCCATGTTAAAATGCCCAACTTTACAGCACAAATGAACATTTTTACAGCCTGGTACAGAAATGGTTTTGGTCACTATAGCTAATTTCCCTGTTCACGACAACTGTACGGGGGCGTTGTGAATATTTATATAACTCACCTGTTTAAATTTTATTAAGGCTTAAAGTTATGCATAATTAAGGGCATGGCTGCTTTGAGTGACAGGCAAGTGCTGTCAAAGCCAAGTCGCTACCACAGCGACAACTTTGGTTAGGTAACATAACCATGCCGTAACCCCAGATTCACAGAGGCGTAGCCGGCGCTATTTCAGTGTATTTTCAGTTCATGAAACATTTTGTCCAAATAAAAATGTCTGGTTCAGCATTTGGTTGTACTAAAAGGCCCTCTAAGGAGTCTGATGTTCCATTTTTTCTGGTAAGTACATTTTGTTTTAATGGGTTTCAGCCTGTTTTTCGCTAGCGAAAATTAGCATTAGCATTTGCAATATCACAGTTAACCATAGACTGTAAATGCACCGTGCTAACAAAGCTAGCAGCTAGCAGCTAGCATTAGGGTCAGCTCCACCCTCTCATCCAGATATGGTCACTTCTGGCTCCAAAAATCCAAGATGACAGTCCACAAACCAATGAGTGATGTCATGGTGGCTACGTCCGTTATATTTTACAGTTTATGGTTGTGCATGTAAACCAAAGTTTTGGACAAACTCAAATTTTGACCTGATGTTGGCGCTACAGGAAAAGTCATGGGTCACTAAAGTAAATAAGATTGATCCTGTGGGAAACATATATGTCTGTACAGAATTTCATGGCAATTCATCCAATTGTTGGCTAAAGTGATGAAAAGACAAGGGCAGCAACTAATGATTATTTTCATTATCAATTGATCCATCAATTATTTTCTCAATTAATCGTTTAGTTGTTTGGTCTATAAAATAGGTAAAAGATGCAACCTGAAATGTCTTCTTTTGTCCCAACCCACAGTCCACAAAATATTACATTTTTATCATAGAGGACTAAAGAAACCAGGAAATATTCACATTTGAGAAGCTGGAATCAGATCATTTTTGCATATTCGATTAACAACATAGTTGGAGATTATTTTTCTGTTGATTGACTAATTGACTAATTGTTGCAGCTCTAGAATCGACCTACTGACAGACTGATATTGCCATTCATAGAGCTGTGCTGTTAGCATGGCATAAAATAATCTAGGTACAAGTCATGGCAAAGAAAAAATGTCTCCAAGGGGGAACATGTGTGTTAAAAACACACACTGGGTTAAGAACTTGGTTGTAAATGCTGTTTGGAATGGCCTGATATGCAATTAAATGTTTTGCACAAATATCAACATGCAGTCATAGACATTAGCAGAACATCATGGTAATTGCATTGCGGCAGATAATTGAAACATAGTGCACCTCGCTCTGCAGGATCATAACAGCATGGTTGAAGTGGTGGTGCTCCAGTGTAGCAGAGGTCCCATAAAGCAGAGCAAGGGCTGAGCCCGTCCTGACACGCACACAAAAACACACACAGGAAAAACACAATCAGTGTTCAACATGTTCTGAGAAACAAAGTCTGCTGTTGAGTCTGTTGTAATTCCCTCACCAATTCATTCTGCACTGTGTCGCCAACTTATGGCTCAATAATAAAAGAAATTGGAGAGCTATTACCTTAACTTAGCTGAAATTCACCCATTCAACATTGAATATGATCATCGTTTAATGTAGCGGCAATAACTAAGCCTGCTGCACTGTATGTGAGGCATGTGGGCCATAGTCAGTGATATTAGAATTTATTATCTTTATTTTTATTTTACTTCAGTTTTCATTTCCACAGTAAAAAAAAATGTTGAAATAATATAATGTATGAAAATAGAGTATAAAATGAAAACATTTACAAATTTTATGTTTTAGTTTAGTTTCAGTTTTAGTATTACTATGACGTCAGAAAGTATTAGGACAACACTTTGGATTTGATATAAGGTAAATATGCTGACTTTTGGATGTTCACTTCTCATCAGGTGAGAAGTGTAGGATTTGTTGCCCCTTTTAGACATGGTCTCCAATTTTTAGACAATGATTATAAACATACAGATGCATTTTTGCTGCCAACAGTGAAATGTTCTTGATTGGCCAACTCAGTCATCTGACCTTAATTCAACTAAAAAATATTTTTTTACTTGCTGAAGACCAGAAACAAGACAAACAATACCTGAAACAAGCAAGAATAAATGAAGATGGATGCTTTACAGGCCTGGCACTGCATCAGCAGAGAGGATATGGGAATCTGATCGCAAATATTACATCTGGGGACTTCTTTTAAACATATGTTTACTTGTCAAATCATTCCATATGCTCTAAAACTGGGATTAGATGTAAACAACCTTAAGTCAAAGCAGAAACTCATTGCTATAATCTCACAGTCATTGTTTCTTTTCAATTCAAACTACAGAGTTTAAAAAACAAAAACTGACGCTGTGCTAAACTTTTCTCTCTGCACTGTGAGATGGTAGCATCAAGTTTTTTTTTGCAAATTTTAAAGCAAGCATTGCTGTGTAATTCAACTAATTGTAAACTCTTTTTTAATTATTTCAGTGCATTCTCAACTACAGCTATCGTACACCATCTAATGAAACCATAACACATTGCCATAGCCAATAAACTAAAGATTTCCAATTATGTAACAAATAAGATGTGTTCATTGGGAGAATCTGCCTTTTTGGCTACAAGAGCTTTATTGCCTCCTCTGTCTTTTGTCACTCTAAACTAATTTTGCACTAGCCGAGTCAACAGTCATCTAAATTCAGACCATTTAGCTCAAAATAACAAACAAAAATGGCAACTATAATTGACAGTTGACGTAATGAGACTGGCGACATCGGCATTTCAAGAACTCCTAGTAAAAGGGTGCTCATGGGTGCCAAACAAGTCAGTGCTTTGGATAGCACCATCTCGTGGTGTACTAAAAGTTGCTAAAAAAGACACAGCCATAAAATCATTTAAGTCTTCCAGTTTACAGTCCAGCTCATGACAATGTCTTTCTTCCACCTTGTTTCCATCTTGGTATTAGATGCAGTTTACAATAATAACACAGAACACTAACCCTAAGCAATTTAACTGCAACTTTACCTGCTCATCTTAATGTACTCAGAGTCAGCAGTGTTTACAGTCTCTTCGTTAAACAGACTCTTATATAAGCCTTATACAACTTGCTGCTTGACTCTTGCTGATCTGGGCTGGACTACTGCAGACTGCTGCAGGTGGGAAAACATTCTCTAAACAGTGTGTGGGAAGGAGCGTGCTTATGTGTGTATGGCAGGGACGGTATGAGAGAAAGAGAGACAGAAAGCGGGAACACTTACTTCGCCTGAAAAGCGTTGTTGGTACCCCTGTGGTCCAAGTCATGACACACACAACCTACAATGAGCGCTAATATCTCCACTTCTGTCAGAGTCTCCTGGAAGCCCGCCGTCTGATTGGCACGGAGAGGAAGAGGCCAATTAGAAAACAAACACACACACACACACACGCACGTACTCTCTGAGCATCACAGACGCATTTCTTATTCTTTTATTTCATGATGCCGTGAGGAGTGAACAGCAGCATCATCCTAAAAAAATGTATCTCCCTAAAATGCCACTGGGACTGCAGTAACGCAGACGCACGGGGAGATTTATGACTTGGATGAATGGGTTCTGGAGGCCATGTGCTGAGTGAGTCACTATAGGTCATTGTGGGGTAGCAGCAAAGATAGCACGGCCTGCAGCCCACTCATTAAAACACGTGGCAGGAGAGCAGAGGGACCCTGAACAGCTTACACACTACTATTTCATCTCCCTCTGCCAATAATCAATTCCAATGGGACATCATGCATTAATGCTGTGCTCAATTAAATTAACAACACGCTGGTGTTTGTATAAGAGCTTGTATGTATATGTATGTGTAGCATGTGTATGTATATGTAAGTGCGTGCTGCCCCAAGGACATGATAAATGGTAAAGGCCTGCTGGAACTGCACAAAGTAATTTTAAACAAACATCTCTGCTTTGGTTCTGCACAGAATTGGTTGTTTGTCATAGAAAAACTGTAATTTGAATCTGAGTGATTTGGACGTAGGTCAAACAGAATGTATCATGTACTCTTCAACTTTAATAATAACTGGATTGGAATAGTATTCAATATATAGAGCATAGTGTCAGTTCAGGTAGAGCGCTGAGGTTGCAGCTGCTTCATTCATACTTCACAATCACTGGTTCATTCATCAGCTGCGTGGCTACCGGCGGACTAGTAGCGCCCAACCATATTCATGTAGGTGTACGGCACAGTATTTATAACCTGACATTTCTCACTATTATGCTGATATACTCGTGCCAACACTGTGTGCTATCACACTGCTCTCCACAGCATCCAGTGGTGGAAAAAATATTCTTTACTTAAACCTGCATTAACTGATTTTTTGGCCATGACATGTTGTGAACATGACACATCATTATCTTTTAAGTTGATATGTTGAACATTAGCATTCATTTGGAGTCATATTTCCGGCCACCTGATGAATGTAAGTCCAATGTTCAATCTCTTTTAGCTCTGTTTTTGTTCTCTATCAACTCCTGAGGGAAATATCTGACTGTGCCTGTTTGCCATTTGGTGCTGAGCAGGTAGTATACAGTGTTTTTTTTTGTTTTTTTAATGAAAACAGCTGCCTGCTACACCAAAAGTGACGCTATGAGAGATTCGTGGCCCTGACAGCTAAACAATGAGCTGAAACAAGGGAAGCTTCAGTGTCACTGATAATTTTCTGCAAGTTCATCACTAAGACCGACGCGTCTCACATTACACATTGTCATTTCATACTGTGGTATTATGAATAATATAGCCACTTTAAGTAAAAGCAGCGATACAAAATGCTCTATCACAAGGAAAAGTTATTTATTTGCCATAATATAATAGTAAGTTATTTAGTATTATCACTAAAGGGTCATTGTAATTGTATAATTATTGTATTCATGTTTTTTTATTTTTCTCAAATCTTTGAGAATCCTTTCTCAAATCAAATCTTTTTTGTTAAATATTGGAAAGTTTTACCTTTTTGTGCCTTGAATTATTGTACATTATTATACAGTGATACATGTAGTGGGGTAAAAAGTGCAATATTTCTAGCTGAAATATAGTCAACTATAAAGTAGCATAAAATGGAAACACTCAAGTAAAGTTCCTCCTAAATTGTACAGTACAGAGCAGTATTGAAGTAAATGTCTCCTTACATTATAGGCCTTTGCTATTGTTGATTTAACTAATGTATGTGTTTATTAAGGAGGGTTTAATTCTCCTTGTTGCTGCTTCCCTCAAAGAGGATCCTTTTCCTGCCAAATGTTTCATGCCAAGCATAAACATTTGCTATGAATGATCAATTCCTTTGACATAAGTGTCTCTGACTGAAATTGATTTAATGATCTACAGACAGCGTGATCTTTACCGTTAGCATAGCAAACATGCACTGGCAGACGTTGAAGGCATGTCTCCAGTTGTGGTAGAGGACCATCCGGTAATTTTTTCTGACAGTCAGCAGCCATCTGCACAGTGTCTGGAGGGGAACACAGAAGAGTAGATGAGCACATGGGTCAGCAGTCATTATGAGGATACATGGGGATTTGGCTACCAAAGGAACTGTGTTCTGGGTAAACTCCATCAAGTATTCAAAGAGAAGAGGATAAGAAAAGTCAGTGGTCTCACCTCATAGTCAATCTTGAATTTTGGTACCATTCCCAACTCCATAAACATTCTCAGAGCGGCCGTTATCATGGCATCAACGTCCAGAGAAAAATCGTCAAAGGAGAGCTTATCAATGCCCAGCTCGCACACTAGGGGAATGTTAGCAGCCTGTTTCATCGTGGCGGGGAGAGAACATGGAGGGGGGGAAAGAGAATATGAGCTCAGAGAGCAGAGGAGGATGGAGAGGTCAGAGGATGCTGTGCCATTTTCAGATGATACATGGAAATATGGAGACATGCTAATTAAGACTCTGAGGACTCATTCAGAGGGTTAAGATTAATGAGGGAGCTTAACCAAAGGATTTCACTGTTGTTTACTTTCAGAGCTCAGTGACAAACGTAGTTGTGCGGTGGTAATAATCAACATTTTTCATCGTTATTCAAACAAAAACAAAAACATACATGATCCAATTAACCACATTCATACTGAAGTATTCATGTCTTCTATCCTCAGTGTGGTCTAATGAGCACAATGGCAATCGGAGCAGATATATCCTTCCTGCCTCTAGACAGCATTTATAATACGACCATTTAATGCCCTGTAACCTGCATCTCTTACAAATCTGTGTTATAGTTTCAGTACAATGAGTGTTTCTCTTTTCTCATCCTCTCTCTCCTCTCTAACAGCCACCAATGTTTCTCTCACAAATGTTTGCCTGTCAGGTCAGCAGGTCCTCTCTTTTAATTCACAGCTCCGGGTTACGAAATGTCAGCCGGGGTTTGTTTGCCGCTGCCATTTGCACTCCGGTGGAATCCCAGTCAAGTGCACGCCATACGGCTCCATATGTAGAGCAGTTATAAAAGAAGGGGGAAAGGCAGGAAGCAGAGCGCAGCAGCAGCAGCGCTGGATGAGGGGGCTGAGAGATCACACAGGCACACTGGAAAGCGGGGTTCCTACTTCGCAGTAATGGCCACAGGGGAAAATCCTGCACATGAAAGTGCCAGAAAATAGGTCATATCTATACTTCAGAAATGTCATGCCAATTAAAAATGTAGATATTTTCATTTTTTCATCTTTATAAATAATGCATAGAGAATGATTGTCTATTGATTGGAGTAATCCATTTCAAATACCACAATTAGTTTATTTTCACTGGGGAATACTCACATATTAATGCTTGTGCGCTACTGCAGTTCTTTAGAAGGAACTGGAAAATGAAGTCTAGAAGACAGGCTGCCAATAATCCCCCTCTGTTGCTATAGATTTTTTTTTCTTTCCCATTAAAGTTAATGAGAGATTGTTATTTAATTAGAAAAAGATATCTTAATTAAAAGGCCCGTGAGCAAAGTAAATGCTTTCTGAACTAAATATCTGAGATTTTATCATCCTGTAAACAATAGTTTTAGCCATCATCTGTTGCCTTGGATCTTATTTTTGTTAACGGTAGGGGTATAGAAGAATCATAATTAATGTTGTTATTTTCTTTAATATGTCTTAATTGAACTGAATATAAAGCCTAGACATTAAGGAACACATCTACATTAGTAGGAATGAAATTATATTATGGCATGGCATTATCTGCACCATCAGAGCAAACCTGATAATCATAAGTTATAATCCAAACAGAGTATGAAGACACTTCAATATATCGGACAGACTATCTTCATCAGGAAAACTCCAGATCAAAAAACACTCATATGGGTCTGTTTGGAAGGCAGTAATGGATGACCCATTTTTTTCATTTAGTAAAGGCTTGTTGCAATATTCCAGGTAACTAGGGGTAAAAAAAAATCTTCACATCATCCATCACTCAGCGAGATAAATACATTAGAACAGAGTTACTCAGCTGAAATTAGTTTTTTCGCTAAATGGGTTCTTTGATTAAAATGCGCTGTAATAGAGTCAAAATATGTTGCTATGAGCTTGGTCTGGTCAAGGTCTGTAGGTTTATTTTAAAGGATGAAGCTGGTGTTTTACTGTCAGAAGAGACCAAGACCAACAATGCATTAGTCCATATCTGAAACCTTCCTAAATGTCCTACACTTTCTGAAGCACTCAACCCCGAGCCCATTCATTCCTACTGAAGGCACAAGTCTTCAAAAACAGGTCACAAATATCATCATCATCATCGTGTTCATTATGATGAAGGAACATGTAATGTGGCATGACATGGTGTGGCTTAATGATGTGTTTTTGGACAACAATGGAGGTCTATGGCGCAGAGGAATAAGCTCTAATCAGGGTTTGGTTACACAGACAATACATGTCAGTTTTCATGGCATTTGTTCACAGTGTGAAAAATATAGAGTATCATCAGACTTACTGTCTTCTGTGAGACAAAGGACGAACATGCAAAGTCTCAGCTTTGTGAGTTTAATATCTAAGTAGAGCTCAGAGGTAAAAACTGAGTCCCCCAACTACTGTTACTACTGAGAGAAACAGATGGGTTTGTGCTGAGAAAAATGTAATGATGACAATAGTAAATACCAGTTACCTTGAATTTGTCTACTTCAGTCTTGGAGCAAGTGGCATGGTAAGACAGAACCTGTAAAATAATGACATCTGTGTCGCTCAAGGTATTTTTCAAATCATTAAAACACAGCAAGACTCTAGCAGAGGCACGACTGTGGCTACGGCTGAAAACACCGCACTCTGGTATCACCGCATTTCAGCGGAGAGCGTCTTCCAGATGAGGAAGTTAACGCTCGCCTACAGAACAGTCTACAAGAGCAGCTATGTCAGCCCTGATTCCATCGCCATGTTCCCTTCATTTCCTGAGAGAAATACCTCGCACAGACCTGCAGTTGCTTATTTGATCATAAACGCTCATGTTTATTCAATGCTGCCAGAAGCAATGCATCTACATATTAGTTCATTCTCTGCCTCTCCCTTAAATGCTCAATCTCTCTGTTCTCTACTTCCTATTTTGAATCCGAGTGGTACTAACTACGATAATGCACCTGAAAGCTCCCTATTGTAATCTAAGGACATACTGTAAAGGCTGAGTAGTGCTGAATGGCTACATACTGCAGGGCAGATGAGGGATTGCTTTTCACTGCCTCTCATTAATTTTCAATAAAACCTTTGTGAGAAGGTTATCTACAAAGAGAGATCAGCACTTTTTTCATGCGTATGTTCTTGTGGAAATATGAGACTAAAAAAGGGAGCCAAACACGAAGACCCCTGAGAGAGACTAAGTCAGAAGAGGTTTTATATTAGCCATGCGGCAGCCTGTGAGTTCTGGGTAAATGTTTCAGCGTAGAGCATATGTTGATTGGAAAAAAAAAAGTTTGATACCATTATAGCTAATGGAATAGGGGGCAAAACATCATCTGAGGGACGCTAACATAAACACAATGAGCATACAGGCATAACAAAAGGAAAGTGAAGTAGAAAGCAGAAGCAGTTAAGACTCTAAAGGCAGCTTTACAGTTTGCATAATCATGTTTCGTAAATTTAAGTGGATATAAATATTTGTTGTTCAAAACAGGGCAGCAATTTCATATCTTTATTTTCAAAATATCATATGAGACAGGAAATTAAATGGGATGTTCTTACATCCAAAGCCACAGACTGCTTGGCCCAGGACTTCTTCACCTGGTCGTACATGATGGTGTTGTTGATCCCCAGTCCACAAAAAATCACAAACGCCTAAGAAATGAATCAAACGAAGAAATGCTCAACTGCAATAGTCTCCAATACGCTCACAGGTTACTGTAAGTAGAAAAGATATAAAAGCAAGAGCAATACCTCAAAGAGACGCTGGTCTGCATCATCAAATGGTTTCCCATCGAGCCTGTTCAGCACTTGGGCGACACCTGTTGCACACAGTTCATTATCCGTCCAATAGAACTTAACAGAAATGCTTGAAGTTTGGTATTGGCAAGGCTCTAAGGCTCATATTATCTGTCTCAATGACTGAAATGCATTATTAATGTAAATTAAGCAGAGACACTACATACTATAACACAAATAGCTGTTTATTAAGAAATTCTACAATGCTGATATCTGTTATCGTACTATATTTTTAAAAATCTTAAAACGGTTTGCAGTCGAGGTCTGAGGCCATGGTTCTCTGCTGGAAAATGATGGACTGCTCCCTCTGGGTTGGGAGTGCTGCCCCATGTGAAGGAGTTCAAGTATTTCAGGGTCTTGTTCATGACTGAGGTTAAGATAGAACATCAAGTTTAAAGGCTTAGCGGTGCAGCAACAGCAATAATGCAGGCGTCATACCCGACTGTTGTAGTCACCACACCTATGGTCCTCAACTATAGTGATGATCTTTGTGTAGTGACCGAAAGAATGCGATCTCAGATACAAGCGGCTGAAATGAGTTTCCTCCGTAGGGTGTCTGAGCTTAGAGTGAGGGGCTCAGACATTCGGAGGGAGCTTGAAATAGAGACGCTGCTCCTTTGCGTAGAAAGGAGCCAGCTGAGGTGGTTCAGGCATCCCATTAGGAAACCTCCTGGGCACCTTCCTTCGGCAGTGTTCAAGGCATGTCCAGCTGATAGGAGACCCAGAACACGCTGGAGGGATTATATATCTCATTTGGGCCAGGAAGCCTGGAGGATGTTACTAAGGAGAAGAACATCTGGGTTACCTGCCTCAGTCTATTGCCACTGCAACCAAGCAGCATCTACTAAATACCATCTTGGAGGTGGTGAAAACTTATCCACACAATTATTTTGTATTTTATCTTTGTAATATAATATACCGCATTGGTCATTACTGGTCATTAAACATCCATTCATCTATACCTGTGTAACCCAGCTATGTACACCCTGGATATTAACAAACTAAAACAAAAGGATAACTTCGATTTTGTCCTGAATCTGTCCTGAATATAATCAGAATACTAGTCTGACACTCAAGCAGGTGAGAGATCTGAATCCAGACCCCAAACACGAGAAGGCCTGTGACAAATGTCTGTGGTGATCTGCCCTAACTGAACATGATCTTGAAAATCAATTGTCACAACCAAACTGTGGTTATTATCATGCTTTAATAGTGTGTTCCTGGCCTGAGGCTGTTCAGTTAAATTATTAATTTACATATCTGGAACTTAAGTTACCTGGCTGTTACCTGTGATGTAATGGATTCATAATATAAGAATGTGGTCTTAAAGAGGTACAACCGTAGCCTGGTTTCAGACCTCTAAATTAGATTTTCAGTGATTCAAATAGAATCAAACACGAAATGGCATTTCAGTCTAACAGGCTAGTAAGACCAACACATCTTTCAGGCAACTCACATTAAATTTGAAAAATGAATCATCCAAAAAAACACCTGGTAGTGGCAGCTACCTTTATTAAGGTGAATTTCACAGCATATTTCTACAGGAAGTGCTAATATTGATTTTACTCACATCTGATATTTGACATTAAACCTCATTATTGTTGATATAGCCACAACAGTATTTCTTTTGGTTCTGTTTTGATGCTGCTGGCTGTAACACTGGCAGATGACACAAGGACATCTGTTTTCTAACTGAATGTATCCTTGACTTGAGAATTTCATCTCCTGCTGCTTTGTTTGTATAATGGTTTTTCACTCCAGATCCTCAGGTGCCGCCCACGCACAGAGCATTTTTTTTTCTCCCATCACTCTTTCTGTTCTTCTTCCTCTTCCCTCTCCCCTCCTTGACAAATGCAGGTACATCTATGCAAAAAACTAGAGTATACACAGAAATCACACATACACAGGTCTAAACTAACCATCTGCAGCATATACGCTGATCACTTTGCACTCAAGTAAAACTAATGACTTCCTGCGTCAGATCTCAGTGGACTGAGTGGAGCTGCTATCATTGCTTCTCCCTGCAATATCCAGCACCAAAACCAGACAAGAGATCAATGATTTATCAGAGTGTCAGTGTGGTGTTGGCCTGCGGCCGTTCACAAACACAAAGCACACAGCCAGAAGACGGGAACTCCACCTCCAAGTGTGGAGTGATGGTGCAGCATGGATCTAATCACACACGCAGCTTCAGCCTCAACATCTTCCTCTCCACAATCAAAAATTATTAATTCATTTTTTATATAGATATATCAAGTAAGTTCAAGAGAAAATGAAGCTCTGTTTGTTAACTTACCAATGATTTGGTGGTTGCTGTTCCATATAGGAACACAAAGCACAGAGCGGATGTGGAAGTCCGAGAACTGGTCTGCCTAAAAACAATGGGAGTGTGAACACATTATAAACAATGTGCATAGAGAATGTCTTTCCATACACTGTGCTCTGATTTATACAGGTGTTAGCTTAAGTATTGAACCTCAAAACTCTCTGAGCCTCAACAAAAATATTTCCATAGCACGAGTATAAATTTTGGTATTTACTAAACATATCAGATATGTTTGAAAAAGTCTGTAAGTACTGTGAGGGTATCAAAAAAGTATCACCTTAGCTGTTTGGAAACTAAAGTATTGTACTGGCACTGATATTGAAATATTTAAAATGACACCAGGCTCTCTAGTGTATAAATTGTATCTTCACCACTGGAGTATTAACTATGCATACATGCCTCACCTCTAATGGAAGAGCAATGCTACGTTGAAATGTATGGACTGCAGGATACAGCATAAGAACCCTTTCAGAGCGAGAGTCGAGACTGCTGGCAGCCTTTCCGCCCAGCCAGGCGGTAGTAGTAGTAGTGCCATGAATGAGTACAGATTTTCTATTTTTCTGCCACTGCTGTTTCAAGTTGAACACGTCAAACTTTTGCTGCTTACAGGTGGATGCAGAGCAGACGACTGTGCTGCTCGCTGTGGGTTTCTGTTTAGATCCATGTGGTAGAGCTAGACCGATAAATCGGCTAAGCTGATATTAAGCTGATATAATATTGTATATATATCGATATTGTAGTGTATATGTTGGCTGATAAGTAACAAGAACCCGCAATACAGAAATGCCAAATTAGGTTTGACTTAATTTAGAAGCAGTGTCACCGTTAGATAGTTTGCCCACCAGAGAGCACTGACAAGTTGATTTTTCAGTTTTAAAATGTCCTGTTTCGTATGTATCTTGGTCAACAACAACAAAAACTGTAAGGGATCTGTATCAAGACTGAGAGCGTCTATGTTTTTAAAAATTACTATTGGCCAATATATCAGATTTTTTTTCTCCCAAATATCGATATCAGTATCGGCCTCAAAATTCCAGCATCAGTCAGGTTATATGACGCGGCATCAGCACCAGCCGCTGCAGTTGGTGTGAAAGGACCTTTAAAGATATCAATTAACAGCTGACAAAATGGCAAAATGGGTAGTTTGTTATCTCTCACCACGTGGTGATAATATAAAAGGTTTAATGCTTCCAAGGCAGTTTCACAGCCATCAATGAATCATGTGTGACCTAAGTGACTCGCATGTGACATCAAGGTGTGAACATCCCCTAGTTTAAAATGCCTGGGACTGAAGATACCTCTTGAATGAACGGTGTAACGTCTTCAACGCCAAGCAGTGAGTCTAGTTTTCACCTTCTAGATATACTACAGCCTGGATGCAAGGCGTCATAGGCACATTTACCGTAATACAGATTCTCCTCTAATGCTAGTTGAGATCATTTCACTCAGATAAAATCATGCTCGTGTCAATTTTAGAAGGCGTGCTACTGTGTGGTTACCTCGGCATCAAAGCGAGGATCTTGATAGGCGTCACTAATGTTCACAGGGAGTCCTGTGGATGCCACCAGCTCTGCAATACTGTTGTTGATGAGCCAATCTGAGTACGACGATTTCTCCATACTGTCTTTGAAACTACAGTAGGGTCAGAAAGCAAGAGGGGAAAATGCAAAAAATCTGTTCCCTCACCTTTTCTCAGGAGACATTGTTTCTCAAACACACTGCTTTGGGCAATATCTTTGCTTTCCTGAAAAAAAAAAAATCCCTTTTTATTGCGTTTAAGTAAAAAAGGTTTTATTCTCTTTCGCACCTGAACTGCAAGCTTGCAGAAGGATATCCTTATTTCTATGGGCCCTCTTTTACGTTGACTTACATTTAATGAACTTCTCATACTGTATATATCAGTAAGCTTCTCCTGCAGCTCATGAAGTAATGAAAAGTTAATTGTGTGATTGTCTTCCTCAATGCCAAACGCCCCCACACTCTGGCACAGAAACACCTGCATCGCTGCTTAGACTTCCCATTCACATTTATTGCAGTAGGATGTCACTGACTTTTTAACCTTCAAACACAACAAGGTAAATGTTCAGTGTGGCTCATTTTGTCTCTAAAGATTAGTACAAAGGTGGAGAGACACTGATGTCAGATCTTTTGACTCCCTTTGATCTAGTGAGACAGCTGTGTGTGGATGTGAAAACCAACAGTGCAGCGGGGAATAAACCTCACGGTTGTGATGGCAAGATGCCTTATCTTCTTTTTTTCTTTCTAGCTCGCTTTCTCTCTTCATTCTGTCTGTCTCTTGTCTGTCATTTAGCTGCCACAGACACACCAGCAGAACTGTACACTAGCTCAACATTATCCTCCCCATGGGGGCGGCTGGGGATTCTGAGGCACATTAGAAATCCTACAGTACGCTCGCCTTTTGACACCAAATTTATTCACTTAATTACACACATAAATCTCGCACAGCTGCCCTTATTATTCAGATATGAACATTTAGGAAGACTCGTGTCATCGCAGAGATGATGTACTTTTGTCATCTCAGCTTGATTTGAAATGTTGTGTAGTTTCATACTTGAAATCACAAACCTGCTATTTATTTAATAAGTGACACCAGAAACAGATCAGAAGGGAGTGTGTCCAGACAGAAAGACTTAACTGGCCGGTCAAGCAGCCTGACCTTTCTTTGATTACTAATTTCTCACTTCTATTGATATTTCTTGTGTTATGACATATTTTTTAAAGTATTGTTACATTTATCACTACTGCCTTGAAGTGACCACATCAGTTATGACGAGTGCAGGACTAGGGGAAGAATTAGTCTTCCCTTCAGTGTTGGTTTTCATCCATAAACATCCCACACAGTATTAAGCCACTTTTTTTCTCCACTCAGCCATGCCTAGCAGTGGAGAGAATTCTCAAAACCCAATTAAGTAGGGCTCCTACAATATGCCTTCTATTCAGAATCAGCATATTACTCCCACGGCACTACAGAATATTTAATTTTTATACTTCCCTTATTTTTGTCTTTGATGGAAGCTTTATAGATTCAAGGCTCTCTGCAGGTGCTGTGGTGCCAAAGGCAAACAAAGGTGGAGACTATTTAGTGAAAAAGGTTACTGGTATAAAAAAAGGGAAAATGGAAAGCATGTTTTTCATCAGGCCAGATGTTACTCAGGGCTCTGTCTGTGTGTGCCTTCTAAAAGCAGAGGAAATTTGAACAGAGACAACATACATACCTGCTTTCAGTGTCTGCACTACATTTAGGGGACAGTAGCTCAAATGACTTGGTGAACTTCACCACCTGAAAGATTTGAAAGGGAGGAAATCACTAAAGCGCTTAGGAAAAAATTGCACGGAGGTACACAGTATTTACTGATAAAAACAGAAGTAGACAGAAAGAACGGACATGCACAACTGTAGCACAGAGAAAAATAGTACCGGTGACTCGATGTCCTCCAGCAATTGAACAGAGCAGCGCTCACACTTAAGCAATGTTTGGGCGCGGTGCATGATCTTCCTGACAATCTTCTCCAGGTCAGTCTGCTCTTCAAATAGGTCATTGACTACCTCCAAGAGCGCCTGAATACCAGAGACAGAAAAAGATATCACTAGCTCAACAATCTGAACCACAAGCTGCTGCAAAACCCACTTAATGTGTCAGCAGATAATACTTTAGTCCATTTAAATAAAGATGTTTTGCCTTTCTCAGCTGTTACATGATTATTAGTAATATCCTTAAACCATAAACCAACAGGATGATATAATATAAATAGTTTCCCCAATAAAAGTAAATTAGGCCCTTTATCTAAGGCAATTTAATGCACAACCACATAAAAATCATATGGTGTAAAGGGAGCTCCTCTCATTTCTCTTCTCTATTCACTGAACTGTGTTCTCATTATGTTCTCTTCCATCACAGATCAATGTGTGACATGAATTAGTGCATCTCTTAACATTCCCTGGGAGATTTAGATCATGGACCAGGCCCTATCTGGATATAGACCCATCCCCCCTCTACACATCCAGAGAAAATGTCCATGCAGGGCTGCATGCTGCTCTGTGATCCCCACTGCAGTGGCAGCAAGTGGGCTGTTGCTGATCAATACTCAGCCTCAATGTCAGCATCAGGGGGGAGGAAGTAATGCTGATCCTAGGGATGGTGTGGGGTTATTATCCCCGTTGGCCCTGTGGCCCTTACCCGACTCCTGTCATACTCCTTCCGTGAGGCGGCGAAGAGTTGGGCGTTGGAGATTGCGATACCACAGAAAGGCAGGTACATCTGCAGCACCTGTGGACATATTGAACATCTGTATTTGTAATTTGCAGACTTTTCTCATCAATGAGCGTCATACAGATAACAGCTTTTTTTTTTTAAATATGGTCCCTGATGTCACAAATTGACTGCTATTACTGTACACACATACAGACACTTTGAGTTGCCCCAAAAGAAAAAACTTTAAAAATTTGGTCCCTTTAAAAATATAAATTAAATTATTATACATTTTCAGTGATGCAGCCAATTTGAAAACTGTTGTAAACTTGAAGCTATTTTAAAAAGAAGAAGGAGTGAGTGAGTAATATTTTCACACTAGAAAAACGTAGCTTTTGAATTGGAACAGAGAAGAAATAGCCATTCATTGGCATCATTACATGCTAGGACAAATAAATCTATCTAACTGACATTTTACCATTTGACTGAATAGTCTGACTTACTGTGCCTTGGGCTAATAACATAAATTCACTCATATTTTCTGCACATAAATAATGTAATTACTTAATGTAGCCTGATGATGGTTAATATGTATCCTGAAATCGAATCAACGTCGTACTAGTTTGGAATCGAACTACATTTCTTTCACCTCCTCCATCCCTCGTTGATTCATAATGCACACCAACATGCAAGCACACTCAGAAGACACAACATATATGGCTGCATCTGCATGCTATTAAGACAGCTGTGATGTAAATACACAGGTTGAATTCTACGACTACAATTACCTCACAATGTGGCCTTATCTGAGAGACACTCAGCCCCCATAACGTGGAATCAATAGAATTTAGGTTGTGTGCCTCCTTGCTCTGCCTCTTTGTTTAGCTATCTATCTTTAGCATCTGGCTGCTGTGTAAACAATACGATCAGTACAACAAACCCACTAATATTTACCAGCCTTCAGTCTAACCTGAGGGTTGGGACACAACAACAATACATGAATGGGAAGTCACTCAGCTGTGGCTGCTGATACAACGACATCTCTTTCCTTTTAGGAAAGATAATGTATCAATTACTCATCAGCAACAAATGAACACGTGAAGAGCGGGATCCTACAGCACAGTGTTGATAACTATGAAGCTTGTATCTATAACCTACTCCATAAAAATGTTCTTAGGTAGTCCGCAGGTTGCAGGTTCACCACCTTGGATACAGTTGGATATGCAGGGAATTAATAGACTAATAAAGGCTATTTAAGTCTCTTTATATCTGCTTTAGTAGAAAATAAATATATATATTCAAAATATATTAAACTTTCAATGTAACACATTTGAAGCTATATATGTATATTTGAAATAACTTATCGACCAGGGGCCGTATTCACAAACATACTCTCAGAGAGCTCCTAAACCTAAAAATTTCTAGCAAGGAGTCTTAGCTGAGGAGTGACTTAGAAAAATTCTCAGAGTAACTCCGAGCAAAGAAAGGACAGAAACTTTTACCATGGGGAAGAAGGTGTGATGACTTCATTGCTTGGTATAACACATTTTTGATCAAAAAAACAAAAACAAAAGGAAAGAAAAATAGTGATAACAGGCACAGAACGGAGAGTGAAATCAATAGATCTAATCATAGAATTTAGTCCCATGGTGTAATTATAAATACTATTTTATGTAATGAACATCTCTGTTGAATAAATTAGTCTCTTTTTTAATACTTTCTGTTACATTTTCAATGTTCCTTTTTCTTGCATCTTCATGTTTTATGAAACACATTGTATTGCATCTTAATGTATGAAATGTGACATATAATATATAATTTAATATTATTATTATCATGTACGCTTTGCCACTATGCTGGTATGTGTGTTTGACTGGTTATATGGTGACTGGTTAGTGTTGTGTTATCTGAAGGATCACAGTGGAGATAAGTTCTTGCCAAGTCGTTTTTTTATACTCTATGATTATAAATACTGATGTGCAGTGCAGTGCTACAGTATTGTACTTATAGTACTGTTTTTTAATCATCAAATAAATTCAATAAATCAACACCATCAAAAACTGGATTCTTCTGCTCTGGCATGTCATACTGATGTGCATATTATGACACTGTTTGGTATCCCACTAAGCACAAATTAAATCACTAAATTAATAACACTTAAAATCATAATGTGAATTAAATATTTACTCTGTCACACTAATGAGCACATTAACTTTATGCACTTCACTCAGTCATTATACACAATCATAAGTGCCTTATACAGTTGTTTTCAAGACATGGAAAACAGATGATGCTGAGCAATAAGCTTATACGTAATGCTATTTCAGCTGTCCTGTGGAATTCTCTAATAATGATCTTCCAGAAAGGCAGTGGCCATCAATAGCCCCAGCAGGAGCAGATTCATTAGCAAGCAGGACTTTGGGGATCTGGCTATGGATCTGGAACTAACAGGCAAACCCAAGAAAAGCGCTGCTCTCTCTAATTACATTCTGTCAGGCAGGCCATTATACAAGGTTGCATTACAAACAAGACGTTTTTGCCTTGAGACCTGTGGACTGACCAGTAAAGAGTGGTTTAATAACAAAACTAACTGGCCAAGTCCTTAGGGACAGTCAGTTCTTCTACCCTCAATGATGTCCTGTTTCACAAATGGAATATTATATGTAATTTATCCTTTATTTAGCCAGGAAGGTCCCATTGAGATACAAGATCTCTTCTTCTAGGGAGTCCTGGTCAAGCATAAGCTGTTTCAAAACAATTTAACATGATAGAACACATGCGAAACTTAAAAGCTGAACAAGAGAAAGAGTAAAAGAAGAGGAACATGCAGGCCATACCATAGATTACCATAATAGAGGCAAAGCCAAGTAAAATTACAGAGCCATGTCTTTGTTTCTCCACTTATACCACGTGGATGTCAGCTACTAGTTGATTATAAATAACTGTGTTCACTTTGCATATGTGGCATAGTGAAGCCTTTATTGTTTTCGGGAATAAAAATTAAGCCTTCAGTTGTCTCTGATCTCATATGGGACTCCCTAGCTGGTATCAGCAAAGCACATAGCAATTTTGCAAATACACTTAGCAATGATAGCTTTTTTTTTTTTTTAAGTGATATCAAATATTTATGCAACCAGAATCTACACCTCAACAAAATTTACAAAATATGTAATTGTTATTTATTTAGAACATGAATATTTACATGAATAGTGATATGACTGATATATAATAAGACACTTCACATATCAAGTTAACATTAATGATCCTGTTTCCTCCCTTTCAAGTATGTATTTAATCTACAAATTAAATACATACAATACAAATTAAATTTCATACAACCAGCTTTAGCATTTGAAATAAACTGAATTGACTGGCTGTAATTTGGGCACTAACAAAACACATCTAATAAACACTTTACCACATCAGGTGTGCTACTCAATAGCTGTCATACATAAATTATGAAATTGTCCTACACATCGCAGGTACATGGAAAAAAGCCATGAGCAAAGAGAGGTCACAACAACTGAGCTGCGGATGTTGCATCGGTGCAGTAACATCGAGACAGATTGAGTCTTTGTAAACACTTACTGCTCCTCAGACGAATCTTCCTGTGGCCATTAAGAGTGCTTTAAACTTAATTCTTTTGGATATGTGAACCTTTCAAACTACAATGACTCTACTGAGGGTTTTTGTAAGCAAGTTCACATAAAACCTAAAAACAAATATTTCCTTTCTTTCAAAAGACAAACTGCAAGCGGTGATACGGGAGCATGGCAACAAAGATTGTGCTTGTTTTGTGACAATAATTTACAGCTGTTCTGTCTTTATATTCAGTATATTCTAAATATTCTAAATAGGTACAGATGTGACAACTGCAGATATTGACTTATAAACAATACCACAATGTAATAAAGCCTCACAGAGCAGCATTCAGAGCTAACAAAAACACCAGTAATTTAAAATATAGATTAAAAATATAACATGAAAAACTGTTTGTATTAATTACTTAAGCCACATTAAACTCATTAAGAATATAATGTAGTTTATGTTGACAATGAATTGTCTCTTATCTTTCCCAAACAGTAAGGTGGATTCAGTCATTGAATTTATGCAATTTAAGAGCATCAGTGGCGGCCCATTGACGTCAATGTACTGCCACCACATTCAGCAGTGATACAAGATTGTTTCACATGTTAATTTCTTGTCTGAGAAAAATTGTAATCAATTAGCATCAATAATTACGAATTATGTAATGAATGAATTTACTAATTAGCAGTAGAGAGTATCATCATGCTTACTGTGATAGTCATGGGCTTATTTGCATGTTAAAGACCTGGAATTGTTTTTCAAAATAAAGCTTGAAAAAAAAAACAACAACCTGGAATTGTAATCAATGATATTAATCCTGTGTAAAATATAACCAAGGCAGAGATTGCTCTTCAAATTTAACAATGAGTAGTAAGTTAGAGGTAGTGATATATATTCTTTGCACAGTCACACAGTTCCTAATTATGTATCAGATGCCTACAGTGTAAAATATAATATAAATATATAAATTTTCTGATTCTCCACCTGATAAACTCTTAATCTCCTCTATTGGACCTGGAAGAACTACAACTAACAGTTAAAGATGCATAGTTAAAAGTTATATTACTATAATTGCAAAACTTTCTTTTTACTTTAGTCAGTATTGATTAGACATTCCCTCCAGATCACACAGATTTTGGGGATTACTGCAGCAAAACATGACTAAAAAGGCCACAGTTCGCCCCCAAAGCAAAAACAACTAAAATACAGTATGTGATGATTCTTGTGTTATTTTACAATAATGTGGGAAAAATTTACAAATTGCAAGTGAATTAAGAAATAATAATGATTAGGATTTCTTAGACATTTCTGTCGGTTACTGCTAGCTTGTGAAGTTAGCTAACCAGGAAGTTAAATGTGTTTCTGTCTTAAATTTACTACAAGGAACTTTTAACTGGTTATGAAACAGTCTCATGATGCCTCAGTATGACCTACATAAGCAGACGAGACCATTAGAAGATGGCTGTTTCCATATAGTTATTCTAAATGCCTGCCACTGAAAATCAGACAAAACGATTTACAGCACGCAGACCAGAAGAGCCTGTGTTTATTTTACATGTAGGATTGTAGCATTGAGGGAGTACAAAGACATTACTAGGACGAGGGGAGGACATTTCCCTCTGTTTGACAATGTTAAAAGTAAAGTTAGACTTGTTATTGGCTCCCTGACTCATCTGACTACAAAGGAAGGAGTCTCTCAATCTTTATGTATGTCTGTTGCAAGCGAGGTGAGAGTACGAGCGAGAGAGAGAGCAGCGGTGGTCAAGCAAGCTAGAGAGTGAATGAAGAGAGCGAGTGATTCTTTTCTGATTGTTTCACAGCGGTTATGTTCTAAAGTACAAATAAACACGCCCACACCACCACACAACCCTGCAGGAAGGTGCCGCATTGGTGCTATAAGGATGGCCAGTCTCACGTTCATTCGGTCAGTCCACCACTTAGGTCCAGGCTAATATATTTTAACAATTATTTCCTTACTATTAAGCTAGATCAAAGTTTTCACTTATTCGGTAAAATATCTCAATATCTATTAAATGGATTGCTGAAAAATTCTGTAGATATTCATGATTCCCAGACAATGGATCCTAATCCCTTGACTTTCCTCTCGCACCATTATGAGGTTGACATTTGTGGTTATGCGTGAAATATCTTAACAACTATGGATGGGTTGACATAAACGCATATTCATGCCATGTTCCTCCCAGGATGAATTATAATCACTTTGGTGATCCCTGTTCATCTAGTGCCATCATCAGGTCAAAATTTCAAGTTGTCCAATACTTAAATTTATGACCAAATACCTGCAAAACTAATGACATTCCCATCAGCCTCAGCTGTACTTTGTGTTTAATGAAAATTAGCAAGTGTTAGCATGTTAACAAGCTAAATTATAACAGTGAACATGGTAAACATTTTTCCTGCTACACATCAGGGTGTTGGCATTGTCATTTTGAGCATGTTAGCACTTTGTTTACTTTTTCTCTTGCGTTTTTCAAAGAGGGATAACTTAGACCACATCAGCCTGAACTAAATTGTAAAGAATTATGAGGGGCCTCACTCTGAGGGAATTTGGTTCTTGAAGACCAGGGGGATTTTGGGCAGTATCATGCTTTATTTTTAACATGTGAAGGTTGACTATCTTTTCGTTCAAAATTGGTGAAAAAAAAAGGTTTTTAATTTTTTTCAATTTTTTCTGCCAAAATATTTTGAAAGTCAGTGTGTCTTCCTGAAAAAGGACAGAGTGCTTGTCAGACTAGTGAGTACACCTGAAGGCCACAGCAAACTGTAAATCAAGATCCTCCATTGCAAAAAAAAAGAAAAACATCTGCAAGGATTTACTCTGATTTTCTCAGAATCAATTTCTCACATTTCATCATATCAAAGTCAGTCTAAAACGAAAGCAATCAACAATACTGTACACAAATGGGTGCAATGATGTCTTTCTCAAACCAGATTATTGAGGCTCACACGAGCTTGTGTCCCAGACCAGATCCAACATCTGCCCTCATATTACAAATGTTGTTGCCATTGTTTGTTTTTTTTCAATTTCCTCTTGATTAAAGTGGATTTTAGTGCTGTTACATAAAATACTTCTCAAGGAACGAATTTGATATGATGCTCTGTATAAACTTGATTTGATCTGATATCCTTCAAGAATGTATTAAAAACATCTGGCTCAAAGCAGAAATTGTGTTTTCTCTTCTTTTGCTGTATATTTACATTGTGAAATCATGTGTAAGTGCTTATTACAGTATTGCTTCAAGTCAATTTGAGTTTGGCAGCCAGAGGGAACACAGCGGTGATTGTCGATGCTATTTGACAATCGACCCACACAGATGTTAAACTACATTGGCAGATTGGCAGAACTTACATGAGGGGAAGTTATATCTTATTAAGAAAAAATGTATGAAAATGTCAACCTGTGAAAAATACGTTTCATGCAATACATATTAAAAGACATGCAAAATGAAAGAAAAGCTAAATCAAGGTAATTATGCAAAATGTACATATAGCATGATGAGGGTGCCTTACACTTAAATTAAGTCAATAGCTATATTTCTCTGAAGAAGATAATGAGACAATATAATTGTACATGGGCAGAACCATTATCCAAGCTCCCTCAAGGACTTCAATCCTACAGAGTATCAAAACAACACAATTATAAGGCAGCGTGGGATTTGAAACCAGCCATATAATGTGTTAAAATATCCTATAAGGTTTCACTATGTAGAGAACTGCATTTGTTTTAATAATGGTACACTGAAATCTCTGGCTAATGACATCTGCTATTGCTGTATCATTTAATGCTTTGAGAAGTGTGATGCATTTTCTTATTACAAGGTCTTCCATAAAAGCAGAGCTGCAGCTACAGCTGTGCTGTGCGAGGAGCTTACTGTGTTCTCTGATGCTAGCATTGCATTTCATTACTAATTCAACTGTAGCCATCCCAAGCATTAGTGTGATGCTAATGCAATGTGAAATGTACTCAACACATGGACAATGTGCTCAACACATTGGAAAGAAAAAAGGAATTCATAATATGCATCTATTATGAACAATAGATAGAATCTAGAGATGTAGTTTTGACAGTAGAACTTCAATTGAGGAAAAAAACACACTATAAATATAAAAGTACAGCCATTTGTTGCAGTAAAACCCATCTCTGATAGAAGAATGCTAGTTGTGCTTTCATATTTCATTTTTTTGTACCCCTCTATTCAACCAAGTATGCTGATGGACAACACACATGCTCCTTGTGCCTCTTTGATAATTATGATAATCATTCATAAGTATGATAAGCCCCCCCACCCCCCCATATTTGTATTACAGCAGTCATCCACATAATGCTTCAGTCGTCTTGGATCATATGTCTGATCAAAAAGAGAATATCTGTGGACAAATTATAGCAGATTGTCTCAATTCCGTGTTACAAAAGTATGCACTGCAACCTAACAACTTGTATTTTTTTCTGATCACACTCACAAAGTTACACATATTCACACTTGGAACCACACAGTACCCGTCTAATCTGTTGGCCATTAAGCAGCTCCACTAGAGGAGTTGAGGGGAACCTCAAACTCCACCACACCTCCTATTTTCCTGGTGTTAACTCCTAGTCAACCATTTAAAATCACACTGGTGAACACTGGCTGTCCCGCTCAACGTGCAAATGAAGTGATAACCAATAAGATTCTGAGAAGCTCGTATAAAGTTGTTATTCTTGGTGATGCCTTTGGATGATTTGATGGTGCTGAGAGACAAGCTAGCTAGAAACTGAGCACTGAGACTCATGACAAATATGCTACACATCAGACAAGTGAGCTGGGTGAATTATTTAAATAATAAATATTGTTTACATTCTGTTTGGACTCAGGAACAGAGAAAGAACAAACGTTGCCTGCTGTTTATCAGACAACATATATGCAGTTACTGCCGCTTGTGAAATATTCTATTTGAAAAAAGAGGATGCAATATGAAAGACAGATGTGACAGCATAGACACGAGCTCCATCCATACTCTGAGGACAATCTGTGATGTGGATTACATTCAAGATAGGAGAGCTTATCTGGTTTGATGATGAATTTGGTCTAACTTAAAGAGATTTCTGTATTTTAAGCTCTTTTCAGTTTTGTCACAGCAAAATATAATTACACTCACACAACTCAAAGGTTTGATTTAAATATAAAATGCACAGATCATGAAGCATAAACCTAAAAAATACTTTTCTGGACATCAATATTACTTACATGAAAAAGTGTAAAGACACTATACTGCTCTGTTAGATGTGAAGTCACATATATAATATAATTCATATTCATTTGAAATGTGCTTTTTAGGTTACTGTGAGAATATAAAATGTAGTAATTCATTTAACCGTTTAACTACTGTGTTACAGAAAGGAAATCAAATATTGTGAGAATGAGTAAGAAACAGACAAATTTTGACACATATTAGAGACTGCCATCAATCAGTCATAATAACAAAAAAAACAAGGTTTAGAGCTAGTGATACCGAACAATTAAAGACAATAAATTACTTAACAATTACTCAATTGCTCAAAACTCAGAGGACAGAAAAGTTAGCTTGGTTCCAGACGTCCAGACGTAATGTGTAAAGATTAAAAATAACAATTATCAGAGCATCAGGTCACAGAAAGGTCTCCACAACTGAAGATTCGAATGAATGGACTGATCCTTAAGATGTTTCATGCCTGCAGGTCATGATGCAAATCAAAACATATGAAAGGGACAAAATATGAGAAAATGCCCATTTTACTTTAATCCATCTTGCTTTTAATATCTCTGCTGTTGCAAACTCATGAATATTGCAACACTGACAGCAATGAAAAATGACATCACTACAACCCTGCTATGCGTGTGTACCACTAACACCACAAAACCATATTTGCCCAAAAAAAACTGAGTAACATCCCTGAAATGTCACGCATGAATCATGAAGCCTGTAAGCATTTACTTCAGGCCTACTTGTTCCTCTGCACTATCCTCCATTGTGCTGCAAAAATATCAAGACTAATAAAGAGTAAAGCCACGCTAGCAGCTCTGTAAGGCTGTACTTAAGCAATGCTGTGCCTATGTTCTTATGTCAGCATGACAATGTTAACATGTTTACATGTTAGTTTCGTGTTAGAACGCTAACGTTTGCTAATTAAAATTTTGACCTGATGGCGGTGCTAGAGGAAAAGTCAGGGTATTACATATTACAGTTAATACATGTCATCCAGTGGGAAAAAAATATGTTTGTACCAAATTTCATTGCCAAAAATGTCAACAAACAAAAGTCAGGGGATGACTAAACTTATTCAGATACATCGTTAAGGAACCATGAATGTCTGCACCACATTTTGTGCCAGTCAATAAAGGAAAAGGTATAGATATTTCACTGGATAATTGAGACTTTGCACATAAACAAAAAACGGTGGCGCTTGAGGAGAAGTCATGTCATTATTAAGAAAGGAGCATGAATGTCTGTACAAAATTCCTTTGCTCTATAGACCAGAGGGATGGACTGACCACCAAACACCGCTAGCACAAGCAACCTGCCACAAGTATGGTTAAAAAGAGTGACAAAACTACCATATTGTCATACCTTATTACCATATTTCCTACCAACTATATGGTAATGTGGTTACGTGTTACTTTGTGATAAAAACATACAATGGTTTAATATAATCCTTATCTATATCCTTTGCTTTGCAATCCTATCAAACACAACACCAGTATGTAAGCATAATAAGTAAACACAAAAAACATTAAACTAACAGGATAAAGAATTGCTAAATTACCAGTGTGACTTACAGTCCCTTTACACATAGCTGTTCTATTTATACACACATGAGGAGTGGCTGTACTAACACTGCCCCACATATTATTTTTATCTGTTTTGTGCTTGATCAGGTTGATTGATTCAGACTTATAAAACTCTTTGGAGGCTTTTAGTGAGGATCTACCTTTTGCAGAAAACAAGCATTTGATACACAAAGACTGAGAGAATAATAACTAGTTGTGAGACAGAATGACATGATATTAGAATTGAACAAAGAAAAGGAAACTTTATCATCCTTTTCTATTCTGCACATAGGCAGCAGGATACACACTGTACTATGGTAGCATGTGATCGTCACCCATCATTTGTACTCACAACTATAATAATGAAATTACCTTTTCGTCATCTTCAGTGAAGAGTTCGCCACTTGAAGTCTTGTTGATGGCCTGAGCGACACCAATGATCTCTCCATCGCTGTTGCGAATGGGCATGCACAAGAGTGACTTGGTTTTGTATCCTGTCAGCTTGTCAATTTCATCACTGAACCGACGATCCTGCAATCCACAGATACAGTACAAAATACAGACACAATGTAAGCACTTGCTGCAAAAAGGCAGTTTTTCCCTTCTTACTTTCAGATGACAGTGCAGTAAAGTGTATAACTCATCAGGACTCCATGCCTTGGACACACAAAAAACAAAAGGTCTACAACAAACCGTATACATATACAGCAGCACAGTCTCAGGTGTGCTTTATAAATTTGAGCCCTGAACCTGGACAAACTGACTTGAAGAGGTGCTCAGAAAATGCTGTGTTTAGACAGCAAAGCAATTTAACTCATTTATACTGCAAATGTTTGATTGACCAAGAAGAAGTCTTCCTTGCTTTGACTTTTCTTGAAAAGAGGGTGCTGGAAACATCAAATAGTTTAGTGTCTCTTGTGCTTCAATGTAATATTGTCTAATTTTCTCAAAAACCAAGTGTGAGTTTTCCCTTTATTGCCTTATTCTTATTGCTAAGTGATGATTTGTCTGACACAAGCTTTGTCTAGATGGCTGTTAGTGTTGGTTTCAAGGCTTTTATTTCAGTTACACAGTCTGATTGATGATCAATTAACTGTGACAGATCTAATGACACACTGTAAGAAAATGATCTGTCTCCCTGGCTGAATCTCTCTCTCTCTCTCTCTTTCTGTGAGTCATGCAGAAGCACACAGGCATGCATGCACCAAGATGAGGCACCTGATAAGCGTCAGGGATGTTCACTGTCTCTCCGTGTTCAGCCACATATCCAATGATCCCTTTCCCCCACGGCACTTGAACTTCATCTGAATTCATTGAGGGCAAAACTGTGGTACCTGCGTGCACGTCAAAGAATTTGGACACTAGTGTCTTCTTGTTGCCTGTGCCCTCCACTAAAAACAAGGAGCACCGGTCTGCATCCACCATAATACAAACAAACACAAGGATTTTATAGCTGAGGCTCGTTAGATCCAAGTCGTTGGATATGTCTTTTACAAGCTCCAGGAAAAACTCTCTTTCGTTATGTTCTTTGAGGTAATATTTGAAATCCACGGCGGTGGACGGGTACTGGGGGATGTTGACTCTGGACTCCAGCAGTGCGCTCAGTATGTGCGCAGTGGTCGGAGGCAGAGAGCTCGCTTTCCTCAGCAGAGCTCTCCTCCTCATGCTCGTCAGTGGCTCCTGGGCCCTGGAGCTGACATGCTCATCGTATGTCCTGTTGACATTTATGGCCTTTGATCTGGCGAAAGTTTTACGCAGCTCCTTCTGCGATGCTCTCCTTTGCAGACCATCACATTTGCTCGCCCAGCTGTCCTTGCACGCGTTGCTCTTCTCCTCTCTCGGCTCGGCGGGAGCTGCAGCCGCCGGACTTTTACTCGCCTGGTGATTCTTGAGCCATTTCTCCACCATGCTATAATTCCCCTTTCTGTTCAGGTAGTCCTCGAATAACTCGGGGTGCGAGTCCAGAAAACTTTCCACGTCAGAGAACACCATATTTGGCACTGCCATGTCTGTTCTTCAGATGGTCCTCAGTGAACCAAATCCATGAAGTCGCACAGAGAAATATCATCTATGATGCTTTACTGAGGGTTAAAGTAGAGAATCACTTATACCACAACTTCCAAGATGCATATTACGCTGGAAACACCCCAAAAGCTCTGGCTACATTTCCAGTTTCCACTCTGTGGGGAGTGGGATATACACTCTCTTTGCGCACCAGTATATTCCTCCACAGCATCTCCACACCGGTGACTTGATTTAAGAACATTTAAGGAGATCTGAGCAAAGCAGCGTGGACGCAAATTCCGGTTCGCGTAGACTATCACAAGAACTGGAAACCTCACAGAGAGCCACTACCGAGCATCACCGTCGTATGGGTCTTCTTGTGTGCAAATGATGCTGGCTGTGGTTGGCTCGATCCCGCTGACGCTCGCGTCGTCACACTGACAAGAGCTCAGGGTTTGTTTCAGCAGTCAGCCCTCTGGACATTTGAACCGTTTGCCCTCCTTAGAGAGCTCCAAGTATGATGATGATGATGATGATGGTGATGATGATTATGATGATGATAACTCGGGTACATTCACCTATCATCATCATCATAGCATGCATAATATAATATGCACGCGGTAAACTAGCTATACAAACATAAAAGATGTTGTTAATGCTTACAGTGGTGGCTGTTTGCCCGCTGATGCTCGTTACTTTCAGCAATAATTAAGTGCTACTCTAGATTTATAAGGCGAGGGCTACAATGCTACTTTAAAGCAAAAGACCCCCAGGTGGGTTAATTATAATTTAATGAAAATGATGCTTCAGTAGAGTCATGTGGAATGGATTCATATGCATTCCCTTTCAGTGCTTTGGTTATGATACTGCTGACTGACAAGAGCAATCAAAGTGAAATAGTGTCGCTTAAGAAAAATGTTGATACAGTACATTAGATACTGGAACTCGACTGGACAATAAATATATTTCATAACTTCAAAACCTTGGCAAATGTGGAATCTGCAGTGGCCTATATCATTTATTTATGTAACATCGACGGTTTTTGGCAGAAGGAGGATGTCAGAAAATCAAATTCCTTTATGTACTATCTTATTAGTTCATCTAGATGCAGGTGCTTCATTTGAACGCTAGAGGGAGATATACTCCACATATTGGAATAAAAATGAATGTTTACAGCACAACACTAATGGTTGATATGGTCTGACTTGCCATCTCCTATCATGGACACCACTAATTTTAAAATTAAATTCAATCCAATAATAATTTTCTCTCCTCGTGTTGCTTCATTTGATTTCCTTTCTGAGGAGGCCAACATTATGGAAAATACTACTTCAACATGACATTTTGAACAAAAAAACACTTTTAAAAAGAGGCCTGACTACAAGTTTGGAATGCCTTTGTATGCAGGACAATAAAGAAAACCAAAACCATGACACGTTTAACCCTTTAATATATGAACATGCAATAATCCAAACACATTCAGTAACTACCGGCCAGTCAAGACAATCGTTTCATATGCAGAGTTTCTCCATCTTTCACTGAAGTCACACAACCTTTTACAAAAAAACATGCAACAGGTGTGGAGCACATATCAGCTTCCAAACTCAAATACACTCTTGAAAGCTACAAACTGCAAGGCACCTCATTTAGGGCAAGAAACTACTCTCTTCTTGAAATGATCCAAACATTTGCCGCATAACACACATCACAGCAGCACAAACCCACACATGCAGTATTCCAATGTTGAGGTTTCATACGTGTATTGCAAAATGCAAGGGACAAACCAAACCACTTCGCATATATCAAATCCCTTGATGAGATAAATCTTAGACTTGTAAACCTTCTGGCAAACATCAGGATGTTTAAGACTACGTATATCACTCCAATGTCATTCACAAATGTATCATATTAGCTTTAACTGTCCAAACAAGAACATAATTATAGCCTGATATGATCATCCACATCATGTATTAATCCACTTTTCTATAAAGAAACTTTATACTGAACAATTATTCACTTTTAGATACATATCAAGTCAAACAGATTTTTAAAAATTGTGTATAGTGTCAGTTTTATTCAACTTGAAATTTCAAAAATGACATAAGTAGAGACCAATAGAGTATCAACTCAGAGGCAGAAAAGGCATATTCATTATTGGAATAGACAATTATGAACACAACTTGATTTTTAATCACAAACCTACAGAGAGAAAAAAAAAAAAACTGGATGACAGTTATTTAGCAAACAAAACACAGATTTCAGTCCCTACATTCTGAACACACAGTATATGGTTTAATAATTTATGTAAGAAAAAGAACCTGTTAAAACCAGGGGGATATCATTCATTCCACCGAAGAGAAGGATCATGCCAGAAACAGGACAGCTGTGACAAACGTGGCAAGTAATCGAGCCAGCGCCACTTAGATTGCCTGCACTTCTGCCTGAGTTTGGATAAAAATGAAGATCCCTGGCCTCTTGAGCAGTTTGTCAAGACACAAAATTGGCAAATGTAGAGTTCTTTATGAAGTTGCAGACTTAAGATATGCTATAAGGTCAGCGCGCTCGCCCTTCTTCTTGATGCCAGCGAAGATCATCTTTGTTCCTGGAATGTATTTCTTGGGGTTTTCCAGATAAACATTCAGGGTGTCGTCATCCCAGATTATGCCTAGAATTAAAGTAAGCAAACATAAATAAGAATAATGTTTTAATCAAAATAACATGATTTATATGTATAATACTGTTAATATACATATCCAGTATTTACCTTTGCTTTTGTTGGCATCAGTATAGGAGTAGCCCTCTGCCTGGCCTGTTTTGCGTCCAAACAGACCCCAGAGATTGGGCCCCACCTTATGTTTTCCACCCTGCTCCACAGTATGACACTGGGCACACTTCTGGACGAATGCCTTCTTTCCTTTGTTAATGTCCACAGGCATGGCTTCTGTGGAAAAAATACACAAACGCACACATACTCAGGACATTTGGATTTCATTGCTTTATTTTTAGCTTTTACTTGTTTCCAATACTTACTAATTTATTGTCACTCTTATGGTTAAATAACATGATATTTGACTCGACTGCTGCCCTTTAAAAAAGTTCATAAATGTAAAACCTCACTCAGCCGCAAGGGGGGAGTCCAGAGGTTGCGCAACCAATGTAGGCCCGCCATTGTTACAAAACCGGCTTAGGTAACTTTCGTTTAGTTTGGTTTAGTTTAGTTTAGATAATATAACACAAGCGGTGCCTACATGCGTTTAATACTTCTGTGGTATGAACAATCCAGCAAAAAACAAGTGGTGACATACAGCTGCTTAAACAGGCCCGATGTCAAATAACGTCAGATAATAACATCTGGCAAAAACTGTATTTACGATACATGAATCCATATTTGTGCTGTAAAACACTGACTATCAGATTAATACAAGAGGTAATAGAAACGGAAAGGAAAAAACCGGGAAATCTCCGGAAACAGGGCAGTTAAATTAGACCACGTTGCATATGAAGGAACCGGCACAGCCGAAACTACGTCGAATAAACAGATACGTTAAAAACAACCAACAGAAACGTTTGATATTCAGATAATTAACCTCTTACCTTTACTTAAATGTAGTCAGTCAATCCAACTATGTGAAACTTCTCCGTTAACTCCTCGGCTTTTGTCGTCTTGCCGGCTTCACTCACTACTGATTCACAAAACGTGCTTCCTTCCCGTCAAGTTACTCCACCTCTCACGTCATCGGTCAGCTGACCTTTTTCATCATGCTCGTTACGTCAGACGGCTGGTGAATGCTGTACCAAATACTGCAATTTCGCAATGTAATGTAACACTCCTAATGGTGGAAATATAAAGTACTCACATAAAGTACCAATACCTCAATGAAAGAATACTCCATTACAAGTAAAAGAACTGCATTATAAATTTTATTGAAGTAAAAGTACACAAGTATTGTCAGCAAAATGAACTTCAAGTATCAAAAGTAAAAGTACACATTTTGCAAAACGACCCAGTTTAGAGTGTCATATGTATAGATAATATTTGAATATTAAAACTGATTTATTGATGTGTATATGTAAGCAGCATTTTAATGTTGTCAAGGTAGAGCTAATTTTAACACAATACTGTTGAAGAGTCTAATTTATAACAATATGTAGCCTATAAAACAAACTGATCATATGTTGACAATATTGAATACTGAAAAGTAACTAGTAACTATAGCTGTGAAATAAATGTAGTGGAGTATAAAGTACAATATTCCCTCTGGAGTGTATATGTGGAGGTATAAAGTAGCATAAAATGGAAATACTCAAGTAAAGTACAAGTACCTCAAAATTGAACTTAAGTGCAGTTCTTAAGTAAATGTATTTAAGTTACTTTCCACCACTGAAAACTTCCAAATCTCTCAGAGTAACTTTTTCTATCCGATACAATTACTACCAACAAAAAAAATATGAAAATTTGAATTTCACCGAATTCCTCCAATGGAAAGAAGAATCCATGAAAATGGGGTTAGGTTTTCTAAACAAGAAGTCCAGTTTTCATCTTCCAACCCCCAGTTTCAGGATGTGATCACTATACAGTAGCTTATAACACAATCCCAGTAATTGTCTCTGACATATATTTATATAACATATTTTATTCTGTTATCAGACAACAGTGTTTTCACAAAATGATCATAAACATATGATTTGATTCAAGTTACAGTGTGGGATTAATCTCTACTGTTGTCAGATGATAATTACATCATCTTCAAGGTCATGCAAAGCAGCGAACAGCAAAGTGTGTGTTATGTCATACTGCTGGACTGTAGAAAAGGTATTGTTACATGCTAATGTATATAGACTTGTGATTCATTGGTTCTCTTTTGTCTTCCCACACATTTTCACCAATCTCTGCCCATACAGGATTCACAGTTTCCCCGTCATTCTACAATAGAAAGCCTTAAAATGAAACTTTATATCATGTCAAGAGCTACTCTCGTAATAACAAGTTGTGAGACAGGGGAGAATTCAGGTCTAGTACGCCAGCCATGAAAACTGATACACAGCCATTTTTGAGACGGACACAGACAGATGAGAAGACTTCATGGTCACCCTTGCCCATAAACTGCCTCTCAAGTTACTTTTACCCATAAACTATAATGAACACCAATCCAACACCTGTTTAATTGAACGACTATTCAAGCATTCAACGAAACAGTGACTGAATGCCTTAATACTGATCTGCCTGCTTTTCCATATTCAATAGAACAGGGTAAATGTGTAAAATGCTCTCATTGATATAACTGATTTCACCTTGTCTCACCTCTTAACATCACCTGAGTGCAGGACTGGTTGCTCGGCTGCTTCTGTACGGCCACTTGACCTATGACCTATGGTTGACAGATAAAATAGTCTGATCACACTAATGCATCAATTTGTCAACTGCCCACGTCCTCCACTCTTTACACTACACCTGTCCAAAACACTGCTGCTAACTTAGCTAAATTGGTAGTTCAGATTAAAAAAAATATCTTTAAAAGCACAGCGGTTGTATGTTTTATCAGCTTTTTTGGTTTGTACATTCAGATATTGAAGAAATGTATTGCTTGATATGGATAGTCAGCTCTGAAAGTTTGGCTTTTTGCTTTTAAATATATGAATATAAAATTTGGTCAAAATAGTAAAGAAATGAATCAATTAGAACTGCGAGCAGAGATTCCTGTCATATTCAATGAATCCAAACAATACATTTTTCCATAGTAATGTAAAATGAGGGCAGATATGATCAGCAACACATTGTAACAGTTTACTCCACAGTTGTTTTGTATGCAGGCAAGACCAAAATAAATGTACCAGCATTTCTCTTGGGTTTCTGCAAATAATGATTAGTTGGATAAAATCTGTGAGGCATTTTAAAAGATATCTCTTTGACTTCGTTAGTCAAAAATAAAAAAACAACTCTTTCCTAACAAATATCTCCAGCAAATGTGGACCAATATGATAAGGAAGAGGATTTATTTATAATACCATGTTGAAAGACATCTAGTTCAATGGTTCTCAAAGTCGGGTCCAGGGACCCCCAGGGGTCCTTGAGGGGGTTCCAGGGGGTCGCCAGCAAAAAGGGGAATAATTTATTTTCACTATAATTCCGTCCATAAATAACACAATGACAGAATATGTGACTATTTTGGTCATGGGTTTCATACGCTTTCTGTAATAAAACGTGTAAAAGCAAAAATCTCATCAGATGGGGGATCCTGGGACAAAATCTTATCAAATGAAGTTTGAGAACCACTGTGCAAATCCAACATAGCTTGTAACCCTTGATGACACACAGACACCAGCATTAATGTTATAGCTGGCTTGCAACAGTTTTAATCCAACAGCAATCTCACCTTTCAGCTCACAGATCATTGTTGTTGTTTTCTGTCACTTGGTTGTCATTCTCTTTCTTCACATCTGATTTATTAAGCACTTTGTGATTTTGCATACATAGTATCCCACCACCCTGCTTTTCTTCTTGAACTCCCTCCATTAGTCTTTCTGTAAAGACAAAGCAGGTTCCTGGGAGTTTCTGTCCGTTTTCTAGGTTAAATGGACAGAATGTACTGAATCGTAAAATTCAAGCACATTATTCATTTACCAATTATACAACAATTTCTTTGTTAGCATGCTACAATTAGCTAAAGGTCCAATAAGTCTTTTGGTAGAATGCAATATAAAGACCATCTAGGGGATATCTCAGCAAATGAGCTCCCCATGAAAAAACACCCTGTAGAGGAAAAGCAACATGGATATCCCATTAAAGTCCAATTTCACCTGATGAATGTGAGTCCAATTTGCGCTCAACCTTAAGCTCTGGTTTGGTCCATCAACTCTGGAGAAAATTACCTGGGTCTTCAGATGCTTGACTTTTCCTTTTATGTGAACCACTCACATTGCTGGAAAAGTATTAGGTCCTTCTATAAAAGTAGCAATACTACAGTGTAAATACTCCATTACAAGTAAAAGTCCTGAACATTTTACTGGAGTAAATATACAGTATTATCAGCAGAATGTAAGTAAAGGCCCTGAACATCCACACGGGTGTTTTAAATTACTCTGGCTGATTTGGTGGAGATGTCACATAACTCTATGCACAGTCTATACATGTCCACAGTGTTGAGAAGAGAGATCTAATCAGGCAGCATATGTGAAAACAGTGTGGGTAGACTATATGTATGTATAAAGTATCAACAGTTAAGGTATTCAGAATGTCTTTATACATAGTGTTTATGACTAAAATATCACAATATTGGAATATATTGTCAATGAATAAACATGTAAGCAGCATTCTTATGCTATAATTGGTCAACATTAAGCTTATTTTAACTTCTTTATAAACAGTTGGGTTATTTAATTTGTAACAATACATATTATTTTATTAGCTTATCATGTTTTGAAAGGGTTTTTTAATCTGTAAAGTAACCATCAGCTGTTAGATAAATGCACTGGAAAAGTACACAACTTCACTCTGAAATGTGATGGATTAGAAGAATAAAGTAACATAAGTAAACACTCCTGTAAAGCACCTCGAAACTCTACTGAGAGCCATTCCTTGAGTAAATGCATTTAGTTATAGTCATTCATATATAATCATTCTTTGGTTCTCTGTTGTTCAAGCACTGCAAATGTTATTTACTCTCATCTTGTCTGACCTGTGGTGGAAGTACTCACAGGACAGGTTCACAGTTTTTCAGGTCTGTCTTTAATCAACAGTCAGGGGCCCAACTGAACACTGAAACAGGTTTTTCTTGTTGTAATTATCCCTCCTGTTTATACTGATCATTAGAAGATCCTTTCGTAATGCATTTACAATGTAAGTGATGGAAGATGAAATCCACAAACCTCCTTCTATGCAAAAATGCATTTAAAAGTATATCTGAAGCTAATATGAAGCTTCAGCCATTAGCCATTGAAAATAGTTAAATCAAGTAGATATCTTTCAACATTACAGTCTTTTTAGTGCCAAAGTCTTTTTGTTACTATACTTCCACCTCGACTCAACAGGGAAATACTGTCTGAGGAAAAGAGGGAATTTGATGCTAAAAAGACTGTAAATGTAGCAGATAACCACTTGATATGACTAACTCAGACTGCTGAAGCCTCATATAAGCTTCAGATAAACTTTTAAATGCATTTTTGCACAAAATGACCATGTGGACACACTGTGGATTTTGGTCCCCATCACTTACATTGAAAGTACATTTGAAGGGGATCTTTTAATAGCCAGAACGAACAGGAGGTATGATTACAGAGAGGAAAACCTATTTCAGTGACCATATGGACACTTGACTGTTGTTTTAAGACAGACTTGAAAAACTGTGAACCTGTCCTTTACTTAAGTAAAAGCAATAAGGTAGTTTCAGCAAAAGTGGGACATTTAAGCATTGCCTTATTTTAGTATTTGACTGGATAGAGGTTTTTTTAAATCCTTAATTCTTGCCGCAACACTACTTGTTAATGAACAATCATTTCTGTTGCTATGACATCATTTTTTGAGGGATGTGGCTGAAAGTAAAACACAGACTGTTTGGCCTTAAAAAACATAAGGGATTTATTTAAATATTAAGTCCCAGCTATATCAGATTTGATATTATATTTATTTGATATTTATTAAAGCTATTATGACTCTGATCTCAGTTCATAATAAGCAGGCACAAGATTGTCTTCTGATCTGTCTTTTGCACTGTCCCACTTTTGCTGAAGGTGTTCAATAAAACTGGGACAGAGTTTTCACATAAAGTGGGACACTTATCTTAGCATGTTTCATGCAGTATTCCTGCAATATTATATATATTAGTTTAATAATGTTTGAAAGTTTGATGAGGCTCAGGATTTTAAAGCTGTTGTACTGTAAAGCAGAAGTTGTGGCTTCAAGTCATATCAAGAATATCAACATTTTTAACCAATGATCATTTTAAAAATCTACATCGATATAACCGTTTCTTCTATTTATTTAGCCTACTACAACATATTGTGAGCTCTAGATAAATCAACATTAGCCTATAGTTCTTATAGTATATATCACCTTTACAAAAAAAGGCTCCCACACCCATTCATTCAAGAAAAAGGTGACGAGAGACAGAAATACAAATTAACAAGAAGAGAAAATAAGGCAGGGAAGCTTGATTAATACAAAACTAATCAGAAAGCGAAATAAAGAGAACAAGTGAAGCAGGGCTGATCAGATAAACCAGTGGACTGAGGAAAGAATGACAGGAGCCATGGATGAATGTAAGGAGTTACTTGAGTCAAAACAGCAACTGAAGTTAAGACAGTTAGGGCGTAGAATTAATTGATTTTCTAAGAGTTAATACATTGTTTTGCCTTTAAAAGACATTGTAGACCAGTGTCCCACTTTCGCAGACAAGCTGTCCTCCTAAACCTGAAAAACCCGCATGGGGAAAAAGAGGATCTTGTTGGGTTTGAGTCTATAACTTTTAAACAATAATAAATTCCCTTCAAAACTTTACATCAGTATGTTAAGAAGGGTTGTACCATTTAACAAAAATGTGACTGATCCAAATGAATATCTAGGCTATTATAGTAGTGGTAGTAGTGCCTTGGCACATTTACAAAAAAGTGGCCCACATTTGCTGAACCCACCCTAACACTATAACGACAAAATGCTGAGTAAAGTCCTGCATTCAAAATTATACTCAAGTATAAGTACAGTATTGGCAGCAAAATGTACTTAAAGTATAATAAGTAAATATGCTGAATGGCCCTTTTCACTTTCAGAGTGCCATATTTTTATATGCTGTATACTGGAAAATTATTATTATAGCATTTTGTCAAATCTGGTCAAGGTGGAGCTCATACTAACAGATTTATAGATCTGAGTTGTTTAATCTATAACTATGCATATACTTTATAAACTAATACTTTTTTAAAGGGAAGTCTAAACTTCAAACTGACTGTATAGCCATATATAGTCAGAATTGTGGTGGAGTAGAAAGTATGAAGTGACATAAACTGGAAATACTGCTAAAGCTGACAGGATGATGCCCATTAGCTATATGGATGTGAGAGCCGTTGCCAGGCAACCAACAATGTAGGAACTGCTATAGTAAGTGAAACAAAAGAGTAAAATAGGCTAAGAGAGGCTAATGGGTGATTATTTATAGTGCTTTTAGACAGTACAGGAAGCATTCACATTGCATTGATCAATTTTCACTATTTTATCTAGCTAAACTAGTAGCATGTACCTCCAGTGGACCCATTATTGACGCTAGAGCTCCGTCCATTACTCCATTACTGAGTCCATCAGTGGAGCTATGATACTGCATAATATTTTCAGCTAGACCTAATCTTCTCGAGGTTAAAATATCCGGATGAACGTCTACTCCGAGTCCGAGGTATGTGTGGACTCCATGGCCGTGTTTTGTGAACCTCCGGTGCCCGCCAGTGTTTGGATCCATCCCGGCGATTTGTTCCCGCTCAGAGCCGATCTTGCTGCAGGGAGGAGCGAGCGGAGTGCAGTTGAGCTGAGCGGAGCATCACAACCAGCCGCATTCAAGGAAACAGCCAAACACAGCACTTTTTTTTCTTTTCTTTGTGACTTTCCCCACAATGCTGTTTTCGTACAACAACACCTATCTTTAATAAGAAGAAACAGACATATTCGACGTGGACGCCCTTATGGAAGCCGCTTGTCTTTGAAAAGCTGGGAGTCTCTGCCCAGGCAAAAAGAGGAGACCCGCTCAATTGTTTCCTGCGCCAAGAACTGTAAAGACATGGTCATTACACCGCATCTGTGGTAAGGCAATAAGCTTTTTCTCTCTATCCTCCAAAGGCAACCTGAATGCCAGTCTTGCTTATATGGAGGAAGCTACCGTGTCATAACAATGCTGTGTTGAATCAGCCGCTGCTCAGAGCATCCTTTTGTATTAGCATCCTGAGTGAATCACCGAGGACCAGTCAGACATGACCACCTAGCCGCCGCTGACTTAGCTAGCTGCTGCTAGTCTGACCCAGGGAAGAGGTGACCCTCCGACCATGTATCCAAACATGAATATCCCCCCAACACCCGCAGGGACATTATTATGGACTCGGGCAACAAAAACATGGATGCAGTTAAGAGGAGTAATAACCCAACCAGGGCGGTCAGCTCTGTTAACTGACACTGGTGATGAAGACGTAATGCGTCACTGACATTTTCACCTTTTTTTTTTCTTTAACTGAGCTTCATGGTTTCTCATAACGTCCCATTAGATGCCTTTCTCACCTTTATATCAGTGTTACTGATGCACATAATCTCCACTCATCATCCTTTATATTCCACTGATCCTGTGGTCACTGTTGAGATGGCAACTAATTGAAAGTTTGCCAACTTCTGTCATTTACAGGATTTGCTCCACTATATCACTGTTTTTTTCCCCTCTCAACTGAAGGTCAGCCAGTGACTTTGCAGTTGTTTTAAAAACAGCCTCAAATCACATAAATTAAAGAAGAGCAGAGGGGACTGGAAAGCTCAATGCGTTTGTAGTTTGTCACTGGCATGCTTTCTTGAATAGATATTGCTTTGATCAGCAGTGATGATTGATTTTCCAATATATTTCTTAGCCCCAGCCTGAATAACCCTCCCGCTGAAGGTGTCCCTGTCCCATTTAGATGAAATCTTTGCACAGCTTATCCTATGATAGAGGGAGGAGAGGGGATCATAATATTAGATTTAGATTGTCTTTTTTCGCCACAATCGAATAATTACTGCTTCTAACTCCTTTAGCTATCACAAAATTAAAGCAGGAGCCAGACTGATATGTGGTTTTTAGGCCTATGACTCATCTGTAGCAGTCCCTGTCCTTTGCTTTGATGATTGGTTGCTAATAATCACAAGCATGTCACGTGCCCATGCTCATTTGTGTCCATGTGATCATTTTTTTCATTCATTTCCTATGTCTTAAGGAAGTAAAGTGCTTCGTGTCATTCAGACTTCACCGGTGCCATCATGATACCATTTCCCAAATGAAACTAAACATTTAAAATGCATCAGTGTTCTTGTAACACAAAAAAACTGTAGGACTTTGTGAGATACAGCATGTAAGAATAGTATAAAGTTACAAAATGTGCCCTAAGAAAAGCCATCGAGACTGAGGATTCAGTGCCACTTTTCAGTCCTTGACAGTTTCCAATACTTCACTTCCCAATATGGGCCCAGGTCAGTCAGTCCCAGAAAGTATTGCAGCGTGATCCCCAGCTCTACCTAGATGATGTAATGTGTGTAGTGCAGGATAAACTGGCTCTGTCCAGTTACTGTTGTTAAAAGAAAAAGAAGAAGAAAAAAAAAGACAGGCCTTACTTTTAAGAGATGTGCTGTTCACTGCCTCCAGATGTCACGTAAGATCAACATCCATTTAGGCTGTTATTGTACACCTGGGTCAATAGTCGAAACACTGCTCTGCTGATCGATATGCATTATTAGCCTGTTGTAAATTCAGACAATAGTTCTCCTCAAAGACCCTGTAATGTAATCTTGGGACATGAAGTCTGCTTTTGTTGGCCCACTTTAATTATGCAACAGCGAAGTGAGATCAGCAAACTTGTAGAGTGCTGGTTGATAGTGTGATATCGTGGGTGTTTTTAGATGTGGTGACACAAACATGAAGGTGTTTCCGCCGCTGGTAAGTTACCGTCACACTTTATTGTTAGTAACATGTGTCTTTGTGTTTAATGTGTACTAACAGCAGTAGACATCCAAATATACAGTAGAAAGTGATCTGTTTTTTGGTTTTTGTTTCTTTTCTCAAGTTTATTTTCTTGATCTCTGTCAGATCTCACAGAACGTGGCATATCTAGATATTACTGCAGTCTTCTGAACCACTCTCTCCTTTGCTCTTCTCGGCTTGACCCACGACACCACAGATGATAGTCACTGCTTTACTGTATTTGTGATACTCAAATGATCCCTGAAGGAAAAATTTGACATTTTCACGCGTCACCCTCCACTAAGGTTGCAGCACATTTTCAGCCAGGGAAAAAACCCTGGAGCCTGCAGGAATTTAGCATCTTATTCAAAGACGTTTCAGCAAAGCAGATTGTTGTTATTGTAGGTTTTATTCGGTTTTAGTCTTTTAATGTAAGAGGAAATGAAAGTATTCAACAATGGGATTCTTATGATCACAGCTACTGTTTTTGTTGGACTATGAAAAATACACAGCAAACCCAATTTGAAAGAAGTAGATTTCTCAAAAATGGACATTACATAACATTGGATCATTGGCTTTGGTGCATAAATGACACAACTATTATGAACTATTGAACCATTAACCTTGAGCCCACTCTTTATTACAATGTATTAACGTACAATGAGTGAAATAAGATTCCTGATAAAATACCAACATTATATAGCATCCAATACTACAAAGAATTTACCATCACCTGTTTGTCATAGTGTCATAGTAATCTATGAATTGGGCATACATTGTAAAAATGCTGCTACTGTGGACAACAGTATTGTCTAAATGAAGACTTTGTCCCATGTTTATACCAAATTATTAGAGTTGTTTACCCAGAGTCCAATTTAATGAACCCTGTAGTTTTGCACGTGGCTTTAAATTATGCAAGAAATTAATTGCATAGTATGTAATCAGTTGATGGCACTGGTTAGAGGTTGAATCATTTTCTCTCCAAAACATCTCTGACAGTTTTCATTATTACTTTTGATTCAGGAAAATCACCTCCCTTAAATTCTGTTGTTTGTCTGGAGCATGAAACGTGACAAACGAACATGTTTTATGTGTGTGATTGAGCTGATTGTGCATCAGGAAAAGGAAGTGAAAGGTTTTTCTTTTGCTTATCTGGACTTTTAGAGCCACACAACAGTGAACTTTAAACAGCTTTGAGAAAATTATGCAGAGTATTGACTAATTTCCACAAGGAATTCACTGTAGCGTGTAGGGCTGCAACTAGGCTAACGATTATTTTAATTATTGATTAATCTGCTCATTCTTTTCTCGATTGATCTAATTATCATTTTGCCTATAAAATGTCAGAAAAATTTTTAAAACACCCATTATAATTTACAACATTTGACTTCTTCAAATGTCTTGTTTTACTCAATCAACAGCTCAAAACCCAAAGATATTGAGTTTACTAACAAGTATGACGAAGAAAAGCATCAAATCATCACTTTTGAGAAGCTGGAACCAGCAAATGTTTTCAAATTCTATTATCAAATTAGTTGCTGATTATTTTCATTACAGATTAATCAGCAGATTATTTTTTTTGATTAATCAATTAATCTTCTTTAAAATGTTAAAATAGTGAAAAAATGCCATTTACAATTTCTCGAAGCTTATATTCCAGTCCAAAACCTAATTATATTCAATTGTCATATCATGTCAATATGTATCATGTGATCAGGTGAATCCAAGATGGCAGCATGTCAGTCCACGTCAGCGTTAAGTGTTTATCTGTTTTTGCAACAAGTCTTGTAACATTCAAATTGAATTAAAGCAAAGTATTTACATAGTACATTTGCAAACTTTATTTTATGAAAATTATAAGGATATCTCTTTTTCTGGACCATCTAATTTGGGTATAATCTGATCCAGTCCTCTGAATCTACCTCTCCAATGCTCCTGGGTCTCGAAAACTGCGCCTCTCAGTCTCCACCTGCCCTCGCCATCGCATCTCCTCCTCCCCCTTCCCCATCTCCACTCCTCTGCCTGCGGCCTGCTGTGCACTCGAACACACACACACATATTCTCTGGACAGAGACAATAGCGTTTCTCCGTGCGTTGTCTATGTGAGACTTACGAGCAAGTGATCGTTCCTGGGTGAGTACATCTAACAATGTGTTTTGCCCGCTGGACGTTGCTCTTGGATGCACTTGCTCTATGACTGTTGTACAATCCATGCAAACCCTGAAGCGGTTGGCACAGGACATGAACTCATCATGGAACTTACCCAAATACTTACCCCGCCTTCAAAGCCTTCTGGCTTTACATAACTACTTAGCGTTCAATGAGAGATCTCGTTCGGATTTAACGTACGAAGTGTTGAAGAAATTGTCATGTAATATTGCTAAACAGATGATTGTTTTACTATTACTTATATCTGGTAACGTGCAGCCTAACCCTGGCCCTCAGTCGCAGTGTATTCAGATGCCATCTGATTTTAAATCTCTGTCTGGTCTAAATATTGTTCATCTGAATGTGTTTAGGATATGATTAGAAAATGTGTTAATATGTGGACATTAATTTAATAACTGAAACTTGGCTGACAGAATCAGTTCTTGATAAAGATATTGACATAGATGGATACAATGTTTATCTTGGTGACAGACCAAAGAAAGGTGTTGGTGTTGCTATTTATGTGAAATCAAAATTTCATTTCAGGGTAGTTCTGTTTACATCAATCTGCAAGCAATTGGTATTTCTGGCACTGAATGTGGAAGTTGATAAGGGCCTCTGTATAACTATTGTTGGGTGTTATAGGCCTTAAATGATGTGTTGCAGTCTTTGATTCACCTTTTATCCAGACTAAATCATAGAAAAATTGTTTCAGCCTGTGATCTTAACTGGGATTGGCTTCAGCTATTATCTGACGATTTTAAATCTTTTTGTGTTAATTATGATTAACCCAGCTGATTAATTCACCCACTTGTCCAAATCTTAAATGCCCTGAGAAGTCCATCTTAATTGAGTTGATTCTGACTAATGCTCCTCATATATTTTCAGCTGTTAGTGTTTTTTGCAGTGACCAAAGTGACCATTGTGTTGTTGGCTCTGTATTAGGTCCACTTTTATTCACTGGTTATATAAATAATCAGGGTCAAAACGTGTCAGATACTAATTGTCATTTTTATGCTGATGACACTGTTATATACTGCTCAGCATCAACTCTTGTTATAGGCCATTAAATACTTGCAAAATGCTTTTAATGTCGTCCAAAATACCCGTCTCCAGCTGAAAGTCCTTCTTAATGCAGATAAATTTATGTTGTTTACCAACTCTAGGAATAGGCCACCATCTCTGTGGTAGCCACTCTTGAGGGAAGTGGTTATATATAGAGGTTAACTTATAAATACCTAGATATTTTGGTTGATAACTGCCTCACATTTATGCCACATGTGCAGTACCTATTGAAAAAGCTGAGGCTAAGACTAGATAGAACTATGGTGATCTTTTATATATGCATACCTCTGCTCAGTGTCTTCATATGGTTGACACAGCTTACCATGCTTCTTCGAGGTTCATTACCAATTGTAAAGCTCTGACTCACCACTGTGACTTATACTCTCAGGTAGATCGGCCTGCTCTGGCCACCTGTAGGCTTTTACGTTGGTACACCTTTATATATAGGGCAATTTTTGGTCTGCTCCCACACCACCCATGTGTTTTTATCATGCAGAAATGTTCTGGACAGTACTCTTTGCATTCTTAGGACTTTTTTATGCTCTCTGTCCCAAAGTGGGATATTGGAAAAAGGGCATTTGTGTATTCTACACCCTTGGCATGAAATGACTTGAGACTCAACAAATTAAACTTGTTTAACACTTTTAAATCCAAAATGAAATAATTATGTTGTGTTTTCTGTCTGTAACTATGTGTTTTTATTTATGCTGCTGCCTGTCTTGGCCAGGTTTTCCTTGAAAAATAGATTCTTAATATTGATGCAACTCTCCTGGTTAAATAAAGATTAAATAAAAATAATGTATGACAAATGAAAGCAGCAAATCCTCATATTTGAGAAGCTGTAACTAGAGAATATTTGGCATTTTTTCTTGAAAAAGATCATCAAAATACTTATTTTATATATGAAATGTTTACAGTACATTATTTCTTTGTAACAGGATGGTATCACAGAGCTTAATACACTGGTAGAGTACTTGTAGTATGCTCTATTCACACTACAACACACACATCACCATCATTAAGCAGCCACACACTTGTGGAGACAGTAGTGGTTGATTGGTTTGTGCCTGTTGTTCATGGTATTGTCCTTGAGGTCTTGACCGGGCGTTTAGGGAGTGTCTATGCAGCATTCACATGGCAGGGCTTGCCTTGTCCTCCTGCTTAGAGGACAGTAATCATGGTGACTGGATTTAGAAGATTAAGCTCATGACTAATCATACCCCAACAAGGTAACTGGCTTCGTATGGAGCAACACTGCTGTCCATCTAAACAGGAGTCAAACAGACAGCTCCATACAGCTTCTGTGTAAATTGAACAACCTTTATATCCTTGTGGACTGAAAGTTTACTATGGCTGGTCAAAACGTCTCTTGCTTACATCAGCTAGCATTTACGCAAAGACATATGGGCAAGCAACGTAGTCAGTAAACAGTGAAAGTGCTTTGGTTTTTTGTCTGGTCATTGGTGGAATTATATGTTCTACAATCATTTTTAAAACAGTGAAGTGATAGTGAAAAAGTGAAGTGAGTTTTCATTTTCATTTTTATTCATGTCACTTTTACTTACAGCAAATCTACACCTGTTTTGGCATCTTTCCAGTGCTATTCATTCGGGGTGTAACAGTACGCAAAGTTCACGGTTCTGTGTGTATCTTGGTTTTGGGATCACAGGCCTGTTTTCGGTACAGCAGGGGGAAAAAAAAGAAAAGTAGAAAATAACAGTTTGGTCTCTTATTTAGTTTTGCTGCAGTGGAAAAGGAAAACAACACCTTGCAAGAAACTTTCTGTTTCTGAGTCAGGACACCTGCTAACAGCTGTTTTAGGCTGATTTAAGGTCTAACTGTTGGAAGGAATTGAAACTAGCTCCACCTCCAACAGCTACAACAGTAACATGCTGCTTACACACTGATGCTTCAGTATTAATAATCTAATGATGACATATGTAATAATATATCAGTCAGAGGGACCAAACTGCTACTTTTACTTGAATACTCCTCACTTCTGTTTCCTTATTAGGTCAAGGAGGGTGGTTCTATTAAATAGGCTAAGTGGAATACACTATATGTGAATGGACTTAGCACTTTGTCTTACAGTGGCTTAGATCCTGGTTGGCTTAAGACAAGGCAGGGATGATGACGTTGTTATAGGATCTGAATTATAGATTATAGTGTGTGTGTATTTTGCACAGTTGCATGTAAGAGTGCATAATGCTGAAGTGTGCAGAGCTGCTCAGTGGACTCAGGGAGTTTCCCTGACACACAGGAGAGCCTAACATACACATCCTGTAGTTAAAACCACAGGGTGCTCCAGAGTTTTGTACAATATGAACATAAACTCTGTGGTGCAACATATTACTGCCTGCACTGGTGTGTTGATAATCTTGCCATTTTCTATATCTTCTCCTCATAGATTTTGTCACAGTAAAGTTGAACTAGGGCTGTGACGATATGGATTTTTTCTCACCATGATAAAAAAGCAAAGTATCCCCACAGTTTGGCGGTTTACTGCCAAAGCCCCGCCCCTCCCGAAAGGAAAGTCTTTTTTTATTGGACTTTACAGTCCAAAATTAATTTTAATAGATAAAAGGGGCTCACTTGCTGCGCTTCTGCTTCCTTCAGCACCCCTGGGCAATCATGCTGGTGGAGCGATGTCGAGGTCTTGCGGCGTGGTGCCTGGAGCAAGCCGAGGCAACGCAGATTCTCCAGAGTATCTGGTTGTGTGTGGCATTTAAAAAAAATTGTGGTGATGATAGTAATGGAGATGAAAGATGGAGCGTGAAAATTACTCATCTGGCGCATAAGCTGAAAAAGTTTTCTAGCTTCCAGGTTTGCTGCCGCATCATGCAGCCCACTGAATATGTGCAGAAGCGTTTTTCACGCTGGCCCCACCTGTGAGTTCCTGCTCAACACATAGGCTTTACATTGGAATTATGTCATGAACTTTAAAATCACTTTTCTAGGCTCTGGGAAAATAGAAAACCTTCATAATTGACCTTGTTTGCAGTTGGAGGTGTCCTGTCAACAGTTAAACAGGTATCTCTTTTTATAATGGTGGTCTATGAGGAAAATGCTTAGCAGATTTTCTCCTCTGCACTACCACGAATGGCCACTGGGAAAATTGGCTGCAAGACTCAGTGGAGGTGCTGTATACAGTTTTCTTAATACATCCATGGGTATGATAATTAATATTGTCTGTGAATTTGGTTACCATAATTAGGGTTGCACCAAATGATTAATCTGGTGATTAAAACATACACAATGTCAGAAAGGTGATGTCATCAAATCACATCAAAACCCATTTTTTCAGACTAACAGTCCACATCCCACATGTATTCAGATATTAAGCATACTTTCAGCTGCTCTATAAATCTGGTATTTTCTTGGTTTTAAAGGCTCCATCACTATGTGATACAATCTCCTGATTTTATTTGTCTTATTAGTTTTAGCTTAATGATAACAATGCCTCGTCGTTTTTGTTTACTGTATCCACATTACTAATATCTGTATCTGTATAAAACTGCATCTTCTGAATATAACCCCAAAAAAGTCACACTATCAACATAGAGGTATTTGATCAAAAATATTGAAAAATTGTACTCTGTCAGTATCACCCAGCCCTTCAGGAAGTCCGGTGACTAAAATCAACATGGTTCGCTTATCTGCTTATCTGTTTGTTTTCTGCAATCGCTGTATGTGTTACCAGTGCTGAGACCTCCCGAGAGCTCAGACAATTACACAGCAACACTGTAGGCAGTATTATGGGTGTCAGCGTGAAGCAACACAGTGCCCCGACTAATGATGAAAACAAGCACTCCCTGTTGCTATCTGAACATAAGGTTAATCAGACATTTTAAATCTAGTAGCTAGTGTGAGCTGGTATAACCAAGACACAGTTCAAGTAGAGCTATAGATACTTTCTTGTATTGATGTGGAATCCTAACCTAATTACTATCATTATTATAAAGGTAATTAGATGTTTAAAGATTTATGTTATAAACACAGTCCTGTGGGATGATGTCACTCTTCTACAGTGGAGGCACTGACTCTTAAATTAACATGCCGATCATGTCAATTTAAGACAACATTACCTGATTGTAAACAAGGTTCAATGCCTTGATGTACAGAGATATACTGTGTGCTATTCCACTGAAGTGTGTGACAAACAGTTGGAGCAACTGCAAGCTCAAGTCAATATAGGTTAAATTTGGATTGGAGATCATTTGGTGAAGTGCATTCCAGCGTGTTGAATAATCCTGAGTGGCACCGATCTCATAGCAAACATAATGAAAGGCTTATTCAGTAATGCACATGTAATGAGAAGAATCTTAAAAACTCATGCTTCAAAGAATAGCTCCTGGCGTCTCGATTGAGCAGATGTGAGTGGGATTAACATATTGAAATTTATGGAGAATCATTCTGAGAGCCTAGGAGAGGCCCGGACGCTTGTTTCTACAAGGAATAAACTACACTAAGTGTCGTTAGATCAATGCTAGTGTGGCTTTCTGCCTGGTATCGATACACAACAGCACTGATAGAATGAGGAAGGCAACGTAGATGTGATCATGTAACTTCCTGATTGTGTTTCAGATGAACAGCGAGCAGTGAGCGTGAGGAAGTGTCAGAGGATGCTCCTGATCTGCGGGGCCCAGTGCTGAGGGAGGTCCACGGAGCCAACCGGTGCCCACCATGTCTCACCACCAACACTACCAGCGAGGCCCCCATGGCCGCACCATGAGCTCCGAGGAGAGGAGCTCCACACCAGTCAACAAGACCTCCACACCGGTTCACAAGAGCGCCTCCTCCTCTTCCTCCTCCCAGCGCGACAGCCGGCAGGTAATTTTCAGAGCACAGGAGGCATCCATCAGGGATCAGTATTAAGAGGTAGCAGCAGTCTGAATAAATGTAACTCTGGAGAAAAAGGTAATATAAGGGTGGAGTGAATGTCATTTCAATTTGCTGCAGTCTTCTGTCAGAGACAGTTTCTGCAACAGAAAAACAGATAAAAGGGAACTGCATCTGCCAGGAAAATAGTAAATAAAGACATATTCATTCAGCATTTTTATAGAGTGTGTAACGAAGACAGTGAAAACTATTATTATGTGATGAACTACTCAGTGTTCAGAAAATTAGCTGCCGACATCCAGCCTCACCATCTATAGTACAAGTGGAGTAACCCCTCTGCAAACTGTGTGCATGTGTCATGTGTACAGTTTCAGTGTATTCCTTGTAGGGTTGTCTTCTTCCATTTAAAGCCCCTGAAAACATGGTTTCCAATTTTCTCTGTAACATTAAATATCGGTGACTAGATAAGCAACAATTAAGTTCAAGTTTAGAAAAAACATTCTGAGTTAGTATTTACAAGGAGTTAAACTCAGCTATCCGCTACATCCGGACCGTGTGGGTGGATCTGATTTGATTGACAGCGGCCTGGCAACATAAGCAACCAACCCCACAACTGTCATCCGATTATTATTCAAATGTTGCTATAAACTTTTTTCAACTGAGCCCCCACCCACTATCTCCTCTGAAAATGACTAATACTTTATTCTCTTTAAAAAAAAAATCTGATTGCTGACTAATCAACTAAGAGAGAGCAGCCTTAATTTCCTGGTTAGTAAATGAAAATCGTGCCGAGGCATGGTAAACAATGAGATACAGTCTGATTTCACAGCTCACAGGGCAAGTGCTTAAATTTAACCCCTGCAGAAAGCCAATGAAGCCCCCGGCTGTCCTTAGCTCACTGAGCTGCTGTGTCACTGTGGCCGTGCAGAAACAGGACACCGCAACTTGAATCTCTGACATCACAGCTTTTCCGTCGGCACTGGCTGATGAATATTTCATGAGGGACAGACAGAGGCTTGGTGCTCCAGTGAACATGTGGTACAGCTCTGGTATGCTGTGTGGGAACCCAGCTTGTGTCCGTGGGAGATGGCTCCCAGGGAGAAGAGGGAGTTGGTTTTGAGAAATGCGGCCTGTTTGAAACGCAGATCTGCTGCTTGATGAGACAGACGGTTAACCCCTCACACGCTTCTGTTCATTGTTCCTTTCTTTAATGTCGCCCACTTGCTTTTGATAACAAGATTTTCACAGGTGAAAGGGTTCAGCATTTCATTTCTCCCTAATTTAAAAGCCAGCTTCATCTCCAACCAAGGTTATCTATTAACTCTCCTTTTCTTATTCATCTCTTTTAATGTGTTTAATGAAGTCAGGTACCAGGCGAAGGAGCAGCCACTAAGATAGCGACAAATTAAGTCTTTGTCCAGTAGATTTGCTTAATTTTGTACAGCTGCTCGATCAAGACCTCAAGATAGACAGTGGCATATTAAAAGAATCAGCAGAACATTGGGAATTTAATTGGAAATTAGTTCTTGATTGTTCCTAAACGATGCAGTGAAGTACCTGTGAGTGATCCAGACACTTGATGTATCAACAAGAGAGGCAGGTGTATCGTTCAAAAATACAGTTCGACTAACGTTTCCTCTACTGTTTTGTTAAACTGTCTCTGGTTTATGTCACAGCCATTATAAATATTTATAAGGAGAGAGCGCCCTGGTAGCTGAATACGCCACATAACCGTAACATCCCCGGCTCGACTCCGGCTTGGGACCTCTGTTGCATGTCATATCCCTCCCTCTCTCTCTCTCTCCTTTTGGCCTGTCTGCTTCTCCACCATCAACTCTCCATTGAAGGCAAAAAAACACTGACTGTTAACCTATTTAAACTTCAGTTATTATCCTTCCATTTTGGTAAAAGATGGAGGTGCCCAAGACGAACGTTGAGGTGAGGCTAATTGTCATACCACTCAAAAGGTTTATAAATAGTTTCTCAGCAATGAACAATTAGCGTTAATATCTGAGATGAATCTGTAGACTTGTAATTTATTGTGTTTGCTGGAGATGTCTAATGTTGCTAGTCATAAATTATTTAGATTAACATTATTTATTTAAACTCAATCAGCAACTTAATTTTTTAAAATATATTTTATATATTTTATGCCTTCATTAGACAGGGACAGTAGAGAGAGATGAGTGGAAACAAGGGGAGAGAGACACAGGGTATGACACGATGCAACAAAGAAATCAAACCGCGGACATCGCGGTAATGTGGCGGGGCACGTCCACCTGCAACTTAAGTTTATTGAGAATACATAAAATGTTAACTAAAGCTATCCATCAGCTAAACTAGCACTATTTAGCTCAAACAGAAACACGTATTTAAGTTCTCCTGACACAGGTAATGTTTAGGTTGCTGTGTACAGATTTGTGAACAGAAAACAAAGTAGCTTCTAATGAATAAGAAAAAAATCAAAAGTCAAAATCAAAACTGGAGACTTTCCTTCCAAGAAAAACAACAGCATCAGTTGTTTCAGCAAATGCCCCAAAAACTATATGTGTTTATGTTGAAGTGACAAAGCTTTCAAGCCTCCGTTTGACTCTTATTATGACAGCAGCAGCTAAGCTGGTGCTAGTTAGCTACAGCAGATACTGTTTATAAAGTTTTTGGGGTGGTGGGTAAATATGTAGCCCCGCCCCATGTGAACAACAGGATGCCCCACCCTGACTTCCAGCTTGCAGTGAGGGGTTTCTTGCTCAGGAAAGGGCAATGTCTGCAGACTAAATACTACTACTACTCTAAAAACATCGTCGACTGATTTGTAACGTCTCCAACATAGATACGTATCTCTGAACTTTATTGAGATTATGCAAAACTAAGTTACGCCTGCATTTTGTTTGCGTATTAACCGGTGTGATAGCGTTTTTCTGCATCACTGTCTGCTCAATATGTTCTGTGCAGGTTGATACTTTGTCAGTGGACTGCTGTAGAGAATACACTGTACATCATCCCCTGGGACATCCTGAGGAAGCACAGTAGACATTGAGAAAAGACCTTAGCTTGCTTGGCTGGGTCTCAGTTTTTGAGGAAAAATGAGAGCATTTTGTTCGAGGAAAGCCTTAGTGAGATCAAGCCCCCATTTCCAAATCAATACTTGTCACTTTCCTCTCTGCTGACGACTACTGTTAACTCTGGAGATCCTCATGAGAGCAATTAGAGGCACCACCTGAAGTAAGCACAGACTCACTCACACTCGTAGCCTGTGGATGAAGACGTTACACATTGATCCAGGATGTCGCTGCAGTCATCCATTTTTCTCTTGCTGCTGCATTCCCTGGTCAGATAAGATGTTTATGTGGCCCAGAGATAGTAGGATGAATACATAGAATCACTCGCTATGTTCATGGGAAATGAGTAAGGTTTTCTTCGATAGCAGCTGGCTACATAAATGACGCTGTAAGATCAGATAGTGGCTGTTTTAAAAATGATCATGCATTTTTTGAATTACAAAAAAAACAGACCAACTCAGAAAGGAGGAGAGGATCTTGACAGAGAACAAAAATAAACTGGGAAGTAAAATGTGTAAAAAAAAAAAACACACACAGAGGTGGTTCTAATCTTACTCAGGTTTGGCACAGCCTGTGCGAGAAGTGCCAGTCTTTCCATGATTATTTCTGGTCTCAGTTGAAGTTTTGCCATGATCTTCTCCACAAGACAAACCGTCATAACCCCTTTTTCTCTATTGCTGAATATGTGGAGGTTTTGGCTTATTGTTTGATATATCAGGAAGGATAAAAAATGACAGATTTCTACTAAAGTGACACTACTTACTAGTCCAAAACATAGACTGAACAGAAGCTTTGGAACAACCTGCTGAGGAAGTTTACATTTGCAGAATGAATCATTTCTTAAAATTCACTTTTGCTTTTTAAGATTTTTTTAATTACACATTTTTGTGTAGCAGTGTGAGTGTGTTTAAAGACTTATAAAACACATCAAAACACAAATCACAATCATTCATGGTTATTCACATAAAGCTGGTCTGTAAATGGTCTGCTCCTTTTTAAATGCTTTTTAAAATATTCTTTAAATATTGGACCTTGAGCTAAGATTTTGTCAAACCACTGTTACCGAGGTCAAGAAGTAACACATATTAAATTCTTGTCATATGCAACACTTTGGTTGGTTTGATTTTTACTGAATCAATCAGCCACCAGCTTCTGTTTTCCGTCACATGTGGACTGTAGGTCTGTAGTTAAATCTGTAGTGTTTGCACTGTGCTCATACTCAATCTCTCAGGGTGTTAGCTTCTTATCCGTGTGGCAGCGACATCATCCTACTCCGAGCTTTACTGCTGAGCCAGCAAAACACTGCAGTGAAATCCATCCTCACAACAAGCCCTCTGTGGTTTTTAGGCGCTGAAATAATATTGTTCAGTGGTGATTGTGGAAGACAATGTTACAGTTTTTCTAGGACTAAGGTTTCATAACACAGTATATTCTTACACAGTGAAAAGACAACAGGAGGCCACATACTGCATGTTGCATCTTTAAATATTTAGTATTTGGTATTTTGGAGAGAACACACAGTTACATAATTATAAGACTAGACTGATAGTTTTTAAATGATCAGATAAACCCATAGAGTAATAAATTAAAAAAAAAAAAATTCTTATCTCTCAACATTGACTCACCATACACTCTCATATAGCCTCAGACAACCCCACATGTAACCTCTTAAATTAGTACACTCCAACCATATCCCACTTCGATAGACAGTTGAGTCATTTATATGAAACAGCACAAATAATTAGTGATTTGTTGTCAGTTGAAAAGGCGTCGTGGCCACTTAAAAGGTTGTATGTTTTATGTTTGTGGCATGGTAAACTGAAACCTGAGCTGCTTAGATTTCATCCTCACATATATAAACTTTAGACTATGGAGTCTGTGCCATCTATTGAAGTAGTTGCAATAGTTTTTATTTTATATGTTATCTCCAGATAATAAGTTCATTATCTCGGGATAACAGGAATATTTACCTTGAATAAACAGGAGGTAGTTTTCTCTAGAAAATGGAATAAATAAACTCATCTCAAGAAAATGACTATTTGATTTTCTTGAGATGACCTTTAATTTTTGAGATTTAACAAAGTTAACGAGATAAGAATAGTCGCCATCTTCTCTAAACTGTGACCGAATGTTTTTCATTTGAATTATAAACTTTATGGCCTTCATTTAGTTTATTTTTGGGTAATAAATGCTTATGTAAGCCTCCATCGATTTAGAACTCCCATGAAAGATTTTGTCTGTTTTCATATTTAATTGCTTTTAGAGCTGCAACAAGTAGTCCATTGACAGAAAATTAATCAGCAACTATTCTGATAACTGTTTTATCATTTTAGTCATATGTTTAGTAGAAGAAGAAGATGATTTATTGCTTTTCTCTGTTTTACATGATTGTATACTGAATATCTTTGGGTTGTGGACAGCTGGTCGGACAAAACAAGACTTTTGAAGACGTAACCTTGAGCTGCAGGTTATTATAATGGACATTTTCAACTGTTATTTGACATTTTACAGGTTAAACGATTAATCGAGAAAATAGATTCATAGATAATGAAAATAATCATTAGTTGCAGCTCTAATGGCTTTTTATATTTTATTACATCACTATATTTTATTACAGTTTGAATACACTGAGGGACACACTGAATAACTTGAAATAATTAAAGATAGAGAATGTTTAGATTTTAATTTAGATTTTAGTCGTGTTGTTCTGTGCAGCGCAACCTCTTACAGATCATGAAACTGTTAAGAGTTATATCAGTCAGTCCTATTTCTGCAGTCTGCAGCAGTAGACACTTTTACTCCTCATGTAAATCAGTGTCTATGGGAGAAGTGGATGTGTAAGAGAAACTTGTCATCAGAAGTTGGCTCTTGTACTGATATTTATAGTGCTGATTTAGCCTAAGGTGTCCCCGAGGAGTGTTTGTCCTCTCTCTTGCTCAGTGAGACCTTAACTGTAATAGTTTGATTCATTGCAGCAATAAAAGCTCTACAGTGTCTGAGTGTCACTGCAGGTGGTGGATCCTGTAAGACTTGACTTATGAAACTGACACAGGTAGACTTTTTCATAGATTTAGTTGATGATCAGGATTATGCAAGTCCTTTCACCGTTCACTGTCTTTTTCTTTGACTCTGATAGGATGAGTCTTTTTTTTTCTAGGCAGACCTTGAAACAAGTGCAGAAAATGTTATTCGGATTTTTAAAAAAAAACCAAAATCAATGGAAAGTCACTCAGTATCAAAGAACAAGCTCAGCGAACAAACCTTTTTAAATCTTGACATTGAAAAGCAGACGGCTTACTGAATCTGCCACAAGATCCTTCATTAAAGGGCTAAACGTACCAAGAGGGACCAGCTCATTCAGCTTTAAATGATTCTGCAGCGAGATCAATGAATGTTAGCTGAGTGCAGAAAATCACTTTGGTTTAATTCAGTTCTGTTTTCAGGTTCAAATAACAAAAGCAAACTCTCTGACTGTAGAAGTAATTTTACATATACACTGGTAGGTGGCATATGCTCGGCTGTTCTTTGAAGGAATTTGTTGATTTCTAGCGCTGGATGCTTCAGATCTTAAATGCACAGGAAAGTGCATTGAATATTTGCAGCACAAGCTATTCTTTATTTAGTGAAGTATCGATTTATCAATTTAGATCCAGTTGAAAGTCTGTTTGTTATATTGAAGATAACACAGAGCGAATTTGTCAGGAAAGGGTTTCTTTTAGGCTGCTGCTTGTTATTACCAGTCAGGGAGGGTGCTTGTCATGTCTAAGGCAGTTAAGTTTTAAATAAAGAAGCACTGATGTATTGATCATTTCACCGGCGTTATGGCAACATTATACAGTCGAGCTGTTCAAGTGATAATGACCAAATGGCTTTGAGTATGAGGAAACCACTTCCTTTTATGATATGATTGCTTTGAATGGGAAGATACATTTTGCTAATGAAGTTGCGCTACTCCACTTCCCCAGTTGCATGCAAGGCCACTGAGAGCAGGGGGTGCAGTCGGTGAAGATACATGACCTCATTATAGGGCAGATCTGTCCGCCTGGTCATTAGATTAAACAAGCTGTTGTCTCCTTTTGTTAAATGTCCTGCGAACCAAGGTCGGGTGTCGTCGTCACACACGCACTCAGAAGTGCTGTCTGGAAGGTTGTAACTTACATGTTGCAGTGAAGAGCCGCAGGCCAGTATTTGGTTTGGCAGAGAAGCTCGTGCTTGTAATGTTGTGGTTTTGCCTTAAAGGATCTGCCATATGTAATTAAAAATCGGACCCTCTTCTGCAGCATTGTTTTTAATCGCATTTCATTTTATTTATGTTGTGCTTTTTTCTTTATTTTTCGCTCGATCTGATCTGTTTGTTATCGTGTCTCACCAAGTCTGGCTTAAGGAGAAGTCTTAATCTGAAATGTCACGAGAGATATCGTCGAAATCAGCTATTTCTGCAAGTAATCTGTTAATACATTTGAAAAATCCATAAAATTGTATTTCCAGTTTTGTCCTTCAGATAATCCTGCAGATAAATTCAATCTTCAAATGTGAATCATAGCAGGGACGTAGTGCTAATTAAGGACAAAAGCATGTGAAAGAGATGTGACTCTCATTCTCCACCAACAACTCATTACTTATCACCCATTCTGCATAAAAAAAAAACCCAATGTCAATCAACTTGTCAACTTCTTAGACTAAAAATGTGTCGAAGTGAAAGTATTAATGTAGAACACACACAAAATGGGTCATGTCAGGACAGTACGGCAGGACAGTGATGATCCTTTCCTGCTATGAGACATTTAACCATTCAAGCTGTGATCCCGTGATTCCCGATGACCCCCCCGCCCCTCCAGTTGGACGACGGTGTGATGTCTTACCTGTCCCCGCCTGACCCTGCTATCCCTCTACTCCAGAGGCGTCCTTTTGATTTACAGACCCGCTAGAGGCAGGAAGAGCAAAGTCAGGAGAAAGCTAATGGAGTGGAAATGCTGAGAGAGCGAGAGGAATTTTAATGGGGCAGTATTTCTGTAAATGTGTAGTACACAGGAAAAGAATAAAGAAGAGTCAAGTGTTTTTCTGTTGTTTACCTGTCTGTCAGATAACGGACATGACAGGAGCACCCTTTTTTTTTTTTTTTTTTTATTACAGCAAGTGCATCCCCTGTTTTCTTCTTATTCTGGCAGAGTGAGTGGATTAGTTCTGACACAGCGTTATATTTTTATTCCTCTCTAGGAGGCAGACAGCTGGGAAATCATCGAGGGGCTGAAAATCGGTCAGAGCAACGTCCAGAGGCCAGATAAACATGAGGGTTTCATGTTGAAGAAGCGGAAATGGCCCCTGAAAGGCTGGCATAAGGTAGGCACGATAGCTTTTGTTGCTGGAAAAACACTTTAACACTGCCGCTGCTAGAATGTTAAACAGTCTGCTGTTTGGTAAGGCGTTGTTGCTTAAAAGAAGTTCCCCTTTTCATGCACCTTGTTTTACCCTCTCTGGGCCTCTTTCTGAAGTACGCTGGATATTTCCTTTGAAGACACTGCCCTCAGCATCAGATTAACTGTTGTTTCCTCAAAACACTTGAACGGCAGTTGAAACCAGTCCCTGACGTTCGTATATTTAAACTCACAACACCACAGAGCACAGAGTGTTAACACCACACAGCTAATGTTGAGAGAATAAACTGTGGACAACTTTGCATTTGTATTGAATCTACAGTATAAACAGCTCCAAACACACAATAACCATTTCAGATGTGATCTATATTCAATGTGTGCCCTCGCTCTTTTTTAACCAACACTTTTTTTTTTGTCTTTTTTTGTGTGCATATTTTCTCCGCAGCGTTTTTTTGTTCTGGACAATGGTATCCTGAAGTACTCCAAGTCCCCCATTGATGTAAGTAACCCTGACTTAAACCCACAGGCAGAAACAGGGCAGTCTGGCCTGACATCAGCTTGGCTTGGCAATGAGTCAGCAGAAACGTCTGCAACGAGGGTCACAATGTTCGAAGTGTTTCATCACGCCATGTCACTTTGCCGGAAAACTAAGATTAAACTGACAAAATGAAAGTTTGATGCACTTACAGATGACTGTGAAGAAACCAAAGAATCAACACAGTTTGGATCATTTGAACTTACTTTATGAACCACAATTCATCCTCAGACCTTCAAGTACATAAATGATTATCAATACAAGTGATGTTGAAGAGCTCTAACTGATATTTGTCTAATACATTGTCTATTCATTTGTTTATTATTATTTATTTCAGTAGTTGATGAGTAGATTAATTGCTTGTTTAGTTCAATCAAACATATTCAATTTAAAGGATATGGCTGGAATATTTCTACATTTTTCTTATTGTCAACAAATCTTGTGCAGATCAGGCTTTGGACAAAATAACATGATGAAATTTGATATCATAAGACAACAAAAAGCAGCGAATCCCAACAGTTGAGAACCTGAATCAAAGAATGATTGGTATATTATATTAAATATTTGCTGATTAATAATCTGTATATTGACTAATTGATTAATCTGCTAACCATTTCAGCTCTAGCTGTTTAGCTTTACCTGATGAGGGTCTGAGGACTGAAACGTTGAAGTTGGTGCAAGTGATGATGATTCTTTGGTTTCCTCAGATTTGATGGTGTGAAAAACTCTTGACGTGCACAAAATTTACAAATAATGTGACTAACTGTAAACTGAGGAAATCCGTATCCGTCACTTGCATCAGATCCAGAAAGGCAAACTGCATGGCAGCATCGACGTCGGCCTGTCGGTCATGTCCATCAAAAAGAGAGCCCGTCGCATCGACCTGGACACTGAGGAGCATATCTATCACCTGAAGGTAACACTGAGGGGAAGAGTCAATATTGTCATTTCAGTACCGACAAACAGGAGGTCAGCTGACGAAAGATGAGCTCTATGTCCTCTTCCTCTTTAGGTCAAATCCCAAGACATCTTTGATGCCTGGGTGTCCAAGTTGCGTCATCACCGGCTTTACAGGCAGAACGAGATCGTGCGATCTCCCCGGGAGGCCACCATGCGGACATTTCCTCCACCGGCTGCCATGGAGTCCCCCCAACCTGCCCCCAGTGTGGGACATGAAGCCAAGGTGAGCCCCCCCCCCCAAATACCCATGAAACCGCCTACTGTATAGTGCTTTTTAGTGCTCACAAGTTGTTAGAAAATCCGGATTAATTTAAGAAAAGCTTTTCCAACTGACTTCTGCCTAAAATGGAAACTGATTTGCACTATTTTACTTGTTGGCATCGTTAGTATAAAGACACTGTACTTGGACCTGGACCTTTCTAAACAGAGAAGTTAGAGCATGTTTCATACTTCTGCTGGCTTAAATGTAGTCTTGTTTTCTCTCTGCTCTGAGCTGAGAGCAGTAACTTATTCAAGAAGGGGAATGACGGTCTGCCTTGTTGTGTTTTTATTGGAAACTGGGTTTGTGCACAAAAATATCACCCCCAAACAAGGAAGTAAAAGTCCCTGAACATTCACGGTAATGACAGGCAGGCATTTATTTACGTTGTTGTTTTCACTGTGTGATCTGTCCGCTGTATTACGTGGCTGATTGCTAGACTTAATGGCTGTGAATGTGTAGACATATATCCGTCTAATGCAGTAGTGCTGGCAGGTAATTGTACCCAGATCATTAAGATAACATAAAGTGTTGTTTGTCTAGACTGTTTCCAGTTTAGTGTGAACCCCTAGTCTTTCACAGTGACTACATTTACACGCATTAAATATTCTGCTTTTCACCCTTATTCCAAAAAAGACAATATTTCTACTAAGCTGTTTACATGGCTAATGAAAATAAATATTCCCGTTTACATGCAGAGAGTTTTCAGGGTTTCCCTCTGCTCCAGTGGGAATGAGAATCACAAGATCTCCGCAGGCAGTGAAGTAAAACAGCGAGGTGAAAAACATTAGTGAGCTGTGATATTGATATCATTGATATTATAAATTTATAGTTACAGGCACATCCAGTACCTAGGTTGTACCACGATGTGTGTACTACACTGCTTAGTGTTTTTGGTGCATCACACCGAGTCGTCACCGTCAGTCCATGGCTGCATGTCAGGATAATAACCAATCCCCTTCATCCCTGTTGTGGACAAGGCACGCTCTGTTTTTCCTCTTCTCTGTCTGCCTTCTTGCTCCAGTATTTTGCCTGCGCAGGGGTAAACAGGCAAGAGGGCTATGTGTTGCAAACTGCTGTAAAAACCCCAATTGAGACGCATATTCTGAATAATCTGTATACACGTCCAAGGAGTGATCCTAAAACACGAATAATATCAGGATATTCCATATGTCTCAATCGGAACAGGCTGCATTTGGAGTAAGGCCTAATTCGGAATATCCAAACAGAATATGTTGTTTACATGACCCATATCAAATTCGGAATATTGTCATATTCGGAATAACAGTGGGATATTGTCTATATGATTGTGTCTGAAGTGTGTGTAAATGTGAAGATGCAGCCAGTGCAGGTTCTCCTGGGAGTGTGGCTCCGTGTGGATTCTCTGGATTCAGAGCAGCTGCTTCAGCCTGATGAGCTCTCCTAGCAGAACAGCTTAAATGAAAGACTCAAATCCAAGAGTCAGAATTAACTGCCACATCAAAGACTTAGAGAGGAAGACATTCAAAGTCTCCTGCACAAGCTTAAGAATGCTTCAGCACGGCAGCTGCACATAATTCGAGCTGCAGATATTCAAACACCTCATTCTTGACGTCATTTTATTTAACCTGTTCTGTTCCATAAGCACATTTTGTACCATTATTCCTATTATTTTAAAGTTATCAAAGACCAAATTATTTTCCCGCAATGCACATTCATGCAGTTACAGAGTCACAGAGAACAACCAGTCTGTTGGCTGCTGAACAGCTTCACTGCAGTGGCTGCAGATGGGTCAAGTGACTTGGTCAAGGGCACAGAAAATACATTAGGAATTATTTAAATACCTGTTGGCAGAAAATGAATCTACAACAGCTCTTATTAAGGCATTTATCAATCAAAAATCTGACATCCCCACCAACTCCAGCTTCTCAAATATAAGGATGTGCTCATTTTCTCAGTTTTATATAATTGCAAATTGAGTATATTTGGACTTTGGGCTCCTCAAACGATAAAAAGGAATTTGAAAACATCAACCTGGGATTTGGGAAATTAAGATGGACATTTTTCTCTTTCCAACATTTTATAGAACAGAAGTTCTCAAACTTTTCCTGCCCACCCTTTTAGCCTGTTGAATAAAAGGAGCCAATTTTAAAGATCCCCTCCAGACATGTTTAAAGATGTATATTTCTCAACTTTGAATAATAATTTGTGTCTAATATAGTTTTTCCATTATTATCTCGTAAAATTCCAGATTCTAGGAATATGAGAATATAATTCATACTATATAATTCAACTACTGGACACAAGATGTCCTCTACTTGACTGTAAAGTCCATTCTCAGTGTTTGTGCACTGGAGGCTTCAAGTTTCCGCATCACACTTGTATAAGTTGAATACTCGACCATGATTGGCTCCAAACTAGTTGTGATGTCACAAATCATGCTGGTAGGTACACGCCTTAAACTGAGGTTTAAGGTGAACACAGAGAAACTTTCCCCCTTCAGCGGATGAATGTGAAAACAGTCTTCTAGTGTCAAATTCTGCACATACATCATTCTGCACAGTGAAGCTCAAACATTTAAGTAAAGTAACAATAAACAAAACACATTTTTGACTGGAAGGGGACTTTAATGTTATTGAAATAACAATATCTGTAACTTGACATTCATGTTTTACGCATGTTACTGCGGTGTTACTGTTAAATTAAAACTGACAGTGACCCAAGCATGACGTCATCATATTTTTGATTTGAGTGATGTAATTTCTCAATGAGCATCCCTTGTTTTTCTTTTCTCCTCTGTCAAAAATATGTCCATCCTAACATGTACATGCTATGTTGCTGTCCAAAAAAAACCAAACATCTTGATAATCTACATTCTGATAGCTTGTTTCAATCTGATGTCTGTTTATTGTTCCCAATTATTCAGCTGCTTCACATTCTTCCTTCGGTTATGTGCGCTAACGCTGTCTATTCTCGTATCACCCTACAGCAGGCCAAGCCAAGCAGCTTGCCGTGGCAGCCGGTGGTCCCTAGTAACAGCAGCAACAGCAGCCTGCCCGCCTCCTACAGTAACGGCCAGAGCAAGGTGGTTGCTTGGCTGCAGGAATCAGAGGAGATGGACAAGTGCGCAGAGGGTGAGGGCAATTTTCCTCCATATGCCTGGAACAAATCTGATTTCACAAAGGAGTGGATTAAATCACACCTCAGACCTTATCATACGTCTTTTGAACCATGAGAGAGGCGGATTGATGACCATTTCATGACACATACTGTGACACCGAATGTGTTCATGCGTGCGTGTGTGTGGGTGTCAATTTCATTTTTCAGAGCTTGCGCGATGCCAGTCCAACCTGACCGAGCTGAGCCGGTTATTGCAGAGTCTGGAGATTCTACAAAGGACGCAGTCTGCGCCCAACTTCACAGATATGCAGGTTAAACACACACACACACACACACACACACACACACGCTATACAGAGAGTAGGGGAGGCAAATCAGTTAGTGTTTCATTTAGAGGTTTCTTTCTGCAGTGCATTGTGGGCTCTGTGTGTGTGTGTGGAGGTGCTCAGTAGCTGGTATTACTCAGGTAATGATAGAGGTTTGTCAGTCTAAGTAAGGTGCAGTCTTTTAAAACCTCAGCATTCACCCTCATTAGGACTCAGCGATGCTTACAGAACATCTGGCTGCTTCTCTAACTGATCAGTATCTATTAAATTTCATTTTTTTGTACTGAGCTGACCTGCATTTTTTTTTTAACACCACACACTGCATTTTGCCTCTGAATTTTGTTTGCAACTCATTTGTGAGGCGTTTCATCTATTTTTTTGTCACGTCACTGTGATCAATTTTGTGTGTTGACTTTTGCTTTATGTATTTGTGATGTGTTTGTCTTATTAACCACACCTTTGCATATTCTGATCCACGTGTGCCAACGTAGACCAATTGTGTAGAATTGTCAAAGAAAGAAAAGCGCTTGAACAGAAGATGGCGAACAAAAAGTGTCGGCAAAGACGCGAAATTCCAGCTTCAGGTACATCTCTTCAGATTTCTACAACAAAAACTCACACAGACAGGATTTTTTTGTGTAAATAATTTTGTAGCAACTCTCAGTGATTCAGAATCTTTTATGAGCTTGTATGTGTAGTTCAAGTGTTCATTAGCAAGACTGAAATGTAAAATGTAATCCGACTGCTTTCTCACCTCTTTTAAGAGAGGAGGTTTTCACATCACACATACAAAGCTGGGACAAAATGTTTTTTGTTCTTTTTTTGTTGTTGTTGTTCCTTAATTAGTCTCCACCTCAACTGACACTTGTGAGTGTGTTGTGGCCGCAGTATTTTTTTCCATCTTATGCTTCCTGAAAAGATTGGAAATGTGCTTTCATACACTTTCATATACTTGATGGTTTTCTTTAAATCAACCACCATGCTGAAGGGAGTTTTTAAACACTTTTCTTTAATAAACAGATAAGTTATATAATGTAAAACCTCCTCAGTATTCTAACTTCGGGGTCACTAGAGGCAACAAGTCAAAGACAACTGGATTTGCTGTTTGGTGATACATTTTTGTAAGGTTGATACATTTCCAATGAAATGTCACATAACTAACCTAAAGTGAAGGGTACCATTACAATGTACAGCTGGTTCTGGCTGTCAGACACAAAACACCAAACGTTACTGTGCCTCTAAGGTGATTGACAGTGGTTCTCTGCGGTTGTGATCTCTCTCCAGGTCCCTCTCTCTGCCAGCATGTCCCCCATCCGCCTCCATTCATCCAACCCCAACCTGTGTGCCGAGCTGGTGGACTTTCAGCCCTCTGCCTCACGGCTGGCAGACAGCGTAGAGTGCGCCAGTGATTACATTAAACTGCAGGAGGAATTCTGCACCATTGCCCAGAAAGGTAAGCAGGCAGCATGCATGGCTACAGGCTTCAGGGGGTTATTAGGCAAGAGAAATCTTAAAGAATTATTCCAGTTTGTCGTAACTTGGATTTTATTTTTTTCTTATTTTGTCCGGCCAACACTTTTCTCCAATAAAATAATTAAAGAAATTATTCCTCAAACTTTTTGTAAACATCCTTAGTTTATATACTAGTCCCTATAAAAATAAAACATCCATGACAATTTAGCAACTGACTTCTTGAACTTTTTGACTGAAGTTTTCTTGCGTAGTAAGGAATTATTAGCACCATCATGAATTAACTCAGTTTTAGTTTTAGCTCCAAATAAAATGGTTCAAGTAATCTGGCTTTACTTCATATTATCTTGTTTCTATCTTCCTGGACCATATTGTTGCAGTTACATGTAGAAAACTCAGTTTTACACCTTGTGGTGTAAATGTGTTTGAATTATGATGATGATTATGTCGTATGAAGTTGTTATAATTGAATGTCAAGATTCACCTGCTACGATATCTCATTACAGAAATTGATTAAACATTCATGTTAACGATATCTGTATTCATATTTTGCACGTTAATACAAATCACTAAGACTAAATCAGTGCACCATCGGTCCAGCTGAAGATAACTGGACTTTAACATTTTAATATAAAGCAACAAGAAATGCACAAACTGTTTAGAGAAAATGAGGAATAGATGAGAGAATCTCACACTGTGTTTTGAAAATAACCATTTCCGTTCATAGATGGAGCCAAAGCTACTGAGAAAAACTGTGATTGTGCAGTGGGGAAGGATAATTATTTCCTTTTGTCATGTCTCTTTGCAGTCCACTCTCTGCTGAAGTCGGCCTTCAACACAGTGGCTATAGAGAAAGAAAAGATCAAACAGATTCTGTGTGACCAGGAACAGTCAGACCAGTCAACCCAGATCAACTCTCTCAGGAAGTCTCTGTCACAGGTAATGAGCTGTCCTCAACCATTACCCATGATGCCTCTTTCTCTCTAGCCTTAGAGTTATTTAATCTGAACTATTTGTCAGAATTTTACCACTTAATATTCTAAGTGAGTATGATGCTGTCTTAAAATATAGTTATCAGGAGTGATCAGAACATTACTGGAGAGATTACCGCTATAATTTGAACGACGTGTCTTTTAAACTCACACACATTTTGTAGTTGTCATGTTATACGACATGCTCATGATGACGGGCCGTCAGATGAAACGCACAAGCTACAGTTTATTCCGAGCAGTCACAGTAATCACAATTAAAAAAGATGATGTGTGGAGATGAGAGCGGAGGCAAGTGAGTCGTGAAAGTCCAATCATTTTTTTCCCGTATTAATTGGTGAGAGAGAGAAATGTGCCATGCAGTTCATTAACTCTGCTCCTTAGGGCTGTCTCTCTACCCCGGTGATTTAATTGGACTGTTCCTCTGCTAACAGTTGACATCGATTTGGTGAAATGTTTCTGCTGCTTTATCTCCGCTTTGTTCTTAATTGGATGTTTGTGTGACGATTTTGTCACAGGCTGGAGGTCAAGGTTTTATGGAAAAGCTCTGTGGGAAGATGATAGTCAGCAGTCATAGTTGTTATGGCTACGGCTGATGATGTAACTGATCCTTGAAGGAAGTTACTTAATTTTGTCTTTTTGACATTTTGTTTCACATGTATATACATAAAGCATACTATAATCAATCAATTGACAATAGATTACATGGTTTCTTCTATGTGAAAGTGTTCAGAGACACAGACACAGAGAATTATCACCTGACTCTGCAGATCCCCTCGGCTCTTGGCAGCGTTTTAATGTCTTTCAGCTCATTGTTTTTAGTTTAAGGCTTCGCAATTTTACCGTTTTGGTTTAATCTCTTTGCTCTCACCGCGTTGTCTCCAGCTGTTGCATGCAGCTGGTTTCAGAAAAAGCTCTGAAAAACCCACATTATGCTCCCTGCCCAGCACCAAACAGCAGACAGTTAACGACTAGCTTGTGAACATAGTGGAGCATTTAGCAGCTAAAGAGCCAAATCTTTCCCTCAGGGCTTAAAAGGAGAGTGAACATTTGACTAAGATTCACCAGGTGGCCAGATATAACTCCAAATAACTTCATATCAATGCTAATTTTGCTCAGTATCTGCTGAATGTGTGAATAGGTAAATGTTTGCTAAGAAGTTCTTCACATCAAAATATAATAGTGTGTGTGACTGTTGCATTTACTTTACTTGCTTTCCAGTCTACTTAAAAATGTCCCCCAGATCTTGAGCTTTTCATGAGAGTCAGTTCTATCATAGTGAGGAAGTCATTTCGTCCAGCTGCTTTTTAAAATGAGGCAGGCAAACAGATGTCCAATTCTTCAAAATATGTCTTTTGACAGTTACCATCTCAAAAATAAGAGTTTGTCTGTACATTAAAAGATAGAACAAACTTTCATCTTTTGAATTACCTGAGTTACAGTTAAACGACCTACTGTGTGAAGATATTAACAGATTATTTTAGGTGGAATTTGGGAAATAAATTAGATTTTTTCATCACTCAGGCCCTGTCCCAAAACTCAGAACTTCGAACCCGACTCAACCGCATCCACTCTGAATCAGTCCTGACAGAACAAGTTGTCAGTGTGAACATCATCTCCACGCCTGATGAGGTAAGTTATTGTGGTCAGTCTATCACTAACAGGGCTAATTTCTGACTGCTATATTGATAAAACAGCGGACTCCAAGGCTGCCTAGGTAGTTGTAGTGTTTGCTTCCTGCATTTGTCAATTGCATTATTGATTCCTGTCCTTATAGATTGATGGTTTTTCCAGTACGCGCTGGCAGGTGAGCTTAAAGGATCATTATTCTATGCAGAACCTGACATCAAGGTTAATGGAAGAAATAACTAATTAGAAATGGATGGTAGCTCGCCCTCTGGCAAGGATACACCTGCTGCAAAATGAAATCTGTGTTGTCTTCTGATACTGTTTGTTTTTGCTCAGACACATTATGGTTCTTAAACCTGTCGTCATAGCAAGGAACAGTAAAGGTCTCATGCATTTGCATGTGTTTGCCCGCAGGCTGTGGAACAGATGGGGATCCCTCTGACTCAGCAGGCCTCTAATGAGAGCCGACTCTCCATGTCGGAGTCTGTCTCCGAGTTCTTTGATGCCCAGGAAGTGCTTCTGTCAGCCAGCTCGTCAGAGAATGAGGTATAACGGGGAACAGTGGCTGTTGAGTTTTACAGAAATGATGTCAGTTTGGATCATGAGGAATTAGGAAGTGGATCGAGGGAGGGAGTTAAATGTCACTGTGGTGTAGCTGGAATTAGTCAGCAATTAAAGGGTAATTCCGGTATTTTTTTTTAACTTGGATTATTAATTATATTAATTAGAAGTGTCTGACAACAAAAGTAAACACAGGAACTAGCAGCATTATGGCTGAAAAATACCAGAATTACCCTTTAATAATGCATGCATGAGAAGTTAAGATAGCATATAATGAAAAAGTCAAACAAAGGCACACAGGAGCACACTTTCAATCTGCCCTGAGGCCTAAACCCTCATTTTGATTCAGTTGTGTCCTAGAATTATAACACTCTTCTTCTGTCTGTATCTCAGGATTTGTAGCTTCTAGCTTTGTTTAAAAAGGCAGTTTAGTCCATCACTGGAAACAATCATTTCTGCCTTCTCCGTCTTTTAACTCCTGTGAACAGCCAGCTTCAAATATATGCAGTCTCTGAGGAGCCATTAAGGATTGTAGCTCCCCAGGCATCCATTGAGCCGTGTTGAAGGATTACTCACCAAGGAAATTCATCAAACCCCATCCTGTAGCTGGAAAGGCAGCCTCATTCACACCCACAGTTGGCCAAACTCCTCGCCAGCAGCAGGCCACTGTAATAGAGGCTATTAGAGCGAGTGGCCACACTATGCTCCTCTTTGGCAGCGTCAATGGCCTCATTGTGTTTGCTATATATAAAGCATGAAAATGCTGCAGTGTCTCATCTTATGATTACTGCAGTAGGACGGATAGCCGGCGACTGCTGCAGTTTGTTAGCCACTGGCAAACTGCAGTAAGTGTGTGTGCATGTGTGTGGCTAAAGCCGTCTGCTGTTCAATCACAGTCGTGTGTGTTGTACTCTACTGCACTGACTCACTCTGCTCTGTACCTGTTCCCCTCACAGGGCTCAGACGATGAGTCATATGTCAGTGATGTGAGCGATAACATTTCGGAGGACAACGCCAGTGTGACTGATAACGTCTCCAGACAAAGTAGGTCCAATTCTGCACCGTGACTAATGTACACGAAGCATCTGCAGGTTTCTGTTAGAAAAGGGGCAAAATTCATGTAGGAGGGTATCCCACTCAGTGGATTAACCGTGCTTCTTCTTCTTCAGCATCCACACACACACACACACACACATACACACTGGTACGGTGCTGTCAAGCCCATTTATCAGTATGGCTGAGGCAGTTGACTTTGCAGGGCTGCTCTGTGCCAAGGGCTTCTCTCTGGCTTTATGAAAGCTATCAGTATGAGGAAGGAAGAGATCTCCCTCCTCCATCTCTGTCACATACCACACAGAGTTAGATAATATCTCATCATGATGAAAATCCTTACTGTATGTTCCTGTACACGTCTGAGGAGTCTGGAAAAGTACTGGAGCTGGTTTTAGTATTTAGGGATTGCATATCAAGTCAATATAGTAATGAAAAAAAGAAGAAAGGCACATTTTTTTATGTAGACAAACAGTCATTTCAGTGTATTTGATGTTGTGAAAGAATGACCCACTGCAACAAGTTCGTGCAAAGCCTCTATCAACTAATATGCAAACCAACAAATGAAAGAACAAATTCAGTCAGGAAGTGCCAGTCTTCAAAGAAGCAGGAAAGGTAAAGTGTTAAAATGTGAACAACCTGGATGGTAGAATAAGGCAGGCCAGACTTCAAGGAGCACAATCACATCATACCTGCTTCTCAAGGGGAAAAGGTCTTTGTAGTGAGGGAATAAAGGTGTCAGAGCGCTTCAACCAAAATGCTTGTTGAGTGGTGGAACAGCGTCTGAAACCTCCTAACCCTGCACCCGACTATTTCTTACTTTTGTTACTTTTTGTTACTCTCCGAAACTGACAATCTGACACTCACGCCCACTTCACACAGTGATTGTACAGGCGTGCGGAGGTGAGAATTAAGCAGGGTCTGAGCTTCTCCCTTAAGCTCTCTTTTTTTTTATTTTTCACACAATTATTTCTGTCATGTTTTTGTGTGCCTTCAAGAAAATACTGTCTAAAAGTGTGCACACAAACGATTATCTTGTCTCACTCCTCTCTATGACGGCACTCTATTTGAGCTATAAACACTTTTGCCTTCAGAAGTGGTCGTTTGTTATTTTCAAGCATGCTTACTTCTTTAAGGCTGTCTTAATCAGGATCATCTCTTAAATCTTCTCTCAAAAACATACTTTCTATCAGATTGCTTATCCTGATTTTACTTGAATGGCATCTTTATTTATTTTATTTTACATGACTGTAATTGGTTTCTTATTCTGGTCCAGTTAATGTCTTTTATCCCCTAAAAGTTTCCCATCTTATTAGATTTTATTTGATTTTATAATTGGTTGTTTTTGATTCGCTGCCTACTGCTGCTCTGTAATACAGTATATATACTATAATTAAAGGTTTGTATTATTACGTTACATTTTTCCCAGAAAGACCATGTTTCCAAGATCCACAGTGACTAGTACAAATTTGTACCACGTATGGGCAGTTATGAAGTGTACTCTCTTCCCAGTGGCCAACGGAGACTTTGCTGGTGGTGCCTTCCGTAACGGGCGGCGCACCTGCCTGCCGGCACCCTGTCCTGACACCAGCAACATCAACCTCTGGAACATCTTGCGAAACAACATCGGCAAGGACCTGTCGAAAGTGTCCATGCCCGTGGAGCTCAACGAGCCTCTCAACACCCTGCAGCGTATGTGCGAAGAGCTGGAGTACAGCGAGCTGCTGGACAAGGCTGCTGAGACCGAGGATCCCTTTGAACGCATGGTAAAGAACCCGTCAGTCACAGGTGTTAGATCTGGAGAACATAATGACCCCTTGACTGCTCTTCATGAAGCACGTTTGCTTCTGTGGACTAGATGTCGAGAGTGGAATCTGCAGCTGAGGATTTTCAAGTTGAATCTTAACATCTTAAGTTCCTGCTGTATATTTTCTTTTTTGTGTGTTTTCCACACCTGTGTTTGTTGATGTGTGAGGTGACATTGCCGGTCACAAGCCAACGTAAACAGTCTCTCACTCAGAGGCGTAACTGCGAGGTGGCTGTACGCTCCAGCGCAGCCGTCGACCTTGCATCCTCCTATTTTTATCCGTCTTCTGTCATTTTTGATAGTGCCCGACGCATACTAATGTTCAGCTTATGTGACAAAGCCTGTTAATATGAGCAACGCTAATCCTCTTGTTTATGTCGGCTGTGTTGTTCTGACTCTCTGACAGGTTCTCGTTGCTGCTTTTGCCATCTCAGGCTACTCATCCACTTACTACAGAGCAGGAAGTAAGCCATTCAACCCGCTACTCGGAGAGACGTATGAATGTATTCGAGAAGACAAGGGCTTCTGTTTTTTCTCTGAGCAGGTACATTTGAGCACAGCTTATGTTGTTGTCTTGCAATGATTTTTAATGATATTTAATGCATTTTACACAGCAGTATTTTCTTGTGCATGCAGCCATTTTCTCAGTATTTGTCAGAGATGATCATAAGCTCTTTTACAGCTTATTTATCAAGATGGACAACACTGGAATAAAACATCAAAGCTCACTCTTGACCTTGAAAACAGCAGCTGACAAAACAATCTCACCATAAGCTCCATCTAATAGCTGTTTTGAAGCTTTCAGTCCTATCCTATGATCTTTATCAACAGATGGAGTTTGCTCAGGTGTCATGGAAATTGTAAATGTTCCATTTTTTCTGAGATCTTTTAAGCGCTTCTAGTCCATTTTGGCTTAAAAATGGAGCTTCATAGTTCATTCCTGACCTTTGCAAACTGCTGTATTTGATTATGCAATATTTGTCTGGTTCATGAAGGAATAACTGCAGTATTGTTTTTGGTTGAACTGAATGACAAATACAAATGAGTGAGTTTATATACTGTATTTCTCTTTCTTACTCACACAAATCATGTCACACACACACACACACACACACACATTTGCATTGCCATTGTACATCTCTTAAGGCCCCTTTACACTGAAGTTTTGGGCTGTCTGAGACAAAAGTCGACAAACGTGAGAGAAGCGTGGTGAAATGTATGGTCGTCAATCCAAAATGGTGGTCCTAGATCACACTGTGAGACATGTTTATAAACATGTCTGTGAGACATGTTTAGACATGTCAGAAATTTAAGACCCAATTCTCACAATGTGACTGCTGCTACGACCCATGTCTACAAACCAACCAATCAGAATACAACATGAAGTGAAACAGAATACACTGGCTGCTGTGACATTTTGTAAGTGCAGTTTTTTTGAATGAAGTTCGGGGAGAAACACACATTCTTGTTTTCCTTAATACGAAGAGAACCAGCAGCACACATGGCACGCAAAAACCAAAATGATGGAGGTGAAACGATAAAGAACTTTGTGACTTTGCTGAATTTTCAAAACATCAGAGCAGCACAGATGGATGATGGGAACTGATGACGCACCTCTGTTTTCATATGCTCTTTTCTACTTACATCATAGCGCCATAGATTCACCATACATTCATAATGGGACATGCAGTTAACTTACACGATCGTTGTTGTCGCACAGTCTAAAGGTGCTTTAAGTCACATTTCACGGAACTTTTCAAGACTGCACTCTGAATAACTTTGGTGTAAAGTAAACTAGGGCTGCAACTAAAGACCATTTTAATGATTGATGAGTATGCTAATTATTTTTAGAATTAACTGAGTAACTGTTTCTAAAATATGTCAGAAAAAAGTGAAAAATGCTCTTTACATTTGCCTGGAGATGAAGGAGCACGATTTTCAATCACTTGTTTTGTCTGACCAACAGTTTAAAATCTTAAAATATTTTGTTTATGATCATATAAGACAGAAAAAGCAGAAAATATTCACATCAAGAGGAACCAGCTGTTGTAAAATGACTGTAAAATGATAAAGGTAATAGGTGCTAATAAATTTTCTATTGACCAACTAATCCACTAATTGTTTCAGCTGTGCAGTGAACTCACTCTTTTGTTACATGTCTTGTAGTCCATCACGTTCTCTGTTTGGAGACTGAAAAACATCTATATGATGTGTAACCTCGGCAACAACAGCTGTCAGACTGTTTTTTTTTTTTGATCTTCTCTCCAAGGTGAGCCACCACCCTCCCATCTCCGCCTGCCACTGTGAGTCCAAGAACTTCACCTTCTGGCAAGGTAGGTTACACACCTAATTAGTGAGGGATTTTCCACATGGGAACTCTCAGCGGAGGAGCCAAACACATCTCAATTAGCCTCTTTATTATCCAGATGAAATTTAATAGATTAAAAAGTAGATTTCATAACATATGAGAAGAAATACAAAAATGAGAAGGTTCAGTGCATTGTTCTTGATTTGTAATGTTTTTCAGATGTAAGATGGAAAAATAAATTCTGGGGGAAATCAATGGAGATTTTACCACTCGGCACCGTGAATCTTATGATTCCCAGGTAACTTTCTTCTAGCTGCTTAATGTCTTGAATCAAAGGTTTCATCTCAGCAGTATCTTATTTGTCAAGTGTCAGTATCCCATACATGAATCTAATATTTACTCAATGTGTCAGTGGATTGCTTTTTATCAGTGATCAAACATATATATATAAAAAAGAGAAATATCTGCATGTATAATTATATATTAGTAGTGCTTCTATCAATACTGACCCATTCAAAGTTTGACTAAGAAGAAATTGTGAAACCTTGAGATTTCTCCTCTCTTAGTAGAGGACTAAGGTCTTGTCTGGTCCCTCATCTTGAATACAAATGTGTGATCTGTGCTCATGTGGGCCGGAGGAATCTATGACAAGTTCTAGCCTGCGGATAATGCCTTTGATGGGGAGGTTCGGGGAGGGGCATGACAATTTTTACCACACAAAATGTTGAAAATCTGGGGCTGTTGAATAAAACAGGATCAAGGTTTTTTTCTGTTAATCAATTTGTAATCTCCTACCTACTTTGGACAGAACAAATGTCACATTTGACAGAATAATCGTATAGTTGTACATATCTAAAGATTTCCAGGACAGTTATCATCAGGGTTTATGCTGTTAATGTGTCTTTCCAGGTTTGGAGATCTCTATGAATGGAACAAAGTCACCACCTGTGTGCACAACATCCTGAGTGGACGCCGGTGGATCGAACACTACGGAGAGATCACTATCAGAAACATGAAGAGCAGCAGCTGCCTCTGCAAACTTACGTTTGTCAAGGTAAAACACACTGTCAGCAGGAATCAGTGATACCTGTTGGTTAGGACTGATTTACTATAAACGCACAAAGCATCGTTGTACAGCTATGATTCACTGTGTTTTTTTCTTTTAGGGAAACTACTGGAGTTCTAATGTGAACGAGGTCCAAGGATTTGTGATGGATCAGGAAGGGAAAGTGATCCACAGGCTTTTTGGAAAATGGCATGAGGGCCTTTACTGTGGCGTCCCGCCTTCTGCCAAATGTATCTGGAGGCCAGGTAGGCATCAGTTCCTCATCCTCACTTCACATCAGACTTTTAACTGGTGTAAGTTAGAAAAGACATTGGTGATGATGGGAAGTGCATGGCTCATGTATGATATGCATAGATGAAATGAAGAGAACTACATCAGGGAAGACAGATATTTTTGACAATAGATTTTGCTCCCCGACACATTTCAGTAAATGGCGTTGAGGATGTTATCTTTAAATTCTAATATTTTTGTTCATGTTCTTTCCTCGTTAGGCTCCATGCCCACAGACTATGAGCTGTACTACGGCTTCACCAGATTCGCCATTGAACTGAATGACCTTTGCCCCGAGCTGAAAGACGTCCTGCCGCGCACAGATGCCCGATTCAGGCCCGATCAAAGGTACAGCATCACGTCCCCACCTACAATCACGAGACCAGCTGACACAGTACATTGTCACCATAGGCTGAGAACAAAGTGGTAAACTGGATTGCAACATCAGTTAATCTGCTGGCGGTTTTGTTTTTGTGCAGATTGAAACGTTCTGCCTAATAAAAGTTATTATTTCAGTTCATCATTCACTTGTTTGCCGCTCTTTGTTGGACCACCTGACTGAACTGTATGTGTTTACTGAGAGGTGTCATTTCGTTCACACAGGCATCTGGAAGAAGGGAACTTGGAGATGGCATCCTCAGATAAGCAGCGGATCGAGGACCTGCAGAGAACCAGGAGGAAGTGTAACGAGGAGAACAACATCAAACAGGAGCCGCGCTTCTTCAAGTAAGCACAGAGACCACGAGCCAAGATGCATTAAACTAGACTGAAACTCTGTGTGTGTGTACGCACAAAGAGAGAAATGTACATTATTATCTTCTGATTTATAAAATCACGTGTACATGTTGTCCTGGTTCATATGTGGGTCTGGCATTTGCATGCTTTCTGTCACTTTGTTAATACATCTTGCCACAGCCAAGATAACATCAGCCGGTTCATGCCTTCATTTCTATGTGAATGACAAGGACATTTTTCCTGGTTACTCGCAGGTTTATCAGTTACAACCGTCACTTCTCCGTCTTCTCTTCTAGGAAAGTGGTTGATGGCAATCACAGGGAGAGATGGGTCTCCAACAACACGTACTGGGAGCTCCGCAAAAACCCCGGCTTCATCAATATGGAACCTACAATGAGCCTGTGGTAGCACACGGATTTCTATGTACATCATGTAGTCATCGCAGACACGAAGGCGGTTACCTATGCACAACAAGGTGTTAAAGAGAAACATGTTAACGATAAAAACATCCGTGTGCATGGATACGAACGACTGCAGAGCTGAAGGGTGGCCCGATGCCCAGCGACCCCCGTTGCCACATGGTCATCCGTCCATGGAAACGACTTCTAGGATCACCTTCATTGTGCTTGTCGAAGCCGGGTTGTCAGGGCAACAATCGCACCACTCATACGTAGACCTTTCCTCAGCTCCTTTGACTTCCGAGTATGTCCTTGCCTTAAAAAGACACCCATACAAGTCACGTGATTTAGCGCTTTTTTTTAGTTGGAGCCGTCTGATTTCTGACAGCCGTCGGGGTTAGACTAATCTAAGAAGTAGACATTTTGATTACCTACGATACCGTGCATGTTTAGAGAGCAGCTTTCACTGGCATTAAGCCGTATTTACTATATCATCAATGTTGTAGAAAAAAAGAGGTATTTTTATAAAATATCTTGGACTCAGAATTTAGTGAAAGAGTATTATGTGAATTGGCAGATTTTATTTATTTTTGCCTTTTAATACTGTTGAATCTTTGTGATAGCAGTACTCTCTCTTGGGAAACAACTCGTTTAAAATTCATCTTGACTGCCGTAGATAAAGTACGAGGGTGAATTTTTAAGGACGAGCTCTTGAAGTCGAACAAGGAGCCCCACCCTACAGGCCTTCACACCCCTTATAGATACTTTTTCTTTTAAAGCTGTCAACACAGATCCGCCAGACACCGCCACAGAGTTCAGTTCCTCGTCACGGTGGGATTCTGTGTCTCAGAGTAAATACTTCACCCCGTGACTCTGGGGCCAAGACCTCCACTGCCCCACGGTCTTATTTTAGGCATTGTAACATGAAACCAGCTCCTCTGAATCACATGGTTACATAAATACATGCATAGACTCCCCTCCCATATATAGCGGGCAAACATTCAGTATGTCCTCCTGCGTGAACGTGATACAGAGATCTGGTCTCAGTTAAATAACAAGACTCTGAAAAACATCTGACACATCTTAAAGTCTAAGAATAGAGAGTGTAAAGATTGACCCCATCAAGACCCCTGACACTATTTTGTGATTTGGGGCTATTTAAACAGCAAAACAGGAGAGAAACAGTCACATATTTCCAGTAGGAGGCCAAACACTCATCTACATCCAGCCACATGACTAAAGAGCTACAACAATCATTATTTGACTAATTAACAAATCAGTTTTCTGTCAAAATTAATGCCAAAATTGCCATCACAGTTTACCAAATCCCAAAGTGATCAAATCTTCATCCTTAGACTGACTAGCAACTAAAAATTTAAACTTATAGTGATATGAGACAAAAAACAGTTGCAACTCTTGTCATTTATGAAAATATTACCAGCAAATGTTTGACATTTTTCTTGATAAATGACTTCCATTATTTAATCAATCAAAACAGGACCATATTTTCTTTTAATTAATTAATCAGTTAATTATATCCATGCCTGCTACATATATTCAGTCCATCATGAAACAGCGGAGCCACCTGCAGATCGCTCTGTGAAAATGCAGTTTCTGGAAGAGAATCTGTTCTTTTTTATTCTGAATGTTTTTAGATGTTTAAGCCAAACTTTTTAAAATGGGTCTGATTCCCAAGAGAGTTTACTGCTACGATGCTTCTGCAAAGCACCAGTTACTTATTTGAAGTTTGTATATTTATTGCAAAGCAGATTAGCTTTAATGTTTTAACCAGTGTCCCCCCCCCCCCCTTTTTGTGTTACAGAGTTAAGAAAATATAACACAGGGGGGCCTTTGATTGAAATCAACCCCCAACACGAGTAGTCACACATTATCCAAGCGTATGAGGGCACATTTAATTTAATTCCCCTCGTTCAGGACTGCAGGGTGAGGACACTGAAGGAGGAAAAAAAAAAAAAAAAAAAGAGTGAATATAAATATGTAGAACTATGTGAGGCAAATCCATCTTGTGTGCACTGTTCACATGGTACTGTAGATTAAAACCAAAAAAGGTAGTACTGCTTTGCATCCATATCCCTTGGTTGTTGTTGTTTTTTTTTTTTAAATATATAAACGTGCTTATCATTTTTTCTCCCCCCCCCCCCCCATCACAAACTCAATGCTACAACTTATCAGCGTCAGTCTCACTTGCTGTGCCTTAATGCATTTATTAATGCCTCACAAACACACTACTGATGAGAATCCACATGCCAAGAAGAAGGTATGCCATTCATTCAAGTACAACTCTGCACATTCTCCAGTCTCCACCTGCCTGCAGACGATAACTGATACAGAGAAATGTTTTCAAGGGAGACGTCTTTGACACTTGGATAAGTGGGGGAAAAACTGGTTTATCAGACTGTAAAAAGCTCGCAGGGTTAAAAGATGTTCTGCACCGCTCCGCTACTCCTGACATGTAACCGATATGTTTTTGGTGATCACTGTAAATACAGCACATTTAAGAAGATGGGTCACTAAAAGCAAAAAAATCCTTTTTTCCTCCTCCATCTGTGGACAATTTTAAACAAAACAGCAGTTGCGTGTGTGTGTGTGTGGAGGAGAGGGGCACTTTGCTGCTCGTGTGTGGAATCAGAAATGAAAAAGAAAAAAAAAAAATCATGCTTTGTTCCATCACCATGTAGGATAAATACTGTAGACCATCATGACCCCAACAAAGAGTTCATCCATTCTTCTACCTGCATGTCTAGACAACATAGCCTGCCAATGAATGTTGCAGATGCCTTACAAAAAAAGGTTTTGTTTTCTCAATTGGACTCATGTTTTATCTTTTTTGGGTTTTTTTTTTTTGTTTTGTTTTGGACTGACATGTATTATTAAGCACTGTGTCAGCTCAGTTTCTTTCCCATCTATTTCCTAATGGGTACCTTCTAAAGTGCAATTTTAACAAAGTACATATCTTTCCATGAACACTGTACACTGCTGCTACATAGTGCTTGTTCTAATAAAACTGTAAAACGCAGCTGACAATGTGTGTGATTTTATATAAAAGACAAGGCCACAAAAGAGAATGAATGTTGTTCAAATGACTTCAGATTTTACTGTAAATAGGACTATGATTATTTTCACTATCAATCAGTGGTTGTTTAAGTGAAAATAATTTAAAATGTCCTCCCAGAGTCCAAGATATCATCATCAAATGTCTTGTTTTGTTCAACAAACAGTCTGAATCCAAAGAATATTCAATTTGCAATGATATAAAACAGAAAAGCAGGAAATTTAGGAGCTTTTTGGGCATTTTTTTGCTTGACAAATGATGAGGAAAGGTTGCCAATCGACAAATTGTTTCAGCTATAATGGTAAATACTCCCAAATCACAGATCCTTTTAACACCCTATCGTGCGATCGACATGTGCTTTCTCGTGTCTTCCTTATTAAACCACACAAATCAAGAGTGAATGGAGCAGCGCAAAGTTCCTGATGTAATTGCCTTTGTACCAACACAGCAGGACGTGCTGCCTCGTAAATTGATGGCTGTCAAGTGGTCAGCTCCCTCGAGAGACGTTTCTATTACGCAGCAACAGCTCCTGGAGACACAACAGTCGATTCAGGCAGCTCAGTATCAGCTACTGTACGAGCATTAACAGAAAACGACACTCATTAACATTTAGTGTTTGGGTTTATTTTCAGACTCATACACATGTTGTTGCTGCTGCTGTTATTCTCCACCAGGGTTCAGTTCATAAAGCAGATACCAGTCAGTTAATATTAAATATAATCACAGATTTTAGTTGTATGTACTATGAGGCACACTGCAAACAATAACAACAGACCAGCAGATTGGGAATATGTGTCTGTAGCAAAGTAACGTCATTTTACACTTTGACAGTTAACCTGATAAAGATTGTAGATTGTGTACACACAGATGGAAAAGAAAAATAATAAATTCTATCTTGCTGTAAACCAAATTGCAGACTATACTTTCAAATTTAACAAGTCAAAATAATCTCTTCTCTTCGATTCACTTTTACATATCAAGTTTTAAAACATTTTCAGGCAACTTTTATTAATTTAAAGTTTAACAGAAAGGCAGGTGTCTGAGGTAAATTAAAAGTTAAAGACCTTCAATGAACATCTCAATATGTAGCTGGAGAGACAAAACTGTGGAATAAAAACTTAAATCAAGTCAAAGTAGACTGAAAGCATCTGCATCCTAAAAAAAAATATATATATTTTCACACGCAACACAGTTATTTGTGGACAAATAAAGCACTGACAGTTCAAACTACGCACGTAAAAAGGAGTGCTTCATATTACTTATTGTTCTTCATTTACACATGTACATTTGTTTAAATATGCTGGACATCATAAAGTCCTAACAACTTCATGACAAAATTTCATTTCCATTTAATTTTTAATACTGAGTATGTTTGTCTCCTCACAAACACTGTTGTATCTTCACTTACTGTGGAACATGATCTGCTTTGATATACATTAATATAAAAATATACCTTGACCTCATATCGTCCGCAGGCAGGAAGACTAGTGGGAAGAACAATCTATAGCCTCATCCTGACTCGACATCAGCTGGTTTACGTGACAACGTGGGCAATGGTTGACTGTGGTGGTTTTACTTGATGGAAGCCATGATCTTGATATACTGAAGGGCGCTGTGTGCTGCGTCGTTGTGCGCGTTGCTACAGGAGATGCCTGTGCCGTGGCACACGGTGACGGGGGTGGTGGACAGTTCCGCCAAGCACTGATACTGGCCGTTCACCGTCAGCTCACCTGCAAAACACAGATACACACTTACTGTGACACAACCAGCAACAATGAACACACAACATCAAACTATCCTTTATACAACAGGAACAGCAGCCAACCAATGGAGTCTCTAACCTTTCTCATACAATAAAACAAAATAAAAACAATGTGATGAGTGTACACTCTTGCTACTTTTATTCTTCTTTGCACCTGGGCTCATTAACCTCTTAACCCTCCTGTTGTCTTCCCGTCGATCATGCAACTTTTGTCCTCCCGGGTCAAAATTGACCCGGGAGGACAAAAGTTCACAGATGCTATCAATTTTAATAAAACACCCAAGATTCAATGAAAGTAGTGATCATTACTTTTACTTGCAAAGTGTGTGGTATGGAACCATCCATGTGATTTTCAGGCAATTAGATGAAAGAAATCCATATTTCTGATATAAAAACATTTGAAAACGGGTCAAATTTGACCCGAGGACAGCAGGAGGGTTAAACTCCACAAGGATGCCAGCGTCCTCGGCCGACATTACTGCCTTTCAGAGGCTGTAATAGGCTCAGAAGATTCTGGTATCATATAAAACTAGAAGACCTAAGGCATCCATTAGTACCAACTGTGTCATGTTAGCTTGTCGGGAAGGGGGCTAAATAATGCTCCAAAGTTAGGCTAAATTTTGGCGAGGGGAAAAACTGGCATGGCCATTTTCAGAGGGGTCTCCTGACATCTCACCTCAATATATCTGAATGAAAATGGTGTCTATGGGTACCCACGAGTCTCCCCTTTACATACATGCCCACTTTATGCTAATCCCATGCAGTTCTTTGCATGCAGTATAAATGTGTTATTTTCACCTATCCTAAAAATTGTGTATTTTAATATTTCTGCATACTGGGGTCCCTAAACAATCTTGGAATAAATAAATAAATAAATAGGGTATGACTGGAAAGCTGAGACTCTTGTGGATTCAATGAGCCTAACTGTTTTAATGTGTGATGATGTTAGAATATAGATTTTTTTATTTAGAGCATTTATAGGTGATCTTTTGTTTTGTTGAACAAATCTATCTACTGGTATTTTGTTTAGGTGTTTTTAATCATGCCTTGGCGCTGCAATGGATCCATAATCAGTATTGGTGTTGCATTTATCAGGCATTTTTCTTTAAAACTGTTAATTAAGGGCACCATTGTGGGTTAGGAGTGAAAATGCAGATTTTTGTTGCACCTCTCTTTCCCCTGTTTCATGTCATCTCTCCACTGTCGCTATAAAATAAAGGCAGAAAGAAATAACTGGGAAAAAAGTGCAGTCAATCCTCATGAGCAATTGCAGTTTCCTCAAAATGTCACTGGAATGAGTAACGATGTCCCACTTGGTGAATATAATTTCTCTCTCTAGTGTCTCCTTTGGAGGGGCAAAGACGCAAAGAGAAAATGGGAGTGAGGGAAGTGAGGAGGCACGTTAGCTGACTGGAAAAGCACCATGTTTCTTTAGCAACCAAGAAACGCTTTGTTCTTACCGATGTCAAAGTACGTGACCTCAAAGCCTTGCTCCTTGGACAGCTCCAACATCATCTGAATGTAATCTGTGTTGGGAATGCTCAGCGGGTTTCTTCTCAATAAAGAAATCTTCTCTGCTGTTGAGTTCCTTAAGTTCTCAAATCGGACACTTGGTGTGGGAGCCTGAAAAATGTAACACAACGCAAAAAATTTGGCACAAACGATCGATTTTTAAGCCAGAAACGTAGCAGCTGCCTCCTGTGGTCACTTCGCAAGGGCGAATAACATTTGACATACCCATGTGATTTCAGAGCAGCCTGACAGACTTTGAAGCTTTGCCACCATTTTCTCTGCAGCTGCCTTTTTCGCTGATTTTTTTGAATTTCCTACAGCTGTTGAAACATAAATCATAGATTAATAACAAGGTGAACAACAAAAAAAAAACTTGCAGTTTCTTGCAAAGTCTCAAAAACATCCATACCCTTCTCTGACAGGGACTCCAATCTACAAGTAACAGTGAATTCTCTCTTGTGTGGTGGACCAGCCTCCATTAAAACTGTGTATTCAGGAAGACGCCATCCTCTCTGCAACGCTAGTTCCTAGCATGGAAGGCAAAAAATGATTAAAAAAAAAACAGCATTATAATACTATTAGTATATTTTTGTGCATACTACTGTGAGCAGGACATGCTTCCTATCAAACACACTGAATTACAGCCAAGTGGAGACATTTTTTTAATATCTGGAGGTAAATATTAAGCTTCCTCTTGCTATGGTTTAGTGTTTTTTACAAAATATCATTTAGTAGACAGAGACACTTGTTTATACAGTGTAGAATCACATGTACATAGAAGGACACAAGTACAAAGGAACAGCACAGCTATGACTCACATACCTGCAGAATCCCTACTGAGTTGGGATGGTTGTTTGTTTCTGCCGCTACACCATTACTCTCAGACTTCACAGGAACATTCCTGTTGGGATTACATCAAAGCGGTTACCACAGCTGCAACACATCAGCATTCACTACAGGCTGGCAGTGGAGCCGTCTGACATGTGTGTACTGCAACTCTGGATTGCTAAGGCTGCAGCTGATGATTATTTTTCATTATCAGTTAATAGGCAGATTACTATGTTGATAATTTGATGAGTCGCAAGGTCTATAAAATGTCAGAAAATTGTGAAAAGTTGCTATCATAGTTTCCTGAAAACCAAGTTGACGTATTCAAATTGCTTGAATTGTCCAACCAAAAGTCTAAAAGTCAGATATATTCAGTTTACTATCATAGAAGATTAAGAAATCTGACAAGTTTGAGAAGCTGGAATCAGTGAATATGTGGCATTTTTTCTTTAAAAAAAATACCTAAATGAATATTAAATGACTGCTGATTAATTTTATGTCCAGACTGTTTCTACTCACACTGTTCCAACGTCTATCTGCAGAATATTCAGGGCAGCTTCTGCAGCCACGTGTTTGGCTGCCTTTTTACTGGGACCTTGACCTGAAACGAAATACAGTAAGCCACACACGCACCAGATTATATAATATATTACAGAAATTAATTTACAGCCAGATGAAATGCACCTTAATCTCAAGCCACTGCGAGCCAAAATTTAAGATTTTTGTTCTAAATTTAAAAAGCAACTGTGCTTTAATGAATTATTCCAGAAAGTAAAGATTAACCCTGAGGGCTACTGAAAAGGACATTTTCGAAAAACATGAAGAAAAATCTGTCTGAAAATGAAGTGTATCCAAAGCCTTTCCTAGAGCGTACTGTTGTTAGATGTCAGATGTAGAGACTGGATTATTTTCTCATCACCTCAACACTAACGGCTTTACGAATGCTTCTTCTCTGGACCTGCATTGTTCTACGCCTGAAGTGAGATACCTTGGTTAAAAAACACAAGCCATATGTGGGATATATTTAAGAGTATATTGCAACAACACACACGTGACAAATAAGAAGATGCAGGCTGGAGTCTCTCTGAATGAGGAGTGTGATATGTAACTCAAATAAAAGGCTTTATCTAGTGTCAGGCAGCTATCAACACAGCAGGGTTGTAACTCACCTGTGCAGCTAACGTCTCCGACTCTCACGCTGAAGACGAAGCTGGGTTGGTGAGCTTCTCCTTCCGCCTTCTCCATCACATACACGGGGAGGTTTCCGGTTTTGGTGCCGTACTCGTGCAGGACTTGTATCGGCGTCTTCCCGGGGCTGGCCCTCTGCGCTTCATCTGTATTCACGCTGTGTGTATTAAAAACAAACACTACCGTAAAAACTGCACTGTTGCAATAAAATGATTGTAATATACATCTGAGCTACAAACCAGGATAGTTAATGAACCAGAAATAATGACTCCAGCAGGGAGAATTAAGCGGAACATTTTGTCAACACTTTTAATATTTACATGCCATATAATTAACTTTTTCAACAGATACTGGCAGCTTATTATGATCCACTAAAATTACTATTTCAGCTATGGATGGAATATCATTAGACTATTAGTAGCATTGCTGTTTACTATTAAGCTTTTTTTCATAGTAAATTAAAAGATACTGATGACTCCAATAAGTTCTTTGGATAAAACCTCGACAGAACAGCAGCCAACTGATCAGCTGTGACATGTGATGACACACTAGAAAAGGTTTTTCAGTGGCCAGAAGAAGAGAAACCTGTGTAAAATATAACGCAACTTAATAAATCAACCCATTACTACACTGAGACATGTAAATGGATTTGAAAATGTCCACCTTCATGTAAATTGAGGCAGACATAACTTTGTAAACATATTTTAATTTAATGCAGTCCATTACAACCTCACCAAAAACTACAGCCTGGGAAATAACCAGAGCTGAGTTCATTACTTTCTGACAGCCTCAACAAATCAAACCTTACGATCCATAAAGGTTTATAATATTTATTGCAGGACTGGTGTACTGGATTACACTGCAGAGCTTTCTTTTCACTGGACTCAGTGTAACACATCTAGGCTTAAGGCTCTTGTACATCGTCTATTTTGATTTACTAAAGTAAAGTCTCAACTGTCTTACTGTCAAATTGACCTTTGTGCACATATTTTGAATTTACTTGTGAGATGTTTCCACAATTTATAATGACCTAATGTTAAAAACAGGGATGAAACAGGAAGTCTTTAAGCATAATAAAACACTGAAGTCTGTACATACCACAGCAGCGAGCACTGTGTCTGAATCTTTGGTCTGTGAAACTAATTTTCATCTGGATAGATCAGATGTTTGAGGGTATTATGACCACGATTTCATTTTATTAGACTGCATATGAAATGCGAGCCTCGCTTAAGTGACCACAGAAATGACCCTGGATAAAATCTTGATTTCACAAAGCGGTTTTGAGTCCCAGAACCATTCTGCGCATTCTTGCTGAGCGCACTGAAGCTGATGTTAACTGAGGTCTGTGGCTTCGCTGCAGGGTATATAACTGGACTGAGCCTACAATTAGTTTTTACTTCATTGATCCAGGGAATTATCACTGAAAGTAAAGGTCTTGTTGCAGAAACACTCTGCTCACACTCATGTGCTGCAAACATTCACACTAAAGGCTGGCCAGTACGACCACAGAGCAGCTCCACTGGAGCATTTCATGAAGGATTTTACCCACACAGACCTATCGACAAGGCTGCTTCTTCAGACACCACATCTGCAACTGAATGACGGCCTCAACTTAAGTAATTATGAAATGTCAAGTGGTGAATCAACACCGTTTTTTGTTTGTTTTTTTACATTAAATAGCACATTATTGAGAAAGCAGAATTAACGACAGTTACAAAAAACAGGATATAAGTTAACCATCCAATCAAGACATCAAAGCAAATAAATGTTTAAGAGAAAGATAAGAAAGTAAAAAAACAAATGTTACTATGATGCTCAAGGGTTGAAGTCATATTAGAGAGTTTTTCACATATAGATACAATTTTGTTGGTACTGCAATTCATGCTACCTTAGACTACTCAATTAGAAAAGGAGAAATAACATTAAAAGCATTGGGTAAAGCAATAAAGGGGTAAAGCAACAATTACAATAACATTAACACTGCTTGCTAAAGAAATACGGCCTGCTAGCTGTTATTACATTTACATTCAGCTTTATTGCTTTACCCAATCAACAATTCAACAATTTTAGGGAATTATTGGAGGAAAAACTACATATGAAACTACGTCTCAACCAACTTTTTCCCCTTTGGTTGTTATGATTGCCAATTAAGTCACATCTAAGGTAGAAATTCTCCAATGACATGATAGAAACACTACTATGAACCACCGGCCAAATACTTTTCTCCATCCAGTCCTTGTTATACAATGATTTGTTTTTAACTGTAATAATCTATTATTCCATAAAGGTGTATTATATGAGCTGAAATTATGACTGTAAAAGAGTTTCCAATATAAAATGACCTGCTGGTGAAAAAGGGATCATTTAATTGGGAGTCTTTGAATGGTAAAATCACATTTAAGTAAAAATTCTACACCTCCCAACTCCTTGAATATTACTCAAGGCATATTGTACCAAAGGTTATTTTTCAGAAAAGATTTTAACCAATTGATTTTCAAGGTTAAATTAATAAAATCAATAGCTTGTATGCCTCCATCTTCAAATTCTTTAGTTGTCTCTGCTTTCTTAACATGGTGGATTTTCCTGATTGATTTTTTAAATAGCTCTATTTGGAATAGCAATTGAATATGTCAGGTAGATGCACCTTGAGATGCTTTCCATTTTATAACCAAGAGACACAGTGTCCAGAATACTATGAAGACTCGGGGTGTTTAAAATTGGGTGCTATGACTTCATCAGTTTCTGTGGGGAAACCCTAAATATAATCACTGCAAGAGAGAGAGAACACTTCCCCACTCAAACCTTCCTTGTATGAATTGAGGTTAAGAAATAATATTGATTGAATTGGGCTTAAGAAATAGTATTGATTCACAGTGGCATTATTACCATCTACATTTTTCGAAGGTTACTGGTTACTTATTGAGAAAAAATGTAGCTTGTATTCAATAACGTGCTTGACATATTCATTTAATGTGGCGTGTTCACCTAACTGCCCACTAGATAGCAGTATTAAAGCACAAATGACAACCTGTTGAATTTTAAGGAGGTTGGGGGGAAGAAAGAACTTTTATGAAGAGACTGCTGATTAGGAATCAGTTTCCCTGTTTAAAACACCAAATTTGTGTTTAGAAAATAAACAACTACAATTGTTCAAAAAGTTTGTGGAGGCCATTCTTTGCTCTCCTCAGAAACCAGAGTTCAAAATTACCTGCAAAAATTGATCCACGTCGCAAATTGACTGTCCCAAATACTAAATCATAGTTGTGTATGCCGCAGCCAAAACGTACAGACTAGCAAGAGCCCGTATGACAACAACGTAGGCATACACGTATAGTTCAACGCAGCCCCTATATGTCAAAAAAGGGAAGGGTATGATGACGCCAACCAATAATATGGAAGCCGTAATGATCCAAACGCCTCAACACGTTCAAAATGGACGTGTTAACAGGATATTTTCTGTCGTTAAGATGTACAAATTTAACATATTAATGCGGACGCCGAACTAGACCTTTTGGTCCAATCTGTGTTCCATAAAATATTTTCAACTCATGCAAATACCGAATTACCCGAATTTCGCGTTATTCCCGTCATTCGCATCGCCGAGCGTGAACAGACGCGTCTTTGAATTGACTTTGTAAATAATCCCGCCGCGCGAAAAATTCACTTCGCATTTGGTGTGAACACATCATCACAGTGATCGGGACACGTGCATTTTTCAACTCACGGTATCCCAGACAGAAACATTTTTAATGCCCTAAAAGCATAATTTTTGTATCAAATGTCATTGAATATATTATATAGACCTAATATAGTTGTTATTTCAAAACTCTTACATGTAGTTATTCTCCATGAATATCTTACATTATGTAATATGGGCATCCAGTTAATTTCAATTAGCCTAATAGCCCTTACAGGCAAATAACCACGTGACATTAATTAGCTAGCAAAACTTAAGTGAGATAAGTCAAAACTAAGAATAAGACACATAACTGATAGTATAATGTTTAAATGTTTAATGCAAATGTAAACGAACTTAATTGGAATAATTAAAGTGATTGAAATGTTAATTGAAATATTAATTCATAAATCACGAAAGGTAATATATTCATTAACATTAATTATATATGAATAATATAATACAATAATGAATAATAATTCATTAACGATGGAGCAACAAACATCAGATGTATGTAAAATAAAGAAATGTCTCAGTTTGGTGTTTGAGTGTGTGTGAAAACTAAATATTTAACGATGTACAAAACTATTTGGATAAACTATGTAGTTTCTTCTTTTCTCAGGCACAGTGAGTGACAGCCTCGTCTTCCTCACACAATTAGGCCACACCTGTAGCACAGCCATTCCCCATCTGGAGCATCTCTGCAGTCGACACAGACGAGGTGATGCCACAGCTCACAGGATTTGCGCTGCATCCAGTCATCCACCTCTGCCTCAGACCCTGGTGCTGTGATGTTCATGCACACCGCATGGTGGTCGCTGTTTTCAGCAAGAGGATTTCTCTCTCTTTCTCTTCTCTTTTCTTTCTATCCTGGCCCTTTTTCCTTCTCACTCTCTTTCCTGCTCTTCCTTCCTCTTTTTCTTCATCTCATCCATTTTCCTTCTCCGCAGCATCCAGGTTTTGCAGGATGACACTATATTCATCACTGGTGACGACCCTTGCTTGCTTGTCCGCACGAGAGGTCTTTCTTCAGGTGCATGTTTCACAAAATGGTCCAGCCATTTTAGAAAGAGCTCTGTGTTCATGTGTCCCTTCTCTGAATAGCCGTACAAGCTGTCTGTTGGACCATCCAGAGCATACACCACACTGGGAATGCAGCGAGGATAGATGATGAAGGTCAGAATCCTGGTCCCTGCTGCACTGACGCAGCAGGGCAGAGTTATGTGCTCCCTGGTGGTCGTCTGCTGGCGGTAAACAATGCCTCTTTCCCTTCTGGCACAAAACCTTCTCCTTGGACTTGAGCTTTTCACCAAAACCTGTTTCATCACAGTTCCATACAAGCGAGGCTTATTGTTGAGACTTCGCATATTAACAATATTTCCCAGAAGTTTGAAGGTCTCCAAACCCTCTGCTGTTGCCCCATAGACCCTGGCCTGATCTAGGGAGTCTGGTGTACTGCTGGTGAGCTCAGGGTGGCAGCCTTTGAAATGGGCCTGCCAGTTGTCGCTGAGGCCCTTCTGCACATTCACAAGTGTTTCAATGTTGCTGAAACAGCTTTTGATGATGTCCAAAGCCAGACATTTTATGATGTAAGAGGAAATCCATCATCTGCCATCCACACAATGTAGTCCACCATGCGTCCATCTCTTCAAGGGTGATTGCTCTATGTGGATGAGGACCACAATCATGTTTCCCTGCCTTGTGGTTAGCCAAGGTGGATTTAGGTACCCCATTGATCGTCGAGACTTTCCTCACATTTTCCCCTGATTTTACGCTCTGCACTGTCAGAAGAAGTGTTTCCCTGCTGTAAGCCTTTTCTCTTGTCCCTGACATTCTTCCCTAACAAAAGAAAACATGTTCCCAGAGTTACAAGTTATTTATTGTTTTCATCATTGTAACATTACATTGATATTGTTTGTATTATTTTTTATAACAGCGGAGAGAAAAGACACCCAGGACACCCAGGAAGGGAGAAATATGCTGAATCCTAACTCCTAGTCCACCAGGGAGGACCTCCCAGAACTGGATAGGAGGCTGCCCGTACTTAAGGAGCAGAAAAATATAATAAAACTAGAAATATCACCTTGCGATTGTATGCCTCCGACAACCAGTCAAGTTGCAGTTTACATCCATGTCTGTCCAGACTCATATAACATTTATAGTGAAGACTTTGAAGGAATTTAATAAAAAGGTATCAAGTGCATTTTCCTTGTATGTTCACATACTTGGCCAATAAAAGTGATTCTGATAGACCACAAAATTGTAGCCACAACAGTAGACAAAGCTTCAAATATGGATGTTACTGCAAAGAAGCTACAAATACTAAAACGTGGATACTTCAAACACATCTTCAACCTGGCAGCACAGAAGATTTATACAACCACCACAGTTTCAAGGTGGACACCCAAGATTAATGTCACTAATTCAGTATCCGACCAAATGTGAAATATGGTCACAATCTCCCCTTCAGTTCCTGAGTAATTGCCAGAAAAGTCAAGTGTTTGGAACACTGTGATGTCTGAAATACCGTCAAAGATGCTCTAAACCGTCTCCGATACCGTGAGACCATTACACGATATTTGGTGACCCATCAGATTTTGTGACCTGCAGTGTATGAAGAAGTACTGAGATCCTTTGCTTAAATAAAAGTATCAATACCACAATGTGAAAACACTTGATTACAAGTAAAAATCCTGCATTTAAAATCATAATTAAGTAAAGAAGTATTACCAGCTAAATTTACTCAAGTAAAAGTAGGATTTTAAATGCAAAGTTTTTAACTTACAATTAAATATTTCTGCATTGTAGTATTGATACTTTTACTTAAGGATCTGAGTACTTCTTCCAACACTGCAGGTAACAAAATACGGTGTAACACCGGCCAAAGCTAAGTAGGTTAACGTTAGCTCACATTAGCATGTAACGCTAACGTCATAGTTTGCGGTCAAAAATTAACTTTCTGTGACGTTCACATCATGTTGTTGATATTTCTTTGGTTAAATACAAGCGACATAACTCAACAGGGAAACTTCTTTGCTAGAAAAATATCATATTTGGACGTATTAACTTTAAGTACAATAAAAACATTAAGCTAACGTTTTTTTAAAAAAGCTCATTAACGCTGCTTACTAAAGAAAAACAGCCTGTTATTAACATTTTTCTTACAGTTTCATTTTTCTAGAACTGTCATTCACATTCATTAAAGTTGAGACGTTTTACAGCACCGATTTTAACCTAATGGCTGCATTTTAACAGTTAGAAGAAACACGGTCAACCTGTCATTGTTTACGGTTAGCAAATATATCTTTAATCACACTGTAATCAATATAGTAAATCAACTAACCTCGTGTCGGCGGAGGTTTGCCCTGATGTAGCCTGATATCCCTCCTGAGACATGTTTGCTCTTTTCTGTCGTTTGCACGCCGACTGAAGACTCTACTGCTGTTAAATGAAAGAAAAACCAAAACACCACTTTAAGGTATTTTCCTGAGCATCTAGTATTGTTATTGAGAGGAATATAAAGTGCCCTAAAGATGCTAACAAATCTTCATCATGAGCCTGACCGGGGAACTAACCGAAGATAAAATCATATCAACATCCAGGTCAGCAGCGGGTCAACTACAGCCAGTGTCTGGAGAAAGTGTCTACTGCCACCTACTGATGATGGTTGACTGGGTGACTGAGGGCTGCATTTTACTGCAACTGCCGCATATTAAAGACATTTAACTCCTAAATGACCTTCAGAGATAGATTACTCAGATTTCCAATACTACTAACCAGAATTTTTTTTAAAGTACTTATATAAATTAGAAGAAGTCAGATAACATGAGTCAAATACAGCTTCTCTCTCTCTGTCTCTTTGGTCGCTAATTTCATCTCTGATGGTTAAATATTTCTATGGCTGTTGTGTGAATTTATCTCCTGAACAAGAATGCAGCAGAGATCATATAATGTGATGTATGTAGTTTGCTTGTTGAAGTTACAGTGAGCTGTCTGGACTCACTCATTCATTTGGAATTGATCCAGTTTTTAATTGAGTGGTTGTTCAGTCACCTGTTGATGTTGTTTGATTAGTGAATGAATGTGCAGGAGGTCTAACTGCTGGCTTGTGACAATTTCTTCAGTTGCTTTTTAAGCTGAGTCGTATATTGAGTAATAAGCTTAAAGTAACATAAATAACAAGTGTTAACATGTCAGCTTTGTAGACTATATTTTTTATATAGATACGAGTGTGTAAGTCATGTAATTGATACATGCATTAGGCTAATACTTTTTTAGATCTGTGAATGTTTTTAGTGTTCAGTCTTTCTAGTGTTCAGCACTGATCTGTACCTGTATCACATTATAAGCTTTGTGGTACTTTATATATTTCTGTATACTAAGAAAATACATAGGAAATACATGTAAATCATGTGATATCTTGTCTGTTTTTGATGAGAAAATAAATCTGTTGTCACAATAGAACGTGGTCCAGGTATCATCGGATAATTCGCAATTCATTTGTAATTCAAAAACCAAAAAACGGTAACTCTGTTATTTGTTTCAAAACAAAAAAACGTTTTTGGTGTCAGAATTAACTAACGAAAAACCAATCAAACCCGGCTCGTTTTTGGTTTTTGCCGATTCGTTTTATCGTTATTCCTTTTTGGATTGAATATTGCACAGGTCTGTGGACATTCAGCCATTTCGTTTTTGCGTTTGAAACCAAAAACGGAAGTCACATGTTTTTTCATTTTTTCATTTCAAACCAAAAACGAAATCACGTGATCTATTCCTTTTTTGTTTCCCGACGAAAATCCAGAAAACCAAATTCAAAAGACCGTGCAATTTTGGTTTAGAAATCAAGTATTTTTGTCAGTTTTGTACGATAACGGAAGCGGCTACATTAGCCTACCCATGATCCTCAGCGACCGTTGCTATGGATCAAGACGCCAGCGACAGCCTTAACATATAGTCAGTATAACATTATGTAGTACTGCAGATTATTGGTCGGGATCAACGTACTTTACTGTACATTGAACTGTTAAGAAAATAATGTGTGCTATGGACAAAGAAACGAAGTGTATGAAATACATGAAGGTGACAAGAGAATAAATTAAACATAAATAATTAATAAATAATTACATTATGTAACAGTGAAGGTTGAATAAAATGCACAATCTAAAGTCCAGTTTGATGAAAGTGAAAGTGTAGGGCTTGTTGTTTTCATGCAAGTTATAGATATAAGTGTATGGATAGCAAATGCTTTATTGGCGCACGTTGATAAATAAACACATCTGAAGCGCAAGTCCGAGGATGTTTGATTTAGTACATGGAGCCGCCGCATGACGACGCGTCAATTACATGTCCCGGTAGCAGCCCCTCACTGTGGCTTAGGTTTTTTGTTTTGTCGAAATGAACTACATTTAAGTCAAAAAACTCCGCTTCAGTTAGTTCGTTAGCCATCGTGCATGGAGGAAGACTCGACGCTGGATTTCCTACATTTGTTTGAAAGCATGGGAGGTAGAGATGGAGGACGCACCGGTCATCAGCTGATTCATTCATCTGGATTGTGACATCATGGCGCCCACCACGTGTAAAGTAAAGAGTAGCGCTACAAACTTTATGGCCATAATAAAGTGTGCACACAACTTTGCGAGTGTAATTCCAATGCATTGGTCGCTAAAACAAAACTGATAAACTGAACTTTACCTCGTTGCTTTCATCTCGGATGTGCGTTGCGGTGTGAATTAGAGGACATATGGACGGTAAACCAGACGTGGCTGCCGCGGAGCAAGCGGCTGCTGCAGCCTCGGTGAAAGAGTGAAATGTTAATGAGCCAGAATCTGTAAAAAGTAAACGGTCTATTACATTAACACACAAAGCTCTTGTTGCAAAGGTGGAAAGGTTACAAAATGTAAGAAAAGACAAATTAAGTAAGGCTAAAAACCAAAGAAATGTAACTCGAGAGCTTATGCAGAGTAGTAATGCAAAAGAGATAAAACATACACTGGAAAAAAATGTGCTTTTGTGTGGGGAAGCCAAAGATGCTCATGTGGCTCTGCTGCCTTTAATGTCCACTGAAGAAAGTGACAAACAAAACACTTGGTTTGCTGCAAAAATGCTTATTGAAAATGGTTTAATTTCTGAGGTTGAAAAATGGTTGGCAAATGATCATTGTGGTGAGGATGGTGATGATGTTCACCCTGATGACAGCATATCAAATGTTGCCAGTAGACATTCTCACCAAAAAAGCACATGCAGTGGTAAAAGAAGTAACAAAAGTGGTAAAAGCAGTAATAAAAGTGGCAAAACCACAGCTTCATCTCGCATTAAGGCAGAAGCAGAAAGGGCTGCACTTCTCGCTAGAGCTGCCGCTTTAAAGGAAAGGCATGCTCTAGAGGCCCAGGAAGAGCAGCTGAGAAGAAAAAGGGAGCAGCTTGAGATTGATGCTGAAATAGCTGCATCCACTGCAAAGCTAGCAGTTTTTCAAGCTGCCTCAGAATGTTCCAGTAACTCACAAGCACCTTCTGATGGAATGAATTCTTACTTGCAAAGGAATGAAGAACAAAACCTAAATTCCAAAGGACTCAATCCCGCAGCAAACTCATTTAAATCATACACGTGGAGTGCAATGCCACAAAGCAGCTTCTCAGTAGCCCAAAAGGATTCAAGTGCACTGAACGCACCCTCCTGAGGGAAAAACACATCAGGAGACAAAGTGGAAAAAGGAAACAGAAACATCTGGAACAATGCAGTATGGAGATACACAACAAAACCTCTCTCTGCCAGTCAACAATGTGCAGCCTGCATCAGTGGAGCAACAGCATTTAAATTCTGTACCAGTACAAGGAGACCTGTGCACCATAATGCACCGACAAAATGAAATCACAGCAGCTCTGGTTCAACAACAGCGCTTAATGTCCTTGCCTTCTCGAGGCATTCCAGCATTCGACGGCGATCCTCTTCAGTATAAAACCTTCACAAGAGCTTTTGAACATAGTGTGGAATCAAAGGCTAGCAAAGCTGACTGCCTTTATTTTTTGGAGCAATTTACAAGGGGGCAGCCCAGAGAATTGGTGAGGAGTTGTCAGCACATGATTCCTGACAGAGGTTATCAGCTGGCTAAAGAGCTTCTCCAAGAACACTTTGGAAGCCAATATAGGATTGGTGCAGCCTACATGGAGAAGGCTTTGGCTTGGCCTGCAGTGAGGGCAGAGGATGTGGGAGCACTGCAAACTTTTCTCTATTTCTGCAAAGTTGTTGCAATGTAATGGAGGAACTTCAATATGTGCAGGAGCTGGACATGCCAACTAACATGAGAGCAATCATGATAAAGTTGCCATTTAAGTACAGAGAAAAATGGAGGATACAGGCACATGAAATACTGGAGAGGTACAATTGCAGAGCTTGCTTTAAAGACATTTATCGAACACCAAGTTAAGATCATTTCTGATCCACTTTTTGGGGACATCCAAGACACGATAAGTGGTTTGCCTGCAGTAAAGAGTGTTAACAAGTTCAAGCCACATTCAAAGTTGAGCAAGGTCAGAGGTTACAGCTTCGCCACAGTTACTGTAAGTGATGCAGCCAAGGGATGTGGAGCTCAGTTCCACAAAGGCTGGACTTAAAGGGAATCATTCAAGAAGCATGTGTTTGCTGCTCTCAGTTTCACAGACTGGAAGAGTGTCCAAAACTGAAAGGGAAAAAGCATTGGGACAAAATTGACTTTTTGAAGGAAAAGGGGATGTGTTTTGGCTGCCTGGGTAGTGGACACAGGAGCAAGGATTGCGACAGGCGCTTAACTTGCAAATATTGTGGTCAGAACCATCCTACAGTGCTTCATATCTCTGGAAAGATAAGAGCTATCGCAGAAAGTGAACACACTAAGGGCACAGCACATGTTAAACCACCTGCATCAGAAACTTGTGGACATACAGGGGCCGGAAAGGAGGATAGCATTTTGCCTATCTTGCCAGTTCAGGTTAAATCCATCAGGGGAAGCAAGATAATACAAACATATGCGTTCCTGGATCCTGGGAGTACGGCTACTTTCTGCTCAGAACATCTTATGCAAAGGCTGAACATTACTGATAGGAAAACCAGTTTCCTTTTGTGCACTATGGGACAGGAAAGGGTTGTTTCAACTAGCACCCTGAATGGTTTGGAGGTAGCTGGTCTTGGCGGTAACAGCCTCTACAGTCTCCCAGAAGTATTCACACAAAATAAAATGCCTGTGACCACCAGTAACATTATCACACAGGGAGAATTGCAGAAATGGCCATATCTCTCTGATGTACAGATCCCATGCATTGATGCTAATGTTGACCTGTTGATTGGCACTAACGCCCCTAAGGTATTGGAACCATGGGAGGTCATCAACAGCAGAGAGAATGGCCCATATGCAATACGAACTGTACTTGGCTGGGTAGTTAATGGTCCCCTTCGAGATGGAGAGAGCAGCAGGCCTAAAACAGGATTCTCGGTGGCTGCTGTCAATAGGATTTCTGTCTGTAAGCTGGAGGAAATGCTGAGCAACCAATACAGTCATGACTTCAATGAGCGAAGTTCAGAGGAACAAGGAGTGTTGAGAGAAGATATTAGATTCTTAAAGATGATGGATGAGTCAACACAGCTGCAGGATGGACATTACAGCTTGAAATGCCCTTCAGAAAGGACCAGCTTTCGCTTCCTAATAACCTTTCTATGGTTAAGCAAAGGCTGCTGGGATTAAAGGGGAAGTTAAGGAAAGATGAACTATTCCACAAGGAATATACCAGCTTCTTCACTGATGTAATTAAGAACGGCTATGCAGAGAAAGTGCCTCAACATCAGCTGGAAGGTGAAAATGGAAAGCTCTGGTATATACCCCATCATGGTGTACGCCATCCCAAAAAGGGTACATTGCGTGTTGTGTTTGACTGTTCAGCTGAGTTTAAAGGAACTTCACTCAACAGCCAGCTGCTACAAGGCCCAAATCTCACTAGTTCACTGTTGGGTGTTCTAACCAGATTCAGACAGGAGCCAGTGGCGTTTATGGGAGACATTAAATCTATGTTTTACCAAGTTAGGGTGGCTGAAGAGGACAAAGACTTCCTGCGCTTATTGTGGTGGCCTGAGGGCAATGTGATCCACGTTTGCAGGATGGATTTTGAGAGTTGGAGGACGATTGAGTAAGGCTGCTTTGCCAGAAGAGACTAAGCATCCACTCATTCTGTCAAAAGATCAATACATCTCCATGCTCATATTGAGGCATATTCACCAACAGGTGGGTCATGGAGGAAGAAATCACACTCTGTCAAAGCTGCGCAACAAGTTTTGGATAACAAATTCCAATGCAGCTGTGAGGAAAATCATATCACAATGCGGCTTCTGCAGGCGACATAAAGGAAGAGTAGGCGAGCAAAAAATGGCAGACCTACCGAAGGAAAGGCTTCTTCCTGATCTCCCTCCCTTTACAAATGTCGGAGTAGATTACTTCGGGCCTTTGGAAGTAAAGAGAGGTCGAAGTCTCTGTAAACGTTATGGTGTCATCTTTACCTGTCTTGCAAGCAGAGCCATTCATCTGGAAGTAGCTCCATCCCTGGACACTGATGCATGTATTAATGCTATTCGAAGGTTCATCAGTTGAAGAGGACAAGTGTCCCGTATGCCTTCAGACAATGAAACCAATTTTGTGGGAGCACATTCTTCTGATGAAAGGGAAAACCAGTCATGTCACCTGGACTTTTTAACAAGGATGATGTATATGTGAAAAGGAGATGGCGACAAGTTCTACAGGTAGGTTAATGTCTAGTCTTCAGAAAGGTTTACAGATTCAGAGTCTGTTCTCCAAACTGGTTTACAGGATTAAGAACAACACTTTTAAACTGGTTTACAGGGTTCAGTAAACAGTGTTTGAACAGTCGACGTACCAGTCAGTGATCACACATATAATGATGGTTCCCAGGTAATTTTTCTCAACACTGTATAACCTCAGTATCTGTGGCACATAGGATATTTACATGTAATTTTCCACTTACTTAAATGTGTTATTTTTATATGTATGCACTTTATTTTGCGTGTTTACAGACACCCATCATTCAATTTCATATGTTTCTATTTTGAGTGTAAAAGGCACAGTATAAAGCTGTGAGCCTGCGCTGCGTTCATCAGTTGGCAGTTAACATATGAACCAGTAAAGCCACTGAGTATCAGCTGACTCACATTGTTTTTTCCATTTATTCTTTCAGAATAAATCATTTTATAAATATGTCACCCCTTGAGTCAGCTTGTAGTCGGGTGTAGTTTGGGTGTAACATATGCACATAAAATGTATGGAAAGTGCCATACAAAATATGTTTCATGATACTTACATTTTGTTGAATAGAGATGTTTTTTCAGTGGATAGCGAGGTTTTACATGTGTGATGACATCGCTCTAGTGATAACATCTTTGTTTTTCTTCTTTTCTTTCTTTCTCATTTCTAAAGTCAATGGTTAACATGAGGACAGTATTCTGCCTCCTCTCCTCTTTATGAAAATCCCCTGACGCTCGCTGCAAAGGACGACTCGACTCACGATAACTAAGGACACACGGCAGAAGCTGTGGTGGAAAAATACAATATGTATACTTAAAAACAATATGTTATACTTATTCTGATACTGTTCAACTTATACTTACACTTTGGTGATGTTCTATGATCCTGTGTATAGGTGTAACTACTTTGCAGAGATAACAGAGGCCAGCAGCACCTGACCATTAAAAGGAAAATGATGGATTTTGCATGTGTGTAGAGATAAGAAAAGATTGCCAGCTGCCAGCAATAGTGAACTGTGAGTGTAGAGATAACTGAAGAGGGTATAATAATTGACCGCTCAGAACATAACTTTATACTTTACCTAAGACAGCTCTCTGTAACTGTTGCTGGTACTGTACCCGCTTGCAAGTTATTAAACCCAGGAAGACATCCTCTGGTTTGAGAGTCTTTTATTACAGAAACTGCCACCACAACCCTCATCTACCTGAGCAGGTAAATAAACCAGCAGCAGCAGCAGTTTATTCTGATAATCTGGTTTCACTGTGATGCACTTTTCATCTGGTTGTTTCTTTTCTTTTCTACTGCAGTTTGTGGTGACAAGCAGATTGTTGGAAACAGCGTTGAAGGTGAGCAACTATTTAGATAATAGTTTGTCAGCTTGTTGGAGGACTAAAACTTTGTACAACTTCAGACTAACCGACGACTGCGAGCTGCTTCTTTGACATTTTAGATTTTAACCCTTGTGCCTCACTTTAAAATACTATCAATACAGCACATTAGTGACCTAGAAGGTCCCCATCAAAAACTGCCATGAAAATAGTGTTTATTATTTTTCACTTTCACTGAGTTAATTCAGTGCTGTCCTGATCATAACTATCAAATATTAATTCATTTTCATTTTTTTAATCCTTTAAATGCCTGTTTTTGTGATGATACCACTAATTTTTATAAAACAAAACACAAAAATTGAAATGTTTTCTATATACTATTTTTTTATTCTATTTTTTGATTATCACAGTCTGGGAAATATCAATGATTACCAACAACAGTGATATTTATGCATTATTAATTTTTGTGCAGTATAAGATTATGCAATTTTATATAATCAGTATAAGTATAAGTTTAAGTTAAGTATAAGTTTAGAATCTGACCTGTTAACTTACCCCTGGGCCGCACTGGATGTGTGTCACTGAACTGCTGCTGTCTCTCACGCTTGCAGCGTCCACACTGGAAGCGTGTCTGCTGCGGCGCTTCTGCCACTGGCAGCCCTATCTTTCTCGTTTTCCCTGTCCATTTCTGCTGAGAACCGCGCGCTTCACGCGGAGAAAATAGGCGAGACCTCGAATCTCTAGATGAAGCGACGCAGCAGCCTCGCGTGAGACGCGCGTGACCTGCTCTAACTTGTTAACATGGGCGCCGAAATGAAAAGCAAGAGGTTCCGCGACGCACACGCGCTGCTCACGCATCCAGTGTGGCCCAGGGGTTGTGAAGTGTCCTGTTACCCTTCAAAGTTTTTACTTCCTAATAGCATATTACCTTATTTTGCTCTATAAATACATGCATCAATACATCACTTCAACATTTATTTTTCAAAATTTAACATTCAGAAATGTGTGTGTGTGTGTGTGTGTGTGTGTTTGTGTAAGAAATGCATAGCCCCAGAGCTGGCCGTAATCATAAATTTATCTATGACTGCAGCTACATAAACAAACTGATGGTTTAGGGTGCCTTGTTTGGTTTTTACCCTGCTGTGTCTTTGCGGCACTGCAGGTTGTTATATTTGGATGGAGTGCATGTATGAGTGTGTATGGGCATCTATGTAATCGGGGGCTTTGAACTTACTTTTCAAAGGGGGGGGGGGGGGGGGGGGGGGGGGCGGTGGGGCGGTGAAGGTGTGTGTATATATGTGTGTGTCTCTGAGAGAGGGAGAGAAAGGAATAATGTGACCTGCAGCCCATATAAATTACATTTCTAGCTGCGCGTACACACACACACACACACACACACACACACACACACACACACACACTAATTGGACCCTTGGACATCCATATCAATACAAACACACCATTTTCAGATGAAAATAGTGTGTTTGTCCTGCAAAATTTGATAATGCCTGACATAGCCCCTAGTGCAGATTTTTAGCTCCACTGCTGGTCAGACTCTGAGAGCAGAAAAATCATCAGGACGTTTGTTTGTTCATACTGGCTGTAATGAATTCTGCAGCCTGTGGGGGACACTAACATCACCTTGCTTTGTTACTGTTGTTGTTCTTCATCATGTTGTGATGCTGCTGTACTGTTATTAACACTGCAGATGTCTGTCTGGTCTTGGATGCTGCTGGTGCTCCTGCTGCCTGCTGCAGGCAGTTTGGATGTTAAGAACTGGCTGACTCCTATTGTAGAAATCATCAGGACAGAGTGAGTGGACTGACACTAACACATTCTGACTCCATTTATCTTATTTAAAATAAGAAACAGAAATCAAAGGCTCAGTTCACCTTAAAACAATTATCTTTTGGCAGGTACCGCATAGAGGATCAGTTTTGTGTGGCTGTAAACATCCAAGTAGACCAGAACCCAAAGGAACTGCTCGACGTCCTCCAGTACGATCGATATGAAAAGGTTGAAAAAGTCATGAAGGATAATGATGATCTGTACATCGGCACCAAGGTGGTTGCAGCTAAACCTCATGATGGACATGCAGAAGTCCGTGTTCTGCACAACATGGATGGCTTGTTTCCCCAAATTGAAGATAACTTCCTGGTCTTCTACACATACCTCTCCCCATGTGCACCACAATGTGCAAATCCACATGACGACAGAAATATCCTTAACGACATTGAGGAAATCACTGGCCCAAAATATTTGGGAGAACGACACGCCCTTGTGTTTGGGAAACCGTGCACTCGTTTAAAAAGATGCGATATTACCAGGGAGCAGTTAGAAAAATCCTTTATAAATCTGAAAGCAAAAGGTTTCACAAACATATTCCGTTGTTACTTTCAAAATGATGTCTATCAGTGCCACAGCTGTTTCTCAGATCAAAATCAAAATGTATCTGAGGTCTGTCTTGAGGGAGCCGAGTCACAGCAGGGAGGAAGTGCAGGCAGCAGTCAGGGTGTGAGTACAGGAGGAAAGAGAGGCTCCGCTGAAGGCACAAGCAGCAGTGCTGCTGCAAAGAGACAAAAAGGTCCAAAGTGACCACGACATGAGCATCAGCAGCAGTGGAGGCAGCAGTGGAGGCAGCAGTAGAAGCAGCAGTAGAAGCAGCAGTAGAGGCAGCAGTAGAAGCAGCAGTAGAGGTTAAAGGAGTCCTTGAGTCTGATGTGATTCAGCTGATTTATTAGAACCTGAACACAAACCCAGAGTCTTCCTGAGAGAGATTATATATGCTTAAAATGCAGTCATTTCTTTTCCTTTAACAAACACTGTTGATTCAATTATTAAATTACAGAAACTGAAAGTCAAGTGTTGTAAAAACAAAGACTTACAAAAATCATGTAATGTGTACTCTCGACTGAATCTTTACCTGAATAAAGCTCAGCTTCAGCATCCAACCTGCTGTCTGTGTTTTACTGCAAACCTTCATCTGAAAAATTAGCTTCATACATGACTAAATGGTTTTGGCAGATATGTTTGTCTGTGTCAGGTCTGAATTAGACACATAAACTTTATATAGTTAGCATCATTACTTTGTATGCTTTTCTAAACTCCACCCCAGTTCTTTGATTAATTAATTCACAACATCATAACATCGATGAACATTCTGATGATCAATTATTGAAACTGTGTGATATAATCAAACTCTTTGATCAGGCTTCAGACACATTTTGGCCAATAGATTTTACACCAACTTTCATCATCTGTGTTTATCTTAAAAGTATGTTCAATATATGCTCAAAATGAACCACAGTTACTCTGAAGTATACTTATATTTAATACGGCTGCACCATGATTCAATATTAAACTTGTGTATTGTGATGTATTGTGTCATATGAAGTTTTCATTTTATAAACTTCTGCTGCACAAATGAATGATTAAAAACAAAAACGTTTGTTACTCAAAGTTTTGATTTACACATTTAAAATGTTCCGTCAGATGTCACAGTGAAGCAGTCCAAGCATCACTTTCTTCCCTCTGGACTACCACAAGGATATATGCCCCTTCTCTTCTCCATATAAACCTCCTCCCTCAGTCCAATTATGAGCTCACATGTTTTTTGTTGCCACTACTCTGCTGGTGACTCTTAGTTCTGTTCTGTTAACTGTTTTACTGTAGACTAGTGCAGTACCGGTTCAAAACGTACCTGTTCGGAACGGGACGATTTCTCAATACATAGAGAGAGTTGTGCCCGTCCCCTAAATGTCTCTCATGCAGACTATCGGTAGACGGTATAGTTTATTGACGCTCATTAAACACCTCACACGCAGAATATCTGGAGACTAAAATTTTGAGTTGAGCTGAAGTTGATCGGATGAACTGTAGTGCCCGTTCAAAACATGCCTGAGAAATCCTGCACTATGTCTTGAACATACATACAACGTTCCCGTGTGTGAGGAACAAGAATAGTTTAACTCTCTAAACTTTTTCAATTCATTCTCTATGGTAGTTCTTATCACTATGGATGTAGTCCCACCTCCGACCACAACGTGGCACTGCCCTTATTTCCGTTAGTTGACTCCACAGGCAGAAGAAGAAGCAAATTAACATTATTTATGAGGTATTTTTATATATTTTTCGAGAACCTCACATCCAAACAACTTCAGACATCCACACTACACTTCCTCGTTTCCCCAGCAATCCACCCACCAGGTATGAAGTAGATCGGATGAATGGTTCTGGAGATATGCGAAGCACAAACTTACATACATACAGACAGACAGACAGAGATTCCTTGCGTTATATGATAGAGAGGTGACTGAATGAACCATGTGCGATGCTTCCTTTCTCTGAAAGAGACTTAAGAAGGAACAGTGACCACTCCCAGCAGGAAATCTGCAGATGGGGTGGAAATTTTAGCTTGTGGTGGCAGGTGGCCTTAAGGTGAAAGAAGCAAGCTTGTGACCGGAAGGTTGTTGGTTCAATCCTTGGACCATAGGGCCATCAGCCTCGATGCTCACAGGTGCCCTGGCAGGCCTAGATGAAAAACAGCTTGTTTTTTTTGCCAAAGAGGAGCACCGAGATTCATTGAAAGGTTCCATCAACTCCTGGAGCTTGACGGTGAGGCCATCCACGCCATACACACTTTGCTCCAGGCCGTGCCTGAGAACGCAACATACCAGGCAGTCCATCTGACTGTGGTTTTTGCTGGTGAGCTATGGCATGGCGGACAGCATCTCCTCCCTCTTACAGTCTCTCTGTATCTCTATCTCAAAGCCCAGCCACTCAAACATTGTGAGCAGATTTCCTGGAAGACACACGGATATGTGTAAATACATGCAAATATGCTGCAGTATGTCCACACATGGAGCAGGGCTTGAATACTGTTTTCATTTGAAATTTCCAGAGTTAATCAAACTTATTTTCATCAATCATGATCCCCTCTTGCTTTCTGAGAGCCCTTTTGGGATCAGGGAAGTTGTAGTTGTTTATTATCAAGCAGATACCTCTCATTGCTGAATCATTGGATATGTTCCCAAATCCTACAGAGATAAATCAATGACCCAGAGTAAATAAAAAAGTATTGTTATGTGAAATGTGCTTTATGCATCATGTACATGTTTTGCCAGACAATATATATAATTGTGCAAGACTAAGAAATAGTCAGACACCTCATTGCTTGTGTTTGTAGTCTGAAACTGTACAGGGCGAAAGGTCCTCCGTTTAGTGGAAGTCTTGTCTTCTTGAGACGGCAACATTTGTAACATTTCACATTGCTGTAATCATCATAATGACTGAATCCTGGTATACTCTCACCTCAGGCAATAGCTGGAATTCTTCAGAAAAGAAAGAAAAAGTTTATTCTTTCAAAACAAATGTTACACAGTGCTTCACAAGGCAATAAAAACAGAACCAATTAAATAAATGTAGAGGCAGTAAGAATAACTATTAAGACAGAACAGTGCTAAGGGAGATCAAGAACAAATACAATTATGGAATATTACAGAGATGAAATAAGGTGATAAAATCAAATAAAAACAATACAATAAAATCCAGTAAAAACTGGTAAAAACAAATAAAACAAAAACAAAGATGTGCACACATGAATACACACATACATACATAAATATCTACACAGAAACAGATATGCGTGTAGAGGTATACACACACACACACACACGCACCCCACATTGGTACATCACAAGAATGCCATCCTAAAAAAGTAGGTTTTTAAGTGTTTTTAAACACTGACACAGATGTCGACAGTCTGATGTCTATAGTAAGTGCATTCCAGAGTTTGTGGGCTCTGACAACAAAAGCCCGATCCCCTCTGGTCACAGAATTTGACCTGGGAACAATGAAGTGTTCATTTGCAAAATCAGATATCTTCATTTTTAGTCATTTTCATAAATCATGTTTTTTTTGATTGTGCATTCCAGGTAATATCAGTCAGATTGCAATTGGGTTGTTTTGATTAAATAAAAATAATTCAACAAAATACAATTAACTTACAAAATTAAACTTTATTGAAAAAGTGTTGTTTTTTTCTTTCGTCCAAATCATCCATCTTTTAAGATGGACTTTAAAGTTACACTGAAATTTGCTTTCAGACATCTCCAGCTCAACATAGTCGATATATTGCATCACCTGACCTTAACACTGTGCGCTGATTCACTGAACAGATTTATCGGGCTCTGTTCAAGAACAACACCGGCATTTAACGTTTTCTGCTGTAAATTATGAATTTGCAATGCTTTGACAATGGACAAAGAATGGTTTTGTGATAAAGTTAAGAATGTGCAATGTGTTAAGAATAACTCAGTGAGCCCTGCATCTGAATTTAAAAGGTCATTTGTCACTTTGAGGAGAGCTGCCTCTATGCTGTATGTAAAACGAAAGCCTGATTGGAATTTATCTAGAATTCATTCATCCAGAATTTTCATTTAAAAGAGTTCATCAACTGATTGAAATCTATTTTCTCAAAAATCTTTCATAAAAATGGCAATTTAGATATTAGGCCTATAGTTGGCTGGATAAACAGGGTCAAGGTTTGGTTTTTTAAGAGGGGTTTTACCACAGCACGTTTTAAACTGGACAGAAAGTTTCCAGTGACTAGAGAGCTATTAATAATAGAAACAATAGAGGGACCCACAGTATCAATAATCTCTGTGAGAAAACTAGTGCAGTGCCTGTTCAAAACGTGCCTGTTTGGAACGGACTGATTGCTTGGCCTCTGGCCGCTACTTCAACACATAGGAAAATCAATACAGTTGATGTGAGGTGTGAATGAATATATACACCAACAACATGAAAGAAACTAAAATTCTATTATACACTGATGTTATAAATAATAAGTACTCTAATACAATGTTAATATAATAAATGTTCTTTTCTCATTTCAAGTAGCCTAAAATAAGGGCTGCATTTAAAAATAGAGCAATGTGCACCATAAAATAAAGTGGATCGATCATATTAGGCTCTTAGATCGTTCCTATTTTTTGTGCCTTCAGTTCGGATTTGAGTGGGTATGTTTGCTCCAAAGATTTGTGCTTTGTCTGAAGTGGTGCTTCACAATCGCCATGGTCTCAGAACATATGACAAACTGGTTTTGAACTGCCTGTGGAAAGTACTGCCTTCATTTTACACACGTAACTACAGTCATCGTGTATTGGGCTCTGAGTGCTTACATAACGCAGAGAAGGATTGACGACACAATTGATAGTATTGAATAACACTGTTGGGTTATGAGTCTGCATGGTCTGCAACTAGATTTGCAAAGAAAGCCATTCTTGCATCCTTAACAACTACTTGATATGAACACATTAAATATTTGAGATTGTCAAGAGATGACTGTAATTTATCAGATTTCCACTTTCGCTTGGCTTTTCAACATTGTCTTTTTTCATTGTTAGTGTGCTCATTAAGCCATGGACATGCATTTGGTTTGCATTTCTGAGGCTTAAGAGGTGCAGCAGAATTGAGAATGGTGGAACAATTTTTATTCCAGTGCGTAACCAAGTCATCAGTGTTACATAGAATAGCTGTGGTGTAAACCTCGGGGCTGGATGCAAGAAAAGTCTCTGAAAACTGAGCTGTGTGAACAAGCAGTGAGTGAAATTTGAAATCAACAGTCTGGTGTCTTTCCTGTTCGGATTAATTCCATCTCTTCTGTACAAGTCAGTTCTGGTCCAGAATGCATCAAAATGGCAGATGAAACCAATATGGTAGCTGTACAGAAATTCATCAACCAATTATGAAGGCTGTAGTGGCCGCTAAATTTCTCACAACCTCCCCTTAGTGTGGGGATGGGCTCAGACACAATACAATACTTGCCCAGACTCTTAGTAGTTGAGCATAGAGACTCAAAAACCTGTTGATGAATTGTTTTAATTTGATGTCATTAGTATCCACATGGACAATAACTGTGTGAGCAGAAGGATGTAAGTAAATAAGGGCAGGGATGTGTTCCATAATATCAAGAACTTTTGAGCCAGAGAAACAGTAAGTGGTTTCCTTAGGGATTTCCATAAGCCTAACAATGGAATCTCCAACAACTAGGAACTCTGGGTTCCCATCCTGACAGCTGCCATCGTAGATAGTTGGTTTGTATGGCGAGTGGTGCTGTGTGGGCTTACCGGCAGACAGTGGAGGTGCCGGCAACTGAGAGACCACAGGATCACAAAGACGCAGTGAGGCCCAGGCATGTTTGCGGGGCTTCCTCGGTGCGCAGAGCGGATATTTCCATAATAAGTGTCCTGAGGGAGGGTGGCTTTTCCAGGTGAAACTTGTGTGAATAAAGACTGAGGAGAAATAAGGGCAGGAGTCACCTGGTTGATCCATGAGACCTGCAAGTGATCCAAAACCATCTTCTAATCATCTAATCCTCAGCGGATTAACACTGGGAAAGAGATCCATCTTCCTCCTTTCACCATTTTGAACTGCTTGGCTCTCCATACCACTCTTGCCCCCATCGTTTCCAGCCACATGCATAGCCATAGGCCTATGCATGCCAGCCAGGGAGCCGGTGTTTTGGTTTAACAAGTGACCCTCTTAACTGGCAACTTTCTGCCGAATGAGTTATGGTTGCTTGTAGTGACGGCAGCTGTTGAAAACACTAACAGAACACTTAGGTGTCCTCCTAAAAGCCATATCAATTTTACTTTAATCAATACATACTTACCTGTGTTAAGTATCTACGCTAACCATTTACATAAGTTAAATTGTGCTCAGCAAGAAGGATTCACCTCATAATGTTTCTTATAATGTGGGAAACAAAACGTAGCACCTAAGTCGGCAGTGCAGCTGTAGCCTATCTTGGGATTTTATACAGTTATCTTCAATTGGAAAGTGGCCCAATTCAACCAATTAACCTACTTGGTCATTGTGTACACACAATATGTTCAGTTTGTGGCTAAATATAGTGTAAACTGTGTGGTCACATAGCCAGTAGCCACCTGGTTTGTCCAGCCTACTGTCTGCTTAACTTGTGACTATCAGTGTGGATACTGCAATGAGATTTGGCGTTTTACTCTCATTTACTCTCGACAAGCAAACATTTAAAAAGATTAATCTCAGAGAAATAAGTGAAGTAATGTGAATGGCTCTTATTGGTGACACCATTTAATTTACATAATGTAAGACAAAAAGGACCAGACAAATATATACTGTATTGAACATTAACTTTAAGAGAATTTAAGGCTTTTACAAGGACCCCCACAGCTTCTGTTTGTGTTTTCAACAGCTGTCGTCACTACAAGCATCCGTAATGCATTCAGCCTAAAGTCATCAATTAACACGGTCACTTGCTAAACCAAAACACCGGTTAATTCCAAATCGGCCATACAGGAATACAGCTCTTCCTGCTGTTCAGTAAGTTCTCTGATCAGACTTTCACTAGATTGGAGCTCAGTCTTTAGTTTTAAGAGCTCAGTAATTGAGGCCATGTTTATTGACAGTTGATCATGTGTGGAGTAAGGTTTATTTCAAGTCTCTGGAGTGAAGCCACAGTGGTAGTAGCTCCAGGGCATTACCTTGCCTGGGTATCCATGGTAGCGTGTACAGGTGCAAAACAAAGTCAAACTGTCGGAAAAGTTATCCTGTAGTGTGATCCAATGGCTTGCTGTATAGTCGAGATATTTGGATTGATAATTGTGATTATCAACTCTCTTACTTTTCTCTGTGAGGTTTTCTCGTACGATTAAGACAGGAATAGTTTCAGTCCTTGTCTTCAGTCAGGCGGCAGCAGCAGCTGGAAGTTTTTCTGAACCAGCTCGAGAAGCAGTGGTCCTCTTGGAGGGCTGGAGGTGTTTCCAGTTGCCTGACAGATGCTGGGGATGGAGAAAAAGAGTGATCAGAGAGGGGACTACACACACACACAACTATTAGGATCATAATTCTCTGCAAAATGTTTAAAAATGTGTTCAGTGTGAGTGCGTTTACATGAGCATCAATGTTGCATTTTTATAGTATTACAATTTGAGATATTTTAATTATTACAATTTAAAAATTAAGATATGAAAATTCAAATACTGATCATTTGAAAAAAACACTCACTGTTACAAAATGATTGCTGTCATAAAAGAAAATCATAAAATACTTGTTTATCTATTTAAGACAGATATATACTATGACTTAGTCACTGAAGGTATTAAAAAAGAAATCTCAAGCAGCAACATTTTTCTAAACTGTGTAGCCAGTGTATTGGACTGAGAGCTCTCATGTTAACCAGATACAGAGATATGAGCAGGTAAACAGACAGAGTACTCTCTACAGTACCTGGTATTTCCTGGTATGTATGAGTACTTTCAGCATATAAAGATGGAGGGACCTGATAAAAAAACAGAACAGAACAAACAGATTTTAGATTGGCTGTAGTAAAAAGAATAAAATATCAGTAATGTGATCAAGAATGCAGGTTTGATTTGGAAAGTGGTGGGGACATAAATTTGGCAGGTGGTCTGGGGGTCCTGCCCCAGAAAATCTAGGATTTTTTCATTGCATTCCCTGCAATTCTACACAATATGGCTATATAATAGATAAAAAACCAATGCCCATTTCCTTGGTATATTATTATTCACTATCAGCCAATGAATCTAAAATACATCAACAAAAGAGCAATATTTTTTATGATGCACATATATATGGTACATTATAAGTATACTGTATAAACATTTAAATGTGTTATGACACCAACTACAAGAACCTATTATAATTTATTAATCATATTAATAATGTTTTATAAATATTTGAAGCAGGAATACACTCAGACAACACCAAAGCTCACAGTTGAAATGCTTACCTGGTCGTCTCTTTCTCCTCTCTCTGTTGGGACCGGGTTCTCTCTCTCTGGCCTTCGCTGTCTGCCTCTATATGTCTCTGATGCCTGTATGGACAATCACTAATGACTACACTGTCACTGACAATCATATTGTGGCTCTATAAGATAACATTGCAGCTCACAGTTGAAATGCTTACCTGGTCGTCTCTTTCTCCTCTCTCTGCCGGGACTGGGCTCTGTTGCTGTGTCTCTCTATGTCTACCTATATATGTCTCTGATGCCTGTATGGACAATCACTAATGACTACACTGTCATTGACAATCATATTGTGGCTCTATAAGATAACATTGCAGCTCACAGTTGAAATGCTTACCTGGTCGTCTCTTTCTCCTCTCTCTGTTGGGACCGGGCTCTGTCCCTCTGACTCTCTCGGTCCTCCTAAATATGTCTCTGATGCCTGTATGGACAACCACTATGTAATACACTGTCATTGACAATCATATGACTGTATAACAACATCACAGCTCATAGTTGAAATGCTTACCTGGTCGTCACTTTCTCCTCTCTCTACTGGGACTGGGCTCTGTCCCTCTGACTCTCTCGGTCCTCCTAAATATGTCTCTGATGCCTGTATGGACAATCACTATGTAATACACTGTCATTGACAATCATATTGTGACTGTATAACAACATCACAGCTCACAGTTGAAATGCTTACCTGGTCGTCTCTTTCTCCTCTCTCTGCTGGGACTGGGCTCTCTCTCTGTCTTCCTCTATCTCTCTCTGAGGCCACTCTGTTCATGTACTTAGAATGAGCGATGGGAGAAATTGGTTTAAAATAATGCTCAAATCACAAGGATCTGCTCTGTGAGGTAACATTACAGTTCGTAGTAGAGCTGGGCAATATATCGATATTATATCGATATCATAATATGAGACTAGATATCGTCTTAGATTTTGGATATCATAATATTATGATTTGGCATAAATGTTGTCTTTTCCCATTACAGTAAAGTGATGTAACCAGGCTGTTCTAGCTGTTCTTTGATTTACCTTTACCTACTTAGTCATTATATCCACATTACTAATGATTATTTAACAAAAATCTCATTGTGTTAATATTTTGTGAAAGCACCAATAGGTAATCAGGTCATTTAAGTAATCAGAAAAGTGATAGGGACATATCCCCACTGTCCCTACCATAAATTACACCCATGAACACGACAAGTAACACAGAAGAAATGTGACAATAATGTCATGATAGAAATCTGGCATGCAACTCAGCAATATCAAAGAATATACCTGGTTTTGTTCAGGACCCTCTTGTGCTATAGGGCCGTTGAACCTCTCTGTAATTTAAAATGATAATAAAACAAAAGTTAAGTGATTTACGGACGAGTTAATCAGAAAATATTAAAATTGCATGGAACTGAAGTCTTAATTATACTCAGCAAGAAAGACAAAAACTATTACAGAATTTTCGTATTCTACCCCAGTCCTTGCTTCCCTGACTTCAAGTCTGTGTGTGAGTGTGTGTGTGAGTGTACTGTACATCTTGCAGGCCCTGTCAGGTGATCACCACTCCCTGTCTGCACAGTTTTTAATCTTTGTTCCCGCTCTTCCTCCTTCAACCTGTTTGTTCAGTGTAAAGTTTCTGTAGCTTACCCTGCACTTCTTCAAACCGGTTGATCTTTTCCTTCAATATGGGACAGACAGACTCGATAATGCTCCTCAGTAAAGTTAGATTGGTACTGCTGAGAAGGTCCTTGTGCTCCATTTCCTGGAAGACTTCCAGTGTAGTCTGAAAAATTAGGCAAATTACACTTAATCTTACCATAAGGCACTTAAAAAATAATATGGGTCTCAAACATTGAAATTTTGAAGAAGCACTCACAACATTTCCATCCAGTTTTCTGCGCGGGAGCTGTTCTCTCAACAAGAACTTCACTTGTTTTAAGTCTTCATCAGTAATGTCCTCTGAAAGGTCATAAATCAGCTTCCTGGAATTACAGATAAATACAATATAGATTTTCAGTGTTTCCAAAGGAGGTCTGATCCTGGACTGGACATAGATTAACTTACCCTACATTTAATGGTAAATGACTGCATTTATATTTTTTTTCTGTGAACTACATCATCTTTAACAACACGAAACATATGTGTGTGCTTAAAAATAGCTGCAAGCAGCAGTGAGCAGGGTTGAAGCACTTAGATGAACAATGCTTAATATCAATCTCTGTAGAAGTAGAAGAACAAGAACAAGGGAAAAAACAAATTACTTGGTCTGCCTAAAATATTTGACAAGAAGCAAAATTCTTGATTTTATTTAAAATAATTCATTGTGTGTGATCGTCACTACATGCTGATGCTCTGTTGAGGTATATAAATCTACTTTTAGAAACATTTGATGTAGCTTATGACATTCAATGAAGATGTGTTTTCACATGACTATGTTTGTACTGAATTTTTATTTCGTTGAGATCTGGAATGAATCCCATGTCTAGTAATTTATATACACATACTGCTACTATGAGATGTGTCAGAACTAATCCTGGAGAATGCAAAGATTCAGACGACGCTCAGGATGGCAAGAGCGGGTTTTCAACTCTTAACCTTTGCATTGAAAGAAAACCACCTTAACCTCTGAAACTACCTCTGAGAAATACCTAGGGACATGCCAAGGAGGTTTTTACAGGATGAATTATGAATTGAATAAAGTTCAATTTTTTGAGTTTAATATATACTTTTTTATATCATTTTATACATATTGGATATTTGAGATTTGTCACTGGAGATTGGAAATTACAAAATTAGCACAGGATATGGCATGTCAACTTTTAAACCACACAACTTCACAACAGAAGGATACCTTCACCTTGGTGCCATTGACTGATTCATCCCCCTAGATCATGCGATCTGAATTTCGAACACGAATTCATGCAGTCTATAACAAGATATAAACTTTTCGCTTTTGTGGCTTCACCTAGAAGCTCGGACCTAGCATCCGAACATGAACGTTGTGAAATGAACTTAAGGACACAGGTCTAAAAATGTATAATTTCAAAATGGACTGACAAGTTGAAATTTCCTTGATAATTTAAGATTAATGAAGTCTGTAGATGATCCTGACAAGGGATGACTGGCCCAACAATTTTTGACAAGTTGTCAAAAATAGGATTTTGAGAAAACGGAGAAAAAGTCGCAAGATTAGACATTTTTAGAGCACAAGACCATTGGAGAAAATATGAAGATGAATCGAGAAATTAAAATGATGAAAGAATTTTGACTCCAGGCCAAGCTGTTTTAACTGTGAAAACATAAACATGATTATTACAGCGCCGCCTTGAGGTCAATGAGTGTCATTATATGTGTCTGAGTAGAGGATGATATTTGAAACTCACCTGCCAATTTCGGTGACTTTTGGTCTTATGGTTTTGCTGCATGAACACTTACATAAAAGTGAACACGGAGAAAAATAAGAAAGAAAGAATAATGAGAAGAAAAACAAAAGGGCTCCAGCAGCGAGCTTCGCTGCTTGGACCCCTAATAAAGTGAAACATTTGTGTGTGGGCAGCCCACCTGTAAGGAGAGATAAGCCTCCTGGTTGTAGATGCTTGGTCATTGAGACCGAGGTCACGGACCAGTTGGGTGCGTTGGATTGTCAGGAGAAGCTCGGTCAGCAGGTGTGGTCGCTCAGGTGATAGGTGGTTTCGATCTACCAGACGGGAGAAGAGGTCGCTGGCCAAATCCACTGAGGTTGGACGTCGGCCCAGGAGTTCAGTGCAAAGAAATGCTGAAGCTTTTACCTCGTCCAAACGCAGGGCATTGCTTATATCTAATAGCAGCTTCTGGAAATTCATTTTCTGTACTAAAAGTGAGATACAGATATTTATTTCTTCTTATTTCTAGTTCTTCACTTGTGAAAACCTTTTTTTGACAATTGTGAAGTAGATAATTCCTCTGTTCTCCCAGCCCTCCATAGCTCATTATATGTATATACCCCCTTCTAAAAATTTGGTGACAATGATTGCAGACTATGTTAATAAAGCTGGACGACATTCTGTAGATGCTTGTGTTTCCCTTCCCTTAATCCCTTAACCGATTTGTCTACATGTAGCTGGTTTAATAATGGTTGGTGCTTCTATGTATGTGTGTGTGTGTGTGTGAAAGAGAGCATGTGGGCTACAATTGAAAAAATAATGTCATAAAAGGACAAAAATAAATCCTTATTGTATCTTGAACAGTAATCACAGCAGCACGAGCTATATAACAGCCTGACCTGACATCACATGATCACTTCAACACACCAAAGCTGCCTCACAGTGATTTTCTGCTTGATTCTGCAATTTCAACAGATTTTCCTACTTAAACCAAACTTGTGTTGTGCAATCCTACCTGTTTGGAGACGATCAAGTTTTCAGCAGGTCCGACCAAAGAGAATACTTGCTGTTAACTTCAACATACTTGATTTACCGTAAGCTACAGAGAACTGAAATGTGTTGTTTAATATCCCAAATATGAACTTCACAGAGACTTTTCAGTTCATGTCAAAACAGGTCCACAGAGCAGGAAGTACAAAAATAAAGTAAAGGAGAAGGGTGTGATCTGAGAACCAGAGATTTGCATCAGAGACATCTACCTGTGTGACACACATGAAATTGAAAGTAAAATAAAGGAGAACGTGCAACCTGTGATGAACCGGAGATTTGCATCAGAACTGTGTTACACACATGCCCTTACTGGGATGTCACTCAAAGATGGGAATGTATCCTGACTGGAGGTGCGTGCAAATCTCCATTACCTATAACCTATAACCGTCACCTATATATTTTAATTTTGGCTTCAAATAAAAGACAGTTCACTTCCCAATACTAATTAATATTTTCATTAAGGGTGTTGTATTACCAAATTGATGATTGACGGGCTGAATCAAATACTGGGGAGATCAAGTATGGTTGTAACATGGCGAGAGTTGTAACTACTAATTCCACCAATCAGGGACAAGATAAGAGTCTTATGATCATTTCGGTGTTTACCAGCTTCCTCCCTGATCCCACATGGTGGTTGTCAAGGCTGGAAGCAGGCGCGTGCAGATTCTGTAGAGAAAAACAGACTTTGAGGTAAGGAAATACATTTTTTGATCGAGACTATCATTTGTTTATTACTTATACTATGCAGATAAAATCATATGACTTATATTAGATTAAACTGTAGTTTCTCAGACAAAATGTGATGCATTTTCCCCTTGCTTATTTCAAACCACCATGCTAATACAGCTAGCTAAACAATGGTTGACAGGGGTGGGTTGTAACATCCCCTTACATACAACTAGGAACACTTTCTTGATTTTAATCATTTTACAGAATGCCTCGGCAGTGGAAAAGAAAGACTGACAGACGTGTGCCTGCCAATGTTTTTAAAAAGGCATCTGATGGAGTCACAAAGAAGGGCAAGTCAGTCAGATCAGTTGCGAAGGCAGATGGGATCTGCCTTGTTACACTGAGCAGATACTGTGAGACACCGCAGAAGCTGAGAGACCGGGGTCTAGTGACCTTCTCAGTGAAGGTTACTAAAGCAGCAACAAAGTTTTCTCCGAGGTGCAGGAGGAAGTGTTGGCTGACTATTTGTTTCAGGCGGCAGACCTGTATTATAGACGGACTCCAAGTAAGCATATGACAGGTTAGCCACTGGAGACCAGAGTAGAATTGAATACTACTGTAGGTGCCAGACAAATTGAAAAACTTTTTATGTCTATGTATTCAGGTTTCCTATTCCACTTTCTTTTAGGTCAGAAAGTTTGCATATCAACTGGTAGTACTATATAACGTCAAACACCACAAACATGGGATGAGAGGCTGATGGCAGGGTCTGACTGGTTCACATTCTTTATGAAGCGAAACCCAGCCTTACCACAAAGGTTTAACCACAAAAATGTGAAACGCTTCTTCAAGAGCCTTGGGCAGATCATTGAGAAAGACAACTTTGACAGCACTGATATATGGAATGTAGACAAAACTGGTGTAACAGTCCAGTCACCAGACCGTGTTGATGCATGTCACAGATTCAAGCAGGTGGGTGCGATGACATCAGGTGAGAGAGGTGTGCTTGTGTATATACGTACATAAACACACACACACACACACACACACACACACACACACACACACACACACATTGAAATTGTGTTTTATTAGACCTACATGTTCTTTACACAGGTACAGTTGTGGTAAAGTGTTCATTAAGTTTACAATCAGTTAAGGAAGTTTGTCCTAGTAGACAAATTTACACACACACACACACACACCTGAGTCAAACAGAAAGTGGATTTGAGTTATCAGTCACAGAGAGAGAGACATTGTTCTGGATTGTTCTTTTATTTCAATAAACTTTGGTAACACTTTATAATACAGCCCGCGTTTTACAGTGTAACTTCCCATCACTTACCATGTAATTTCCCGGAACTTACGGTGTAACTTCCTCGTATGAATCCGTACATATAAAATACCTTCCAGTTCTTACTGGTACTTAAATGTAGATACAGCGGAAGAAAACAAAACAACAACAACATTTGCCATGTAACTTCCCGGAACTTATGGTGTAACTTCCTTGTATGAATCAGTACATGTGTATATGTGTACTAAAATCAAATGTTTTTGCTCGTGGCAGTTATGACAATCATTTTTTTATTCATGTGTGTTTGACAGGCAAGCTTCACCCACACTCAAGAGATTTATTATGCTTATGTCTTCCACTTCATTGTATGAATTTGAATAGAGCAAGTCGAGAAATGGGTCTATACTTTTGAAAATTAGCTCCTAGCAGCCATGTTAGTCCAGCACTGCATCAGCTCATAACAAGCAAACTTACCTCTCTCCAGTGCACAGCTATGAAAGGCTTGTATTGTCATCCGAGGATGAAAAAATAACAATAACTATCTTAACTAATCTATCAAAATGTAGTTATAAAATGATTAATTTTAGTAAAAAAAACCCCAACAAGAACAAAACAGGAAACTATGTTTAAATTGTAAATGTAACAGACCAACAACAACAACAAAAAAACAATTTTCAGGTACTTTGTTCTTATGTTCTACATCGCCACTTTAGTGGGAGAAGTTCATCACTTCACCACAACTTTAAAACCCCAATTGTTACTCCCGTGTTTCTCGTTGTTTTGTTTTCTTCCGCTGTACCTACATTTAAGTACCAGTAAGAACCGGAAGGTATTTTATATGTACGGATTCATACGAGGAAGTTGCACTGTAAGTTCCGGGAAATTACATGGTAAGTGATGGGAAGTTACACCGTAAAACGCAGGCTGTATTATAAAGTGTTACCATGTCTTTAGCACTACAAAATCCCTTTTTGTCGCAACATCACTTTAAGTCGCAACATCCTGCCAAAAATGCATGTCAGTAGGGGCCCTTGAACTTCATTATGTAACAAAAGTGATACATCATCACAGTATGTCAATTTATACCACTTCTGTGTCACCCTAAACAAGATAAATGCAGACATGACTGTTTTCTTACACTGCAATTTTTACATGGTTTACAAGTGTGATACACAATGATATATTTAAAATGCTAGCATGCAGTTGTTGCCCCTCATAGCCTTCTCACATAGGATATCATGACATTTCCTATGTTGAAAAATACTTCCCTTCAGAACTGCAACTGCTGAATGTTTTGTTATAGACCACATCAGTACGCTCCTTGCATACTGATCTTTTGCACATGTGACAATGAGCCATTGTCAAGAGCCATTTTTAAAGAACACTTATTAGTAATTTACTTACTAGTAATTCAAAAAATATTTTTTTCCTTCTACCTTTATTATCCACATCAAATATCTTAGGTTATATTTTCATTTGCTACATTTTGCATGTAACTGCCGATACAACGTAACACTGCAAGTTTAAGTACAGTACTGAAAGCCTGTTGTGCATTACTAGAATTTTTCTGTGTACAAACATTAATGAATGTTTTCCCTCTGAAACAATAAATATGTGTTAACCTTTTCTTTTATGGCACCTAAATTTGTGGTCAAAAGTATACTTAAGATAATAGAGGTCATGACACTAATTGGGATATAACAACCAGAGGTTGTGAACATTTTTGTCTCTGGAGATATGGAGGATACACAAAGGGATTGTCAATTTTTTTTTTAGTTCATTTATAATTTCTCCATCGCAAATAAAATAAAGACCTTCCAGAACCCACCCTCTCCTTCACAGAAGAAACAGAACAGTTATACATAAATAATATCACTAATTTTATACATTTCTCACACTCAGTCCAGTCCAAACAAAGAGGGAGAAAAGTCTGAAGGCCTCTGAAGGAGCGGTGGAAAATGGCAGCTAGGGACACAGAATCAGACCGCAAACAGAAACATAATCTGACAGTAACATTCCCAGCTGTCAGGATGTGTTCCCCCTGCTATGATGGATAAATCTGGGGACATCAGGGTGAAAATCACAGGACTTACCTTTTGTGGGGAAACAAGTCAGCAGTGTGAATTTGACAGATGTGTGAGCTTCCTTTCATGTTGAACACAGGGGGAACAGTACCTGACAGTAACATTCTCAGCTCCTCAGGATGTGTTTTCCCTGCTATGACTGTTTTTTGCCCTTTTCCTAGTAAATTGCAGTGAAAGTGTACTTGTTGGGACAGAAAACCATGAGATATAGTTTACCCTAACAGCTGAACTAAAGTGGACAACAGAGCATATAAAATCACAGTTATGTGAATGAGCACATGTTTTTCTTCCAACAGTCTATAAAATTCAAAATGAAAACTGTCTCTTACAAATACAATATTATTTATTGATAGAAATAACAGTAGTTGGTTGTGTTAATAAAGACATAAAAAACACAAGCAACATGGGTTCTGTTATCCCATTTTAAAAATATAAATAGTCATGAAATTTGCCTTTCATTTCTAGAATATAACATTCTACAGATAAAACTTGCTAAAAAAAAAAAGTTAGTTTTGGACCTTAGCACTCTCCACAGTACCTCAGTGGTACAAACACAGCATCTCGGGGGCGAGCTTTATGTGAACATGTGCTGCCTTATGTGTTTGGACAGGGGTGTGACCACCAACAAGCTGCTGTGGCTGTAGAGACCCGGAGATATTGCTGTACACTGGAAGTCCCCCTCCCTCCTCCTGCATTATTGTGCTACGGGAGTTTGTGTACCTTTGCAAAGCACCAGGCCAGCCACTGTTTTCTACTGTTATTTTACCTTTGTTTGTTTGTTTGTTTCATTCCCACTCCCCTCCCACTGGCTGTTTGCTTGCTGGGTCCTCTGCCACATTATATTGGCATTCAAGGTTTACCTTTAGTAGGCTCGGCCAGGCTTTAGCTGCTAGGCACCTATTGTATGTTATATTTCAAGATGAAGATTTCATTTAATGAAAGTTGCTTTCCTCTCTTCTTCGCGCTGACATACTTCCTGCTTTCTGTGGTGGGACTGGTCTATCTGACACTTTGTAGTGGTGTGTATACTTAACCCCGACACTGCATGGTATTTCATTATGGGTATTGTAGATAATACGAGTGAGTGAGTTAATGCAGATCAAAAGTTCTGAGTCAGAGGTAACACCTTCACATTACTTGTAATGTCTTAACAACAGTTCAAAAGCCAAAGATATTATTGAGAATTATGTAAAACAATGAAATCCTCACATTTGAGGAACTAAAAACAGCAAATATTTGTCATTTTGCTTAATAAAGGGCTTCAGTTAGTTATCATGGATGCTGAAGATTTCTTTTCTATCAATTAACTAGCACTAGCAACATATTAATAGATCCACATTTTTAACTTTCATGCAAATTTGTGGCATTATGGTTAATTAAGCGTACTCACACAGAACAGCTGCATTGAAGATTCAGCAAGTTATAAATGAATAAAGTTCAAATTTTCTCAACGGTGCTTTGTAAGAGTTTATTGTTTGATTGACAGAAAATTTATTTCTTGAGCTGTTTTTGTGACAGCCGTATCTATACAGTGACATTAAATGACTGAATTAAAATAATGCAATAACATTCGGAGGATATAAAAGCTACTGTGCTGGTGGTACCAGGAATCAATATCCAAGTATAAAGTAGAAGTATAGAAGATTAAATAGAAAAAATAATGAGCTGGATGTTTCAAATGTTACATCAAACTTAATGTGCATGATCAGCAGATCAATTTTGGTAATGCTGGTGTGGAGGAAGTGATCAGGCAGGTATAACAGACTTACACGAAGCGATAAAATCATTTTGTGACAAAGTCATCTTAACTCAAGCTCCACTTATAAGCCTTTTGTGAGTTTTCAACCAGATATCACAGTCTTCATCAGCAAATGGAGCTAGCTCAGGTGTCATCATAAAAATATTGCAAAACACATTTGATTAATGCTTTATAACAACAAATTGTAAACAATGGATGAAAGATTGCAACACTTCAGGTCACTCAGGGATCATCTGTTGTTCAGGTCGATCAAACAGGTGGCAGGTGATTGTTTTCAGGGCTGCAGGCTGGGAGGAGGGGCGCTGGGGATCGGAAAGACCACTTTGTTCCTGAGTGTGAAGGCTGGCTGAGGCATCTGCTTTTTTTCACCGGTGATATCAGTCCTCTGGCTAACGTCTGCGTTCACTTTTGTCAGGACAGACACAATGTCGGACCCACTGGGAAAAATAAAACACATTGTGTGAGATGGTGAACTAAAAAGCTACTAACTATAGTTATAATTAATTATTCTCTGATCCAAATGTATCATACATAATTGAAGTAACTAAAATTTTAGGTGGAAGTATTCAAATAATTTGGTTAGGTAAAATTAGCAATACCACATGATAAAAATACTTATCAGAAAATTTAACTTAAGTAAAGAAGTATTTGCAACAAAATGTGCTTAAGATATAAAAAGCAAAAATACTCATTATGCAGAATGGTCCCTGTCAGTGTTACATTATTATATTATTGGATCATTATCATTAATGTATAATTGATATGTGAGCTGTACTTTAATATTGTAGTTGGTTGAGTTCGAGCTAAATTTAATTACGTCATATACTGTTGGGTAGTTTAATCTGTAACAATGCATCACATTTAATAAACTGATCAACTCGATCTGTTGAATTAATGTAGTGAAGAAAAAAGTGCATTATTTCCCTCTGAAATGTAGAGGAGTAGATGTATAAAGTAGCATAAAATGAAAATGCTATATAAAGTGCAAGCACCCCAAAATTGTATTGAAGTACAGTACTAGAGTAAATTAATTAATTTACTTTCTACCACTGACTAAAATCCACATCATCTTATAGCTGGTATTTTGTTTGTATTACCTGGGTACCATACGAACAAGGTTTTGGCACAATGACTGAATGAACCACGTGCCATGCTTCCTCTCTCTAAACGAGACAAAAGACGGAACAGTGGCCACTCCCAGCAGGAAATCTGCATTACATGGGATGGAAATTTTAGGTTCTGGTTGCCTTATGGTTAGAGACGGTTGTTGGTTCGATCTCTGGGCCGTAGGGCCATCAGACTCGATGTAGACAGCTGCCTGCTCTTGGGTGCCCTGGCAGGCCTGGATGAAAAACAGCTTAGGTTTTGTAACCAAGGAGGAGCACCGAGATCCATTGAAAGGTTCCATCAGCTCCTTGAGTTCAACGGTGAGGCCATCCACGCCATACACACTTTGTTCCAGACCATGGCTAAGAACGCAGCATACCAGGCAGTCCATCTGACTATGGTTTCTTCTGGCAAGCTCCTGGATAACAGACAGCATGTCCTCCCTCTTACAGTCTCTCCGTATCTCTACCTCAAAGCCCAGCCACTCAAACACAGCATTCAGATTTCCTGGAAGAGACGCAGATACGTGTAAATACATGCAAATATGCTGCAGTATGTCCACACATGGAGTAGGGCTTGAATACTGTTTTCCTTTATGATCAGAATTAGTCAAACTTACTTTCATCAATTATGGTCCCCTCCCGCCTTCTGAGAGCCACTTTGGATTTAGAGAAGTTGTAGTTGTTTATTATCAAGCAGATACCTCTCTTTGCTGAATTCATTCGATACGTTCCCAAATCCTACAGAGATAAATCAATGACCCGGAGTAAATGAAAACGGATTGTAATGTGTAATGTGCTTTATGCATCATGTACATCTTTTGCTAGATAATACATGTAATTATGTAAAATAAAAAAAGAAATAATCAGACACCTCATTGTTTGTGTTTGCAGTCTGAAACTGTATGTGGCGAAAGGTCTTCGGTTTAGCGGAAGTCTTGTCTTCTTGAGACAGCGATATTTCTATAGCATCACTTCTCGCTATGGGACAGATAATCACAGGGTGGAAGGTGGAGGGGCAATGATTTTAGGCAAAGATGAAGTCCAAAAAATTATATTTGAATATTTACAGTTTCTTTTAAGTTCTGTTATTTCATTTAACTCATAGATTACCACAGAAAATACTTATAATGACCTTCTGAGGAGTCGTAGTTGCTTGTTCTGGTGCTTAATTCTCTCAGTCCATGTGACAGGTCCTCACAGTCATCTCCACCATGTACCACATTTGTAAGATCTAAGAAAGTGATAAAAGAGGGTTCAGAAGAAATACATCCACTGTACTGTACTTAAAAATATGTTCCAGTTGTAAAACAACCAACCCAAAGAATTGCCAACAGCTGAAATTCTTCAGAAAAGAAGGAAAACGTGTATTAGGATCATAGTTCTCCATAAAATGTTTAAAAATACAACATCAGTGTGTTCAGTGTGAGTGTGTTAACATGTGCATCAGTGTAGCATTTTTATAGTTTTACAATTCTAGATGTTTTAATTATTATAATATAAAAATGAACCCATTTTTACAAAATGATTACTGTCATAAAGATAAGTCATAAAATGGGTGAGTCATTGGATGGATGAGTCAAGTCGTGACTTTGTCATCAAAATAAGCAACATTTTTCTAACCGCGTAGCCAGTGTAAAGGACTAAAAGCCCTCAAATTAACCAGATACAGAGATATGACCAGGTATACAGAGTATTCGCTACAGTACCTGATATTTCACCTGAAGCAGTACTTTCACTATTGAAAGATTGAGGGACCTGATAAAAAATAATAAAAACAGAACATATATTAGATTGACTGTAGTAAAAAGAATAAAGAATAAAAGAAGAATAAAGTGTCAGTAACTCAGAGGAATTCAACACAATATCAAAGAACATACTTGGTTTTGTTCAGAAGGATATGACACAGACATCGGTTCACCCGTCTCTTGGGCTATAGGGCCGCTGAACCTCTCTGTAGTTTAAAATGATAATAATAAAACAAAAGTTAAGTGATTTACAGACAGATTCATCAGAAAATATTAAAATTGCATGGAAATGAAATCTTAATTATACTCAGTAAGAAAGACAAAAACTATTACAGCATTGTCATCCTCAGCTTACACCATCTACCCTAGTCCTTGCCTCCCCACCTTCAAGTCTGTGTGTGAGTGTGAGTGTACTGTACATCTTGCAGGCCCTGTCAAGTGATCACCACTCCCCGTCTGCACAGTTTAATCTCTGTTTCCGCTCTTCCTGCTTCAACCTGCTCTGCTCCTGGTGGTTCAGTGTAAAGTTTCTGTAGCTTACCCTGCACTTCTTCAAACCGGTTGATCTTTTCTTTCAATATGGGACAGACAGACTCGATTATGTTCTTCAGTACACTTAAATTAGTGCTGTTGATGAGGTCCTTGTGCTCCATTTCCTGGAAGACTTCCAGTGTAGTCTGAAAAATGAGCAAATTACACTTAATTTTAGCATGAGGCACTTAAAAAATAATAACAATTGACTTTATGCAGCAGAAGCTAGCAGATTCCACATTTAGGTGATATAATTAACTTCTTTTTAAGAATATTAACCATAGTATGACATTGTAATACTATCATAAAATACAATTTGTATGTGTGATATGTATATAAAGGACAGAAACTGCAGCATCTAACTCTTCTCTGGCTTCAGAAGATGAACTTCTACATGATTTTCATGGCATGTGAACTTCTGTTTTCACTGCAAACTACAAACATTGAAATTCTGAAGAAGCACTCACAACATTTTCATCCAGTTTTCTGCGCGGGAGCTGTTTGTTCAACAAGAACTTCACCTGTTTCAAGTCTTCATCAGTAATGTCCTCTGAAAGGTCGTAAAGCAGCTTCCTGGAATTACAGATAAATACAAAACAGATTTTCAGTGTTTCCAGGAGGTCTGATCCCAGATTGGACATAGATTCATTTACTCTACATTTAATGGTAAATGGCTGCATTTATATGTATTTTCTCTGAACTAAGTCATGCTTAATAAGGTGGGCAGCCCACCTGTAAGGAGAGATAAGGCTCTCGGTTGTAGATACATTGAGACCGAGGTCACGGACCAGACGGGTGCGTTGGATTATCAGGAGAAGCTCGGTCAGCAGATGTGGTTGCTCAGGTGATAGGCGGTCTTGATCTGTCAAACGGGAGAAGATGTCGCTGGCCAACTCCACTGAGGTTGTGCTTCGTCCCAAGAGGTCAGTGCAAAGAAATGCTAAAGCTTTTACCTCGTCCTTACTAAGGGCCTTGCCTGCATCTAATAGCAGCTTCTGGAAATCCATTTCCTGCACTAAAAGTGAGATACAGATATTTAGTTTTTCATTAGTGAAAAATTTAAATTTGAGAGTGCACTGTGAAGTAGATAATTCCTCTGTTTCCGAGCCCTTCATAGCTCATTATATGTATATACCCTCTTCCAAAAACATGGTGACATAACAATGTTAATAAAACTGGATGACATTCTGTAGATGCTTGTGTGATTTTTTTTTTTTTTAATCCCTTAACCAATTTCTCTACATGTTGCAGCTGGTTTAATAATGGTTAGTGCCTCTATATGTGTGTGAAAGAGAACATGTCAATGAGTTACAGTTGATAAGAAAATCGTTTTAGAGCCTACAAAGGAAAAAAAATCTCATAAAAGGACAAAAATAAAGTCTTATTGTCGGGGTGGACTTTACCATTAGTAAAGGTAGGCCTGGGGCCCAAAACAGCTATAGATTTATTATGATGTTTACATATGAAAAGTATTGAATTATGTTACTATTCTAACTCATTGTACCCTCAATAATGTACAAAAGGCCCCAAAGCACTTTTAAAAAAAATGTGACTGTATATTTCTACTTAAGAGGAAAACATTTTAGTATTACATTTACCTGACAGATCACAAAATATAACAATTAAAATATGATACATTATTATTGATTAAACTATCCAGCATTATATCAGAATTAAAAGCTCCAGCTTGAAAAGATGTTAGTAAATTTAAGTAGGCCTACATTGTGCTAATAATTCCTCTCTTTCACTCTTCACTTTATGTAAAAATTTGAATGTATGACTTTTACAGTATTTTTACTGTGCTTTATTAATAGTTTTACTTTAGAAAAACGTTTTGAGTACTTTCTCTACAAGTGCCAATACCAACATTTAGTTAGAGAAAAGTTGAAAATAAAGGGAGACAGAGTTTGCCTTGGGCCTCCTAATCATGAAATCCGCCCCTGCTTATTAAAGATAATCACAACAGCAGGCGCTATTTAATATATAACAATATGACCTGCCATCACATGATCACTTCAACACACTACAGCTGCCCCACAGTCACTGATTTTCTGATTGATTTGACCATTTCAACAGATTTTTATACTTAAACTAAACACGACTTGCGCAATCCTACCTGTTCAGAGACGATCAGGTTTTCAGCAGGTCCGACTGAAGAGAATACTTGTTGCTAACTTCAACATACTCGATTTACTGCAAGCTGCAGAGTACTGACATGTGTTGTTTTATATCCGAAAATACGAACTTCACAGAGACACAGGGATTGCGGTTCATGTCAAAACAAATCCACAAACAAGGAAGTAGAAATTGAAAGAAAAGTTAAGGAGAGGGTGCGACCTGTGAACCAGAGATGTGCATCGGACCTGTTTGACGCATATGCCCATATTTGGATGTTAATCAAAGATTGAAACGTATCCTGACTGGAGAATAAATCGCACTCGTCATTTTGGAAATAACCTCTAGGTTTATAGATTTATTGGTAACATAAAGTTAAAACCAGCATTCCATAAAAGCAGCTTAATAATCCAAATGGGTGCAATGAGCTTTGTTTGAATCACGATGTTCAATATGTGGTCTAGGCAAACAGCCTGATGTGTGCTTGAACTTGTCATAGACTCATGGTTTTGGTTTTGTTTTCATTTTATATTAATGTATGTTCTTTGACGGGTTAATGTGTGCTGGTTTGTGATTAAGAGGTATTGTGTTTTCAGGGTTTTGGTTTTCTTTTTGCTCTGTTTTTCCCTCCACACCTGCACTGCATCAGTCCCTTCAGCTTTGCCCTGCTCCCTGTGTTTCCCTCAGCCAATCAGCTCCCAGCCTGCCTTGTTGTTTTACTACTTCAGGTTGTATTTTAGTCTTGGTTTCAGTTTTGTTGGATCCTCTGTTCTGTTTGTTCAGTCCGCTCTGTTTGCAGTCTGTTTCAGTTTTGCTTCTACATTTCAGTCTGTTCAGTTTCTTCAGTCTTGTCCTGTGTTCAGTTTTACTCAGCTCAGCCAGCTTTTTGTTTTTGCCTGCACAGTCCCAAAATAAAGAACTTTTTAATTAATCAGCCTCGATCAGCCTGCAGTCTCTGCTTTTGGTTCCGCCTGTTCCTCTAATCATAACAGAACTGAGGTCATGACAGTTCAAGTATGATTATTATGTAATTTTTATAACTGTAAGTTACTCAAAATGAAAAATGAAAATGAAATGTTCTGTTCAACACTGAGGTCAAATTTGGTTCAGATAAGATTTCCAAGTCCTGGCTGCCAGACAAAATGTAATTTATTTTAACTCTATTTTAACTCAAATAAAAGACACTTCTCACTAATACTTATCGATACGTTCATTAATTGTGTTATTTTACCAAATTGATAACTGGCGATGATAGACAAGTTGAATCAAATATTGTGCTGAACTAACATATGGTACTACATGTAGTGTGGTTTTAAGATTATTTTGCTATTGCCACCTATTGCAAAATAAGGCGTATTACAGGTCATCATTTCCTAGAAGTTTCCTGGAAAGAACAAGGCTGTCTGGAACACATTTCGGCCTAAAAAGGAAGAGAAGCAGCTGTTGAAGGAAATTCTCCATTTAAACTCAAGTAAATACATGTATGTCATTATTCATTTATTTTTGGAAACTTAATTCTTGCTAAATGTTGAACTTTATGCTGCCTGTAAACAAATTTCACATTTTTTATGTTCAGCTGATCTACTGTGCTCTGACTAAAAGTCTCTTGTGGTTACACAGCCAATAATTAGAATCAGTGAATGTAAATGTAAATTATCTTTATTTGACCTGTAATTAATATCACATTACAGGAAAATGTTTGGGAAAGGTATTAGGAAATTATTAGACAATTATTATGAAATAAAACTAGACTTGTAAATGAATGAATGTGATTTATTTTCTTTCTCTTACTGTAATATAAATTAAATAATAGTCTGACCTTGTGTGGGTTTTGGTTAAATTTTAATACCAACATTTGGTTTGTGGGCCAAAACTGTGCCACATATCAACCCCAAAACAAGCCAAAAATCTACGTCATAGTCAGGCTGCTCATTCACTTTATTTGTTTTTTTAGAAATCTGCTGGCAGATGGTGGACTGAATAGTCAAGAAAATACAATTTACAGCCATGATACATTAATTCATTGTACTTAAAATTAACTAACAAACAAACACACAAACACAATGATTTTGACAAGAATTGTCCAAACATCATCACATAATACAGTAATATATGATTATGGCTACAAAAACATGGCTTGGTGTGCAGGTTTATGTCATAATCAAACATAAAGGCAAATCAAACATAGTTCAAATGTTAAATCATCATTTTAAATTTGTGTACAAGGTGTATTAATGTGCAGGTAAGCACAACAAACTAGCTCTTTATGCAACATTAATAGTTAAAGGACCAGTGTGTAGGATTTAGTGGCATCTAGTGGTGAAATAGCAAATTGAAACCAACTGAAAAACTCAAAAGGCCCTCTCTAAAGCCAGTGCTTGGTTTGTCCATTCTGGGCTACTGTAGAAACATGGTGGGCTCTGTGGAAGAGGACCTGCTCCCTCTGTAGATATTAAGGGGTCATTCTAAGGTAACAAAAACAATTACACACTAATAACAACATTCTTATGAATATTATTTTCCATTTCTGCCAATAGATCCCCCTAAATCTTACATATTGGTCCTTTACCTCTCGTAGGGGAAAGAATTAAACAAACTGCTTCTTTTCTTTGAAAGTGTAATAATACACTTGTCCTGATACAGAATTAAATAAAATAAAATAATGCAGTCAGATGAGGCCTGCACTCTGCATGGTATTTTCATTTATCAGGACACCTCATTGTGCTTTACAGATATTATACTGATGCCACACACACACATACACACAAACAATAACATATGTTCATGACAATGTCAATAAAACTCACTATTGGCAACAACACATATCCTCCATGTTCCTGTAGCAATGATTACAGTGAAATAGTCTGTTTTTTTTAGTTGGGAAGTAAATCATGAATAAAGTCTATCAACAACAGAGTGTCACTGATTATTTGTGTTAGTGAGTGTTTGGTTTTGGTTTGGTCTTCAGGGTCTTGATGTGACCGCTGCGTCTCACTCTGACGCTGAGCCACGCCCACAGATATGCCCCCGAGCTGTTGAACTTGAAGGACTCTGTGTGGAGGACACACACACACACACACACACACACACACACACACACACACACACACACACACACACACACACACAAAGGCTAAGCATGGTACAGCATTGATGGTACAACAACATTTATACATTCAGCCACATCTACAAAAACTTTTGGGCATCATACTGTATATTGTTAACTTCTTAATGCAGTATTGTGCCTCCAGCTCTCTTTATTGATTCAAAATTGTACTAAAACACAGATAAAATATTCATGAAAGGACTGTAGTCGAGGGAAGTACCAGTCCTGCTGTGGGATGAGTTGTACAATCTGTAGAATGAATGAGGTGATACTTAATTCCTTGATGAGCCCAAAGCAGCTCCACAGGGTTCATCTATGCAATGTGGCGTCCCAGATTCTTCACCTTTTTAATTTTGTTTAATCTAGGTCCTCTTTCTTCAGCCCTCTTAAAGCAGCTTTGGCAACAGTAATAAGGTTAAAGGTGAATTCAGTAAAAAAAAAAAAACGTCACACATTCCCGAAAGAAGCAGAGCTCATCCTGGTTAAATGAACAACTGTGGAATTTAATGAAACGGAGGGACCACACCTTGAAAACCACACTCAGCATCTACATGATAAAGTTGTAAACGAATTGAGAAAGAAAAAAGCAAATTGCTTAATTGATCTTATAAATGATGCTAAAGGGAACAGCAGGCAAACATGGGAAAACATCAATAGAGTTCTAAAGAAAGACAGAAACAAAGGAGGTAAAGGGATTACAAGTTTAGGGGATTTTAACTCAAGACAAAGTCCTGATTTCTTCTGTGTTTAGTAATTATTTTATAGATTCAGTTCAAGATCTGGCATGAGATTTTGTTTTATGAAGTAAGGTCACTATACCACTAAATTATAATCTCCCTGTTTTTAACATTTGTCAGAGTCCTCCATAATCAAAATCTTGAGCCAGTTTAAAAGCTTGAAGACCAAAGATGTTTTTGACTGTGTTTTCTCGCAGTTATCTCTAAAGTAATTGAAAGACTAATTTGTGACCAAATTAGCCCATCTAAACCATTTCCCACTGCATATTCTGCAGTTTGGATTCGATAACATCATTCCACAGAGACAGCAAATTGCTATTTTATTGAACAAATTAAATCCAGCCGTGATAGGGGAAGTGTTGTTGATGCTGTTTTCCTTGATTTTAAAAAGGTTTTTGATACATCCAATCAAGTTCTTTTAACCAAACTGTCAAAGTTCAATTTCTCTACTCATGCATTATTTGGTACCAAATTTAGGAAAACTGCTTTCAGACAATCAGCATTTTCAGTCAGAGCAGCAGTTAAATGAAACTCAGAGACTTCCCGCCCGTATCAGAGAATACACAAGCTTCAGTATTTTAAAACAACACTTACAACATGGCTCAAGACAAACCAGTCATGTGATCACTGATCTAAACCTTTTTAAGGAACCAAATGTTTTCCAATGCAGACAATATGTAATGTATATTTTATATGATTTTTTATATGTGATGTCTTGTTTGTAAAGTTTGCTAATTGTATTGTCTTTAATTGTTTATATTGTACTGTATTGTTTGTAATATCAGCTATATAACTAACTCTGGCCCAACAGTTGTGTCGTGCATGACTGCTGTTAAATAGACTACTAAACTAAACTAAACTAAACTTCAGAGAGGGACCTGAAGCAGCGTTTCATCAGACCTGGCCTTTGACCCCAACATTTTCAGAGGCCTTGTTGCTGTCATCAGTAATAGACTACCACTCATACAAAAGCAAAGACCTGGTGTTGGTGTGAAGCTGGTCGATTACTTTTGCTTCATGATATTTGCGGCAGAGATGAGAGCAAGGCTGAATTTGTGATTTGAGAGCACAAAAGACATCATTTAAAAGTTTTTAATGGCTGTACACAATTACTGACTTGAGTTCTTCTACTAAAATATATATATTTAAGAAAATATATGTTTATACTGTAGATATATATATTCTATCATTACATAATGACATATCTGATGTTTTGCGCCACTTTTATTACAATAAATGCGGCAAAAAATAAAAAATAAATTAAGTGGGTGAATTTCATATGTTGTGTAGGATAGAATTTGAAATGCTGCAATTAAAGATTCAGGTTGTGTGTAAATATTAAAGAAAACCAAACCAGTTGATTTTGACCTTTAGGATACTGGATAATCATTAACAGTTATTTAATTAAACTATTTCCTCTGACTGTTAATATTACTTAAACAAACCTTTAGAAGAAATTAGATTAGAGAACAGATTTAGTTGTTGGCTAGTGTTAGTGACTGTAGTCACTTAGTCACTCTTAAGATGTCAGACAATATGTCACTATATGCTGAAAATTGTTTTATAAAAAGGTAATTGATAAGTAATTTATAAAAGTAATTGATAAATTGTGTATTTAAAGATTATAGTTGGATAGTTGGATCCAATCTGACCAGTCTTCCAGTCTTCTCTGCTACCAGTGGTGGAAGTTTCCAGATCCTTCAGTACCAGAAATATTATCAAAAAAAATGTTCTAGTACAATGTAAAGTAAAAGTAAAAGTATTCTCAGCATGCAGCAAAATGGCTCTGGTGAATATTATATTATACAGTATATCATATTAAAAAGTTGTGCCTACAGGATTAGTTCCTTTAACTACTTATACAGTATACTGTTGGATAATTGTATCTATCGCCCACCAATGCATTATATATTATGAACTAATCACAAGTTTTTAATGTAAAATCTTCATCTGTGCATAGCTAGTAATAATAGCTGTCAAAAGTAAAAGAGTATAGAGTAGCATACAATGGAAATACTCAAGTGTAGTGCTTCTAAGTTGTACTTAAGAACAGTTCTTGAGTAAATGTGCTTAATTACTTCACCACTGTAGCCTACCGACCAAAAACGGATTAATTATTTGTGTTTTAACTACTGGAAAAGTTCATAAAACGTCTGAATTACAAATTACAAATAAAATAAGGAAAGAAACATAGACAGCAATGCGATAGTCCCACATTTACATGAGCCTCTCCTAACTGCGTGTGTGCGTGTATGCGTGCGTGCGTGTGTGTGTGCGTGCGTGTGTTGGACTCTTACTGTCAGTGATGAGGGAGTGTACCGCGGTGATGTGTCTCCTCCCTAGGCCGTGACTCCTGGACAGCACGCAGTCCACGTAAATGTCCCAGAAGAGCCGGGCCAGGTCCCAGAACAGCTCCGTGTGTTTGTTGTTGTCTGAAGACCTTAGAAACACCATCAGGTCCCAGAAGGCGGGCACTGTGTCAGCGATCCTCGGGGAGCGCATCTCGAGCAGCAGAGCCGAGGAGGAGTCCCAGCACTGCGGGTTCGCCCGGTGGGCCGTCAGCGGGTCCACCTGGCCCGGCTTCTGGCCCTGCAGCGGCGCGGCACACATGCAGCTCAGCACAAACACTGTGGCCGCAGGTATGTTCAGAAGCCGCGGGACCATCTGCACAGGGCAAAACATACCACATTTAAGCTGTTTCTACCACTGAATCATCAATTAAGTTCAATTAACAAGTTGATTAAGCTACATTTGATTATTTAGCTCGTTTAGCAGCTTAGTTAACACTCTGAAAACACCTCTCAAAACATTTTCTTTGCAATTTAACTGCTTGATGTTACCTAGATTGCATTCCAGGCTACATCTGCAAACTAATATCTCAGTCTGTGTAAGTCTTATTGCTGGCTAATAAATAAATATTACACTGAATAGTGGCATATAGTCCTAATAAGTAACAGTTACTAACCAGAAAAAAAAACATAATATAGGCCTAAATTTAAATAATACTATAAACGTAATCAAAATGCAATACAACTAGAATATCTTCCAATAAAAGACTACTTACCACTAAAGCTGGGCCGACTACCAAGACTATAGTGTTGATTGGAGTTTGGTAAGTATATGTTGGGTCTTAATTGACGTCAGTGCCTCCCTCCTTTGCAGGCAGTGTTAGCCCACCGCTTGTCACGTATATCAATCATGTTTTTTTCAATAATATATGCAGCTTTATCTTAAGAAAAAAAAATGCAGCTCTTATCAGAATAACATTAGAATAATGAACCTGCATTGTACAAAAAGTGCAATGTACGCAGGTGAATTGTCCCTTGAAAGGGTACAAATTATTTTTTATTATTGTGCTGTAAAGGTTTGTCCAGCAAACACTGATCAGTCTGGTCATCAGGAGAAAATAGCTCCTAGCTGGCTCTTCCAGCTCATAACTGATCAATAGTGAGAGCTTCCCTGCAATCATACTTTTCAAAAATAATAAAATTTAAGAAACCAGATTTCTACTTTTCACAGATGAAAACTCTGCTGTATTTTACGTTAATATTATTGATACTACAGAGACAAACTAGCCATATGAGTGGTCCACTTGATTAAAGGATAGGTTCATATTTTTAAGTCAGTCTCAATTAAATTTAACATGTCTGTTGGGCTGCAACTAACAATTAATTTAATTATCAATTAATGTTTTTCTTGATTCATTTTTTGCTCAATTAAATGTTGGAACTTAGTGAAGAGTCCTTGGAGCCCAAGTTGACATCTTCAAATAGCTGTTTTAGTCCAACCAACAGTAAAATCTAAAGATATTCAATGTACTATAATGAAAGTCAAGGAAAAGCAGCAAGGTCTCACATTTTAGAAGTGCTTAAAAATTTACATAAGAAATTAATTGTAAACAATTAATTGCTGGTTTCTAACATCTCCCAGACTGATCGTTGTGCTGGATGACATCAAATCAGTCCTCTGGCAGTGAATTTTTTGTATGATCAAAAGACTTTTGACTTCTTTGCATTAAGAAAACCAGATTGTTTGTGGTGCAAATAAAGAAAATAAATCATTTTGTGATCATAATGTATCCTACATTGACATCTGTGTTTTATTGGATTAGAGAATCTTCATTCAGAGCTTTAATACAATGTAGTATATATAGTGCTCAATGTATATGTATGTATGTGTACACAGGACAAACGTTTCCAGTTCAAGATAAAAAGCCAGCACATGCAATCCCACCTCAGAAACTGGGGAGGGTCTTCTATCTGTAAAAACAAGCACAGTGATGAATAGTGTTTCAGAGAGTGGTGCACGAGTTACATCTATGCTTTTACTGAAATGTCACATGCATATCTGATCTCAAATGTAATTATTTTCACAGTGAGAGGCCAACACTAAATGTACTGGGTGGGATTGTTACTCAGTTACTCATTCTTCTGATGATGCAAAAAAGTAGACTTTATGACAATTTCCATTGCAAGGCCTAAATTATAAACTTAAATGTAATGTTACGGTGCTTCTAGACAGGAAGAGAGGCTGGAAAGAACAAATTATTATTATTAAATGAGAAATAATTTTAGTTTTGCACTATGAGGGAAGAACATTTCTAAGGCGTGTGTACAGAGATTTTTTCTCCACACACTGATCAACGTCATATAGATCAGTGTTTATATATGTGTGTGTGTGTGTGTGTGTGTGTGTGTGTGCGTGTGTGTACTGGAGTGCATTGTATTGAAAAGTCCTAATATTATTGCTCATTCAAGAGAATGACTAACACCACATGTTGCAATTGAGAGTGCATGAAAACCAGTTAGCAAGTGAGCAGAGCAACACTTAGCTAAAAATAATTGATAAACTGTTCAAATATAAAAGTAATGGATAAACAGCTCAAATAGTTATGTAAAAGTAATGAATAAACAGTTGAAACAGTTAAAACTTTTAACAAAAAGTAGCCACTTATTTATCACTGATGCCCCGACACACACACACACAGTCCACTCACAGTTTCTTCCTAACATACTCGCTCGCTGTATGTTAGAGCATGAAAAATTGTCCAGATATACTACGAGCAATGTTTCAGCGCTGAGTCTGAGTACATGAGATGTTTATAAATGCACCGTATGGAGCGGAGGGACAGACAACTGCTGAGTGTCGTGAGTTCTGGAGGAGAGAGCCGGGAGCAGAGCTGGAGCTTTGGGAGGAATAACACCTGTGAGTCACACGGGATTCTGCTCTGATCCTGAACCATTTACTGGTGGGAGAAGAGCTCAGAGTTCATTTTTAAAGCTTTGAGCAGGAGCAACAGTGAGTGCTCAGTCCGTCTCTGTGGCTACTGGCTAGGGGGTTTATATCAGTTTATATGTAGCAACATCATCATGCAGAAACCTACATCAGGTTACATGGGGAATAGTTTTTTGAAGGGCTTGGAAAAATGGCATTTTGATGCTAAAACATACGTACCTTGATCAAAATTTGAATTTTCAGATTTGAATACATATGGAACACTAATATGAAGCTACAGAATGACATAAAAACCTCAAAAACTCAAACAATAATGTATCCACCCTTTAAACAATTGAAAAAGCTAAAATTATATGCATAAACAATTGATAAATGGTTGGAACAGTTATATAAAAGTAATGGAAACACATTCAGCAGAATGTTTAGACAACCTGATGAATGTAAGTCCAATATTCACTCCCCTTTTAGCTCTTTCTCTCCCCCAACTCCTGAGGGAAATATGTGTCTCTTTATCTGCTAAATGCTCCACTATGTTCACCAGCTGGTTGATAACTGTCTGATGTTTGGTTTCAGGCAGCTAGCGTGCTGATTATCACTGCTGAAAACAGCTGCCTGCTGCATAAACAATGCTGGTGAGAGCAGAGCTGCAGGGGTGAAAATCAAGATAGTTATCTGAAACAGACTGAAAGACCCTGCAGAGCTGCAGAGTAGGTTGATTCACTGTGGTTTTGTTAGAGAGAGACCATCTTCATGTTATAACCCTTTAATCCATTGTTTAATAGACCTATAGAAAATATTTATATTGATTTGTGGAGTGTTAAGGGTTTTGTAGCACAAGCAACCAATTAATTCTCGATGTGATTTAGTATGCTTTACTGGAGTCCCCCTGGATAGAGTGTGAAATCTTGTTACTGAAACTGTAAGAGATCATCAAAACTGAGTTTTCTCAACCATCTTCTTAATGATATGGTCCTATGAACACATAATTTTCTGCCAAAGTTAGAAGAGTTTTGGTTAATTGACATGAGAGATTTCTGTGTGCCAATGCTCTTCTTTCTTTTAGCTCAAGAAAAGGTGATGTCACGTAATTCCTTCACCAATCAGGACTGAATCAAAATGTTATGACAGACAAATGTAATTTGACCTCCAATACTTTTGTTATCTGGCAGCTATAGTTGCTAATTATGCTTAAGATCAAGATTTTACATAAAAAATATGTTTATAAAATACACTGAGCCACAGGTAGGGAACCACTGGACTTGTAAGCTATATGAAATATTCAAAACTAGTTCCACCTCAACCCTGCAAACAGTAAAATGCTACTTGAGCATTGATGCATCAGTATTAACTTATAATATAATTTATATATCAGTGGCAGGGGCCAATTTTCTCCAGAACATTTGTTTAATTTGAATACTTTAAGTACATTTAGCTGATAATACTTCTGCACTTTTACTTAAGAATGATTTTGAAAGCTGGACTTTTGGAGTATTTTCACGTTGTGGTTTTAGTAATTTTACTTAAGTGAAGGATCTGAGAACTTCTGCGCTAAACTTTGAATCTGTAGTACCATAAATGTTGCACCTATTTTAAAAGTTTGAATTACTGAATAGTAAGATGTTTTTAGGCAGAAATGTATTTTTCTTTTTTTTCTGTTGTTTACAAACATTTTAAATTCTGTGACAAAAAGTTAATTGAGCTTGATAACTGTTCTTAAGCTTTCAATTGTAACATATGATCTTCCTCAGCAGACAGAGTTTAGTTGATATGACATTTTAAATGTCCACAACACTTTAAGGACCTTTATCCATGTTATCTTAAAGTGAGACTTAAGTCATTTTTGAATAAGAAATAACACATTCTTTCTTTTACAAATAAAGGTTTAATTTACATGCAATAAAACACAATGTGACTCAGTTCAGTACACTTGTTCTGGTGTGACCAGTAGCTTATGGTGGCTAATATTAGCTGACATGTTGCTGTGTTTTGTTGACTATACAACTTTTGTCTACTTGTGCTACTGGTACACTACATTTTAGATTTTTCCATTATCCCATAATTCCCACTTCTGTACAGCTGAGAGAAAAAAGTTGAGATTGAAAGTTAATTTTTGATTTAGGAAACAGCAGCTGACAAAACAGTCACCACAAGGTCAGAATAAATTCAGCTACCGAATGGACCTAATGGTGAGATTGTTTTGCCAAATGTTAAATTAGTTTAGTTGTAACAGACAGGTCCTGTTTTGAAAACAGAAAAATTGAATTCAAGAAAGAACAGATATCCTCTTCTAATCTAATCTATATAGATTAGACAGACGTATTTTCTGTACTAAGAACGAATAGTCAATAATACCCTGAAAAAATAAAAGGCTTCTAACGAATAACACTGAATAAATCTGTGGACAATATATGTGAAGTGATATATGCAACAGTGAAATATATAAGTATTGTCTATACTAATTCATAAAGATGTAGCTTTATGTTTGTCTTAGCAGAGCAAATGTAAATGTAAAAAGTTAATCAGAAAGTCAGCTACACTGAAATGCTGTCATATTTGTCATATAGCAGTTATGCTTCACAGGATAAATAAAGTAAAGTGAGAATTTGATAGAGAAAGAGACAGAGACGCTCTGATAAAATTTGTCTGTAGTTTATTCATCGGTCCAACTGTACATGATGCAGTGAGAGAGGGACACCAGACGATGAGTAACATGGAGGATTACAACAATGCCAGTGCTATGGCAGCACCTGGAACACACCAACTATCAGCTGGACTGGAAATAATAGCCCTGCACAAGGAAACTGTTCAGGCCTCAATATGTACAGGCACCATACAGTGTGTGTGTTTGTGTATTTGTGTGCATGTGTGTGATTAAAAATATCAGATCGATTGGATGAAAAAACACACAAAAATGATTTTCAGTTCCACAAATGTAAAAGAAAAGGTGCTCTCTCGCTTTTCGTTGTAAATATTAATCCAGTTCTTTTTTATATTTGTCCATTCGTAGTTTGAGTACGTTGAAGCGAAATGAAACGAGACGTGGGAGTGGCCAAATACAAAAGTTTAGCTGATTAGCGGAGGTTTCTGTAATTCCATGTCTATGTTGATATCATTATTACCCATACTTTTGTGCAATATCTCTCTTTGCATAGTAAATAAAAGTTAAATGTTTTGTTGTTGACATGCACCTATCTTTTGTAGCATATTTTTCTTGCGGATTTTTGGGGGCTCCCATATAGAATTATAAGCCCACTATAGTGATTGCATGCAGCGTTACCAGTAGAGCTGAACTTGACTTCTACTAAGAGTTTATGAGAGCAAAAGGCTAAGCTGGGTATAGTGGGTGTTGATGAGGACTGTTAAGTGAGACCTGGCTGGACAGGTGAGCGCCTGCATGGACAGACTTCATGCCCTCAGCAGTAGGAGAGGCACCACTGGCTGCAGACAGAGGGGAAAGTGCTCTGTGTGCAACAACATCCATATGTTCAGGGTGATTGGTTCTTTGGCTTTTGAGTCACTGTTGAAAACACTGCGGGGTGGGGGCGGGGGGGGGGGGGGGGTTGGGGCAATATTGTGACGTTGAATTGTCCTGATCTCAGTCTGAATCCCTCTAGAACTGACATGCTTCTCCTCGACACCACAGCTGCGTAACCTTCGCAGTCTGTGCAGCGTGCGGTTCCGATTTTGGCCCGAATCACAATTTCAGTTTTTTCAATAACATTGCCAAAAACACCCGCTATACAACATGCTTAGATAAAAAACAAAAGCAATTGATGTCCTTGTAAAATATGCTGTTAAATTCCAAACCTGAACTCCTCTCTTATGTACAATTTTGCAACCTGTGTGTGTGCATTCACTATGTGGTCTGCACTGCCCTTACGGGTCCTCACATGAAGCCTTTTTTATGCTTCGTAATCATCTATAAAAACGTTTTCCACAGAGTTTGCTTTTTAATGAGGTTATTCCCTGCGTTGCATTTTTTTTCTCTTTATATGTTTTTTTTTTTGCAGTATATTCATAGCTTTCGTAGCCATGCAGAGCCCTGCGGGGAGGGCTCTTCATGCCAGAGGGGCCAGCAAGCAGCACGCTTTGTGCGGATAATCATGCCAGGTGAGAGAGTGGTGTGGATTCCGCCTGAACGCCTGTGCACTGGCACTAAAGAATGGAAGAGGAGCTCTGTCATTCTAGAGATCAGGGTGGGGGTGGGCGTTACATGGGTGAAGTGGAGTTTGAAAAGGCTGCATTTCTAATGTCACTACGATGGAATTTGATAAAATGTCCTCTATGTCTTTTTCAAGTAAATCTAATGCCAAAGATCAGCAGCAATAAGTGCAGTCCAGCTGTCAGGTAGCCCACTAAAGGAAGCCTTGAAGGAGTCCATCTCTGATTACCATCTCTCCTTGGGTTAAATGGCTGTGGCGTTGGGGTCGTATCGCCGTTTCTTCACATTTCTTATGAGGGAGACAAGAAACACGTGTCAGCATCAGCTATTAGCACATCTGTAAACATGACAAGTGCAACCTGGACAAGCAACCGCACTCATCTCTTCAGTTTACAATAGTCGACTCACGAGTAAACAGTTCTGGCAAATGAAAATTTTTCATTTTTGAGGATTTCAAGATCAAAATGCTGAAGATGTGTGAGTGAGGAAAGGTTGGTCCATGTTGGCCAGTACAGCCTGGTCTGCAAAGAGGCAGACAGGGGTATTTATATTCACAAACTTTCATATCTCAGTATATGATGATGCACAGTATGGTAAACTTGTTTTTCTTTTTATTACAAGACCATACTGAAGACCAGTGTCAGGTGACATCAATGAAAACTGTCACCAGGTTCATTAAGCAAAAGAACAAACTTCTACTTTCACAAAAGCTGATACCAGAATATGAATTTTGAAGGTCTGTGAATGTAAATATCCCCTGTTGCCTGCTTGCAGACAACTGCCAACTGGCTTGTGCGTGCAACATCAGTTTACAAGGTGAAGTGTAGGAGACATGTCTCATTACCAGTTTTGATGGGAAAGACATTAGTTCCACTCAAAACATATTCATCTGGGAGGAGAGAGCTAACATACAATATACTCTATAGAGGAGGGAAAGAGGAGACAACCACATCAACAACAACCACAGCAGCAGCAGCAGCAACGATAAATACTACCACAACAGTGGGACAACAACAAATACGACAACAGGAGTGATGCATAACCTCCCCGTACTGTGGCTTGTTGTGGGGCTTCTATCACTCTGTCATGCACCTGTTCCAATAGTAGGCCAGTTGAAGGTGGCACTATTGCTGTGCGTGGTTCATGCAGTGCAATGCGCCGTGTCTGTACCAGGTCTGTGAAGCAGGCAGCAATGGCAGCTGGTGTGGGCGGGTCCGAGAGTCCTGCTCTGCTCTAGGGCGGAGCCTGGCCATCCAGGTGGGTGTGGCCAGCCATGGCACAAAGGCTGCGGCAAACAAAAACGGTCCTGGCTTCTCTCTCTCTCACCACTCCATTTAAAGTCTCACCCTCAAACAGTAACGGATTGGGAAAAAGATCATGGAAGCGATGAGAGCACGACAACCCTGGACCGAATCACTCTGGGTTCGGCTCAGCCTTTGTGCAATGAACTGACCTCCTCCAAATCAAGAAGTCAACATGCAGAAATGTTTTGTTTCTTATTCTTTATCTCCTTCTTTTCGTTTTCTTTTTTGTGACAACCATGATGCTTTGCTATTTGGCATGCTTTGGTGGCTGCAGGATTGTGTTTCTCAATTATTCCTTAGGCCTATTTAGATTAAGATAAAAGATGTAACACCCCTGTTGCTCAAGACAGCAGGCTAATCAGTGGTAGATTGGAACATATTCAACATAAACTATTGTACAATAAAGTACATTTCCTGGCTACAAAGAGGTATGTTAGATGGTCTATCTTTGGATTTCAGAGGGGAAATGAGATTTTAACTTAAAAAATACAGGCATACACAAGCTTTTTGTAACCATTTAACTCTTAAAAGTACTTTCCCCTCTGTTTTGCGTCACTGTCATAAGATCCTTCACTGAACATGCATGTCAAGCATTGAGCTCTGCCCGTCCAATCAGTTTGAGGTTCTACTACAGATCCACAGAAGACCCCCCAATTGGTGTCTTTCCAAATCACCCTAACACATTTACACCCCTGAATGTCACATACAGTCTCTTAATTAGAACAACAAATATACACTGGATGAAGCTGAGCATTTCAGACACGTGTTAGGCATGTGCTTTCCAGTGTTCACAACAAGACTTTTCAGAAAGATTACTCAATTTAAAAAGCTTTATGTTTGTGCGCTGTTCAGTCTGGGGTCCATATTCTGTAGCAGGAGCTCAAACCCTGGTGTCTAGAAGCAGCAGGGATGCTAGAGTTACAGCAGGAGAGGCATGCGGCGTGTTGCTTACTTAAAGCCCCATCCAGTCCCCCCCAGCACTATGGCAGCCACAAGGATGGCTCCGGCGATGGAGCCTATTATTAGATTGGTGGCACTAGGACCTGTAAAGGGTTATGGGGAAAAAGACATGAGTTTCTATACTCACTCAATGTATCAATAACATGTAACTATACAGAGACGATTTCACATGGAACAGAAAACATACCATAAGTATACTATTACAGTAAAATGAATCTGAATCTGAGACTGTATTTTGCATGCTTTTCAGCCCCCTTAGTGTGCAACGTGAAGACAATGAGGTAAAGGCCCTGGGAATATTTACATTTATCTGGTGTCAGTTGAGGTAGTGATTATCAGTGGTCTTTTTTTATTAAGGTTGTGCAGAGGACTAGACCCTGGGTATCCATCACTGTATGTATATATGTATATGTGGCCTGCAGTATGAGTGGTAGAAAATATTTTTAGGGGTCCCAGTCACCACACAGCCTACCACTGACTGGCAAGCCAGGTCACTAACTGGACACTTCTCAGGACTGTTTTTCCATCTAAATGCCCCACATGCCCCAGAAAGGAGAGGATCACAGGAGCAACCACATAACGACTAAGAATAAGAGAAAGAAAAGGGACAAGAAGAGGAAGAGGGAAGATGGAGAAAGAGGCTTGTAGTAATGGGGAACAACAGGAAGTGGCAGGAGAGGAGGAGGAGGAGGAGGAGGAATCCATCAATCAATCACACGACACTGAAAACATCCAATCACATGACAATTATATGGTCATCACCAACACACAAGAAAACACAAAGCCACCGGGACGCACACACGGGCTCAGGCCGGCTCACGAGACCGCCCGCACACTGAGGCACCACTATGAGAGGAAGAGCTGTGAAAGGGTTAAAGATGCTTACTCTATTCCCCACCCTGTGCCTCCAAAAATCACCCCCAGGGCCAGAATGGTCCCTGCTACTGCCCCTATCAGCCTGTTAGTGGCCACGCTCACTGTGCAGAAGGAAAAGGAGCATTATTACCACCCTGTCAAAAACAAACAGCAGGCTTCCGCTTCAGAGTCATGGATGAAGTGACACGGTTTTCTCTCTGTGACGCTTCCCACCTCCTTAACCACCTCCCCACCCTCCCCTGTACTCAAAGCATCAGGTGTACAAGCTGGACAGTGCGTCCATTTCATCTGCTGAATCAAACTAAACAAATGTATCACTGCTTTCATATTCTCCTTCAGTCGCCATTTTACATGGAAAATCTTTACGACCCCAGTACACCTGTGCAGCTGAAATGATCTTCCGTACTCTCTGACGTCTAAGAATCTGTGCTGACTCAGAGTATTCAGAGTATATAGAATGACATCGCAGTATTGCAGAACAACATATACATTATATACTGTATATATGTCGGTGCTGCTGATGTGCATCGTGGCTAAGTTTAAATGAGTGCACATAAAACTTGTGTGTTATTCATTCTATCAGATGCCAGACGTTGAAAGAGGTAGAAACCGACCCTTGGGTCCTTCGTCCTGAGTGGCCTCAGGCTCTTTAGGCGGGTCAGGCATGCTACAGTCTGTCCCCGCCCAGGTGGTGTCACAGGTGCATGTGGCTTCATTGTTGCACACCTGTACGGATCAGACAGAAATAGATGAGGTGTTGAGGGGAACGGAGGAGCTATATATAGAGGTGCTGGTACATTAGGGTTATTTTTGGGAGCCATCCCCACTGGCACCACTCCCAGCAGCTGTCTTCACATTGGGTGTGTATAGAAAGTTATTGATCATCCAGGTTTTTAACAGAAGATACAGGCTTCCACACAAATGCTTCGTACAGTGTAAAGATGATCATACTGCATAAATAAAAATAAGGGCAAAGAAAGGAAAACTCGGTTAGATTAATTCTGTACCAGCTCTACAATTGCATTTTAATTATGCAAACCTTTCTTATAACAGAGCTACTCTACAGGTGGAATTCATTAAAACTGTGTGAATTACAGAATAGTGGATGAAGCCAAGGAACCACAGTTTCTATGGCTACACAACACTAGATTTAAGCCCAATGAAAAAAGTGATAAGTAGGGAATAAGTTGGGATCTAGCACTATGTTCACTAATTGAAAAAATAATATAGACATACTTCAGCAAGTTAGCAAACAATGGGGATTGTTTTGATGATGACATGTCTGTCAAACTCCTGAGTCTTATGAATAAATCCTTTAACAAGGTGTTACAGATATTAAAATAAATGCATAACCTATTTATTTACCTCAATTTTATTTAGAAACTGATTTTGGTGGATTTTGGTGGCTGTTTCCAGAACAGCTGCCATGTTTTCCAGTTTGTAAATCAGAAGCAAGAGTCAGGAGATTTCATACAATTGGAAGAGTTTCTGTTGTTGTTTACATGAAGGAAAGAACTGATAATACAGGCATAATGATCCAAGTGTAAATAGTGTGTTAGTTTACACCAGGACTCACCCCATGGGCAGAGCACACGTGTCCATTAGGTCCAGTAGGGCAAGTGCTCATGTTGAGTGACTGGATGGGCAGACACTTGCGGTCAAGGCACATCATTGACGGCCCACAGGGAGTCCCATCGTCCACGTAGCCTAAATCAGTCTCATCATCCAAAAGGACATGGCCACCACTGTAAGGAAAGGTTGGAGGGTACAAATGGAGAAAGATAAGGACTGAGGACAGGTACAAATACTGACTGTAGTAATGTTCTATAAGTTTCCAGGACATGATCAAGTGTTATAATATAGTAAACATGCGTTTACCTGCATTCTACCACCCTGCCTTGATGGTTAAAGGAGGTGGGAGTGATTTCTCCTTTCATTATTCCGATGCGTGGGTTGCGGCCAATGTTGGTACACAACAGGTAACCACAGAACACATCACTGTAAAAGACAAGCAGAGAGAAACATAGAGTTCCACTGAATGTTCATTTTGATTTTCCAATCTATCAACACTTTTAAATCCCTCCTTAAAAGATATGGCTGGCAATTTTCTATATTTTTCTTATTGTCAACAAATCTCATGTGCAGAGCCAAACTAACAATGAACTGATCCTATTTACAAGTATCGTTTGTGTATCCAGAGCCTGATATATCATATTCCTTTGTGTTGTTGACCTCTGTTGTTGTCCAAAAACAAAAACTACTAAAAAACACATCAATGAGCCACACTACTGCTCTGGATGACATGTTCCCTTGCTCTGAAGATTACCGTCACAGTTGTCTGTTTAGAAACGGCTCCAAAGACTAATGTTTCAACTCACATTTTCAGTCTCAGGAGAGTAGTTCTGTGTAAGGCAGATGCCACTGTGCATGCACAGGAACACGGTTCTGTTTACAGCACTTTGTTAGCTTGTTGACAATAAGAAAAATATAGAATAGCTTTATCCTTTAAGACCCATCTTTTTAACACTGCGTTTGAGTTCTCTTAATTATTAATAAGTAAATGATTGCTATAATCTTTTGTGTTACTGTTATTGGATTTTAAATTTCTCTGCACATTTGCTCTGTACATAAATTGACTTGACAGTGAAACATGGTGACAAAAGTGTCTTTTAACATGGATGTGTTAAGAGAGTTGGACTCAGTTGGTCAACCTATAGACAGTACTTTTGTTCTGACATGTATAAAGGAAATACCATACTTCATTTAATTTTGTGCAATATCCTCTCTTGAAACTCACTGTTTGCTACACTGGAGCCATTTCTCTCCATCCCTTCCACAGTTGCCCTTCTCTGTGCCCTCTGTGTTTAGCTTCTCATAGCAGAACTTCTCCGAGCCTCCAGCCTCTGCACAGGGGACAGAAGAAGAAGAGAGGAGAGGAGGTGAACTGTACAGCACTGACTACCAGAGCCTCTTTTCATACACTACACTCGTAAGAGTGATTTGAACTTGATGTGTGAAGGTATATTAGTCTTACTTGATCCCCAGATGTATTTACACTGGTTCTCTCTGGTCTTGCACTCTCCATTGTAGCAGCGGCCCTTCAGACACAGAGGAAAAATAAAAAAAGACACTCTCTGTGTGCTGCTCCTGAACTGCTATTCTGCTGTATGACTGCACCAATTAGGACCAATAAAAAGTTTTCAAACATCATTCCTACCTGGTCTATCTGGCAGAAGTAACCGTCTTGTTTATGAAGGTTAAGGGGGCACTGTAAACAAACACAAGACGTCTTCTTAACCATGCACATTTTCTTCAATATGCAAAGAATGCAAAGATGAACAGTTTGAAACCATAAAAAACAACACATGTAACAGTGCTACACTAGAACACCTGTCCAGAGTCCCCAGAGCAGGTCTCTGAGATGTCACAGTCATTCACAGCATAGCGGCAACTGTACCCTCGTGGATAGAACTGGCAAGGAAAAGGAGAGAAGACAAGAGTCTTAATTAGGATTTCAGAAGCATAATTTAATATCTGTATTTTCTAATGTATATATTATGCAAAAGTAAGAATAGACCAAGCTCATACCAGACATGTGTTATTGCAGCAGGGACCATCACTGCAGTGTGCCCCGTTGGCGAGGGAACACTTCTTGCAGCATTCCTTGTAGCACTCCTGAAAATAAACCTTAGCTTCACCCATCTGAACAAACGTGACGACAACAAACAGACGTGACTTAGTGAACCGAAAAGCAACTCACTGCTCTGGCTCCGCAGTCACACTCCTCTCCCACCTCTACAAATCCATTGCCGCATTCAGTCGCCTCAAACAGCTGCCAAAAAAAGTCAAGAGAGTGTAAAAGGACTCAGGAGGCATGTGTGATGTATAACAGTTGTGACAGACACACAGAGGAGGAGATTTGTCGGCCTCTAACCTTGGTCGGCCTGTTAAACAGACAAGAGCCTCCACCTTTCAAAAGGAACTCTTTGTAGTCCAAGATGCTGCACTTGGAGAATTTCCGTGAGTGTTGGACTCTGTAGAGGAAGAAAATATCTGTGATGCTCAAACAGATATTTTACAAATATAGTTCCATGTGTGTGATTCTGATGAGCTAACGAGATTTCCAGTCACCATAAGCTAGAGCATCTTTTGGACATTTCGAAAAACAGGCAAAAAACATTTATCTACCAGTTCTGCAGTTTGACACAGTGATAACATCACTCCCACACTCTTAGGAGTGGTAATAGCTACGTTATTTAGGGCACATAAAATCAGCATTAGTCATTGTTCCACTATTTCTCTCTTTTCTGTGTGTGCCTGTGTGTGTGTGTGTGTGTATTACCCAGTGTCCTCCATTATGCAGCCAGACCACGTGTCAGCACAACCGCATTCCTCTGAAAACAGGAACGAGAGAGCAGAAAAACAGAGACAGAGATTAAATATTTAAAGACTTTCTTGGTCTTTTTTTGTTTTTGGAGACTTTTGAAGATACTGTGAGAGACTGACAGTAACATCTTTGAAATGTATCATCGCATTTAAATTAACAGGGAGAAAATCAATAAAAATAATCAATTTACAATGTTAAACGTGATTGTATTGCCACTTTCTCATCTCAAAGACAATCATCAACCATCATAGCACCTGATTTCCAAAGCTTTGAATGTAGTTATGACTCTGTTAAAAGGCCTCATTTTATTTTTCACTGACATACTCACACTCTCCTGTAAAGCTCTGCCAGTTCTGGGGCCACAAAAAGATTTTCTCTCATAGTTTACCATTTTTTTGAGCTCGTGATAAACAGCTGCTTGATGACTCAACTCATCACACACCACTATGTTAAAACTGATAGCATGAGTCTTTCTCCAGCTTCAACTTGGCCTCATTAGAGACATTTTTTCCCAGACAATCACTCTGTCTCTCCATCTGATGCTCCTTTTCACTGCAGAACTCAAGGGACAGTTTGCTCCAATCAGAAGACACCTTTTTGTTTTACAGGCGCCATCTGCTGTTTTAAATACCTAAAGACATCCAAATGTCTAGACAACACATGTAATTTACAGAAAAATGTAATGTCTTATGACCACTATAGTACTTATAGTAGGTCACAGGTTGGTTCACAGAAAACATAAAACAACATCCTTATGCTTAGCGTACATCATGCCAGCAGATTTAGTTTATTTGCTGAAGTTTTAAGATATCTGCTGTCATCACAGTACAGTGAGGGTTAATTGGATTTCTGGTGCTCAAAGCACTGAAAATGACATTTTGAAAAATTCAAAAGCAAAGTGCCTTTTAAACAATAATGTCTTGAATTAATCAAGTTAAACCACAAACCATTTTATCGGGAACAATAAAATAATAGTAGAAGGATATCTCAAAACCTCAGCAAATTACTTTGGCAGATGCTTTTTTCCAAAACAACTTAAAGTAAGAGCATTCAGCTTCCGCAAAACAAAGCTAGATGTCATCCAGAATTGGATTGGCTCTAACGAATTTTTTTAGGGATAAGACAGGGTCCTTAATAACACTAGGGTCAATATGGTTTAATGATTTGGGTGACCTGGGTGATCTCTTAAAGTGGTTTTAGCTCTGCAATTTGCCCTCATTGACTCACTTATACTAGATGTGAAGCAACAACATATAAAAAAAAACAAAGAAAAGAAAACAGAAAAATGTGTATTTCATGTATACTTCTCTTGGATGCCGGGTCCCACTGGATGCCCAGGTTCTGAGCCAGGCTCTGGGATAGAGACCCTGCCATGGACCAGGTGGCGCCGTACTGTGGGAACAGCGGAGACCAGAGATTACTCACCTGCAGCCACACTCTGTGATACATGAACAGTGTGATACTGGATGTCCGACTGCAAATCTGACCTCATTGACGCCTACGCCACGGCTCACAGAACACATGCCCCCGAAGTACGCTGCGCTGCTTCTGCGATAGTGGAAGGTCACATTTCTACAAGAGAGTTGAGAAGAAAAAAGATAAAAAAATATCACAGATGATCAGATCAGTGGTTTCCAAACTTTTTATGCCTCCCTTTAGAAGTTAAAAACAATAAAATACACATGAACTGATTTAATTTGTAAACAGGTAAAATATTAGTGAAACTAGTAAACAAAAGCAGCTAAATGAATTTTATTGACAACCATTATTACAGCCCCTACACAACAATAGTCCAATCACACAGGTGTGCTTACTTATGTTTCCAGACTAGACCTCTCGTCAGTGCTGTGTACAGCCTGTGCTTGAGTAACAGCTGCACTAGTAGGATGGGAAAACTTACAGGGTTATCATTATTATCAATTTGGTGACATCACATAAATCCCACCATAGCTAGCAAGGGTCAGTGAAAACACCTGTATGGGAGTGTAGTGCCTTCAAAATGGCTATAATCAATAATTTTATACTAACACATTATCACTTGACTACCTGTGTGTAAAGATTTTATGTGGATGAACCAACAAAGAATTATAACCCAACTCTGCAGTTCCCCACAGCTCTATGTAGCTACTTTCAGCTCATTTATTTAATTTTACAGCCTGTTACTTTACTGTTTTGGTTCATCCACAACCCTGTCATTTTTCATCATCGTCATCATTTTTCGCCACAGCAGGCAGCTTTTTTCAGTGGACCTACCTGCCCAAATGGCAGACAGATAAAGTGAGCAACTAGCTAATGAACATAGTGGAACATTTAGCAGCCAAAGAGCCAGATATTTCCCTCAGAGGTGGGGTGAGAGCAAAACAGAGTTAAATGGAGGGTCAATATTGGACTTACAGTCAGGTGGCCAGAGACATGACTCCTAATGAATGCTAACGTTGTTCCTTCTGCCAACATCAACTTAAAGGGTGTAATATATTAGTGTTGTGTTTACAGCCCCAAGCTGTAGCCAAGAAATCTGTTTTTCAGGTTTAAGAACCTAAATTGAATGTCTCTTTTCACAAGTTTCTCATTTGTTTCGGATGCGCGAGTAAAAAAATGCCCGTTAATGCTTTTCTTTTATTCTCTGTCCTTCTTGTACTCTACATGTCGTCTTGCTGTCTGAATAAATCTTACTAAACTGAATCTTGCTTGCCTGCTATCATCAGAACTCATTTTTTTTATAATTCCCAGATGAATCACATTCACAGCACACATTTTGAAAAGAAAAGAGCACAGGTGGAATTAATGACCTTTTACAGCAATTATTATGCTGCAGGAATTATTACAGTTGTTACACCTGTGTTTGACGAATCAGAATGTTTGCTGTGAAAAACATCTATTTAACTTAAGTTTTATTTCGCATTTTCCACCTGGTCATGTGCGTCCCCAGCTCTCAATGCAAATGCAATTTCTTTACACCTCTCAAAACCCACACACTGGGCTATCTTAAGCAATGTTTAATGTTAATATTCACTCCTGAAGACGTGGTGCTTCAGGTCTACTACCAGGTATAATGTTGGTAGTATACCAGTACTATAGCACCATAAATATACTACATATATAAGCCACATGCCCATTGTTTTTTGACTTTTTGTGGTTGGCTGCAGCCGGGCTCTCAGAGCACTGTGAACTTACGAGAAAAGGTGCACAGCATCCGCGTGGTGCTTGATGCTCTGCTGCCGGTACTTGGAGAAATCTCGCAGCATTTCCAGTGGCTTCACACTGATGGGTATCTGATCCTTGTCTGTCCAGATCTCCACAGCGACAAGCACCACACGAGTATGTAGTTGCTCTTTGAAGATCTGCCATTGAAGCGTGCAGTGAATGGAAGGAAGAAAAAAGACAGACAGAGAGAGAGAGAGAGAGACAGAGAGAGGCAGAGAGAGACAGAAGGAACAGTACAGGGACAGGAGAACAACACTGGGTGTGAATTAGAGTCTGAACTGTCTCAGGAGGACAGACGAGGGGATGCAACACACTGGGAGCGAGGAGGTACAAGAGGAGTGTTAATACACGTGACGAGAACACAGAGCAAACACCAGCACAATAAGGGCTAACAATAAGACAACTACAGGGCTGACTGAGGGTTCGAGAGGCGTTCTCCATTGTGACACATGAGGATGTTCAGCTGTGTCATGCTGAGTAGTAGTCAAGTTTTGTAGACATTTGTTCATAAACCAGAAGTCAAATGTTGACAAACTGGTGGTTATCATGTTGAGTTATTCAGTCTGGACCAAAGCAGTGGGCTGACCAACTGACATTACCATCCCTAGAACCACATCATTAGCATGGCTTGTAAAAAAAAAAAAAAAAAAATTATATGTATGTAAAGCATACACTCAACATTTCTCAAAGGGTAACTAAAGAGCTTACTCACAGCATCCACAAGATTCACCACTGACTTGGCAAAATTCCTTGTGTGCTGCTTGGTCTTGTGTCGTTTATACTGCAGGGACAAAGGCAAAGGAAACAAGGCAAAGATGAATAAGGTGGAGTGACACCCACACACAGTGCCGCACACTCACTCTACTGGATTCAGAGGCACAACTCCCTATTGTGGGAAGAAGTGACAGGGGGGAAAAGGCAAAAATGGATCTGAAATATTGATGAGCTTTTATAAATATGAGACTACCACTTATGTAGTATGGAAAGGTAAAGCCAGTCACAGGCATTTAATATTGCTGCTTTGAATAAGAACACATACCATACTGTGGTCACTGACAATCATGATCTCCATATATTTCATCTCTTCAAATACGCTGCGAGGCATCTGCAAAATAAAGCCACAGACCATCAGCCGTGGTTCCAACTGCATATTTTGGAGTCCTGGTACAACCACAAGACTATACATACAGCTCTACGCTCATTAAACTCACTGTATGACAAATCAAGGGTGGGTGAACTAAACTTTGCTGCATTACTTTAGAGAGTTGAGATCAGACACTTACTGCTCGCTTTTTCCTGCGCTTCAGCCAGGACAAGTCATCCAGCTCTGAGAAGAGCTGCTCCTCCTCCACTGCGAACACACACAAGGAAACAGTGCCGCTTCAACACACATACTGTGTATTTACAAGTGGGTTTTATGCCACTGTACATTGTCATGGGTTCAGTTCCACAGGGATGTGTTTTTCTTGTGATTTTTTTCCCCTCGAAATTCCAAAATAGTTTCACTAAATTTCCCATGAAGCCCTGTGTTAAATTAATTAAACATGCTAGTCTAGAGTGAAGATGAAATGATAGAACTGAACTGCCACAACAGTTCAGGCTTTATGAAAGTAACTACCTTTAGGTCAATTTGACTATATTTATTCCACTGTAAAATGTATTCCTCTGATGTTTTCATGTTTTAACTCACCAAAACTGCATATCATAAAATGTTAAGTTGTAACTGACAATAAAAATGTGTTTTCTTGACTCCTGTCAGGCTATGTGTCCTTCGCTTAAACCTCAGGGATTACTACTAATGGCCTTGCACGTAGTTGTGTGGTTGACACACGAAAGTGGAAGGAAATGTCAGGGGTCAACAGAGGTGTGGTGTTGGTCTAAGGGGGGTGAGGTTATGTAAAGTAATAGATGACAGTGACGGACACCCTCACCCTGTTCCTCTGAATCATTGTTCCACTGAAGGGTGGCTGTTCTTCTTAATTTGTGAGGCCTTGCAGCTGTATCCTGTGGGGGAAGAGGCCATCAAGTGTTAAAAAATTGAAGAGGAGCTGGGGCAGAGGTGCTGGGGAAGGACAGTGTTCACTGGAAACTGTGAGATTTAACTTTGCCCACAGCAGCAAATGAATGTATAAAACAAATGTGTGTGTCAATGGTGATGACAGCAACGCTACTACTTTGGGTTGGACAATAATCAATATTGTTCTTTAAATAATGTTAAATAATATGTTTAAAGTACACTTATTAGCTTTCTTGCTGAGAGTTAGATGAGGAGATTGATACTACTATAATATCTCTCCATTAAATATGAAGCTACAGCCATTAGCCAGTTAGCTTAGCAGAACACAAAGAATTAAAACAGCAAGAAACAGCTACTGTCTCTCTCCAAAAGTAACAAAATCAGCCTACCAGCACCTCTAAAGCTTGCTCATCATAATATTATATCTTGTTTGTTTAATCTATACAAAAACTGAAGTGTAAAAACAACATGTTGCAGACTGTTTCTGTAGAGTCTCCGCTGGTTGCTTGGCAACCTCACAGTGACATCAGGACTCCTGGTAGTCACTGTGTAACTCCAAGAACAAGTCTGAAATATAACATGTCAAAAATGACCTTTACAGGTGCTGTCAGGCAGATTTTTTTAAAAATCTCGGACAGAGCCAGGATGGCTGTTTCCAGTCTTTATGCTAAGCTAAGCTAGCTGACACCTGGCATATTTACTGTACAGACATGACAGTGGTATCAATCTTTTCATCTAACTCCTGGCAAGAAAGCTAACAAATGTATTTCCAAAAATGTCCAAACTATTCCTTTAATGACTTTTGATCGTTATGATCATATGATACTGTACAAATTAATAATTTTGAGGAAGTTGTAACTAATTATTAACAAATTGTTATTGAAGCTTCTGTTTAACACATTTGAAAAGTCTAGTGTCATATAATGCATAACAGTGAAACACAGTTCACTGCTTTGAACATCAGCTTGAAAAAAATCCTTATTAATATCCTCCTGATGTACCGTCCAGCACTAATAGTGATATTAACAGTAATAATACAAAACATAAGCACTTGTTTAATATCACTTAACGAACTGAAGTCAAAATTGTGTAAATAAATATATTGAATGTTTTGCCGGTATATATTACTGCAATAGAATTAATTCAATGAATAAAAAAATCCAAATCAAAATGTCCACATTGCAAATACTGGAACATAACCATATTTACTCAATTGCATGTTGGCATTTACTCAGGCCACATTGCATCATTATCTCATATGACTCATCTCCTTCCTCTACAGACAGGAACATCCTTGGAGTCATTAGGATATCCTTAGCTGAAAAACTAAAAAGCAGTGAATGTCGTGCACATGCGTCAGAAGGCAACGTTACGTGTGTAGCAGGGCAGAATATCTGTGTGATCCATATTTTCGTTGTCTGTGACAGAAATAACTTACGATTGAATGAGTCTGTTGTAAGGGCTCGATTAGGTACACATAGACTCCATCGTCAAACATCCCACTGCACAGCAAAGAGAGAAGAAAAGGGAGAGAAGCCAGTCGATATTGAGTCAATAGGAGCTGGGGAGCAGAGATGAGTGTATCCAGAGACATTCTGAAGACGATTACGCAGAACTCTGCTGTTCACTTACTGCAGCCCGTTGCAGGTAGATAAGGCCACACGGGAGTCATCGTTCCCCCTCACCTGGCCATGGTAGTAACAGTGCTCACCGCCCTGAGGGAAGATAAGGCAGTGCTAATGCATCACAGCAAACCCTGGGCGGAACCAACACTTTTGCTACTGGCAAAACAACACATAGAACTGTGTATACACTGACAAATCACTCAGCTTTCATCAGTTTTTACTTAATTGTTATAAGTTAGAATTTTCTAAGGATGTAACAGCTTGTCTCACAGATGCCAGTTTGCCGTATTTGCAATGCATTCCTGCAGGGAGTCATGCTTGTTAAGACGGTGAGTTAATACATTGCTGGCACTATCTGTGACTCAGCTGTCAGAAGCAGGGTGAGTAGAGGACATTCTCTCTCCCTCTCTCTCTCCCTCTCTCTCACTTCACCCATCCCACGCTGCACTGATACTGCAGAGTGCTTTCTCTCCCCCGTCACGTGACCAGAGCTCCAGCAGGAGGCTGCAGGGGAGCAAAAAACCCTGCTGATTCAGCGACAGTGTGCCCAGCCCATCCCTCTACCTGAATCAGCAGCAACAGCAGCAGCAGCCAGCTCTCATTCCCAGCCCTGTTTTCCCCCCTCTCTCTCTCTATCTCCTCTTTCCTTCTGTTGAAAGCCCTATCTCTCTATCTCTCTCAATCTATCACTGCCACTCTTCCTCTTGTACACTGTGTTCTTTCTGGTAGTGTGCAAGAGAAGGTTTCCTGGTTGTGTCGATTTGATTGCCAGTTTGTAGAAGGTTTAACACCGAAAGATCACAAAGAAGCTGATTCACAGGAAAACAACACTTCCCAACATCCACGCTTACATCTGTCCCTTCCTTGTGTTTCCATTGAGACAAAGCGTATTTGTACATTTTGCTTTACGGGCGATGTGCATGACTGTATAAAATAGAAACAGCAGGACACATTGTATGAAGATACCACACTGAACCAGAAAAAACAAGAAAAAAAACATGTATTTTAACATTTTAGTCACAACTAGAGAAAACGTTACCTTTGACAGAACAGGTTTGCCGTCCTCATAGTGGATCTCAACATAATCTGAAGACAGCAAGTCACTGAAAAAGCAGAGATTTGTGTGTGGTCAGGATGCAAGGATGTGATGCAGCGACAATAAAAAGACATCTGTTGGTCTGGTTTGTTTTTGCGATCTCTGACTCACATATTGTGGTTTAAACTAGTGGTGAGTACAGCTTAGGCTGGCTATTTTAACACTCGTCATCACTGTGCCGGGATCAGCCCGCACAAATACTCCCGTGACATCTCAAAAGCAGAGCGGAGATCTTAAATGTGGCCTGCCCTCAGGAAAATTATGATCCATTTACTCCCGTGGATAATTAATTATCACAGGAAGAGGCTGCACAAGCAAGACTGCATCTGTTAAGATGAATAATCAAAAACATGTAAATAAATAGTCATAACAAGCTGCAAAGTAGAGTTATCGGAATGACAGTCATGACTGTCTCTTCCTCACATTTCCCAGATCTCTGGTTGAGAAACAGCGCACATAACAGGAACAGAAACTTTGTCTTGAAAGCTGCCAATGAGCCCTAATGTGATAAATGATTGCAAGGCCTCGGCTTCACCTTGAACACAACAGTCCTCCTGGCAGTTCCCGCTGTCTGAGTCAGCGTCCCTCACCATTACACACACTCAATCTGTTAGCTGACAGTTGACTTCAAGAGACTGCAATTTCTGCCACAATGGCGCTTTTTTTTTTTTCTGAGTACCCTTGCAAATCAAAAACATCCTCCTCTCCACGGACATGTAGTGGCATCGCAGCAGAATTAAAAGCACAAAAAAAAAGCCATGATGGATCTGTCTGGTGCTGTGACATTTTTGAGTGATGCTCAGCAGCATGTGAGCAGGAAGTGCACCATTATGAGAGGAGAGTCGAAGCATGAGCGGTGTCTGAGAGATTCCTAAGTGAGGGGCTATTTTTAGCTTGACAGATGAGGCAGAGAGAGGAGAGTGGGCCACACCAGAGCGTGTTGGTGTTTGTGTAATTGTGTGTGCATATGGGTGGTGGGCAGCATTGCACAGCATGGAGGGATAGGTGCTGGAATATCAGTGTCTCAAAGTGTGTGTGTGTGTATGTATGTGTGTGTGTGTGTGTGTGTGTGTGTGTGTGTGTGTGTTTAAGCGGCAGTGTGTTTGTGTGATTGTGTGAGAAGGGAGTCCTGCCCTGAGGTCTCGCAGTCCACAGGAGTGCCACAATGCAGCAGCAGCAGTAGCAGCAGCAGAGGAAAGTGAGACAGAAATGAGGCAGAGAGGGAGGACCAAAAAACTGCAGGAGGTTCTTAAGTCTGGCGCCAGATCAAATGCAGCTCTAAATCCTGTAGCGACACACGACGCTGTCATGTCATGCTGTCAGTACCTCTGACACATGGAAATAATTTGCTTTGAAGCTAAATGAACAGAGATGCTCCGAAGAAGGGTCGGCAACACTAAAGGAAACTGAAATCCATTACAGGGAAGTTCCCATTAATGTTTTACTAAATATGTCATCCATTCATCCATTATTCTCTCGATTTATATCAACTAGAAAATTTTCAGTGGTAGAAAAAACTCACAGGTACAGTAAGAGGTGAGCAGATAAAGTAGGAGCCATTGGCAGGTTGCAGACCCATCTATATATAGACCAGTACTGTCGCAGCTATAACACCAAGCAGAATTCAAACCCCTGTTCTCACACAAAAAAAGGGTACACACTGAAGTTAGCTCATGTATCTCACAGATAACCTACAAGCAAACAGCTGGGAATCAAGGTCACACTTTTCAGCCTCCTCTACTGCCGTCACTGTATTACATGGTGGCTCCTGAATGTCTGACAATGTACAGGATAACATCTGTTAAACACATTTCACTGTGAGTGTGAGTCTTTTGAGAATGTACAAGAGGAGGAGTGTGTTCACTCCTCTTTTCCTTGTCTCTCTTAAGATACAGCGTGTTATATGTACAGTACATACTGTACATGCTGCAAACAACATGTGCAGAAACACGATATGGAACAAAAGACAATTGTTCACCTCTGCTTTTTTTCCATTTCAACTGAATGAAATTCATTTAGAAAAAAGTATGCATGTTTGAGGAGAATTGAAGATATCATGGCAGAGGATGGCCCCAGTCTCTCAATGGCCTTTCTGATACATGAGCATCAACCATTAAGTAAACATCAGTCATGGTGATTCTAACACTGTCAGAAATGTAGTCTTCCAAAAACATAGAGGTCAATAGTAAATTCAACATTTGCTGCTGAAATCCACACTTTATTGGCCTCTAAAGTGTCACTGAAACAAAGCTCAAGCTACGGTAAAGATGGCAGATCATCCAGAGTTTTTAATTCTGTCAACAGCTATCTAGCAGAATAAAAATCCTGGATGGAAAGTAACATGGAATGACAGTGATTTTGTGATGTGAAGAGCAACCTCACAGTAACTTGGGTTGATGATGGCTCTGTTTTGAACAGCAGCAGACACTGCATACCAACACAGACTGCAAATCGTGCCAGTGTTAAGATCTAACACCACTCAGCCATGCAGATGGTATAGAATTACAATATTTTATTACAGAATCCAGCTTTAAATCACATTAAGGGGACCTGAGATTCAATTAGCTCTTTAAAGTCCTTGTACACATGCACATTAAGCCTTCACGTATGTAGACTGCCCACTCAGTGATGGGACTAAATCAATATCATTGAGTGTCCGGAGCCTAATGTCTGTGTCCAGAGCGTCATGTCTCCTGACTGGGACAGTGATCACAAGCCACAGATAATTCTGACGCAAACCAATTAAGCCTCATTAAAGATACAGGGTTTGGTTTTCCAAAAATAATCCTGTGAAACAGTTTGTCTAAAACCTGGCAGCTGAGCTAAGAACTCTCTTAGCAATTGGAGGATTCTGGAAACCAACGCGCTGACCCATTCAATTACGGTTTCTCTGATTACATTATCTTCGACCGATGCTGCATTAATCACCAAATTGAGACATAACAGTATATATAATTTACAAAGGTTATCTACGGACGGGAACCACACATGTTGTCGTTTTTGGTTCCAGATATGACACAACACAGCTCAGAAGAGTGAGTACTTTCCACAGATATATCCAAGGCCATTTAGTCATTTTGATGCTCTGGGCCTGACTTCCACTGTCGCCTCTGACAGGTTTGATCTGTTCAAAGCCAAATGACTTAATTACGTTTTAGTTTAATTCAGCTTTATTCAGTCTCTTTTATTCAGAGTAACCTGATTATTCAACCACCTTTTCCACACGATTCTACCAGTTTTCTGATTGTCAACTCTCCACTTTCAAGATAAATGCAACTATTATCAGACTTTCACATCCTGACCATGATTTTTCCACTATGATGCAATGTTTATTGTAAGTTTTTCGTTTTATTTTTTTTAACTTTTCCTGCATCATATGGCTAACAGAACACTTTGCTTACATTGGGCCCACATTAAAATCAGTGAGCTAAATAGCTCAGCATTAAAAAATAGAATCTGCTGCATCAGAGCTTTTCTTCTTTAATGGTTTCCTTTCATATTTTAATGTTATTAACAGTGTGCTGAAGTATTTTGTAGAGAGGAATGTCTGTGTGTGTGGATCTGTTGCCTCTCTTTGATGACAGCATGAACACAAAATACTACATTCCTACTGGTTTTAACCATCTCCGCGTTGAACAGCAGATATTGTTGTGACAGACAGACAACTCACTCTGACTTAAAGTTAAACCACATTCTTAAACCTTATGTCTTATAACCACAGTGGCTGGGATTTAGCTATAAAATAATAATGTAAACTAATATGTTAGAATCATATGAGCATCCAGTTAACGTGAGATGAAGTGAGGAGGACTTACGTGTTCAGTGTTAGATCCAGAACGAATCTGGCGCCAAAGGCCTCTAACTGAAAGCTGGCTTGAGCAAGATGGACTGCCTGTACAGGGAAAAAAAGAATTTAACTTTCTGTTGGAGGAAAGCTGTAGATATAGCAGTCTGCATATCAAAAATCCTCTAGAGTCCACTTTCGACATCATCCACAGCACAGCAAATAAAAAACAGATGTGTTGGATGTGTGACAGATGGTATTGTTCAGTTAGTATACCAGTGCTTGAGGACACACATAAAACATGTCTGTTAATGTGCTATATACTGTATGTACTGTGTGTGTCTAACACTATGCGATAAAATGATATTAAAGACGAGTAAGCAAAACCAGGGTGATGGTAAAGTTGTGAGCTGGACCTAAAGCTTAAAAGCCTTGACCACTCCTGCTATTGATCACAAGAGTATTTCCAAGAAATAACGTCCCACTGCACCCCAGTATCAATCTCCCTCGTCAATCCGCCCTCAGCGCTGGCTTACCTGGCCCTCTGTGGCTTGGTTCTTGGCCCGGGTGTCCAGATCATGGTAGGTACTCTCTGAGTCCTCATTTAGGTAGTAGATCAACCGCGAGGGGTAGGTGATCACATGCTCTACTGCATGGTGTGTTGTGTTGTCTGTAGCAGGTGCTGCAGTCGCCTGTTGCTCCAGCAGTGGTGGCACTGCGTCCCTCTCAACCTTGTCCTCTGCTCCTGGAGAAACTGCAAGAAAATTCCCACCGCACAGACATGAAAACCCTGACACGAACCTCACACACCGAGCCAGCTGTCGTCCTTTATTCATGAAACACATTGATAATACTGAGGGCAATTCTTCGGGACACAGTTCAGCAAGATTGGTTACATGCTATAGTATACTGACAGCCAAATACGACAGCTAAGCTGATTTAGAATACAGAATATAAATTGCTTCATTTCATTGAAAGGTACTTGTGATATGCTTATTGCCAAAGTGAAAAACTCTGCAGCAGATACATGCAGTGTTCATTATGCAATACTAATTCAAACAGCCTCAGACAGCTGCTGAGTATCATGCACTTCAGTCAAGAACGGTCCTTTCAATAGGTCTTAATTCAAATGAGACACTCATACATAATAAAGAGTACTATTTTTACAAGCTGAACAAAAGATTCTGAGATGTTGTAGTCTGCCCTCATACACCATCACGTTGAAGACGCCGCATACAACATATGATAGTTCCCTGCCTTCTTGAGGGGGAAACGCGATGATGTGCACATACAGTACAACGTCTGGTATCATTTTAGCCAAACACACTAAGTGAAATATGTATTTAATAAGGTGAAAGAGATAAAAAAAAAAAAAAAAAAAAGCCAGAAGGCGATTTGCAATACGTACCGGATGACGCTAGTGATGGATGAAGCCAAAGCGAAAGGATGCTGACGAGCAAAGTGGCCAGAAATATCAAATGCATGATTCATATTTCATAACTGAAATATCTCAATATCAACACATCAACGCAGTGAATAGCTTGCGGCCCATCGTGGCGGGGAGGTGCCGTGCATGAGGGCTTTCTTCATGGATGCAGGAGGCACTGGGACGCTGCTGCTGCAGTAGCCGATGCTGAGGACGAAGAGGAGGAGGATGAGGAGGAGGAGGAGGGGGGAGCAGGAAGAAGGCGGTGGCCAGGCAGCTACTGGAAGTCCTCCAGCAGACTCCTCCTCGATGGATGTGCACAAAGATGTCCTCCCTCCCTTCCAGGGCCACAGAAAGCCAGTGCAGGTGACTTCAAAGACACAATAACCAAGAAGATGAGCGGTGAGACAGGACTGTATATTAATGATGATCACATGAAGGTGGGGTGGGGTGGGGGGTGTGGGCTGGGGGGGGGGGAAGCCTCAAGAGAATATATAGATATATTTATTTTCACATTTTATGCATTTGATGCACATAAAGTAGTATGTTCCATCAAAACAGATTCTGCATTTAAATGGTCACTCCGGCCCAAGAGTCATTGTAATGGTGAGGTGAGCTGCTAAGCCATTAAAAAGTTCAATTAATGCCATACAGATGAAAATATAGATATATAGATAGATAAAATATATTACAGATATTACTTTTCCACTCTGAAAGTATACATCTGTGAAGCAAACACAACAGATACAATAATAGCTGGTACACACACACACAGCTGTAACTTTTAATTTTTAATAATGGCTGCCTTCATGTGTTATTGTTGGAGCTATCATTACTGTTATAATAGTTGCACCTACGCTTTTCCTGCTATTACAAATCAAAATGTCTGCTGTGAAGAGGGCCAATTTATGAGATATTTAGTCTGTATTGGTAAAATGTTCTCTTGGCAACATTATTGTAAAAACACTGGTGTCAGTAGAGGCCCTTAAGAGCTTGATCCAAACTTTAGGAGACATTGCATGTTTGAACAGCTAATTTTAGTGCCACGGATGAGCAAGTGAATATAAAAGGAAATGAGAGTAATTCATGACTGTGCTGCTAGCTTGTTGAGGCAGTATGTGAGGAAAAGCATGAATACTGGTGCTCAAGAGATGATGATTGCTCCATTACGTTTACACTTAAGGTGCCCTTTCCAGTTAGTCCTTGTATGAGACAGCAGAATATCTTCAAGAAAGACTGTGACATGGGCCATGGCTCTAATCAGGGCCTGGTATGACTTTTAGGTTTGATTGTAAGGCTACGCAGATCACACACACAAACAGAGCAACTGGAGGATGTGACAGCTCCCCCCTCAGGGCTGAATGGTCCACAGAGTGGATGAAATGGTCATTTTGGGTCGCTGGAGATGGAGACAACTGGGACAGGGCTGTCTGGTTATCTGATGAAATAAGAAGGGATGAGTTAACTGCAGTGTCCGCATGAACAGTCTAAGTCTTTGTTCAAGCTGCAGCAGTTTAGAAAAGTTGCTATTAACTTTGAATAACTTAATATGAATTAGTCTAGTGGTCAGCTGATTAAAATTATGAGATTTAAACATCATCAGTATACTATGACCTTTAAGGTAATTCACTGTCACACAACCTGTAGTAACTTTCACTTCTTGTTCAAGATATAAAGGGTAAATCCACAATGATTCACGCAGAGCAGAGAGCAGAAATGTTCAATCTGAAAAGAAGTTCTGGCTATGCTTCACAGATGTTTTATCTTTGACTCTTATGACATCGCTGATTTGGGTGTGGACGAGGGAGCTATTTGTTAGTGTAGCAGTAGTTTATATCAACTGCAGCCCTTATCTGTGATTAAGCGGAAAAGTAGCTATATTTTGTAAAAACAGCTGCTGAAGACACTCTAAAGAACCAGCATGCCTTGCTCATGTTACTTCTAATGCACAATGTGTACAATGTCATCTGTCAAGTCGGAGATGGGCTTGAGGCTTCAGATTTGTTCATTTTTAACAGAAAGCCTGTTTTGCAAACTGGAGACATGAAGTTTTAAAAACATGCGGGGGTATAAAAAAGGAGGCTAAGTGTAGGATCAAGTACTTTTGAGCCTCACCCATTTTTGAAAAGTCAGGATATCTCGGCCTCTGCTGCAGAAATTTGGACCCTTCTTTCTTGAATCTGTCACCTTCTCCCACACCTCCATGGAAGCCTGTTACTCATTTGCTGGAGCCTCCCCATTAACCATACCTGATATAGTGGCTGCCATGCATGGATAATGTAGAGATAAATAATTTAAAAAGGCACTTTGGTTTTACACATGACGGTTAGTTTACTCATTCAGCCTGTAAAAACAGTTGTATAATGTCCTCTGTGGCTTTACCAAGTCTGAGAAAATAACCACTGATGATGTCATTGGGGATTTTCTTGGCTTGGGTGTGCAGACTCCAAAATTAACTGAAAGCCTGTGTTACATGGAATTGGAAAGACATGGGTCATGTACCAGGCAAGTAGGACCTAACGACAGACACTATTGAGTTGCATGATGGAAAATGTAGTATTTTTATGTACTATGTAGTAGTAGTAATGTAATTATTATTTTTTATGACCTGCTGCATCAATTTGGACCTAAAACTTTCCCCTTCTCTCCAAGTCTTACAACTTTATGGAAGCACAATTCTAAATCACCCCTTTCAAAAAAAACATAACTGCACATAATTTTCCAGACCAGTCTAATTTGTGTCTGGGTTGAAATAACGCTGGATTTAGAAAGTTGTTCTATCAAACATTATAAAGTCCAGTCAAGCCTATTTGCACATCCAAATTCAGCCTATGATGAGCCTATCATCCATGAATAAAATAAGTCTACAATATAATCATGCACAATCCTCTTAATATATAAACCTTCATAAATCAAATTGTCTCAGAATTACATAAATATACTTAAAGTGCACAATTCACAAATCATACATACAAACACAGCAAATAAACTTCAGCGTTACATTCACCAACCAAGGAACCTTTACCTTAAAGACTAGAAACATAAATTGCTGTTGACATGAACATGAACCAATAAATCTGTCAAGCAGAGCGGGCCTGCATATTAATGCTGCATGTAATAACATAAAGAAACATATGAAGGTCACAGCACTAACATGTAACATATATGTTACATTATATGATAGTGTCAGTGCACTATGAGGGTCATTGCACTGTCTCAAGTCTATCCTCTTTTAATGAGCACCAAGCAACGTGTTAGAGGAAAGCAAATGAAGAAGTGAGAGAGGCAGCAACAGCTCCTGAATAAATTTCCCCAGAGTTGGCCCTTCCTACTGAAGCAGTTGGTGCTTTTGAGAGAGAGAGAGAGAGAGAAAAAAAACTGCTGTATGTCAACAAAAAAAAATCTGCAGCATTCAAACCCTTCCCGTTTATTCAATGAGGGAAGGAGCGTGCGTTGAGGGTTTACCCAGCTTGTTATGAAAAGCAGCCGCAGCTCGTCTGAATGAAAGCATTCTTCTTCGTGCGGGTGACCAATAACTTCTCTTCATTCTATGGTCCATGTATGACGCGTCAGCCAGGCGCGCCCACTACACATCTCAACTCCTCGGTGCACCCCCTAACTGGAGTTTAGTTTGGATGGACTCAACGGAAAGACAGACTACACAAGCCGCAGAAAGACTTTAAGGACTGGCTAAAGGACTAGCAGTCACTTTGATGCGAGAGCTGTCGATGTTTTGATCCAGAAAACTGATAAAAAGAAGCGCTGCACTTTTGGGTAAGCAATGCGCTCCCTTTCAAATCCTAAGAATGCACTCCCTCTTTATACACACTGTCAATAGTGTGTATGTGGCACTTTTGTGCCATGATTTCAGTGATCTCTGATTTGAAAGGCTATATTAGTTTTTATAATCTCTCTGTATTGTTTACTGAGATGTTAATATAGACTATAATGAGTACTTCTTTATTTGTCGTTTGCAGTTGTTTTTGTTTCAGTTGCTGTCTAGTCTAACTGATGTGTTTCCAATAGTTTTTTATGGCAAACTCACAGATTCTTGCCATATATTTTTTTTTATCCATGTTTCTTTTTTTCTCGTTAAAAATGAGGTTCAAGTCCCATTCTTCTGGCAGTTGGCTAGATGTTTCCTAAAACACTTGTTTTTCTATTGTTTACAGAAATACCTACAGGAGACTTCTACCTCTATCTTTTTGATTTGTCGATAACACTAATTGTGCATTCAGCAATTTGTCTGTTATTTTTGTTAGAGTAATTGTCAAGTCTACTTTTTCCAACATATTTTCATGTCAAAGTCACAGATACCTGCCTGATTACTACACCATGTTTCTTTTTTCTCTTAAAGGTGCAAATCCTATTCCTATTGTTGTTCTGGTTGTTTTGAATAGCTTAAACCTTCCTGTTCCTTACATTTTTTTACTTACATTTCTGTTTTCCAGTTTCCTACCAGCCTTTATTTGTAAAGTATTGTTGTATATTTGTATTTGTAATGAGTACTAGAAATAGGTAAATAAAAAAATCTATGACATAAACACTGACCTCAGACCACAGATTGACAGTAAATGTATTTTTTATCTAACTTGAGTACAAGTTGTAGCTTTTCTGGCATTGATGATGATACTAAATTGCTGATATGTGCAAAAATATAAACTTTCACCAAGGTGCCTTGTTGGTGATGGCCTTGGTACTTTTCTTTCTGTTCTGACATTAAAATTGAGCCTCTACATGTATAAGTTGTGTAACAGTATGTGTCAGTCTTTCCACAGTCTCTTACCAAATAACAAACAAAGTGAATCATACTAGGAGGGCTCTTTCTGCCTCATCTGTGGGGCATCTCACCGTCCACATTCATGAACTCAGGGGATGTTGACACTATGTTGCAGGATTTCTCAGGAACACACCCAGCCCTAACAGTTACACAGGAAGTGAATGATTGGGAAGAAGAACGGGACAGGCAACTGGATCCCTTTTGGAGAGCAGCCCAGCAGGATAACAAAAAGTGTGAGGTGAGAATTTGTGGTAGAAGTTGATTATAACATATTTGAGATTCTTTAAGTCGCTGTGTTTACAGATTACCTTAAAGGAATGCATCTTATCATCAAGTTTCCCTTCCTGCAGATAACTTCAAAATAATGGGTGACTCCAGCGAGGACTACGGAAACTACACCTATGAATATTACCTAGAGTATGGCGACTTGGAAGAAATTAAAGCAGAGCACAGCCAGAGGGAAGCTACGCACATTATCTCAGTGGTCGTCTACATTGTTTCCTTTGTGCTCGGCCTGATAGGAAATGGAATCGTCATCTGGGTGACAGGCTGTAAAAGCAAAAAGACTGTCAACAGTGTTTGGTTGCTCAATCTAGCAATCGCAGACTTGGTATTTGTGCTTTTTCTACCCTTCTACATTGATTACATACTGCGGGACTTCCACTGGGACTTTGGTGCGATCATGTGTAAGATTAACTCATTTGTGTCTGTGATGAACATGTATGCCAGTGTACTTTTTCTCACAGTGCTCAGTATAGACAGATATGTTTCTCTGGTCCACCTTAACTGGTCTCAAAGGTATCGCACTGTAGAGAGAGCCTGGGTGATATGTGGTTGCATATGGGCGCTAGCTGCCGCCTTGAGCTGTCCTGCACTGATCTTTCGCGACACCATGCAAGTACATGACAAGATTGTGTGCTTCAACAACTTCCACGCACAGGACGCACACACGGCAGCTGTAAGACACATTATAATAGTGGTCATCCGTACCACTGTGGGCTTCCTTCTGCCGTTTACTGCTATATGTGTGACAGGCATACTTCTGACAATCAAAGTGAATCGATCTCAGGGCTCGGTTCGCCTGTCTAGCTTCTCCAAAACAGTCTCGGCAGTGATTCTGGCCTTCTTTTTATGCTGGGCTCCTTTTCACACTTTCAGCTTGATGGAGTTATCCATACATTCCTCATTTTACTTACATTACATACTGAAAACTGGCTTTCCTTTGGCCACCAGCTTAGGTTTTTTTAACAGCTGCATTAACCCCCTGCTCTATATGCTCCTGGGCAAAAAGGTTCGTCATATCCTGAAGCGTGCGTGCCTGGATATCACAAAGAGCTCACTAAGAGAGTTCAGCCAGTCAATCTCTGCCACTGAAATTGAGACTGTGCCAGGGATTCCTCAGGACAGTTCACCGGATGAGCCCTTTGAGTCGTCAAAGCTATGATCGCAATCATCCACGGACTCTCGTAGTTGTCCATGAAAAATATGAGGGTGAGACTGGCTATAATTTGGGCGTAAATGTGGAGGATTATCGTAGCTGTTCTTTCCAGCTGTAGGGTTAAGATTTTCCTATTTTGTTTCATTTGGACGGAGTTATGCCCACTTCAACCGACAATTACTCTCGATGGAAAAGTATGCACATGCTCCATGCACACTGAGTTTGTATCTTTCCATTTATTTTTCTGTTGCATAACCTGCAGAAAAAGAGGCAAAATGAAAATTAGAGCTGAAATAGTCAATTAGTTGATCGACAGATAATTAATCAGCAATGATTTTGGTAATCAGTTCATTTTTTACATAATTTTTAAAATAAAAATGTTCTGCTTTCAGCTTCTCAGTTGTAAGGATTTGCTAATAACTGTTGGTCAGATAAGAAGTGATCAACATTTTACACTATTTTTTTTATAAACTTAGAAGATAATTGATAAATTAATCAATATTGAAAATATTACAGTCCTAAATGAAATGCATCTTACATATATACAGATTTTTTTATTGTTGTACTCTTTTGACAAAGGGCATCTGCTCACTAATACACAATAGGCTACTCTGCTTAAAGATGAGATATGACGCAGATATCTAATTGTAGTCAACATTGTTATGTTTTTGTACATTTTTATACTGGCTGCTAGAATCACCTATTAATGTATTTTAAGATTTTTAACCAGCTGAGGGTTGTATAAATGTTTTATTATAATATATTCCAATTAAATAGCATATAATTAATGTGTTTTTCTGAACACATAACTGTACCTTGTTTGAGTGTCTTCCTTGCATTGTTTGACTTGATGTTATAAAAGCCTGTAACCTTATTAAAGAGTTGGCCTTGAGTTTCATGTACACACAGATGAGATTTCCAGGGGGGATTGACACACGCTTGATGTAAATTCAGATGTGCTTTTCCTTTCTTTTCCTGAGGGCCTCTTTACAATTTCAGCCATTTCCTGTTATTTCCTACTGGTGAACTCTGACTTATCGTGGTTATCACTGTTGGGTTAGTTAGCATCCTGTGACTGGAAAGTTGCAGATATGAAAATGCAAACAGATGGAAGAAAATATTGTACCGTTCTTCAACAACAACAGTCAGCACGCTCTTGTTTAAGTATGCTCATCTTTATGTATAAACAACTTTAGTGGACCTGTAACTCTCTAGACTGTTTATTTTAAGACATGTACTCTTGAAAGTGATCCATTATATGCTGAAAAAAGGAATAATCCATGATTGACATCTTAAATCTGAGTTTTTCCCTCATATTGTCCTTCCAAAGGGCCACCAGATAAATCTGAGGGATCGTGAGATGATTAATGGGAGAGGAAAGAAGAAAAAACAAAGTTCTGATACACAAATCTGTCTTCAGTTTTGGCACTTATTCTATAATCTTTGAATTGTGGTGAAATATTGGATAATTTGAACATTTATTGAATTGAAACCATGTGAGTATTTTAGAGGGAAAAATCAGTATTTGGTGGAGCTGTTAACAACTCAGACATCTGAAATGTGACCCCGACCACACACTGCTTTTTGTAAAAGCCAAAAAGGTTGGAAACCACTGGTTTCATCTTTAACAATGTGTTGTGCTTGTCATATTAACCATTGTGTCAAATCTTCATCTGAAAAGTAACTAAAGCTGTTAAGTAAAAGCATTGGGGTAGAAAATACAATATTTCCCTCTAAAATGTAGTAGAGTGGAAGTATAAAGTAGCATAAAAAGGAAATACCCAAGTAAAACACAAGTACCTCAAAATTGTACTTAAGTACACTACTTGAGTAAATGTACTTAGTTAACGTTAAATTACCCTCCACCACTGAGTACATGATTTAAGCGTTAGGTTAGTGTTGAAAACCTGCACCATTAGATCAGCATTTACAGAAAAGTAGCCTTCCAATGAGGATTATGGTATACAGAATGGATTACTTAATCCGTGACGCAGCAGAAAAGACGGTGCGCAATCTGCGTAGTAGGCAGTCTCATGAGAACACTGGCGAGGTAAGTGCCCTCATCAATACACATTGTTTGGCATGTAACGTTAGATAATTTATAGTATAGCCTTACTCTACCATTAAACGAACGTTTGAAATGTGTGGTTAAATCAGAATAAACTAGAGAAGCATTCACCGTTAGTTAGTCCGTTGACGTTAACGTTACGTGTGTTACGTTAGCTTGTTTGTAAGAAACTATGTTAAAATGGTGGTTTTTAGATTTAACGTTTCAGTCGATATTTATCACTAAGCAACGATGGAATATGACGACAATGTCGCGAGCCGACACAGTTAGCATCATGTCATATATCAACCTTTGCTAGCTTTGCTGTCAACATTAGCTTTGCGCATCATTTGGCCAGTTAGCTCCTGTTTGTGCGAGAGTTCGTTACATTTCTATCTTGACGTGGGGTTGTCAAAAACGTGAAATATTCAGTTATACCTGTAAAGCATTGTACATTGCATCCTGAAATGTTTAGACACGCTGTTTTAAACATGCCGCAGCAGCCTCAGCTCACTAACGTTGCTTTTGTTATTGTTTTGGTAATCGTGTGAGGGCTGCACGGTTCGCCATATATCAGCTATAATGATCTTAAATAGTTGTTTGTTGGAAATAAGTCAACTAGTAGAGATGAACCTTACAGATAATGTGCCTTCCTGCCTCTTTTACAGCATGTTGCGTTTGCCTGTTGTGAGCCGGAGTCTTTTTCCAGCAGCAATTACCAAAAGAGGCGCTGCTGCAACTAACAATGGTAACAATATGCCACTTCATCAGCTGATCAATTGGCCGTGCCTTCGTTATTCACAATATGTGTCTTGTATTTCTGCAGAATAGCCAGTTTGTTTGTTGTGTACAAGCACTAAATTTGTCAAAGCCTAGAAGCCTTGTCACTTTGCTCCACTGATGGATTACAGTCAGGATTACAGATTTGCCAGCTACCACATTTGGTGCCAGGCTGTTGCTGGCTCAGTTTAGTCAGTTGTGTCAGTAACTTGTCATTACTGTGAAACACCATGAATTCATAGTAATATGCAGTGATTTCTTTATTAAAATTACCAGTAACAGTCCTTGTATGAAAGAAGTGTTGCATAAAACTGTCTTCTGTCTGTGCTGTAAGTCCGCGCTGCAGCCACAGCAACAGCAGCCGCCAGTAACCTTGTGGAGGTGTTTGTGGATGGGATCCCTGTCATGGTGGAGCCAGGGACCACTGTGTTACAGGTAACATGGCAAATTCATGGATTCTGTGTGCTGAATAATGTAGCTAATTTGTTGATATATTGAGTCATAATATCTCTTGTCCTAGGCATGTGAGAAAGTAGGCATGCAGATTCCTCGCTTCTGCTACCATGAGCGCCTGTCAGTTGCTGGAAACTGTCGCATGTGTCTTGTGGAGATAGAGAAAGTTCCTAAGGTATGTTTTTTTTGTTGTCTTATTTAGGTAGATATGTAAATCTTTAAGTCTAGTATTTCTTTGTTAATTTTAAATATTTGAAGGCAGGGCTACGCCTAATTATTATTATATTTTAAATCCTCCAGCCGGTGGCAGCTTGTGCAATGCCAGTCATGAAGGGCTGGAACATTTTAACCAACTCTGACAAAACAAGGAAGGCCAGGTAGGTTCACCCTTAAAATTAAAAGTCATTGCAGGCTTTGTGGTGTACTGATGATGATGTAGCTGGGTTGTAAAGTTAACATTGTTCTATAATTACACCTAATTGTCTAATAGGCAGTGATATGATATTTTTGTGGGAGAATGGTCACTTGTATTTCTATTATGTTAGGTAACCTGAAACAATTAAATTCAAAATTGTTGTTTAATCTTACACAGAGAGGGTGTGATGGAGTTCCTACTGGCTAACCACCCATTAGATTGTCCAATTTGTGATCAGGGGGGAGAATGTGATCTACAGGTAAATCAAAAATAGTAGTGTTTTGAAAATCACCACCTCCACTGTAGATGTGTTCCTCATATGCCTGTTAATCAGCTTGATTGCATATATGACAGACATGGTTTTGTTTGTAAGATTTATTAAGAAGACTGAAAATCGTTTTTTGTTTAAAGGACCAGTCCATGCAGTTTGGCAGTGACAGGAGCCGCTTCACAGAGAGCAAAAGAGCTGTGGAGGACAAGAACATTGGCCCACTCATCAAAACCATTATGACTCGTTGTATCCAGTGCACTCGCTGCGTGCGGTGAGTCACGCTTGACATCTACAGTAGATGCGGTTGTAAATTTCAAAGTGTAACTAAATGCGACACTTGTATTTCACTTTTACAGCTTTGCCAGTGAGATTGCTGGTGTGGAGGACCTGGGCACCACAGGCAGAGGCAATGACCTGCAGATTGGGACCTATGTGGAGAAGATGTTCATGTCGGAGTTATCTGGGAATGTTATTGATATATGCCCAGTGGGGGCCCTGACCTCTAAACCATATGCGTTCACTGCTCGCCCTTGGGAGACCAGGTTTTTGGATTGTGCTCTACATTATGATCAGCTTTTTGGTGTCAAAGGTTATTTTTTTACACTGATGTTATCTCTTTGGTTTTCAACAGGAAGACTGAATCCATTGATGTTCTGGATGCTGTCGGTAGTAACATTGTTGTGAGCACTCGCGGCGGTGAGGTGATGAGAATCCTTCCTCGTATTAATGAGGATATTAATGAGGAGTGGATCTCAGACAAAACCAGGTCCTTACCACACAAAGTTCCTTCACATATGTGTGTATGATCTTTGAATCACTGCTGAACTCTCTCTCGCTTCCTTCCTGACAGGTTTGCCTATGATGGACTTAAGCGGCAGAGGCTTACCCAGCCAATGGTGAAAAATGAGTCTGGACAGTTGGTGCCCACAACCTGGGAAGATGTGCTGACTCGAGTTGCTGGAGCAGTATGTAATTTATGATGATTAAGCTTTTCCTAACAGCATATGGTTAAATTGCAACCTGTGATGTCAACCCCGGGCTTCCCTGAATAGCATCTGTTTGATTTGACAGCTGCAAGGAGTTGCAGGACATGATGTTGCGGCTGTTGTTGGAGGCTTGGTGGACGCAGAGACTCTCATTTCCCTGAAAGACTTGCTGAACCGTTTGAATAGTGACAACCTGTGCACTGAGGAGGTGTTCCCCATCACTGGAGCAGGGTAAGAACATTCAGGGAGGAAAACTGATACTGGTACAAAGCAGATTTTATGTGAGGTTCCTTATTTTGACCTTGGCTTTTTTTTAGAACTGATCTGCGTTCAAGCTATCTTCTTAACACTGGGATTGCTGGCATTGAGGAAGCTGACCTCCTGCTTCTGGTTGGGACTAACCCACGCTATGAGGCTCCTCTTTTCAATGCACGAATCAGAAAAAGGCAAGGGAAATACAGTATCTCTGACTGTTGAAAAATGTTGAAATCTTAGGAATGTTAAGTAAAAATGTCTGTTGTTTAATATGAACTTGCCTCTCGGTTTTAGTTGGCTTCACAATGAGCTGCAAGTGGCTCTAGTGGGAAGGGAGGTGGATTTAAGTTATACTTATGACCATCTTGGGGAGTCTGCCAAGGTTCTTCAAGAAATAGCGTCAGGAACTCACCCATTCTCTCAGGTAACATTCGAGCACTCTTGTCATACAATGAATGTTATTAATCAACTTGAATGTCCCTTCCCAATTTTGTTTATTTATCTCGCCTTGCAGGTCTTGGCTAAAGCAAAGCATCCTGTTGTTGTTGTTGGCAGCAGTTGTCTGCAAAGAGAAGATGGGGCTGCGATAATGGCCGCTGTGTCAACTATTGCGCAGAATGCTCGCGTCAGCAGTGAAGTGGAGGAAACCTGGAAAGTTCTCAATGTGCTTCACAGGTCATTGTCTTTGAAAATTAGGGGGGAAGTCGTCAATAGCATTACAGTTGTCAATGGGGATGTTTACTGTAATATATGCTGTGCTGTTTTGCTGCGTCCTCAGGGTCGCCAGTCAAGTGGCTGCGCTTGATCTTGGGTATAAGCCAGGAGTGGAGGCTATCCGAAAGAACCCACCGAAAGTTCTGTTCCTTCTAGGAGCTGATGCTGGCTGCATTACTCGCCAAGACCTTCCAAAGGATAGCTTCATAATTTATCAAGGTCAGCTGTTTTACTTCACAGCAGCAAAAGCTCTACTGTAGCATCTCTCATCTGCATACACTTATGTATAGCATCTGAGAAAGGAGGTGTAATTCTTGACAAATAATTCACAGAAAGAAGAAAACTTGAAATGAGTGAAGAAACATAACAAATGCAGAGGCTTCCATACCAATTGAATGACCACACGACCGAGGTCGGTGGAATTTGCTTTCGGTACAGCATATAGGGAAGCTCATAACACTGTGTCAGACATAGAACAGATAGCAGCTTAACACAGGACTGGCACAACAGACTATATACGTAAATTTACACAATATTTACAGACAGTATATACATTGACATGACATTTAAAATGCAGGTGCATCAGGCAGGGATTATTGCAAAGATTATTGCAGGGTCCTTATGGCAGTGGGGAAGAAGCTGTGTTTGATGAGTATTAAAATTATGTGAATCATATACTTTGGCTTTCACAGTAACCAGATCTTAACTCAATTGAACACCTGTTGGAGATTTTGGACTTTGTGTTAAACAGCAAACACAAAATGAGTGAATTCCCTCCAGTTGAGCTGCAGAAACTTGTACAATCTATCCCAAGGAGCATTGAAGCTGTTCCAGTGGAATTTTATGTTGGTTTTTCCTTTGTCACCCATCTGTATATGTTTTGTTAACTTTAATATAAGTGGTCTGTGTTGTAATTTCCCAGGTCACCACGGTGATGTTGGTGCACCAATGGCTGATATCATAATTCCTGGAGCTGCATATACTGAAAAATGTAGCACCTATGTGAACACCGAGGGCCGTGCCCAGCAGACCAAAGTGGCTGTGACTCCTCCAGGCATGGCCAGGGAGGACTGGAGGATCATCAGAGCCATATCTGAGGTGAACTATAATACTAGATGTCCATGTTGTAATAAATAATAAGAAATGAGACCAAATGATGAGTATTTTTCTGTCCTCATTTAAGCTTGCTGGAGTGACTCTGCCCTATGACACCCTTGATGAAGTGCGTGAGAGACTGGCAGAGGTTTCTCCAAATCTGGTGCGATATGATGACGTTGAGGAGGCCAACTACTTTAAGCAGGCTAATGAACTGTCTAAGGTAAGCTGTTATCTTCCTTCAGCATCTGTTTAGTTTGTTATAGAAAAGGCACTATAAAAGTATTATTTTTAGTTTAGCTTATTGAATTTGCTCCGCGCTGTTCTCCATGATGATGGTGATATGTGGTTTATCTCTTTCAGGCAGTGAACCAGGCTGTCCTAACTGAACCTTTAGTCCCTCCACAGATTACTGTGAAAGACTTCTATATGACAGGTGGGCCACTAGTACTCAATTCAAGTGTCTCTCCTTTGACCAAACCTGGTGTAAATGAAATTAGTGAAAGCAAAAACAAAATTTACATAAAACAAGAACATGTTTCATAACAACAACAACAAATTGAAATCATGAGATTACACAGACAAAGGCTTTGGTGTTGAAAAAAAAAGTTCGATTTTAAAGATCACAGAGAAAGGGTAGATGTAATTTTAAGATTTTTTATCCAGGTAATTGAACTTCTAAATATGCAAATTTTAAATCTGCTCTCAACCTTTATCCACAGATCCGATAAGCAGAGCCTCCCAGACGATGGCCAAGTGTGTGAAAGCCGTCAAAGAGGGAGCACAAGCTGTAGACGAGCCTGCCATATGCTAAATATGCTAAATAATCTAAAATCAACGCACAATGAAAGTCTTGAAAAAGAAAAAATGATACGCACAACTCCTGTATTTGCACATTCCTAGAAACACACTTACTTGCAATTGTGTTTTATTATACCAGCTGTTTTCCTATAGTAGATGCCTCATCATCTATACACATTATACACTGTACTAACCTGCTGAAACTTGTGTTTGTGATACTTGCAGAATCAAGACGTAAGCTTAGGTTTACCAAAACTCCAGAGATGCACCTTACCAGTTTATGTTTGCACTTGTTAGGGCATTCACATTTTAGGAGGTGTGACCAAAGGTTTAAAATGCTCCAAAGTACAATCTAGTATCTTGTCTTCCTGTAAAAAAAAAAAAAAAAAAAACTAGTATTAAAAGTGTTAAATTATATTTTCCTAAATTCTGTGGTATATTGCAAGTGTAGCTATCTGTAAGTATGATATTTAATAAACCAGTTTTCTGTAGCAAGCCTAATGAATCTTTGCAAACCCTCTCTTTAAGTTTGTGCTCTTTTTTTTTTTTTTTTTTTTTTTTTTTTTTAAAGAAAATGTTAAAAGTATCATATATGTGCTGGTGCCTTGGGTGGATCTGTTTTTGGTATGTTATCGATTCCACTTTTGCAGTCTCGAGCTCCGGTATCTGATTGGCACGTGGTCCATCATCAGTCGGCAACAGTGTGGCAGCAGGACTGATAACTCATTCATATGGAGGATGAGAGCCGTGGTCCAGGTGGATTTTACACTCAAACACTCAGTCGGACCTCTCTGTCAATATGTTTTAACCGAATAGTCTGTACATGTGGAAAATGGAAACGGCAATGTCCCGTTACACAAACTGCAATGTCTTCCACAAAGAGTTTGACATAACACTTCAACACTGTAGGGGATTTTTTAACAAAGTTGAATTTCCAATATGGTAGGAGAGGTTGTTGTTGTTGAGCGGATTGTTGTCATGTCCCCGCAGTGCCTGTAGTGGTGCTGTGAGGAGTCTGCTGTGGATCCAACAAAAATCCTGAGCAAGCCTACCTTCTGCTTATAATTTGCTCTGGATAGCCTTTATTTACATGCATCCTTAATTCAAGATATTCCGAGCTCGATGAAGATCACTATTACTACTCTATCTCGAATATCGATGCACAAATAGCCTAGCTGATTGTAATAGACATTTCGGCCGTCTATCTGGAGCGAATACCTTACACAGCCCATACCAATTCAAGGTAAGCGGGATCTCACACAGCCTCGGCCTCGATTTCTGAGCGGGCCGTTTAGCACTGGCTTCAATCGGGCGAGCGGCCACTACTCAAGGCCGCCGGCTAACGAGGCTAAAAGGCCTCGTTCTTAATGACTCGTTTATTTTATAACTTGTGATCTGAGCAAATGACTCAGTACCTCAAGCAGGTGTGGAGAGTTATGCTATGTCGGTAGTTTTAAGTCTTGTACCTGCCTAATGTCACATTATGTATCGATATTGGCTATAATTTATATCGATTATTACGGAGGCCTTCAGGGACAGGCCCTAAGCCTCGTATGTAGACCCTTTGTTTGAAAGTATTTAGCCATAAATGTATCATGTTTACATACTGTAAAATGCCACTACTGGGACCGATCAATTATTGTTTGTGTGTTATAATTACGCTCACATTTTTCTAAATGATACTAAACTGAAAATAGACCTTTTATAGTGTTACCATTCGTTGATGTTTCCGTTTCCTGGTTAGCTACCGCCTACTAATTTGTGTTTTTAGCTTCGATAGCTAGTTAGCTAACTAGCATTTGTGTCCGAGTCTTAATGGCTGATCAATGTTTATAAAATGTATTTCGACCTCAAAATAGGTAAACTTGTGTCTTATGAGTTAGGACACGGGTATGTGTTACATGTAGATACGTTTATAATTCCTCAGTATAAAGTTTCACATCTGTCCATCGGCTCCAAGCTAATGTTGGCAAGCTAACGTTAGTCACCGTTTGCTGCCTGTTTCGGTCTCCTTCTCTAACCAGCCTAAAGTTGTTATTCCTAACCCAGTTTGTTATAAATGACAGCTGACCGACCCCTCCTTGTGTATCCAACTTATACTTTAGGTGTCAGAAGTGTAGCGCGCTCAAAACTAACTAAAAAAAAATACCATAATGAAAGTGAAAGATAGCGGCTGAGATACTACTGTAGATTGGTATTGCGGTATATATAACGTTACTTGTAGCATTACATTTGTTTATTATTAATAAGCGCTACATTCTTCTTTTAAAAAAAGCACTATACACGTTTCTTGTTTCTAGTTGAGTTTTCAGCTCGCCCTATAATGATGACTACACTCGAGCGAGTATTTCTGGCTTTACTTTTTCCGTGTACAAGCAGACCGATGTCTTGCAATATGCAGAGCCTTACTACTGTCATATAAGCTTTAAGGATAGTTGAATGGACTGTTGAATAAAATGACAGACCCTCTGTTTAACACCAGTCTCTCCATGAGAGATTTTGTGACTGAAAATCAGAGGGTGTGAAGGCAACTAGCCAGAGTTTGTCCAGACTGCGATGCCCTAAATTAAGTATTTAAAAATTAACCATAATACAGGGTTCAATATGCAAATTATAGACTTGTATAGTATTTCAATAGACAAATAATCAAATGATGAACGCAGTAGCAACTGAAATGTAATTTTTGACATGATAGTAAACATATTGAAGCAGCAGTTCATGTTGTAGAATTATGACAACTTACTGAATACGTGATCTCACTGAATACCTAGAATAGCAAAGGACTGACTAAACAGTCACCTGTTGTTAAAGTGACTAATATTTCCCTGCCTCCTAACCCTGCATATGCAGGCATGGTTACCTCCTCAGTATGAAGTGTTAGTGATGTAATTCTTGGTTTTTCCCTGACTTTATCCCATCAGCTGATGTTGTCAAGGACAAGAGTCACGTGATGTATGAAGGCAAACACATACACTTCTCAGAGGTGGACAATAAGCCGTTGTGCTCGTACAGCCCAAAGCTGTGCAAGCAGCGCAGACTAAATGGCTATGCTTTCTGTATCCGGCACGTTCTGGAGGATAAGACGGCCCCCTTCAAGCAATGTGAATATGTGGCCAAGTACAACAGCCAGCGATGTACCAACCCCATCCCAAAGTCTGAGGACCGCAGGTGTGTATGTTTGTGTGCGTGAGTGTGGCAGATTTAACTGTGCTGTACAGAACAGATATCACTCATATGTGTGTGCAGCATGTTGAAGATGTGCTCCTGTTTTCTAGATACTGCAACAGTCACCTGCAGGTTCTCGGCTTTATCCCCAAGAAGGAGCGGAAAAAGAAACATGATGCTTTGGAGGATATGCGCTCGCGGGCTCACCTGGAGTCAGTGGCTCTCAACATAACTGTGCCCTCTTTAGCTCTGAAAGCTTCCAATGGTCTAGATGAACTTCCACCATCTCCCCCATGTACACGCCTGTTACCCCTTCCTGATGGGGAACTCCTGGACCCTTTTGCCTTTTATGAGGACGACACAGACGGGGAGGAGGTGGGCACTCCTCGGAAGAGCAACGCCATCAAGAAGAAATTACAGAGTCGGCTGGTGCTTAACCAGAAACTCTGCCATGACACGGACCTCTTCCAGCCACCTCCTGAGCACTTTAGCCCCTCCCCCGTCCCCCGTGTCCACCCCTCGTCACCGCTCAACACTCATCTCCCACGGCAGCAGTCAGGTCTTCTCCAGCCGCCCCAGCACTCCAGCGTGACTTCCTTCATCTTCCCAGGACAGCAGCAGGGTTTATTATGCAATCCACCACCACCTCAGACAGTCAACTTTCTGCCTCCAGGGATGCCTGCTAATGCAGCACCCAGTCCAGTGCAACCTTCTGGGCCATCACTCAGCAGGAAAATGCCTTTCACTGCTACACACTTGGTTGTCATGCGTCCCGCTGCCTTTTCACCTTCTGCCAGCTGCCTGGCCAGGTTGCAACATCTGGTGCAGCTCTGTGCCAAGAGACACCGGGAGCATGGAGACCTCTTTCCTCATCTAGGTGCCTCATTTTAATGTTTTTACCACCACTTTTCAAACTCAGTGTGTTTTGCTGTACTTTTTTAAATCCACTTTGTAAGATATTCTTGATAAACAGTAGCTACTGAGATATGAGCCTGTTAAGACAGATGAGCTGTTCTAACAAGTTCTCTTCCAGGTTTGGACTGGTCAGAGGACAGTGCTGATGATGACGATGAAGAGGAGGAGGAGGACACAGATAGATTTGTTCCCTGTCAGAACTCTTGGAGACCACAGAATGGGTTGGTGTCTGAATACTTCACCTTACAGCATAAATTTTCGTTTCGTCATCATGATCGCTAATTGATTTGTTTCCTAAATAGGTTGGAAGACGATGGCGGTTCGTCTCGGAGAACACGACTACTTAGGCTTTGCTCGTACCTCCAGGAGAAATACAAGCACATGTGCAGGCAGGAGAGGGCAAGTATCCGCCAGAAGAGATATCGCTATGCCTTCCGCAAAGCCTTGCTGCACGCTGCCAGTAAAAACCCTGACTGCGCGGGCCAGCTGATCCAGGAGTTGCGTGGTGCCTCTCGAAGCTCTTCAAGGTATTCTCACAACTGTCACGTTTGTCAGTTTTGTTCTCTTAGGACTGATGTGAATACAATCAGATCAGGACCCCAACTGCTAATACGTACCAGCTGGGTTAACATGGTGACATACCTGCCATCACACACCTTGCATTAAGGCTGAAATTCAGTTTTGGTGCGATTCAAAATGTGTGCTGCATTTATGACTTACTTGTTTTGTTGTTGTCTTATTTTCATGCAGTGTTCACCTTCTTATTTGAAATGTACAAAGCATCACACAAGTGGCATTGCGCAGTAGTTGTGTTGTAGTTGTTTTCACTCAGTCCTGGATCTGAATGTCTCTACAGTGTGGCTCCAGCAAAGCAGCAGAACACAGATACAGGGACCTGCACAGGCAGCACAAAGGGCCAGGCCTGCAACAACAGAGCTCTGCCCTTCACTCAACACTGTTTTCAGCGTATCCTTTGCACAGTTCCACCGATTGTACAGCTGGTCGCTACAAGCGCTGCACAATTACTGTGATTCTGTTATCCACTGAGGTTGGAAAAAATGGTTTTATTGCATATATTTTTAAAAACCAGATGCTGTGATGTATCCCCTCGTGATGGAGTATCATGATCTCACACCCTCTATCAAGCGTATTGTGTTATTTCCTTTACTGTTGTCTGTAGACATTCTGTTGAATCGTTCCCAGCAGCTCTTTGCTAGTTGCACAGCCAAATTTGCGGATGGCCAGCAGTGCTCCATCCCTGTGTTTGACATCACACACCAGACACCACTCTGCGAAGAGCATGCCAAAAAGATGGTGAGTTCAATGTTAAAAGTTCTCTTTATTGATTGATCGCTCTGCTTGATTTCACACGGGCTTACGTTATCGTGAGTCAAGACTCAAAGCTCTCCCATACGTTTCACACAGGATAACTTCCTGCGTGGGGATGGTAACAGACGAGTGCAGCACCAGCAGCAGCAACAGCGCAAGCCACGTAAAAAGACCAAACCACCGGCGCTCACCAAAAAACACAAGAAGAAGAGGAGGAGAGGACCATGGAGGCCTCAGAAACCCATCCCTCCAGCATTGCCACAGGGGAACCTGGGAATGCCTTCTACAAGCCTAGCAATGCCCTCACAGGCCAGCATCAGGTCTGCTACACCTGTGTCTCTGTTAAACCTTTACACTGTTGAGTTGAAAAATTTAGTGTGTGTGGAGATCCAGTGTCTCATTCAGAGGCTCTCAGGTCACATGTTCTTCACATGTAACTTACAACAGCGGCTTGTTGTATTTTTTTTTCTAAGCTCTCTCATCTCATCTTTGTGGCAGGAGCCCTTCAACTCCAGACCTGAGTACAGAAGAGCTTCCTGACGATATCACCAATGAAATGGCAGACATTCCAAATGACCTTGAGCTAAACCAGGAGGATTTCTCTGACGTGTTACCCAGATTACCTGACGACCTGCAGGACTTTGATTTGTTTGAAGGTTGTCTTAAAACACATTCTTATGCACTATTATACATTTCATGTGTACACCAAAGGTCTTCTTGGTCTGTGATTTTAGTAATGATAAATGTTGTGTGTGTGTGTGTGTGTGTGTGTGTGTGTAGGTAAGAACGGGGAGCTACTGCCCACCACGGAGGAGGCTGAGGAGCTGGTGCGTGCACTGCAGGCTATGGGGTCCTACCCAGACTCCTTGGTGTGCCTGACCTCCATGGGAGACCTGGCCCCTTCAGAAGGAGTGGACCACCGAGCCATGTCTGTGTTCCCTGGTCCAGTCCAGCCGGGGGGCATGGGGGACCTGCTCAACAGCCGCATCCCGACAGAGAACTTCACCAGCCTCGAGCTGGAGGACAATCTATTGCAGTCCACAGGGGGTCACTTTCCCCCCTCGCCACCATCTCAGCCCACTAACCAGCCCCCAACATCGGGCTCTAACCTGACCTCATCTTCTTCTACAGTAGCCCCCTCCACCACCTCCCTGCTCACTCAGACCTCCCTGACAGAGCGAACGTTTTCCCGGACGCACACGTCCCACGTCTTGGCCAAGTCAGACGCTCCCACATCATCTCCCCAAGGCAGCCACTACAGCAGTGAGCATGTGCCATCCCCATACAGTGACCAAATATCTTCGCCCCATGCCAGCTCCTTCCAGACAGACACCCCTCTGCTGCTGGAAGTCCCTCTTAGCGGTGTACCAGGACCCCCACGCTCATCATGGAACAATCTCCCTCTCCCCCTCACCGATCCCACGCAGTTTGGCAATCTCATCGGATCAGAAAGTCATCTCATATCCACTTCCCTGTCCACTCCCCCCGCCACCACCCACTCTGTGACGCTGCAGCCCATGGCTGCTCTCTCGGCGATGCCTCAGAGTGGCTTGACAGGCTTATCGACACCCCCTGCCCCCTCGTCCTCCCTGCCATCCTCTTCACACGATCCCCTGACCTCCACACAGCCCAAGCAACAGCTCCCTCAGTTCAGCGCGGCCTTTGGCCATCAATTGGCCTCCCACAGTGGCATCCCGAAAGACGTGCAACCCAGCCACAGCTCCACAGCACCCCCCGCTGGCTTTTCCATAGTTAGTGCCACCGCTGCAAGTGCCAACAGCGCCACACCACCCTTCACGCAAAGTAAATGAGAGCAGGCAGCCTGCAGCGGCTGCGTGATGGTCTGTGGACTCACAGTCACTTACAATCCACTCGACTGGCTTCTGATTGACCACCCTTCCCTCGTCTGCTACATGTGTGCAATGTGGTAATCGTGCACTATTTGATAATGAATTTGCACAACCTCAGATTTTCCTCAATATTTTCTATTTTCATTCTTTTATTCTGTAGCCAGATGGTCTCTGGGATTCTAAGTCAGTGTGAGTCCACTTGTTTGATGCCTTGTGGTTTCGTCAGTTGGGGGTTACAGTCACAGACAGATTTTGTGATGAAATAAACGGGTGAAAATTGGCAGAAGGACCTTTAGCAGAGATTATCTGTGTCACAGCGCTCAGAATCTATTGACGTAGAATCCTCAATCAGTGGTCGGTTTCGTTTGCTTTGCCGGTTCAGTCCTGTCTTTAAATGATCAAGTGTACCCTGCCTTGCTCAGATGGCCATTGCATTTTTATTTTTGCATCTGTTTCATACACTGCTTCTGTCAACCCTTTGAAAAACAAGAGTGCAGATCGTGATATTTGTGACCCATTATGTTTCAAGCTATTTAACCGTTATCATGATATAGAATCTTAATGAGTCAGATTTCACAGTCATATAAATTTACCAAAATACTTTTAAAATGTTGTTTTTATATTGTGTATACTGTATATGTGCTCATTTATTGGTTTGCTCAGACGTTAAAATCTCTGACCTCACCATTGGTTGCGGGACTGAGTGGCCCAGTAGACACTTGAAGGTAAATATAGTTTCTTAAAGCAATAAACACATTAACATAAATCTAGCATTGTAAGGTATTTTATTGGTCTCATTACATGTAGCTTCACTCGGTGAATCCAGTCTGATGTGGATCAGGAATATATTTTGGTCTCTATAAGAATTTCACTCTGAACTAGAGCCTGTAGAGACCAGTGATCAGGTCAGCCCAACCTCTTCGCTCGGGTCACACTTGAGTCGATTTCTAAGGCTAATAAATGAGCTTCAGTGTTGAAGGATGATGAAGGCGTAATCCAGGGACTTTTAAGTGTCTACTCTCAAAGGTGCTCTCTGGTCCCCATATACAATAGTCTTGCATGTCTCATAAAAGGCTAATTCAGTTTTGGGACTCCACTGCTTAGTCGATTTGTATTGAAGATTCATATTTTACTCACCAGGCAGGTGTAATATTATGGTATAGATTGGTGTGCTGCGCACATGCGAGGTATAGCACTGTCTGTTTTACTCTACAACTCCATAATAAAATGATTTTAAGGTAAATGATGCAAACCTGGGGTCTGATGTTAATTTTTAGGCCACCTGAGAGCTCCTAATACAGCAGTACAACCATGGCTTTTGATAGATATTATATTAGACATATGACAGCTTGTCAGACATTGTTGAGTATTAGGTATATAGAGTAGCAATCTCTATCTTGGGGTTTGTTGGTGAATTATTGAGTAGTATTCAGTGGAACCTGTGTCTTGTAGATCAAGTCTATTGTTTTTAATGGCTATCAAAATGGTTGTACGTTCTCTTTGAAGCTGTGTATGTTGTCATTATGTATTTAATAATATTCTGATGGAGAATATTTTTGATAGCTATTAAACACCTGCTAAAAGTCTAAGATTGCATGGGGCAGCGACCGTTTGTGTGAGAGCATAATATTAATATAAGATTATGGTCAAAGGCTTGATGCTTGGTGATATGAAACAGGAATATATGCATTGCCATTTCATTTCCTGGAGGAAAACAGATCAACGGATGTTGTATTTCAACACAGATTTGCACAGAATTGAGTGGATGAGGCCGGTGGTGTTTCACATGTCCCGTGTCTGTCTTGCCTTTTTTTTTTTTTTTTTTTTGTCTTTTATTGCTTGGACGCTCATTGAATTAACAGCGGCCATCATTACCAGCTCTGAGCCTGCACCAGACCCCCCCATTTCCAGCTGTGAGAAGGCCCAGTTCTGTCTCTCCTTTCCAAAGAGAAAACACATTATTGCGTGTAAAACCCGTAGCTCCGCCAGAGACGACTGGGCTTCTCAGCGACTGCAGCGTTGTCACTTAAAGTCATGAAGGGTGCCCCCTAAAAAAAAAAACAACAACAAAAAACAACAAAAAAAATCTGTTTGGATGAAAATGTTTGTTTGAAATAAGCAAGGCAATACTGCTGTACCCACATAGCATGAGATTAGTTGCACCAGTTTACTCTCCTGACAACCACGTAGAACAAAATGAACAGGGCTCGTAGGCACATGTAACTGCTTGAATTCAGAGATGGCTGACAAATTCCTATATTCATTGAATGTACTGTATTACTGTTTTTAAAGATAGGATGAGCTAATCTAGTCACCTTTTGTTATTGGTCTTGTTTAATTTGTCTAAGGTATTTTTTGTATACAAAGGTTTACATTTTTATGTATATTTTTCTTGTGTACAAATTATGTAATATGTGTACAAACACTGTATGTAATATCTGTATATAGTGTGAGAAATTTGATCTTTTGTTTTTGGATGTATAAATAAAACTTGCTGTGAGGTATTTGCTGACACAGTTTGCTGTTTTTATTCTACTAGTTCCTTAGAAATTATAAATGTACAATTTATAATATTTTACTTTAAACATCATTTATCTCAGTTTATGTGGTTTGGATTCTCTTTAAAAATGTCAATTAGAATAAACTGTAATATCAACAACATGGATTTTAAATGGATAATCTCACCATAAATTCCACTTCGTAGCATTTCTGAAGCGTTTGGTTGTATCATATGGTCTTTCTCAGCAGATGGATTTCATTTTCAGAAATACTTTAGGGTTCAAAAATTGATAGAAAATTCCAAGTTTCTAAAATTCAAAAAACTGTTCAAGTAGCTTGAATTGCTTTGGTTAAGTTCAGATTTAAAAAAAATTAAAAAAAACTACTCAAATAGGATTGGTGGCATAAATTCAGTTAAAGATGAAAATTAAAAATCTGAATGTGCAGATGGATGATTAATCAAGCCTGAATGGACTTGATCAGACCCGTCCTATCAGGTTACTTCACACGAGCGACTGGAGACCTACAACGTGATTTTATATCTCAATTTTAAAAGCTGCTCAAAATAAGAAAAAAGCAGAGAAAAATATTCTTAACATGAGGTCCATTTAGTAGCTGTTCTGGGGCTTTTGATCATATCATATGATCTTCATCATCAGTTGGAAATTTGCCTCGTCGGTTTTAAAGCCACAGTGAACAAGAGGGCCATGAAGTGCTGAAAGAAACGGAAACGTGGACGTCTGCGGTTTCATTACAACTGTGCAACTACATCAGCAGATGAAGACCATGTGATATGAACGAAAGTAAAAGTAAGTAAAACTTGTGTTTCCAAAGTGAGAATTAAGTTTGAAACAAAAAAATAATATAAATGTAATAGAATCACATCTTTTAAGAGATCATTGAGATCCAAGTTAATCGTAGTTTAAACACAGAGGTGTGAAAGTGCCTTTGATTGGGACGTTGCAGCCAAAAAATATTAATTCTATTAAGAATTTGTCAACAATTACATATAAATACATTGTATTTTACAAAATCAAAACTCAAGAAATGTTTTACTCAACTCTGAGTCTGAGATACTTCATAGAGATATTTTTTAACAATTACAGCTTTGTTAATCAGCCTGAAATTATCTTTCATCCTGCTCTACTTTGAGCTTCCTGGTTTGGCTAAGCACACCTTTGCTGTTCAACTTGAAGATCAATCAAACACTCTAATGTTGTTGCTAAGAATCTGCCTTCATTAATTGTTATCCCTCTTCTTAAAACTCAAGCTGGAGAGACGTTCAAAATAACTTGGATGCATTTGAAGCATTCAATTGGTGCAGAATGTCACCGCCCAAGGGCGAAGGCTTTACTCATCGATTCAGATGATTTCATCTCTCCATTAAAGATTAATTAGTGTATTTTAAAAACTTGGTTATTGTGTGCAGGTCAGTCTGATTTCCTTACAGCACCACAACACGTACTTTCTGGAGACATTGTGGGTTGAAAGAGGCAGTTTTACTGTTGTGAATCACATAAAATTTAAAAAGCTCAATGTCTCAAATGAGTTAAGATGTTTGACTTAGTGAAACAATGGCAAAAAAATGTTCTTCAAATATGTACTGGATTTTTATTTGTTTTCCATAATCATTTGACAACTTCCAATAAATCCAACAGCACTGTCCTGAATTTGCAAACATGTATACTGGACTATAAACTGCCAGCAATGTCACACAAAATGAAAATGTACATTTTTAGTGATTGCTATCCAGTGTTTACTGATACTTTTAAACACGTCACAGACTCCCTCTATTACATAATACTGCTCTTTTGGGTTATAAAAATAGTTTAATATATGCCTACTTGTGCTAAGAAATTACTCCTGGCGATCACACTGCTTTATTGCCATACAACACAAAAGGGGGAGAAAAAAAAAAAAAAAGACAATAAAACTGGTGTAACTGCAACATAACATTGTAGCCTTGTTAAGTACCATATTTTTTTGAAAACCAAAAGAAAATCTACAAAGTGCAACACATAAAAAGATACCGAGTCATATCAGACCATGTAAAAAGGTGCAAATTGTATTGAATTTGTCTGAGTTTGGGGTGGAGGGCTTACATGGCACATTGCACATGAAAAGTCTCAATGGGAGCTGAGAAGAGCAGAAATAAGGAAATAACTGAAGTAGCATTCTGGTACCTTTTCTTGACGTTATATTTGTAAAAAACAGGAAGTATTTGACTTTTTAACTAACTCAACTGTGTATTTGACCACAATCAGTAAGCAGAGAAGAGAAAACTGTGATGTATTCAGATAACTTTGCAGGGAATGTTCTGTTTATATGATACTGTGTGCCGTGTTTTTCGCCCCATGGCGAGAAGAATACATCATCCGACTCCCTTTCGTCTCCGAGGAGTAAAATGAGTCGGTTTGTTCATGAACTCATGTTTCTGGCAAGGAATGAAATATTTTTGATCTTTTAAAGTATTGCTGCATTTGCATTTTTAATGCCAGAGGGGGGGAAGAGAAGAAAATAAAATAAATCACAACAAAAACTTCTGAATTAACATTTTTAAAGCTGATACTATTCATCCCATTCATCACAAATACTCTAAGGCTGATTCAACTGTGGTCAGGACTCAACGATCCTCCAGTCCTGTAGGAGTATGCTACAACGCATACCGCTCAGGCCGACCAATAGGCTTTATTTATACTGTTATACTATCATGCACGTTCCTTTTAAACTACAGTCAGAAGTAGTAGCGGTGCCGCTGGTCTCTGAACACCTTCGTGTTAATATTTACATCTGAGAGCAGTGTCTAGGTCTATATGCATTAACTGTACAACCGAAAAGAAAAAAATGTGTCGCCTGCATCTTGAATCACACAAATCCCAATGGAAAGATACGGCCACCGCACGACCAGCTGTGAGACCCCCCAGGTGGTCTTTGTCCCAGATAGCACGGGTCATACCTGCAAAATACTGTAAGTCTCATGCTACTGTTTTATGGCTACTTTGTTTATAGTCGAAGGCATTTATACTTGAAGTGCAATTTAAAGCTGTAGGTACGCTGAGGAGATAAGATAGTACCACTGCAGCTCCTAGGAAGACTAACAGAGTCTGCTGATTTTTAGAAACTAGATGATGGTACTGCCCTGTTAATGGAATGAATGGACGAAAACCTCAGTTTATCTTACCAATCAATCACACACACAGCATTTTAAAAAAAAAAAAAAAGAAAAGAAAAAAGGAATGAGGCAAGGTTCAACAAACCAACTTGAGGCCTTGTGGAATCAGAGCGTCCAGTGTTTCAAACTGGTGGGGGCTTGAGCGATCCAGCCATTTTGTCTTTTTTTTGTTTTTTTTTTGTTTTTTTTTTACATTCTCCAACATTATTACAGCCACAGCATAAGAGAGTGAAACTAAATATCAAAGAGATTTAAGAAATATATAATAAATCAATAGTAAAACATGATAGAGGGCAGCCATTTTCATTCACTGGATGAGTACTTAAAAAGTTTTACAACTGGAGAAATCAAAGACTGATATACAAAAGAACAAGTACAAAGGCAAGGCAATCTCATTTATGGCCATTTTTGTCTCAAAATATTTACCTCACAACTATTATTTACAGTTTTGCATTTGGCCATTTGTACACAGTGGTTCCATTACAATTAATCCATTTTTTTTTTAATCAGTAATCTGTAGAAATTAGCTTATTTACAAGTCTGTACAACCACCCTATTGAGCTCTTTCCGTCTCCCCGAGGACCCGATCCACTTAAAGCAGGATACCTGAGTTTTCAATAGAATGCTTCAACCCACTCGTCACTCTTCACCACACATTTCACAGGATATCGCGCACAGCTGCACACACACACACACGTACACACACACACATGCACACAATTAATTAAGCAAGATACTTTCTACAAAAGGATGCTGCTGAGTGTAAACCTTTGTGATTAAGCCACAAACTCGCCAAAAACCAAAAAAAAAAAACAAACTCAGAGTCCTTGCAGAAAGACAGCTAACTCCACCCTCAAAATAAAAAAACAGTTGTGAAGGAGGTATTGAGAAGGGACATCTTACAGCAGGTGGCAGTCAGAGTGGCAGCTCAGTGACTGGCCGGCTGACTGTCCTGAATAGGACCCTCTGGTGGTGTGCGAGCGTATAAACAGACATTAAGTAGGCCAGGATTTGCTTCAGGCAAATGAGTGATGGGGACCTTCCAGGGAGACTTCATCCCGGCTTGTGGAGGTCAGATGAAAAGATCTGACTGCTGCCACCAGGGTGGAAAATTAGAGCGGAGCTGGACGTAGCTCCTCTTACTGAGTGGTGGCAGCCTGAGGCGCAGAAAACCTGACAAACACGAGAGGAAAAAAAAAAACAGGTTAATGTTTACCCTCTGAAGAGGCCTTGGGTTAAAATAAAGTCTTGAGTCATGCTAGCGGCACGAGATGCTGTAATACACCAGAAAACAAAACAGTTGGATGGATAAAAAAGAGGTGAACATCTGTAATCCATGCGACCCATTCAATGCTGCAAAGGTATTTCACTTTGGACCAAAGTGTAGGACTGAAAGACCAACAGTTTCAACTCTAGATGCCCTTAAAGATCTCATGAAACGAGCACCCGAGCGACCAGGAACACTATTACTATCTGTAAAACAGAGCATCTTTAGTTATGAGCTCATGCTGCACTAATACATGTAACAACTAAATGAATCACATTTTTTTGTACATTCACTTCATGTTAAATTACAACGCCTCCATAATTTAAAACCCATTAGTTCACACTTAAAATGGATCCCAACTGACTGGAAATACATCACATTCAGGAAGTAATTGTACAATTTCACTGGACTTTGACAAAATAAAAATAAAAATACAATACAGTGGGAAGTAGAAATATGAACTTCCATTACCTCTGAAGTCTCTGCACTAGTTCAGCCACCAGGGAGTCACAGATCCCCGGATGTGTCTCTTCTGCCAGGAAAATGGCCTCCCGCAGCTCCTCTGCAGCCTCTGGCTTGCCATTACTCGTCTCACCCTTGTCTTTCAACTGCAACAATGACACAGCGTTTTAGCCATCAGTACAATGTGACCTGCCAAATTATTATATTTGCAGAGTGCTACTTATTTACAACACAGTTAGCTTCAAACTATTCATATTAGTGATGCGATTGTTTTATTTTGGTGTGACATACAAGTGTCTTTACCTCAGAAAACAGTGGAGAGAAGATTGTTGATAAGCTTTGTGACAAAGGCCTCTTTGGAGTCTCTTTCTCCTGGAAAAAAAAGTATGATTAAAAGGTGAAAAGAGAAATGGGAGAGACATTTGACACATGAGATACTGATTTACACTTTCTCCTCCATAATGGTGTACAGTCCTACCTCTTTCCTTTCGAGCTCTGCAGGCTGCGGAGCTCCATTCTGAAGCTTTTTCATGTCTTTCTCCCTGATGGTGTTAAAGATCCAGTCATCATTGCCGGAGTCATCGCCTCCAGATGCCTGACCATGTGGCTCCCTGCAGTGACACAGCATTTCAGGAAAATCACAGGCGTATTCACAGTTGCTAGATTTAGCTTCAGAGTGTAAATCTGAAAATGCCCCCCTCCCTCCCTCCCTCCCCCCCGCTGAACTGGAAGATGACAGTACAGACAACTTACTCATCAGATTCATCAGAGCTGGATTCATCCCGAGACCGCTCTGCTTTCCACCTCTTGTATCTGTCAATCAACTCTGTCAGATAGGACGTCTTTTTGGCATGCCTTACAATCAACTTATGTTTTAACAGCTCTTTGGCAGTTGGCCTCTAAGGAAAACACACAGAACAAACTTAACAGTGAATATTAAAAGCACAGCTTCTTTTATTTGTGTAAAAGGTAAAGACATAAGTCTTTTCAACTTACAAAACTAGGCTCCTTGTTTAAACAGGCTTCCACAAATTCTTTAAGTGGTTTACTGTAGTTTCCTTCCAGTGTGGGTGGATTGTTCTTTGGGATGAGGAATAAGACCTTCATGGGATGGAGCTCTGAGTGGGGCGGCTCTCCTTTAGCCAGTTCTATTGCTGTTATTCCTAATGACCAGATGTCTGCCTATAAAACAAAAGACATTGGAACAAAACAGATCCTGTTATTATAAAACAGCAGAATCTCACACGCTGCGCCACAAACACACACTCTGACAGAACGCTGTGAGAAATGACAGTTAAACGTGGCTGACTGAAGTATCATGGGTTTATTTGAGGAAGCTCTGCAAACATAAGACTGTGACATACTGGTTGTGCTAACAAGCCACACTGACTCATATTGTGGTTATTCTTAAAATATGTACACGCTCATTTCTACTCTAGAAATTCTGTAAAAGTGCTTAAACCTAAAAAAAAAACAAAACAACTAAAAGCAAGCACACCACAATCGACAGAGCAATAAAAAGAAAGACAAAAAGGTCATTTGGGAACACAAAACGTTTTTAATCACCATTTTATATGTTGATTCTGGTTATATTGATGCTGACAGTAGAGACAACATATCTCTGTTTTACCATACAGGACATGTGCATCAACCCTCAGCTGTCACAGATTAAAAACAGGTTATCAGTGTTTGCAGAGACTCCGGTCTGCAACTCTAGTTTCATACACTTCACAGTAAAAACCAAAGAATTACAGTCACAATACATGATAACCAAATTAAGCCAAGTTGCGGTTTCACATGTCCTCTCCTTCTTTATCAACTCGCTCACCTGCACACGTCTGTTTCCTGTATTTGTCTTTCACTAAAGGAAGTCTGTAAACTGATTTTCATACATCAGTGATTCCATCCTTCGTAGAGACGCTAGGTCACCAAAGTGGGTTTGACACTTGACACGGTAATCATTTTGAATCGGGTGACACATTTGATTTTGTTCAGCTGACATGCGTTATGAGGCCACTGCCAAAACACTATTACTGGTCTTTCTTTTTCCCTCCACCCAACAATAAGCTGCTGGAGTCACTGCTGACCCACAGGCCAACAACAATAAAATAAAATATCTGATAGAAAACCTCCCACTACTCCAGATGTTCAGTTCAGCCCAGCTAATGTGGTAAACCTACTTTATTCTTTTCTGACTGAGCTGAACGCAGAGTGACTGAGCTGTCGGCCACATAGACACACGCAGTTCAGTTTACATCCTTTTTGGTATAAAACAGAGCTGCAGCAATTAGTCAGAAAATTAATTGGCAACAAAAATGCCAAATATTTGATGGTTCCAGCTTCTCAAATGTGATGATTTCCTGTCTTTCCTTGTCATATATGACAGCAAAGTGAGTATCTTAACCCATTATGACCTAAGTCACCTTGCAAAAAAAAAATTCTAAATGCTAAAGCATTGTTTGAAAACAATCTCCTAAAACCTGAGGCTAAGATGGACTGAGAGTGCTGAAAAAACAAACACACAACGAAAAAGGCATTCCATAATGCATTTCGCCTTTCCCACGTGTATTTTAGTGAATCACAATGCATTTCATCAGTCATGTGTCCTGAAAACGATGACATCATCTAAAATGTGCTCATGTCGCATCTGGCTCTAAAGGGAGAAGCATGAACACGTCGTCTGGTCTTAAAAGGATATACTAGTAAATGCAAACGTTGTCTCGGTGTGTTAATATTTTAGGATCTTCGTCAGACAAAACAAGCAAACTGAATAAATCACCGTGGCCTCTGAGAAATTGTGAATGCTATATTTTCACTGTTTTTTAACATTTCACAAACTAAACGTTGAATTGATTCATCGAGCAAATAATAATCAGATGAATTAGTTAGTTAGTTAGCAATTTACTGCTCCCCAAAACTCCTGATTTCTTTGGGATTCTGTTGCATAATAAACAAACAAAATGTGATGACTGACCTTTGAATCATAGGCAGACTGCTTTATGACCTCAGGTGCCATCCAGAAAGGAGTACCAACAAATGTGTTTCTTTTTATCTGGGTGTCTGTCAACTGGCCCGCCACTCCGAAGTCAGCCAGCTTCACGTCACCCTGTTCTGCCAGCAACACGTTGGCAGCTAAACAAACAAAACAAACAAACAAACAATAAGATTAATCATTTACAGCTATTATAAAAAGGATGCATTATAAAACATTTAGTGTTTAAATGAACATTCGGCATTTAAATGATGCAGAGAATGCAAAGTCTTAACCCGATTTCTGAAATGGTATCTCTCTGTTGGAAACACCGAATTTTTTTGACTATGTCATCTATTAATCAGGTTTCTAAAAAGCTTTTTAAGTGTGTTCATTTGCATCACAAAGACCCGGGACAGGGAAAGTGGAAGGAGTACGACAGAAGTGGAGGAGCACTCTGCTGGAGACCAGTACTCCTCTCCATACAGGAACTGGGAGACAATACAGAAAACAAAAGCTGTATGAAGCTCTTGTTTTCACAGCTCTTCTCACGGCAACATGGACTTGCTGCTGTTTGATCACAGATCTGTACAGAACTTACATTCAGCTGTGAAATGAGCCTAATTAACGTCATCTGCCTTGTGTTTGGATTTGATCACAGACGTCGCACTGACGAGACATGTGTAACTGTGATCTTTAATGATTCCAGATCCTGGGAGGTGTTTAATTTACTTTAGAAAACAGCTGGTGAACATGGATGCAAATTAAGGCCTCACTTCAGCATTATTAACAAGAACATGTTGTCAAGATTAGATTATTTACAAGCCTGGTGTTAAAACAAAGGTCAAGGCGATGACGTGTGTCAGTCTTACCTTTGATATCTCTGTGGATTTTCTTTTCTGAGTGCAGATACTCGAGCCCCTTTAGGATTTCTCTCAGAATTGTTGCGATCTGTGTTTCATCGAGGGCACCTGGCTCCAACTAGACAAGAAGATAAATGAAGAGCGTCAGATTTTACACAGCGTTTTCAGATTAGAAAACTGTCACAATGGCCTGCAAATCAATCATCTTTAAATTGGTTATTGACTTAATTAAACTTACCAAATCGAGGGCTGATCCTCCACCCAAATATTCCATAATAATCCATAATTTTGTACCCTGAAAAGTAAAGCAATTCAGACTTGATAGTGTTCAAAGTTATTATACAAAAAAAACAGTCTATAGTTAGTTTATTCACTTTCATAAAAAGGGACTCAGAGTCATTTTATGGTAATTTTTTTCTCCCCACTGAGTCATCAGTTCTCGTTCACTTTGGTTGTTTTGGAAAGCCTTCAAAAGCTGCATGAGGGTAAGATTATGACAAATCTTTTCATTTTTACTTGAACTTTTTTAAAAAACTGCTTCCTGGCCATAAAATGATTTTAATACGGTAGCAACTAGATATAATAAGTATGCAGTAATACAGTGAAACAAATGCAATTCTACAATAAACAGCTGCAACTGAACTGATTGTTCGGTACTGTGAGAGAAACAGACACTAACATGACAGGAAGTTTACAGTTGGTCTGCTAATTGACATAATTATTTGCTTATTGACCCCTGCTATTAATACTTATGTATTCTATTTGTTAAATCATAACATTTACAACAAGTCTATTTATTCTTTTCTGGCTGTTGAAGACTATAACTTCAGTCGATCAATCAGCATATTGATTACAGCTCTAGAGAATGAGGGTTCAGTTAATCAGTTAATAGATAGATTAGATTTATAGGTTGATTTTATTGAAATTAAACCTAACAATAAAGGACAGTCAGTACCTGAATCCTGCTTTATGAACAATAAGATAGTCACCAAACAATAAACATAGTAGTTATATTAACCTGTTATTAAAAAGAAAAAATCATTTATATAGATCACATTATCAACAGGCAGAGCATTGGTAGACAAATTCCTAGGAAAACTTGATTGTATGAATGATATTATTTCCAAGTAGCGAATACTATACTTGTGAAACACCAGATACATCTCAGCTGTCTGATCCAGTTGTGCTCTTAAGCCTTGGCTAGTACTTGTTTCCTGTACAAGTGCAACATGATTACATGAATAAGTAAAACAGCTGTAAAGCTAGTTCAACCAGACAACCAGACTGTCACTACAGCTCCACACTCATTGTGAATATGTCATCTGAGCTTGTGCGTTGTCATTTCCAGATGCTCACAATCTACTTAAAATGTCAGACTTCACCTGGACGGTCATTGTTGCTGCAGCTGCTGCCAGCTGACGCCAGTGAAACTCACACCTACCCGCCCAGCAGCCGCCTGTGGGCTTCGATTACAGGGTGTAAGTAACCGCTCCCTTTTTTTTTTTACTTGTATCCTAAGTGGGATACAACATAAAACCCAGCCTTGATAACAAAAGTCCATCAATACTCTCATTAATTCGAACCTTTTTTTTGACACTGAAGTTCATGATTAAATATAACCAGATGGGGATGTCTGTTTTTAGGGAATCAAACATCTGACAAATCAAGGTGCTTCATCACATCAATGCAAGAATCCTATAAATTCAAAGCCGCCCACCACACTCTACAACAAGCAGAAGATAGCCACCGTACTATAAATTCTATGAGCAAAACCTGAAACAGCTGACAAACCGCTATCGTCTCCCAATTCCCCAATATTCAACCTATAGCCAACCTACTTCATGTAAATGTTGTATGTTGTCTCCACACACAATGTTTGGTAGGTCTTTAATGCTCCTTTGTTTCCAGCAGCAGCAACAGCAGTTTTTTGGGGAATAAATAAAACTGTACCGACAAGAAAAACACCCATAAAACTCTAAACTAAATGAACTGAAAGACAGACCACCTGGTGCTGATGTGTTGCCAGAGAAACGAACTGTGGCCCAACAACTACCACTTCAAAGTTTTGTAACACACACACACACACACACGTATACATACATACAGGAAATGGCACAAATACCATGTTTACATTCTCCATACAAAATAAGCCTTAATTCTCTCCTTCAGCCAGCAGCATAATAGAGCTAATGGACCACCACCTCTCTTCTTACTGCTGTTAAGTACCAGAGTAAATGCTGTTAGAGGCACTTTAAGCACCATCACATGTAGCGTGAAAACCTACCAGAGTTACAAAATATGGCTTGCAACTGAGTAATATGATCCCTTGTTGTCAATACAGTTATTACAGATGACCAAAATACCTGAGACTTTCATTTATTCCATCCTAGACTGGCTCATATTGTATATACAGAGCAGTCTTCATTAGTATCTTTATGTTTGTACTACTGTGTTGTTTTGTCTCTGTAGTTTAGCACAACGGCCGAACACCTCCAATCACGTTCCAAATGTGTTGATTTGAACAGATTTTAAACCGGGTGTTATTTGACGCTATTAATCATATAAAAGTAGATATATACTGCTACAATATTTTTTCAAACAAGTCACATTAATTGTGGAATTGTCAATGTTTAGGGCTTGTTCTCTTTATTTCTTTTCTGTTTGCTGTTGGTAGGTAAGTCGGTAGGAGGCTTGTCCTGTGTAGTCATCTTATCACAGATCCTAATTTGTGACAAATATATACTTAATATCAGCCGAACAAAAAGTAAATTATTCTATTGGTGTGTTCATTTCCCTCCAAAATACAAATATGTGAATATATTTTTTTCAAATTAGGTGACCTACTCTGCAGTCTTTCCAAGTACCTCCTTAAAACTGCAGAAGTACACTCTGGCGTATAAGCATCCCTGGTTGGGAGTCACTAGTTTAACACACTGAATGTGAAATGAAACTGTGACTCTGACTTTAAGGAGCTGACTTTCGCCTTTACTGCTGTTTTAAGGTGTTGATGAATACTCATCGTTTTGTTTTTTTCACCATGTTCAAATATTTTATCAACGTGAGATTACTTAACTACTATACTGCAAAACCACATACTACTGCAGTGCCGCCTATTTCTGATTGTTCTACAGCAAGCTGTGCCATATTATACAGGCCATACTTGTTCCATTGCCCGTATGCATTATTTATTGACCTACATTGCCTACACTTGCTCGCAGGAGCACACTACTGACATACAGTATGCATTATGTCGAGCATGGATTATAACAAGTTCAATAAATGATATTCTTCCTAAAGCTTACCTTGAGATAGGATCCGAAATACTTGGTGATAAAGGGACTGTCACACTGGCTGAGAACTGTGATCTCCTGTTGAATGTCTTCGATGTCGTCCTCTGCTTCTTCCAGATCGATAATCTTAATGGCCACAACTTTCTGAGTCCGATTGTCGATGCCTTTAAAAACTTCACCGAAAGAGCCTTTCCCTATCCTCTCCAGCTTGGTGAAAAGCTCCTCCGGATCAGCTCTGAAATTCTGTGTGACAGACAGATGGAGGGAACAGTTTGTATTTTAAGTCGAGAGGAACCACAAGAAAGATCACAAAGGAAACTGCGCATTTAACATAAAAGGTATTCAAACAATTCATCAGAGGCGCACACTATGTACGATACAGATATACAAGCTCAACATAGCAGCCCACAAGGAAAACGATACTAACTTATGCTAATTAAAATTATACACTTTATATTGCGTCATGATATTCTGTTCTTTATTTTAATAAACTGAGGAAAGTACTTTTAAATGTAGACTGCAGAGGCAACAAGGAGGTTTGAACATTAGGTGTTAAATAGTTGAAGAAAAAAGACATAAAAACCAACATGTACAAACATATGGATGAAGAAGAGATCTGCAGAGAACTCATATCAGGTGTTTGAGAGTAATATACCATATCTTGGACAGATATAAGCAATAAGAGGGCATATAATCAGTGAACCTTCACCCTGTGAGAAAAAAAATCTTGCAACCTGAGCCTCACCACAGAGATCAGAGTAGCGATTTATTTCATTACTTTACGCCTGGCAACAACTAACAAAGAATGAACATTTTTTCATACAAGTCATAGCAATCATGGAATTGTTGATGTTTAGCCTTGGTCTCTTTTTTATTTATTTTTTTTAACTTTTCTTGTTAACTAGTTTTCACAAACTCAATCACATCACGTGATGTTTAGGTGTTACAACTGACTCAAGTCGGTGGGAGGCTCGCCTTCTGTATCTTATCACAGACTTAATTTTAGTATTTTTTAGTATTTTGAGTGCACAATGCCTTTCTGAGAGTCAGTGCAGGGATAGTAACAAAAAGAGGAACTTTCAAGCTAAAAACACTTACTTTGGAAATAACCCACTTTATTTAGGGTAACTCAGACCTCTGAAGCCTCATATTAGCTTCAGATGAACAATGTATTGTATTTATGTATTAGAACTGGAAAATATCTGAACCTTTCCCTTAAGATTATTATGTAGTTTCCTATAAATACAGTACGTGTGGAGAGAAGAATGTCTGAAACTACTGTGGCAGGAAACTTTGGACAGCCTCTATTCATTCCAGCATGAACAAAATGCATTACTACAGAAGTAGTTTTCATACTGTCAGTGTGGATATTATCATAAAACTGCAACTGCTAGCTGCTAATTTGTTTGAGCCACTTCATGGTTCACTCTCTCGCAACAGTGTGTTAATAAAAGTGTTTTTTTTACTGAGCGCCTGTCACCTGGATGACAGCTGGTATTACCAGCATTCAATGTGGGATAGATTAAATGAGAGAAACTGAGAAATGATGGGTTTAGTGAAGCCAATACTGCTGTGATACTAATCATGAAGCTTGAGACATCCCTACTTTGCTCTATACAGCTCAGCTGCTTTGGCTAGATGTTATCTGTCCTCTCTTGTTTCTCTAGAATAATCAAAAGAAAAACCCAAACCAATAATTTCATCAATTTCTGAGAAACTCAATTCAAGCAATGAGTGGAATTCGAAACCAAAATTCATAACAGCCACAGACCACATACAGTTGCTCAAAACCGATCTGATCCAAGAAATGCTGACTTTTTTAATCTTTTCAGATCAAAATTGTGTCTGAGTAACATTTAAATCATGAGATGATGTAACACAGACACAATTGAGGCTTAATGACCACCACTACAAAGGCTAAAGGGAAACTCAAGTACTACACCCTGACTTATTGACTGAACTAAATGGCTTATTTCCCCACGGAGCACCGGGGGAGGAGAATAATGGTCCTCAAGTTGGCCAGTTCAATTTCCCTTTATGCACAGCACTCATTAGCCTAAACCTGCTTAAGTGGTGTTTCCATTTCCAAAATTTCCATTACACAAGTAGCACAAAAATAAGTTGAATTTTTCATCAAAGCACTGCACTGCATATTATGGAGTTAGCATGATTTTTTCAAAAGCAACAACTTATATGTTTGCAATACCTTTAATAAAAAAATTGAGACAATTAAGTGCAATGCTTAACTTACCAGGTAACACAGCCCTAAGATGATCTGTTAGATCACAAAGCATATTGCTATTGAGTCTCTCCAGACTAGTTTCCTGTAAATGTGCTAATGCATGGTGGTCAAACATATAGAGAGGGAGATGAAGAAGCGGCTGCTCTTTGAAAAATTGTCTAAGAGGGGGCTGCTGAGTTTGATAGTGAGGGGACTTTACAACAAACACAAAGAGCGGTGCAGAATAAAGCAGAGTAGAAACAACACAACCAAAATACTATCATAACACTGGTGTGGTCAGTCATCCAGGTGAAATTCATAATGTGGAGTCTGACCTCTGTAAAAACAAAGGGAAAAACAACAAGGGCACTGTGAGCACAGACTACACATGATGGGAATGTACTTGCCATATCCACAGTCAGCAGGTTTACTGCGACAACTAAAGCTGCCTGAACCTCCCTCTAAAAGCATGTGTTTGATGCTCTCCCATCTGCACCACACAACTGTGTAGTCTAGTGTCATCCACGCACCACGCCCTCAGGGTTGAAGGCTTGCTGCCAGCCCTCCGACTCCTAACACTCCTCCGCATAATAACCTGTGGGCTCGGGTCTGCTCTCCCCCCCCCCCCCCCCCCCCCCCCCCTCCAGATCTGTATTTGCCTGTGCGTATGCTAATCAAGTGTTCATAATTCAGCAGAAGGAACTGTATTGTGTGCAATCAATGGAATAATCATGCATCACCTCAGGAGGTTGTCATTCTTACATGCATTGTAGAGTGGCCTAATTTGTACCACGTCTTCAACCAGTGCGTGTACTGACTGCCAGCTCGGTGGTTCGTTACATTTGAAAATATGAAAAATTATCCTGCAGGCTATGATGTCATTATTGGCCTATACAATTGCACAACACTAACAAACCGCTGTGATGTCAAAACTAGAGCTTATCAGTTGATCAACTGAAAATTAAATGACAACTATGTTGATCATTTTACTCATTTCGCAAACCAAAACACCACAGATGCTCTAGTTCCACCTACTTAATTGTAAGAATTTGCTGCTTTTCCCATAAACTGAGTTTCGTTTGGAGAAAACAAGCAATTTGATGGCATTAGTGCCGAAACAATTAGTTGATTAGTCAGTTGGTGTATTGCCAGAGTATTAAATGACAACTATCTTGAGAATTCAGTAATTGTTAATTTCATTTATCATGAAATCAATTCCAAATATTCTCCATCCAGCTTCTAATATCTGAGGATTGACTGCTTTATAGAGTAAATGAACAACCTGAAGACGTCTTGGACTTTGGAAAATTGTGATGGTGAGTTGTTTTTTATAAATATCTGACATTTCATAGACCCACAGAATCACCAGGTTAATCAATAATTAAAATAATCATTAGTTGTAGCCCAAGATGACATCACCTTAGGCTTTAACAAATTTTAATGGAAATTTACACAATTTTTATGCACCAAACAATCTATTGATCTAGAAAATTATTGCCAGATTAATCAGTACTGAGAATTAGCATGGGACAAGTGGACTGTTCTGTTAGATTGCAAATGACAAACAGGTGTGATGACATGTAGCCTTATCACCAAACTGATAAAAATACAGATAATCGTTACACATGTACAGCATTTACTCAGCTCTCATAAATGATAATATTTCACCATGTATGATCAGAAATCGTGCTATTTTCCCAGAACTTGAGTATATTTGGGGAGTATTAGAGTCTACAATGAATGTGGTTCATCCAATTGAAAATAAAGGATAAAGAGCAGATATGTGATCTGACAGCCTGTCAGTCATTTAGTAAACGATAGTTTAGCGAAGTAAAGGACTAACAAAATGACATCTTGTTTGCAGATTTCTTACATTACATACCATTCTGCACATTAAGTAGCAGCTACGTGCATATTAAACTGTGGCTAAGTTGGTTATTTACAGGCAGCTAGTTAAACTTCCGAGTCAGAAAAGGAAACGCTTAATAAAATGTCGGGTGGCTCGGAAACACATGAACATGCCTCTGAAACTTAGCTATAATATAATCATGCACAGATTGGTGTTTTTATGTTACCTGAATCCCCGGCAGCCCGCTCTGAATAGGGGAGTGAGCCATGGCGTCAGGTCAGCAAAGATGACGCCTTTCCTCGTCTTTTTCAGCTTTAGAGGTGTAGCTGCTTTAACGTTACCGATCTCCCGGTTTGTGCGACTTGTTCCGTGCCGCAAACTCGACACGGCTGGTTTAAAGTGTTGATAGGAGGTGTCTCTCTGGTTTTGTCGGCTTGTACTTGTAGCTGCTTGCCTCCCTTCTTCCGCAGTTAGCTAACGTTAGCCGCGCTAGCTACTTTAGCAGCTAGTTAGCAAACAGTTAACCTAGTTAAATATTTGTATCTCAGTGGCTTGATGTGTTCTCTCAGCTCGAGCTTGAAATCTCCCCCGATGATAAGGCGAAGAGGTCTGGTTTGAAACAGTGGCACCCGGCCAGTAAATGAACACTGTTATGCAGTTGTATCGCTTGTTCTATTCTCTCATCACTTTTCTCTGTCGCCCAGCGCCATCTTGGTTAATGTCATTTTCGTTTTCCGGGGGACCAATCAGAATGAGGAAGAGGAGACCGCGCACATGTCGTCATCCGTACTGTAAAAGCGTCACAGAAGTGGAAGAAGTTTACGTACATTGTTGTGTTATGAAGAATCATTTTCCGTGTCCCCTGATTAACATTATGTTGTCCTTCATTGTTGTTATTGTTTGCGTATTGGTTTTGGATATTATTTTATTGTATTGTAAGGATCTTATGATAAGTTTTAAAGGACAGATTCACAATTTTTCAAGTCTGTCTCAAAAAACACTCAGGTGCCTATATGAACAGTGAAAGAGGTTTTCCTCGCTGTAATCATTCCTCCTGTTCATACTGACCATTAAAAGATTCCCTTCAAATCTGCAAATGTGCTTTCAATGTAAGTGATGGGGGACAAAATCTTTGTATTTATGTATTTAAAAGTTTATCTGAACTTTATAGGCCTCAGCAGTCTGCGTTAGTCATATCAAGTGGATATCTGCCACATTTACAGTCTTTTTAGCATCAAATTCTGTCTTTGTGTTTCCTCAGACAGTGTTTCCCTGTTTCCTTGTGGAAGTATAGTAACAAAAAGAGGCACTTTGGCACTAAAAAGACTGTAATGCTGAAAGATATTTACTTGATTTGAATCATTTGGATGACTGAAGCTCCATATTAGCTTCAGATAAACTTGGTTAAGCTTAAATACATTTTTGCACAGAAGGAGGATTGTGGATTTTGTCCTCTATCTTTTACATTGTAAGTGCATTATGAAGGGATCTAATGGTTAGTATGAACGGGAGGAATGATTACAGCAAGAAAAAACCATTTCAATGTTCATTCGGACATCTGATTATTATCTTTAAAAATAATTGAAAAATTGTGAGCCTGTCCTTTAAATATTACTTTTATTATTATTTTATTTATATTATGTATTACTTACATTTGATTTACTTGACATATAATCATGTTTTGCACAACAATATTTTGAATTGCACATTTCTATTTAAATGTCTGTATGTTCATGATGTTCAATAAAAGAAAGAAAAAAGGAAGGAGAGGAAAGAAATTCACTTAATTTAAAAAAGGGAACTTAGGTGCCAGTTCCACACTTTTCTGGTGTGATGTACATGTATTAAAAATTAAAAAAGAAAAGAAAGACTGCACAGGTAGCAAGAGTAATTACCAACTGGGAAATTTATTAAATGATTCCAGTTTTGGTTGGTGTTGACCTGCCTGGGAGGGGATGTCTGGACAGCATTGTAAGTGGCTGATAAGTGGTGTCATTGATCACCACCCCTGTTGAGTGATGGTTTGTCCAGTTTGACATGGCCTTGGTCCTTCAGTCCTCTTTCAAACCATTTATCCTCTCTATTGAATAGCCAGTGTGTGCATACTGTCATCAAAGTGGCTGTTCTGTTTCTCTAATGTATAGGACTGCATATGCTACATTATTCTGCATGAGTCTGGGTGTGTGGTCTTTAGGGTGGATGAGCTTCTGTCTCACTGTATTGCAGGGGGATGTAGTGTTTTGTTGAAGATCCTCCTGAGTTACTCAGATACTTTAGCCTCGTATGGAATGATAATGTTTTGCTTATTTTCTCCACCTGAAGTTATAGTGTTCTTAACAGACCTTGTAGCTGTTTTGACAAAGGCCCAGCATGTTCACTCCTTCCCTTTCACCTCGTTACTTGTGGGCACATTCTCAGCCCAGTGGTGCATTGTTCTGATGACCTCTAGCATGTGTTCTACTGAATGGTGGGACTCAAATACTGATGGTAGTGTGTGGGTTTCCTGTATACTTTAATGTGGAGGTTTCTGTCCTCTCTGCTCTCTACTTCCTCCATGTAGCGGTTAGCCACAATGGCACAGTTGTGCTTCTGCCTGTAAAAAAACCCTTGCTGTATTTGAAATAGGTGGTGTTCAGGCAGAGGTTAAGCAGGTCACATGTCTGGTCTGGGTGAGGTTGGTTCTGTTGTCCAGGGTATTGCCTTGTAGCAGGCTTTTCCTTACAGTCTCCACCACCTCAGTAGTTGGAATATATGTGAAGAGTAATGTTGTAGGACACCATGGCTTCACCTGAGTCTAGTTTCAGTTCTCAAACCTTGTTGACAAAATTCTTGGTCTAAGATGGTGGCTAGATACTTGGCAAAGTTGTATGTGATCAAGTTGATGCTGCTGCTGATGGACCTGAGTGGGGCTCCTTCTTTGTGTATCTTGGGGAGTCTATACATGCATGGTGTGGCCTCTCCAGGGTAAAGGCGGTGATATGATGAACAGTTAATGTCTTTCTCTTCTCCTGCTGCTGTAGACACACTATGGCCTTTTTCTTATAGCTGCTTGTGGACTCTCGCCTCAGTGTTTCATATGTATTAGCATCACTGAGTAGCGTGGTCACTTTTGACATGGTATGTAGTTACCACTGACTTGTTTGGACGAAAAATACCAACCAAAATGGGGCTTGTGCGCAGAGTAAATGGGATCAAGTCACTAGGGGTCACTGCCGTCTGATTTGATGCAGAGGCTTCTGGACAAGAGACTGATATGTGTCATGAGATAAATTAAGTGGATGCACAGCAGACCTCATTTTGGAATCCACTGTTGTTGTATATACAGTATATTTGTACACTAGCACTCACACAGTTTATTTTATAACCTGTGCATATATATCACATTCATACTCATTTATACATAGGCTTACAATTACTACCTTAATCTTGTACTAATTTATGCCTTACTTGCACTTCTGGTTAGATGCCAACTGCATTTTGTCATGAAATACTTGTACTGTATTTGTTTGATGACAATATAGTTGAATCTAATCTGATCTAATAGGACATTCAGTACTTGCCAAGCACATTTAGTGTCAAAAAACACACTATTCAGTATTCATACTGTATGTCTGGAAGCTTTAAACTTAAGGTTTGATATAAGTTGGAGCTCCCTGGTTCTCAAGACTTCAATTGTCAGTGATAAAACACGCAGGAAGGATTTATTTTTATTGCTGACTTGAACATAATGTACACATGAATATAAAAGAGCAATTACACTTAATAATATGTAAATTGAAAATAATAGCATTTATTGGTTGTTTTATTATTCTACAGCCAACAGTATATCCATATATCCATTTGTTATACTGAATGTAATGTTGGAGGACTACATATCGGTCTTTGCCAATAAAATATAAAATATTTAAAACACTCACTCACACACACTCACATACACACACACACATACACACGCACACACAAACACACACACACACACACACACACACACACACACACACACAGACGTGCGTGCGCACAAATAGGCAATACTGGTAGATTTACTGTACATTCTACTTCATGTCTCAATATTAAGGTTTAGAATAAGATAGAAGATATAAACCAATTATTGACATCTAATCTGCGTTTGAGACTTCACATTTTGGTTTGTTTGGCTGCATCATCTTCATCATGACATTTAATCGAGTCTTTCTTGACCATCTCAATCTCTGACTTCTCTATTTGGCTTCTATCATCCTCATCATCTTCATCAATCTTCTTCTTGAACTGGGCCTCAATTTCAGTGGGGTCGATGTAGGTGTAGAAATACGCCATGATGGAGAAGATGATACACACAGCCACCAAGAGGGAGGCGAAGAGAACGTACTCTGCCCACTTTGAAAGAGGAAGAGAGACACAGAGGGACAAACACGGTATTAATGCGTCATCATGTGTCACCGTCACTACGTGGCACAGAAACACATGTCTAACATGTTTATTACAAGTATTTAGTCTGTAAGGATTAGTTTTAGCTTAATTTGTGTGAGTACATTTTGTTTTTTACCTGTTTGGGAAGTTTTGCGAGCTCAGCCACAATCAGAACGATGAAGTTGCCAACAGCAACGGTGAGCAACCAGCCTGCTTGCAGCACTGATTTCATGTTACTAGGTGCCTTGAAGACACAAAAGAATGACATGAAATGAACAAAGAGTATTATACAGAACTATTATCTAGTTCAGGGACAAAGAAAATTGGAATATTCAATTTTACTGTGTCCTACACCTTCTTGTATGATGGTACAGCACTGAAACAAGGTTTGCCTTTACCTGCGAATAAGAGAACTCCAGACCAGTAACGGAAAACATCACTTCGCCAGCAGTTATGAAGAAGTACTGTGGGATCTGGAGGGCCATGTGAACCGAGTTGGGCTTGATGTCTTCTGCAAATGTAATATCGTCCTGACACTAAAATAAAAAACAGAAATAATTATGATAGTTCAGTTTAGGGCACTGATTCTCAACTAGTGTGACACAAAAGACAGGACAGATTTTGCCAGAACATGTGAATGCTGTACGCTGTGAACACTAATTTTTTTGTCATACAGACGTAAATAGTGCATTTGTTGGGGACTATTTTCAGCTGTGGATTAATATACTTTAGTGACAGCAGCAGACTGTGTATGTGGGATTGACTCAAAATAAACTACAGTGCCCATGTTCATTGTTGCAGAAGAATAAGCTGTATCAGGCTTTGGAGAACCAATTACAGAATGATCTGACACAATTCACAGTTGAATGTCACTTATTAGATGAGATAAAATTTTGCATAGCTGACCAGGTAAAATCCATGATACTGGAAATTTTAGTTGACACTTACACTTGGTCCAATGTCGGGGATAAAGAAATTATATGAACTTCCAAATCCAAACTCCCTGCTGTACTCGCAGGACCGTGAACCACTCCTTATGGTGAAGGTAGCCCTGATCATTAGACAAGAAAATCTGTTTAATAAACTGTATTTTTGTTTGCAAAAATGATGATTAATGTATAAAAACAACATATTAGTTAAGATGAAAAAATACTTACTTTCCATATTTTATCAGGGAGTAGTTGGAATAATGAAATGACTCAATTAATTCTACATCTTCTCCAGGAATTGATACGTTCACTGCTGTAGTCATACCATTTACAAATCTGAAATGATTACACATTGAGTAAAACATTACAGCCAGAAAATTTTAAAACAGTCAATGTTAAAACTAACATAGGTAATCCCTTAATTTTTACTCATTTCCTCTGAAAATGCAGATAAAGATTAAGGTTGCAAATAACTATTTTTACCAGATAAATAACTAAAACAATTAATTGATTACCAAAATAGTTATAAATTATAATTATTATCAACACACACATATACATATATATATATATATATATATATATATATATATATATATATATATATATATATATATATATATATATATATATATATATATATATATATATATATATATATATATACACACATAGTTGTATGTATAATTATTTCAACACTAATACAGTTTTAACATTTGTGATTTTACTTACCGGACTGCATTGTAGCCTTCCTCTGGCTTAGCAGTCAAATCCTCGGTCTGAGGAAATGAGACGGTGGATGTTTAGTAATTTAACCATTAAAAGATCTCGTGTGTGTCTTTATTTTTATTACTTTGTGCTTCTAACTCACCATCACCCATTCCTTATTGATGTTTGAAGGAATGAGAAGCGTTTGCCGCTTTCCTTTGGTCAAGGAAATAGATCTCGTCATTTCAGGACCGCCTAACTGACTGATTGAGACGCTGATTTGTTCTGCTTCAAACGTGAAGAAATTATCACTGAACTACAAAACAAAGAAATGAAAAAGTAAAAACACTGGGAATATACAGACACAAACAGTAGTATTTTGGATCACATGCAATTGATTTTCACTGAGTTTTAAACCTCTAAGCCCCAGTTTTGTACAAAGTTTTGTGTTATTGATATGAGGACATACCTGAGCATCAAGAAGTTCCATTTGATCATTGTTGGGCAGTTTAACTGTCACTTGTTTACTGCCCATGTTAAGTAATTTCAACTGACTCTGTGAGGCTGATGGGAAGACAGGCAGTGTGTTCTGGAAATGAATACAAAGTAGAAATGAACAGTTGTTGTTGTTATGAACTCCAAGAGTCATTTCTTATACTTATTTATTTTTTTACACTTACATCAATTTGAATCTGAACCACTGCGGCGCAGACAAAAGCCGTAGCTGCCAGAAGCATCCCCACTGTCATTCTTTTCAGAGGTCTGTTGAATCAACATTAAGTACTGTTACTGGTTTGTCTAACATTTGGGAACTTAACAGCACAAATATGTCTTAATTTGAATACAAGAATATGTTGTTTTTTGTTTGTTTTTTTTAAAAAATCACTGTAATATTAGCATTTTCAACATTAACATGGTTATTACAGGCTTGTGTGAAGTTACACAAGTCTTGAATTGAGATCTGCATGTTTGAGCTCTTCCTCTACAAAATCTTGCTGCTTGTTTACTACTCATAGCACAATTGTCTATTGTCGAGCTTTTAAAATAGTGTTTTGACATTTTGGGGAAATACGCAGACAGACAGGGTCATATGTTTGTAGGCTAAATATAAGCTGGCTTGGTAACAAATATTAAAGTGGTATCAATACTCTCATCAAACATTTGGCATTAATTCGGCAAGCATATTTCCCAAAATGTCAAACTATTCCTTTAAACATGCAAAAAAGGGGAAGAGGAGATTGAGAGTATTTTGAAATGGATGAGGAGTTTTTGTTCCAAAATGGTGTACATTTAGAGAATGAAACTTTGAAAGTGAGAAATCTCTGCATCCCTCAAAGTAAATGTTTTTCAGTGACCCTACAAAGTTATTCAGTAACTGTATAAATGACTTACAGATATGGTATATGCTCTGTAGCTGGCTCACTGAGCTCCAGTGGTACTTACGTAAAGTTCAGGCCACATTTTTTGATCAGAGGGTAGATGAGGCTGTCCATGATAGGCACCAGAGTCAGGATCAGGATGGGGTTGACAGTCTTTCAAAAACATAAATTGCACAGTGAGAATTTTCTCAAACAGAGTTCAGTGAAGAACATCAGTCCAAGCAAACATGATAAAATTATTTCAACTTACTTGCATCTGATCAGGCTGTATAACAAGTAGTCCCTGCAAAGACACAAAGAGATAAGTAGAACATGAACACATTGCTTTAGTCAGTAAATGTATTTATTGTCTGTTTTAATCATCAAACTTACAAAGTTCCCATCCAAGTTGGTGGCCTGCAGAGTCCATCTAGAACCCTTAAAGAGAGGTAGAGAATTTAGCAGGGTTTACACTGGGAAACTTTCAGATGAGTGATAAGTGTTAAAGCTTTAAGATACCTTTTGATCAAATAGGGTCCAGAACATCGGAAGTGGGATGTATAAAAAGAGGACCTTCAGCACCATTTTGATCTGAGCAATGAGGAGTTTCTACAGTGCAGAAAGACAGAATATGAGCTGATGTTATTGAATTAAAGACAAAGCTTGTATGAAAACTTAAAAGATTTAAATAAACTTACATCGTATTTTTCTTCTGCCCAGTCCATCCAGTGCTGCCTCTTTGGGTATTGATCACTTCTGTGCCTGAAGCGGTTTTTAATGGCAAACTGATTGAGGGAAGAGCAAAATGAAAAATGAATTTGCTTTTAAAACAAACAGAGCCACTGTTGGTACACAACGAATGCAGACAGTGTTGATGCAAATGGTGTAAACTGGACTTACCCCGATGCATTTGCACACATCCATCATGATATTCCCTTGTGGCTCAGCTTTATAGTACATACCACTCCCAACGATGAACACCACTGTTAGGGGCATCGCAGACAAAACATCGCAATGATTACGCTGTATATACCAAACCTTTACATTTTTTGCTTCATGTATAATATCACAGTCTCCAAATTGTTTAGACATACCAAGTGCAACCAACATTAGTGCTGCAGGGACACCGAAGGCCAGAGGATAACAGTTCTGCTGACTGTAGATGCCACACTGCTGAGCTGCAGATGGAGATTAAAACTGTTCAATAACTTCTCTTTTCCGATTATCACATGCACTCATGCTTATGGCACAAACTTTGTCCCACTCATACCTACCTCTCAGGATAGGAGTGATAATAGTTGACAGGAGACTGCCACCATTGATGCACAGGTAGAATACAGAGAAGAAAGTTCTCCTCTGGCTTTCCTGTACAGAGAAATACGTCAGTGAACGTCTATCATGCTAACAGCATGGCAGATGGCAATGTCAATCTGCAAGTCTACTGCTTTGGTCCAGACTGAAATATCTCAGCAACTAGTGGATAGAGTGCCATGAAATTTTGTACAGATATTCAAGGTACCCAGAGGATGGATCCTAATGACTTTGGTAGTCTCCTGACTTCTTCTAGGCTTAATGACATTACCATTTTCCTCAACTGTACTTTGGTGCTAATTAGCTAATTTTAGCTAACACGCCAAACTAAGGTGGTGAACACGGTAAACATTATACCTGCTTAACGGCATGTTATTATGCTGATGTTAGCATGTATCTCAAAGCACCACTTTGCCAAAGTACGGTCTAACAGAGTTGGCTGTATATTTTTGTCTATGTCTTGATAGTGGATAGTAGAGAGGAAACAGGAAATGGGAAAGGAGAGAGGTGGGATGACATGCAGTAAAACTACAGGTGTTGCAATTACATGCTTGATGTTATGGTCAACACCAAAGGTTGAACATTAGAGAGGCAGAAGTAAGATAATATTCTAACCTGGTCATCATTAAATTGGTCTCCACCAAAGGCAGCCACACAAGGTTTGATGCCACCGGTGCCCAGAGCGATGAGGAAGAGCCCCACCATGGACAACACACTGAATGTGAGGAAGAACACATGCATGAGCAGGTTTTACTGTAGAATATATGGTAAAAACTGTATGCCAAAATGCCACACTGTGGATTTTGACTCAATTATTCCTGTGGTAGAATAGAAACTCACACATGAAGGGTTATGTTGTCTGGTGTGCCGTCTCTGTCCGAGTCAGTGATGTCATGGATTGCACTGACAGCCATTGCAACCTGGCCGATCGCATAGACAATGGACAAGTAGACGATAGTCCTGTGAGAAGGAGAGTGAAAGAGATAGCACTGATTTAGTATTGCAATTCTTTATAACATGTCTGACTCATGATGGATCAAAATTGATGCAGCTGAACCAGAGATATCATCTTTTTTATCCGTGCTTCTTTTTCCTGCTCAAAACTGGATTTCTTTAACTTTTAAAAGGTTTGTTTTTAGCCCAAGGGATATCACAAGAGGCAATTTGTCAGACTATGCACCCCTCCCTCTAGAGCAACAGAAGGCTTTATAGGACTTTTTTTCATTTATGCAGTAGAACTCCCCAAGACCTGTAAACACACTTTGATGTTTAAAATCAGTGGAGTTCCCCTTTAATACTGATACATCAGTGTAAGTAAAATCTTATTGTAGTAGCTGATCATGGTGGAGCCACTTGTAAATAATTTATATATAGTTAGGTAGTTTAGTACAGTGGCTTCCTACCTAAGGATTGGGCTCCTTCCAGTTGGTCACCAAGTTCTATTACACAAATCTTTATTTATTTATTTTTTTTACTTTTCTCTGATCTTTGATCAGAAAATGAAATATTGGGTAATTTTACCATTTTGGGCCTTGAAGTTTCAAGGGAAATCAGTCTTTGGTGGAACTGAAATGTCTGAAATGTGTCAAAGGGCTCAAACTAGGCACAGCTTTTTGTAAGGAGTCACAAACCAAAAAGTCTGGGAGGAAATGGTTTAATGTTTAGCTTATCATATATGGTTTTTTTTAATAAATCTGAAAAGTAACAAGCAACTTTAACTGTCTAATAGATATAGTGGAGTAAAACGTACAATATTTTCATCTGAAATGTAGTGGAGTTGAAGAAGCAGAAAATGGAAAGACTCAAGTGTGGCTTAGGAGGTAGAGCGGGTCGTCCACTAATCGGAAGATCGGTGTATGAATGATTAGATTTCCTCTGATGGGCAGGTTGGGACCTTGCATGGTAGCCCCTGTACCATTCAGCGTATGAATGTGTGTGAATGGGTGAATGTGATTTGTGGTGTAAAAAGCGCTTTGAGTGGTCAGAAGACTAGAAAGGCTCTATACAAGTACAGTCCATTTACCATTTCAAGTAAAGTACAAGTACCCCAAGATTGTACTTGAGTAAATGTACTTTGTTACTTTCCACCACTAGAGATAGTTATAATCTAAAACTACTTGTGTATGTTGTATGAGAAAATAATCTAAGCCTTCATGCATTGAATTGGTGGAATTTGAGGCAGTCACTCACTTAAACTTTCCCAGCCAGGAGTCAGCCACGATGGCCCCGAGAATAGGGGTCAGGTAGCACAGAGCCACAAAAGTGTGGTAGATGGAGGTGGCCATGTCATCATCCCAGCGCAAGAAGTACTTGAAGTACAGCACCAGGACAGCTGTAGACAGGTAGGAAAATGGATGCTTCTTCTTATTTTACAGCATGTAATCATCAATCTAATCAGACACAGTATCAGCTGTGAAGCAACGTTTAGTCAGGATTTTGTTTATGAAATATTCTCACCGCGCATGCCATAGTAGGAGAACCTCTCGCAGAACTCATTCACAACAATGAAAAAAATGCTGATCGGGTAGCCACACACCTGTTTGTCCTGATGGATAAAAGCAGTATTTAGATAATCTACTTAAGTAAAAGTGTAAATACCACACACTATAAAAATACACTGTTACAAGTATTGCATTCATGCATTCAAAATTGTATTTAATCTGTAAAAATGTATCATCATCATATCATATTTTATAAACTGATCATATGTCTTGTGTATAAAATCTTAAAATGGAAACACTTTAGTGAAATACAACCACTGCAAACTTGTACAAAAGTATTCAGTACATCAGTACAGCGAATGGCATATTGAAAGCCTGGTTTCTTTGTTCCTATTGATTATTATTTAACATGAACATGAAAAAACTGCATGAACATCCAATAAATTAATGAATAAAGTACTTTACCGTCCCTCTGCTCTTCTTCCCTTTCTTGGGATCTTCGTTATCTGTGCACAAGATGAAACTAGTTTAAATAACTGGTTGTTTTCCATACAATAGAGAAATGCAGTAGCTTCTTTTGTTGTATTTTGTCTCTCTCACTCTTTTTATAATCAACATTTCAGTATTAAATAAAGAAACAATATGGCAGAGGTAAAGAGTATGTAACTAAGTGTTGATAGTTCTGACTTCTCCCTCAGGTGTGTGCACTTTGCAGTTTAGAATAATTACTCTTTGTGGTTTTGAATAACACACCTAATTAAATGTTTGCAAACTCACCTGCCATGATGTCTCAGTGAAACTTTCTATTTGGATATTCCTTTGAGATTCCTGTGCGGAGCAGGTGATAATTGATCCTTCACAGTTCAAGAATGGGAGTGTTTCTGTAATACGGTTTCTTATTAGCCCTTGAGGTGTCATCCACACTGCTGACTGTGTTGCTTTTATGATGGGTGGGAACAGGAGATGTAGGAGATAGGGAGTCAGCTATGTACAGTCCCTGACACCTCATAAAAAATGATTAAGCACCAGGAACTCAATAACCAAATGTAAGCATCAACACAAGAATAAACTTTAATAAATGAGTAAATAAATACAACTGCAGAGAAATGAGTGTATTTTATTTAAAAGAAAAGCATTAGGGAACATATCTGTTTACAGCAGAACAGTGACTTTGTGTTAAATAAAAATAAAAAAAGAACCATTGCTGCCCAAATATAAAACAATTTCTTGAACATTTCAATGAACACTAAAATGGTAAAAGCTTCAAATTACTTCCACAGTAGGCGAAGTGTCTGGTTCCACACCTCATCGCTTTGGCAAAAAAGGTGAACATCATCTTTACAGTGTATGAGCTCCACACAGCAAGATACTTTGCAAATATTGCACACACTCCTTTTTTATATACATTAATAAACAACTTGGAATATACTTTTTTGTATGCAATGGCTTTAAATATCCTAAAACTCTCCTGTTCTAAGACATTGAAGTGATTTAAGCTTAAATGCTAACATAAATCAAAAGAGGCCCTTTTGCAAATTTGCAGTTTTATAGAAATATAATTTCATGTACAGGGAGATGAGCGTTGTATGCAGCGTATGCCGCTCATCTAGATGTCAATACAGTGGCTTATAAAAGTGGAATACTGTACATACAAAAACACAATGTGAAACATTAACAAAATAAACAAAAATGGGCTGTTGGGAGGTTGGTGGGTGTAGTGTAATGACATGCATATAATAGATCCCAACAGGAATGTGTCCATGGAAAACACTGGCCAGTCTTTTCAGGTAGAAACAGGTGAGAGAGAAGACAGGTTATGTCTCATCACACATGATGTGTGAAGCAGGGACAAAGTCTGTGTCCTGTCATCTCTCCTAGCACGACTCCCTCTCTTGTTGGTCATGTCTCAGGCTTCACCGGTGTGCTGTCACAGGAAAATTAAATTGGCCACACCCAACACAGTTACCATACTGTTTGTATATGTTAAATAAGTCTGGTGCCTTAGTTATGGTCTGTTGAGGGAAGCCAGACAGCAAAGAGAAGGTTTTTTCAGTTTCCCCCACTGGCGCGCCCGGTTGGCGAATATAGCAGACGCTGAGTTCAAGGCTAACCCCAGGCTAGCATCATACCACAGAGGAAGAGCTGGGGATGCCCTGGATGGTGGCACTGGTTGGCGTGCCACTGATGGCGTTAAAGATGTGAAGCGAGTCAGGAAGAACGCTCTTCATGCCATCTTCCACAGGACTGATCTAGAAGGAAGAGTGTGTGGAGGAAGAATGAGATATAAAAACATACCAATACTATTTCAGTCAAGCCCTGTTAGAGCTAGATGAGATCAACACTACTCATGAAGCTAGGAGACAGCTAGCTATCTATCCTTAGAAAACCTTAAGTGTAAAAACAACAATTGGCCATTTTACAAGGGGGTTATCTGCAGGGCAACTTTTTGGCTGGGACCAGTTACCTGGCAAGACTACAGGAAGTTACAAGACATAGTCCAAGAATTAGATAAGAAGACTGATACCACTGTCAATCTTCTCATTTAACTCTCGGCAAGAACACAAATAAGCGTATTTTCTAAAATGTAGAACTATTCCTTTAAGGTGGAGTATCAGCACCCCTTTCATGAAGGTTAACAGATCCATAAAACAGAAAACAACAACTAAAAAACAGGAAGTACACATAACATCAACGGAAAATCATTAGAGTGTAAGACATAATTGTGTGTGTATGTGTATACAAAACAAATGTAAATGCATAAGCACACACATTCAGATGTGTGTACATGCATATACAGATATAGATAAACATTTACATATTGTTCATGCACATAAAACGTATATGAACACACATATACAGTATGTACATGCTTACTGCATACACATGCAAACAAATTCATATCAGCAATCCAAAAGGGATACTGTATGTCAAAAAGAGACTGATCCAGCCAGCAGGAGTTTTCATAGTGAAGGGAGAATAAGTTGGTTTTGACTTTTGAAGTATCAAGAGGATCCATGTGTGAGAATGCTCTACGTCAAGCTGATTTTTTAAAGATTTATTGTAGGCATATAAAGATAAGCCTGTCTGTGGTCAGATCAGATAGCTTTGCCAATCTATCCAGTGCTTTTAAGGTGGACCTTTATTGTAGCTTGAATAAAAGTAAAGTCATATGATCAAATTTATTTTTTGTTAAAATAAAAGCTGCAGGTGAACTTGCTGGAGGTTATTGATGTAACATTAAGCAGATTAGAATAACCCAGTGCAATAACCCAGGTCTAAAAATGTGGTTTCTGTGGTTTTATTAATATGACCATCAAGACTTTAACAGACTGTAACACCAGGATTTTCTATGAGTTTGAAAATGAAAGATCCTACAGCCATCAAGATGTAGGTTAATGTCTGAGAAGAGATGCCTCTGTCTGGCTGGACCAACAATGAACAACACAGTCTATATGTTGCTTCTTGCATTACCATCCAATCTGCTCATGTCAGCACAAGGGAAAAACAGAGAATGGCATTATCAACAAGTGTGTTATCAATCACATTATCAGTCATTTCATTAATGCAGACTGGGCAATGATGTACTCACTTGCTCATGCATGATGATGGACAGCTCTCTGGCTAGGTCCCTATAGTTGGCTTTCATCTCATCATGATATTCCTGTTGGTCCTCTTTGATTAGCCGCTCATTTATGCCCAAGCCGTGCCCACATGCCTCCACAAAATGCCTGTTCAATTAAATAAATTAATAATTAAACAAAGTCGTAAAACCTGATTACGCTTTGATTTAAACTGTTGAAATCTCACCTGAAGACCTCTTTCAACTGTTTGACCTTGTTATCAGGATACTTCTTGGCGCTTGCGTCATCCAGGAACGCTCGGGCATAGGCAAGTGGACCCGCATTTACCTGAGGGTGGATGTCACAGAAAGTCATGTCATGTTATGTTTTTATTCATAATCATTTCATAAAGTATGTCCTGTATGTGTGTTTGTATGTTGTTCACCTGGACACTGATGCTGCCCTGCAGTTTGAGCTGCAGACGGATCATGTCCACCTCACTGGAGGAGCAGAGCTGTTTGATCTCTGCCACCTTCTTGCTCATCTCATCGATGGCCACCTCGATGGGGCTGAGATCAGTGTGGTGTTGATACATCACTGCTATACGTTTCTTAACGTAGGGGAAACAGTGTGTGGCTGGGGGACAGAAACACAACGAGGAGACCAGTAAACACCTTGCTTCTCAGTGCACGTGCTTTTCTAAGTTTTATAGCTCAGAATCCACTTATGTGTAATGAACATTATGTGAAAGCTCTTACATAATAAAGATAAGAGGACATTGTTGAACTTTTGGATCTTTTGCACCATAAAACAATATAACTGTGATTATAGATTAGGAAAGGTCCTTGACAAACAGCTTACATGTTCAGAATCTAATCAAGGTCTTCCATTCATGCATAAGACCTTTCTGCTGAGCAATGTATTTGAAGCCTGCTGTGTGAATATACAGACAATGGGAGGAGGTGGACCATAGTTTGGAAGGAAAATGAGAGAAACACTTAAGTGAAGAAGGTATCTCATTTTTTTAGATGATCTCTATACTGTTTTAAAGGGGAACTACACCAATTTTACACATAAAGATCAGTTTACAAGTCACGTGTCACTTGAAAACAGTTACATAATGTCTTCCGTGGCTGCGGAAAAACTTTCTAGAGTCTGAAAAAATATCCCTGATAATGGCATCAGAGATATCTCGGCTCAGGCTTGGAGACAACATTTTTTTTAACTGAAACTGAGGGTGTGGTGTTTGAAAGACATGGACATGTACAAGGCAACCAGGGTCTAACAATAAACACCAGCAACAAGAGACTAAAAGTCAGAATATCTGCCTCTGCTGCACCATTTCTGACTATTATTTTATGAATCTGTCCCAAGTCCCCAATTTTATGTTTTACTAAATTGCTGAGTGCCCTTTGAGGAGCTTATCTTATGTGACACTACCACATACATAAGGTTACCTACTGGTTAGTATAGTCCTGCGTTTGCACTGCTCCTCCACCCCGCCTTGCTTTTTGCCTGATATGGTGAAAGGCATCTCAAACACAAAGCGACGGATGTTGTGGCTTTTTTCAAAGTCTGTCTTCCTGTCCACCAGCTCCTTCTCCTCCAGGTAAGGGGTCACATGTGTCACTTGGATATAAGCATACTTAGAATCCAGGTCTTTGGGGTTAATCTGCAGAACATACATGACATTACAAGTCATTACAAATCATATGGGCCATGTTGGGCGTCTGGGAAAATCAATCATAATCACAAATGAAATATCAACAAAGTCTCACCCTCCCAGAGTCCTGAATCATCTTCACGTTCTCCTGCCCAAACTTGTCAGAATACAGCTTCAGGAGCCTCTGAGATATCTCTGACAGAGGAGTGAATTTGGGTTCTTTGTAGATGTACTCCTTACCATCTTCATCCTCAAAGAAGCCCTAAGAAGATGCAAAACATGTTCAATGGTCACAATAACTAAAAATACGGTGTATCTAATAAGATGTAAAGAAGCACACTATACCACATCAAACCAAACATGGGCTGTGAGTGGGAGTCATTCCAACAGTTTGTTAAATGAAATGTTAAAGTACTCTTTAAGACTCAGATCTGGGCTGAAAGGTTTGGCAGACTCCACAAATACACAACCCTCTATCTAATGTCCAAGCACAGACACACAGAAAAAAAGAAAAAAACTGCACTGCAAGACATCAACTAGTGTCAGTTCAATGACATGAGACAGACCAAAGGACAGAGGTGGGATATAGATTTCACACTGTCAGTGGGAGCACTTGGTTTAGTCAATTGTCTTCTATGTACACGTATAATCCCATAAACAGATGGGTGAAGCCATGCATTTACCCAGTGAGAGATGAATCCTGCTACAGTATTAGCCCTTCAAGGGTTTCCTACTATAATTAGAACAACACTGAGGCTGGAGTAGTGGAGGAGTTAAAGGGCCAAACGATAAGCAATGCACGTGAAGTAGCACTGCATTAGCAAAGGAGCACAACACAACCTAAAACATCACTGCAGTCCAACTGCAATATTGGCTTTCACATTGATTTACCTCAGCCTCTGAGTCAGTAAACTGGTACTGCTACATGGGTGTGGACAACAGAAAATAAAATCAGTTATTCCATGAGAGCTATCTAAAATACTTATTCAAACTACTGCATTAACATTAGACCATCATGTCAAGAGACATGAATTTGTGTAGGTTATTTCTATCAAGCACACAGGTAGAGGTAACCACACCCAGCAAATTATTTAGAAAATGTCACAAAACAAGACAGAAATGAGGGTCAGTACTAAAATCGTAGAAACCTAGAAACACTGAAATGAGTGCAGAAGTGGACGAATGCCATGCGACACAGTCCCAAACACAGGAAGCAGCAATGGTGACCGATTGATACTGTAACTTGAAGCAGCAAACTATGTTTGATAAGTGCAATGGATTACAGCAGTACCAACAACACACAAAGATTTAGGCCGCTCAGAAAGGCTAGCAAGGTCTACCACACAACTTACCGCCGCCTTCAAAGAGGATAAAAAGCAGAAAAGGGTATTAGAGTGGGTCATAAAATGCCACTGCATGTGGCCATGCTCTAAAAATAAAAAAGAAACACCTTCAGCAGCTCCCATGCTCAGTGTGAATTACTTAACAACACCAGCAACCAAATTAATACTTGTGTACTTGGTGAAATCAAATTTGAATTATTTAAAATGCAGTTAGTGTGGAAATCAAATAAACAATAGGTCCAGTTGGACAAATAAACTAAAAATAACACCCCTCTTTACAGAATATGTTGATGCTGTTTCTTGAGTGTTTAACCCACCTGGCCGAAGAAGGCCACTCTGAAGTAGGTACCCAGCAATCTTTTGCCTGTGTGCATGACTTCCGTCACTTTGCTGTATGCTCGATGCAGCGTGTCGTACAGGTGGGCCAGTTTCTGTGCAAAGTCATAACATCTGATTAGGGATAAATGGGATAAATTAGTGGGGTGATAAAATTCCAGATGAGGCCACCTTGTACCTCAAAGTCCCTGCGCTTCTCATAAATGGGGATTATGAGCTTGTAGATGTCTGAGATGAGCTCGTAACGCTCCGCTTTCCACAGGCCATCTGCACACTCCTCCAAAAGCTCCATTAGGACATCCTGAGGGAACATGAGGGATGAAAAAAATAGTTGATGAGCAATACATGAGAAAATTGCTTCCATAAAAAGTAAGGCAACTCCTCTTTTATCATGACCGTATTTGATGAGTGTGAACAAATAAAAGGAAACACACATCTATTCTAGTGAAATGCTGGCTCTCCTCTCCTGTTTTTGTTAATTCAAATGAGCTGACATGTCCCTCCCAAATAGGTTTGTTACTATAAAAAATACACAAGAATTATGTTGATGTCTAAACTACAAAATGTGGTCATTGCTCTTCTGGTTTGTCCATTGCTTCATATCTTGGAGGTCTGCTGCAAAATTCAAGATGAAACACCGAAAGAACCAGCCAGTTGTCACTTTAAAGGATGATTCGTTATTTTTAAAAATGGATTAATGGAGAGCTTAAAATGTTTTTCTCTTCTCTGTTTTTCTTCTCTCTTCTTCTGTTTAAGTAGAACATGTAACACTTCCTGCAACATCACATTTACTTAACATGACATTCATTAGGTTTTGGTTTCAAAGCAGCTTACAGTGAGTGCATTCAACCTCTGTAATAACAAGAGCTAAATGTCATGAAGACATTAATGTGAAATCCTTCCAAATGAAAGCTTAAATCTAAATGAAATGATATCAAATTAAGTCATAAGGTAGTAATACTACATACAGGTCATGGTGTTTCTTTCAAATCATATTAGCACAGTCATATTACAGTAAATTAAACAGACAATGATTTATCTTTTGCTTTAGCAGTAGAAAAGGTGTATGTACTTCATTGAAATGGACATCCTGCATGCCGACATCCTCCATCATGGCCGCTTCTTCATCAATGTTTGGAGTCACGACTCGGAATGCTGAGCAGCCCTGCTTGAACATGCCTGCACACAGCATGAGATGAGACAACGTTTTAACTATGAGCCCAATCTTTCGTACAAAAAAAATAATATGACAGAGCTGCTGTGTGGCAGGAAAGAGAAACTTTCCACAGATTACTGAAGACTGTCTGACTATATATATTGTCATTTAGTTAAGTCTTTTCTGTTCTGTCTTTTGTTTTATTTTTTAATTATGATCATGTTTACTTTTTGCTGTTTGTCTTATTGTCTGGCTGATGTGCTCTTGTTCTTTGGGGAAAAGGGAAAAAAGTGTGTTATTTGTTCAGTTGTTAATTAAGAAGACTTTGATCATAAAAAGATTATTAAAGTACCTTTTCTCCTCAGATATTCTGCCACAAGTGCTGCAACGTGCACATAGCACATGGCTGCCTGTAAACAACAAGAACAACCCCAGTCAGATAAGAAAAGTGATATTAATAGTACAGTACAGTATTATGTTACAATACAGCACAGTATTACCCACAAACTGAACATCAGCATGTAGTAAACTGTCGGTAATAAACTGTCGGTATTTGTTATTAGAAATTGTACAGACCTATCATCAGATACGAACATAAGGGGAGTCTATCACATGTTAAATTGGTCTCTGATTGACCTATCAGCACAGACTGAGCAGAGTCTCTTATCACAGACCTCTGATAAATCTCCGTTCTTTACATGGATTCGAGCCATGCTGTCCAGCCAGGTTTTTCGTAGCTCAGGCGTGCTGGCGTAAGACTTGGCCAGGCTGTACTGCAGGTCCACCAGCATCTCCGGGTCTCTCTCGTGCTCCTTCATCTGAGCCGTAGCCATCAAAACCGTTCTGATGCGTTTGGTCAGGTCCTTCACATCTGATGGGAAAGCTGTGTTCTGTGGAGGAGGATGCAGAAATTAGAGCGAACAGCTGTGTTATTTTTTAGTTATATTGTTATTGTAGTTTCTATTTCTACTTATATTTTAATTGTTTATTAAAGTAGAGAAAGAGCATAAGTAAACAAACCTTAATAGTTTTGTCACTGTTGGCACAGTTGTTGATTATTGACAGAGAATGCTGGAAGCGAGTACTTCCGATACCGATGACATCAGCTATCAACTGACTGACAGCAATCACCACCTAAAGAAAAAGAAATATGAGTTATTATTAAATATTGTTTATTTCTTTTGTTTTGTTGACATTGGCTTTATTTCCTGGTTTTTTAGTGTCCCACAATGTCATATGTGTGAATATTATAACACAATTGCTTATTAAACCTCAGTATGTAGAAAAGTACAAGCCACATATTTCATGTTTTATATGTTGTACTTTAAGGGCCTTGCATGAACCATGTATGACCTTTTTGTTTGCCAAAAAGTCATTCAGGGACAAAGAAAAGTATGTTATTCTACACAGTGACATTTGGTGTCAATAATAATTAGATGATTAGTTGATCAAAAGAAAATTAATCTACAACTATTTTGATAATTGATTAATTGTTAAAGTCAATTTTCAAGCTAAATACTAAACTTTCAATTTTTCTCTCAGCTTCTCAAATGTGAAAATGTTCTGCCTTTCCTTGTCTTACATTATAGTAAATTGAATATATTTTAAATTTTATACTGTTGATAAGACAAAACAAGACATCTGATGAAATCATCTTGAGCCCACGGAAAATATATCAAGCATTTTTTGCAGTTTTCTGAAGTTTTATAGACCGAACGATTCATCATGAAGATAACTGACAGATTAATCAATAATAAAAATAATGGTTAGTTGCAGCCCTAGAGAAAAGAACTGTAAACACCAATCACAGATATGAGCATATGAAGATCTATTGTTTTTAACCACATCTTACAGCTGGTGTTTCTGAGACCCCAAACCAATTGCCTAATTTTCTGTACTATTTGATTTCTGAAATAAGTCATCATGTTTATAACCAATTCTCATAAAATTAGGAAAATTCATGAGGCATCAAGGTGATAAAACCATGATTTTGAGCTGTTAAAGAGGTCCATGCATTAGGGTTAACTAATGTGTGGACACATTAGATCCACAGAAGATTATCCTACCTGTAAGTGCGTCCGAACAAATGACTTGCGACCTGTGTAGTCAAAGTTGCTCTTCATGAGAAAGTAGAGCAGATGGGCTGCATCGCTGCGGATGCAGCTCAGCTTGGAGTTACAACACTTCAAGATCTCGTAGCAGAACGCAGCACACATGTCAGCACGGCCTTCAAAAAATGTGCAGGGAAACTGCAGGGTGAAAAATACAGAAAGGTTGTCAGCTACAATGATCGGCCAGGATAAACAGAATATTATTAGGCAGGGATCCAACGTCCTTCACACCTTATAGATGAAGGTGCGCAGTGAAGTGAAGACCTGCTTGAGGGCCGTTTCTGACTGATTGATCCTCAGAAAACATAGGTGGACTTCAAAAACTTTCTTCATGAGTGGACTGTGGCCGTGGTCGGAGCACAGCTGCGTCTGTGGGGAAAGAACGTATCATCTTAGAAACGGACAGAATCAGATTCAGCATTACAGACTGATATTATATCATATATGTTACCTTGAAACCCATGATGAAGATACTGAGGGTGTCCAGGACAGTCAGGCACACTTCAGTAGCAATGTTGGCCTCCAGCAGCGACTGATTTAACACGTCTGCCTCCGAGTGACTGTAGGCTAAAGACGACACAACAGAAAGCTGTAGCTTTTTCACATATCATAACATATCATATCATATGTCAAAATATCTTAAAATGTAAGACCAAAGTGTTAAAGACAAAGATGTTGCTTGAAGAATGAGAAATTTCATTAGGTTGAAAAGAAGTTTCATTCCAAACTCAGACAAAAAACACTTTAAAATGTACAGAATCTTTCATTAAATGAGTGGTAACATAAATTAACACAAATTCAGTTTACTAATTGTAATATTAATTTTGTTTTTAAATGCCAAAAGACAAATTTAAAAGGTATACTATTCAGGATTTGTTGGTTGGTGTTTGTTAAGTATACCTTTAAAGCAGCATTTTTATTTATTTAATTTAGAATTTTCCATTTAACAAACAGGAGAGAGATAAAAGCAGAACAGATACATAAACTGCATCTTTACAAAAGGCAGAACTTTGGAATGAAAGCCTTCATATTTTACATGAATTACGTTTTTCAGAGAATGAAATGCAAAATAAAGTTAAAAGTATATGAGCTGGTCAGAAGGACTAGAAGCTAATGCTCAGTTAAAAACAGGCATGCTCTTAATTCAACAAATGAACGGAGCCAATAACAGTCTGCAAACTGCCTGCCAACCTGATACATTCTTACCATGGTCTACAGATATTCCAAGAATACTTGAAATCTTTCTTACACTGAAAACACAAAGAAACTTTGTTAAATGATGCCATTTAACAGAATTACCACATAGTTGTAGCTTAAGCCCTTTAGGTAAAATCGGCGTGATGCTAAAAAAAAGCTACCGTGGCCCAATTCAATTTAATTTGCTGTTGTCTTCTGAAGCATTTTCTGCTTGACGGTGGGCTGGGTTTAAACAGAGAATGATGAGGAAGAGGATGATGTTGATAATGTTGAAAAGCATGAGGAGTCAGACTATACAGGATGAGGCGGAGGAGGACGGGGCTCCTCTGGTAGAGGATGTTTGATGAAAGGTACAGTATATGGGGCACTTACTGTGGTTAAAAGTGTAAGAGTTATCCAGGCTGCTGAGCTGCTGTAAGCGGGCATGCATCATTCCCGCCCTGTTACGGGACACAGGCAGAGTCTGAGACTTCCGCTCATGTGCTACGGGTCCTGCCCCATCCTGGTTCCTGATGAGGAAACAGGAAAATGTTAGATGAGTAGCTGATTACCGGCAAAGCCAGAGTTAGTGAAGCAGGTTAGGATGAGAAATACTCCACTTTACACGCTTGAGTGGTGTAAAGATCACTCAAATATCCTGGAAGCTAAATGATTGAAAGATAATGTATCTTATAGGATTTTGAAGGTATCACAATACAGAAATATCACACTGAGAAGACTGGAAAATGTGATATTTGAAAATTTTGGGTTGAATTTGCACATACACCTACTGTATCTATGTAGTAGTAAAGTCATAGTGTAGATTGCATGTTTGGCATGCAGGTTAAAGAGCAGAAATAGCAGCATTAGAGCGGCGAGTTACAGCTTAAGCCATGCATGTAATATAATGAGAGAAGCGGATGCTATTGGTGTAGTTGTGTCACAGCACTGCAGCTTTTATGAGGTGAGAAGATATCATGCATTAGTTTGAGAAAGTCAATTCCACCTTTAGTCTTACCCAAGCAGGAGAGGGCAGGAGCCAGGTTTTTATTTCATTATGTTAAACTTGCCAGCATTTGAGTGAACAGAGATAGAAACAGTGGTGGGAGGTTAGAGAGAGTGAACACCCAAAGCCCTCTGGGAGTCAAGGCCAGAGCTGCCACATACTGGAGAGAGGACTGGATGTGTGTTTTGATACGTTTTAATTACTTGTCAAATAATTATGCTGAACATACAGTCACATCCTTCAACAATCACAAACAGTAGCTTTACACTCAATCAGTAACTATGTCCTAATGTCCTGGTGTGAAGTTTAACAGGCAATAATGTACAATGGAAAAATTATTTTTTGATAGCATCATAAGAGCTGGTCAAACGAGACAAAGACAACAACAAGAACAAAGTTGACATTGATTTTGTTTGCAATTATTATACATGCATCTTCACATATTGTATTTGTCAACGTGGAACTAAAATCTCATTTTTAATTTTTAGCAGGCTTTTTTTCATGCAGCAGTTTGGTTTTCTTTTCTTTTTTAAAATTCCTGTTATAGTAAATATATTAGATTGTTATTAACTTCATATTACTGGAGGTTTTATGGATTTCACACAAATATTAAGGATTTCACAGAATTCCTTAATATTAACTTTTCAAAAAAGACTCATTTAGAAGTCTGAAACTCTTGATCACTTTACACTGTAAAACCTAAGAAATCATTTCAGATAATAATCATTGACACTGAAAACATTACCTTGCGATGTATCTCTTTCCCATGTATCTGAACTGATGGAGGCAGACTCTGAGAAGAAAAGTAAGTGGAAAATCAGTCACCATAAACTTTTCTATGTGACTTATAATGTCAATCAGGATGTTCTTGATAACAGTCTAAGATGTCTTACTCGACTAGAGTGAAGAAGTCCATTAGCTCAGCAGATGAAGCCTTGTTCCAGTATGTGAACAGAGCATCTGAGAGAGACAGAGATTGACATTGAAGAGACAAATTCAGTTTGTTGTATTGTTGACATGTAAGTTAATACAGTCCCTGAGACAAACATAGTTGGAGATATTCAGACAGGACAGGAGAAAGATGGAGAAAACAGAGAGATCCTACCCTCAGACATGCTTTTGAGCACATGCAAAAAGCACATGAGGAGGCTCTTGATCTCTGCCTGGTCCAGTTTATCACATCGCAGCGGGGTACTGCCCAGGGTTGAGGCAGGCTGGTTCTGAGGGACAAAGAGGCTGGTCAGGCGCACACAGATAAATATATAATCCTGGCAGGGCTCTTGGCCCTCTTAAGTTCCCTTTGCTGCCTCACAATAAACCACAGTGCCATTTACAGAAACTATTGTCAGTTAATATTCAGTCAATCAAAAAGACAAAGGATATGTACCAAAGTAATTTCAAAATCTACAGGATTTTCTTGTTAAGTTTTGACTTGGTTTTGTGGTCACAGTCCAAAGTCTAAACTATGGAGTCTTGGTCTGTGTCATAGACTCTATTGCATTAAAGAAAGTAGTAAAAACTATTTGTAGAGTTCTCTGAAAGCCTGGCAATACAGTGGTAAAGCTATACTAGTGGAGTCATTCACTCAAATGTTGCAGGGCTCTATGTCTTGTGGGAAAACTGCAATTGGACATCAAACACCATTTCTCCCTGCTGAGGCAGAGAGCAGGGAGAAAACATAACCAAAGCGGTGGAGCAACAGCTCTACCACAGCAAGGGGTTGGCAATATACCAAGCACGTTCCTTTGCCAGCAGTTAGTCTAGATCATGAAACTGGCTGGGGATGACTTCATGGAAAGCATGAGGCTATGGCTTTGGCTTCTTAAAGGGCAATTTGGAGAGTGGAGAACTTCAAGGCTAAAGTTAGTTGTCCTGAAAAAGTAGACAAAAACTGTGAAGTCTGCACTTTCTAAAAAGAGTCTGAACTAAAATAGAATTATTTGGAGGTTGATAATAGTTTCAATTACTTAGTGGTGTCCTCCATTTCCCAGTATTTTCCCAGTACAGTATGCTGTTACACACATTTTGATAAAAGCCACCACACATCACAAATGAAAGCAGCTCCACTAAAAGCTGAAACAAACAACAGCACTGTGAAAAGGCTGCTCCTCTTCCTTTTCACTAGGTGAAGTCCAATCCTTTTCCCAGATTTAGCTTGAGGCTATCAATCAGAGCAAAAATTGTCACAGCACACAATAGAGAAGGTGGAAAATGAGAAATCCCTTAAGCATGCATGCTTATCAACATCTGGTAAAGGAGCAGAGATGAAAAAAGCCATGTGGTACAGCAGGTCTGCTCCTTGGCACCAGAGAATCATCTGGCAAAGAAAGGGCTTAGGGGTTTAGGACAAACACTCTCACACACAGTTTCACATTCCCAGATGGGACACTGCTAGGGGGGAGGACGACTGTGTGAGGGAAGGTGGCGTTTTGTACTTGAAGTGAAATGGTGGGCTGCAGGTCCCTCTCTGGCACACAGGGCACAGAGAGGAGGGAGAAGTCCATCGTGACGCGCTTGGTGCGCACGGAGAGCACGGACTCCTCAGTCTCCGCAAAGAAGCGCAGGACATTGACGGAGTGTCTCCGTACAAACTTCTCCGTCTGCCAGCCGTACAGGTGAAGTGTGAGGGAGTTAATGGTACAAGTTAACAAGGAGTGACTTTCTGTGGCACTTTTGGCATTAAAAGGGGATTTCTGATGGGGGCTTTCACAGTGAAATGGATGTTCTATGCATGTCACAGATCTTGCAGCACTTTCTGACATGTACCTTGTCCAGAGAGTTGCCCTTGTCGTTGTGCCTCTCAGGCAGGCTGTTGCCAGAGTCCGTGCTGATGAGGGACCCGCGAGAGTCTGCGTGGCGCACAGAGTTAATGTTGGGGGTGGATGTCGTGTGAGGTGACGCTGTAAGAAATAGAAGTTTTATATCAATATAAAAACTAAAACTTCTTTCTTGATGTTTTCCACCATCATTTTTTCCACTCACCTGTGCCAGAGATGACTCCGAAAACATCTTTGTGCAAACTGGTGTCCAAAAAGGTGCTGGACCTCGGTGGTGTCATCAATGCGTTGGTAAGGAGTGAATCTTCTCTGCCATTCTGAGGGGAAACAGTGCAAGACTTCAATGGCCACAGACATATGATCTTATCAGAAGCCACTGGGGGCTCCTTTGTGTGTTAGGTGAAGGTGTTTTGAGGGGTCTCTATGTCACCTGCTTTAAACTCTTGGCATTGGTTAACAAAAATTAGCAGATTGAAACTTTTGAAGTATTTTTTTTAGTAATTCAGTGTGGAATGCTTTGACATGAGGGATCTATATCACTGTTTAAATCCTGAACATGCTGAATATGGAAAAAAATAGGTATGATGTAGCTGGAAAATCAAACAGTTTTTTAGATACATGGAGTCCATTTTTATCTCTCTTGAGTGTTTCCTACTGTACGTTAATATCTGTCTCTTTAAAAGAACTGAATATACTGTTTTGCCCTAAATGTATATATGTATAGGTGTATATTTACATTTTTCACTGCTTACATGGTCATTTTTGTGATGCTGCCTGAACCCAGTTTATACCTATCCAGGTACTACTGTGAAATGGAAAATAATTATCCACAGATTAAATTATGATAAACACATACATGGGGTGATTTGGTGATACATTGCACAGAGAAGACAATGAACCTGTGTGTTAAATGAAACAATGTGATATACAGGATAACTTGTAGCTTGATAACTTATCAGCTAAGACTGCTGCAGCAGCCTTTTTTCCTCCTTTTTTACTTGTCTTTTTATTTCATTGGTATGTTTTTCCTTTTTTTATGTATTGTATATTAATTTTTCTAAGGTGTTGATTGGTATAGTGGGTATGGTTAGAAGGTAGGGTTGTGTTATGCTCTGTGGTTTTCTTGGTTTGCGATATGAAATATTCAAATAAAGCCACTAGGTGGCATCCTTACATTGTTGGAGTGGTTGACGGTGAATGGAGACACTTCCTTCACATTCAGTCTGTTGACATTCTCTTGAAGCAGACCAAACAAGGGCAAGTACAGCGTGGCCAACCGGGCTTGCTGGCTCTGAAAAACAAATAAATCACTCAGCAGACTGTCTCGCACAAAAGATCAGACACTGAAGTGAATTGGAAAAAGCAAGAGACAGAGGTGGGAGGGTGCTGCTTACCTTGGAGGTGTAGCGGTCATCAAATGTGTGCTTCATCATCAGGTTCTTCAGCACCTGGATGGATATCTGACGAATCTCCCTGAACTCCTGCAGAGCTGCACTGACCTCCCTGAGGAGCAGCCCGACCAGGAAGTGGTTCTTACAGAAGTCATCTGTCAGCGAGTAATCCAGCTGGAGATCTGAGAAAGAGGACGATGAAGAGATTAGGACTGGCCGACAGAAATAAGCGAAGCATATGAAAGGAGATGGAACCACACAACAGCAAGCAAAGAGAGTCATTTTTCTAATTTAATATAAATCTGACCCAATGAAGTTATAAACAAGAAAAACATGAAAGCTTGGAAGGCACAGATTGTAGCCAACGTTAAAAGCTGGCGAGCAATGCAAATATGTTCCTTGCTGACAAATGATTCTTGTTGATTTTCATCTAATCATCTATATGAGGAAAAACCAGACATACACACAGACTCAGACTTTCATGTTTGAAAGATTCAGGTTGTGTGACTGAGCTGCTGTTCTACATCACCAGAGATTATTGTGGACAAAAAAGGATTAAAGCTTGTGATTGAACAGAGGCAGCTGTTCACAGATGGTTTCCAATAGCATTAAAGACAAGTTAAGAAATCACACACACACAAATGCTTCACCAAAATGAGAATTAAAATGCATTTATCTACTTGCATTTTTTTTTAAAACCCACATTCAAATGCAAGCTTTAAAAAGACATCTGATTTCTTAAGAGTGACATAAAATAAATTGCTCCTGGAATTATTCTCATCACTCCAAACCACTTCAAGACAGGGAAAATATTCTTGCAATTATAATCACCCACATCTCTACAAAGAGCCAGTTTTAAATATATGACTACAAATGATTTGCTGTATTATCTGTCAGGACTTGAAATAGAAAAAACATTCCACATCAGCGGGTTTGCAACAAAGTTGGAAGACAGATTTCTGAGGGAATTTTCAACGTTCCAGTCATGGCTGAATGATTCGATCCAAGTCAATCCAGTCAAGCAACAATCCTTGCACCTACCTGGAGTATTACATGGAGATAATAAATCTAATTGACAAAAGAAACAAGGAACACAAAGAAGAAACAAAATACATTCTGTAAAACCAAAGAGTGCTACAACAAAAGAAAGTATATTTAATATTACTTAATCAAACTTCTTGTATTATAAGTGTGTAGTGTAACCCAATAAAACAGACTCATTTTGTTGTTGTAAAACTAACATTGGACACAATCCATTAAATCTATTATGTTTGGAACCGTTTTGTTAGTGTTGGCTTTGTACAGCCGAGCAATTTGGTTTGATTTCAGTATTCTACTTTAACACAAGCAGTATAATCAAACTGGAGTGAGCTATCATTAGGCTTGACTCTTTACCAGGAGATACATTTTATGATCTTCTCACCTTGAAATCTCAGTATCCTTCCCTTTCCAAATGGCATGGGCAGGTTTAAGGGGACGTAGTGCTCGTGGTTGCACACAACACGCAGGAACTCAAACTTGAACTCGAACAGTGTCTGCAGTTAGAAACAACAGAAACCAATAAACAAACTCTCACAAACACGACTTTGACCAAAACATGTGGTATCTGGAGCATCCTCCATTACTGTTCAAATAAACTGACACAAACAAGCTGTTCAATTTGTTTCTAAAATGTTGATACTGTTACCTTTGGGTCTCCAGGCATAAAACTGTTGATATAGTTGTTGATCTGCTTGAACACAAATCCTCTATCCATCAGGTTGAAACAGCGCTACAGAATGAAGGAGGGGGAATGCATTATTTATAGTACAAGAAATAAATCAATATTAACATTTAAAGAAGTGACAGTAACTGTGGATCCTGACCTTGATGAAGACTGCCAGGCTGTGGTTGGCGTTCCTGGCGGCATCCAAGTTGTCTTTGTATTTCTGAGTGATGTGTGGCATCATCATGTTGACCAGAGTCTCCACGGTGTGATGGAAGGACGCTGAGAAACGCTGATTCCTGGACAGCTGAAGGGGACAACTAGGATGTTGGTACAAATGTAGCAACATAATGCATCCCATTTTAAAGGATAAGTCAATTTCTTATTGTCAAAAATCCCTGAAAAGACCAAAACCATTAATTAACTGATCCTACAAAGAGGTATAGTCTCTGTGGTCAAAGCCTGATACAGCTTATTTTTCTGTGTCATAGAGCTTCATTATTGTCCAAAAAGTATTAAAAAACACATCAATGTGCCACACTGTTGCATTCGTGAACCCGACAAACACTGTCCTGTTGCCATAAATACATAATATAGAGCACCAAATGTGTATTAATCTGCAGATGAAAGTAGTCCCCAACAAATGGACTACTCCTCTTTGGATAGTGTTTGCTAAAAACTACAGTGCCCAGCTCATGTTTTTTGAAAATAAAAATATGTATTTATTACCTACTTTTAAATATTTAAGTTTTAAAAACCTGCATTAACTGATTTTTTTTAGCCACTTGGGGGCAGTGGAAACAAGTTGTGAACACAACACTGACATGTCATCACCTTTTAGTTGATATGGTGAACTTGTTGGCAAACAGTTGCTTATTTACACATCCAGCAGTTACGGAGCAACATTATCATTGATTTGGGGTCGTGTTTCTGTCCACCTGGTGAATCCAAGTCAAACATTTGCTCTCTGTTAGCTCTTTTTTTAAGCTTGATAAACTTCTGGGGGAAATATCTGGCTTTTTAGCTGCTTAACAGTACAGTTCAGTAGGTTTTTAGAGCTTTTTCACTGAAAACAGCTGCACGCTGCGGCCAAAAACACTATGAGGGCAGAGAGAGTGAATCAAAGCAGTAAGACAATACTAAACAATGAGCTGAAACTCACTATAAAGCTGCAGAGTTGGTTGATAATCAGTTTTGTAATTGTAGGTTCATCACCACAAGAGACACCTCTGACATTACATTGTCATTTGATACATTGGTATAATAAAAATAGATGATAGCAGCTTGTAGGAATGATTGGGCTTGGGGCTGTGTGTCACAGACAGGGTAAGGAAGTTGGAAAATATAGATGGACTAACACATTGTTGGTTTTGGTGTTTTCACAAGATTTGTGGTCAATAACAAAAAATGTAGAGTAATGTCAGCCTCATCTTTCACTGATACGTCACAGAGCAGGGTTGCTCTGTTCTCAGACTGTTATGACCAACTCTTGTAGATCTTGCTTCCAGATTATGCCAGTGGAGGTTAAACACAGGGATGTGGTTGGTTATGGGGTATGAACAAATGCAGTCAATTAAACTGCACAGCAGTGTAGGACAGACTGTGGATACATGATACTTTGACTGTGGTACTGCGGCTGTCCACAAGACTTGGCATGTTGTAAACTACAGTGAAGAACCGAAGCTGTAATAAAGCAGACACAAGCAGACACCTCTGAGTGTAATGTTGAGGCAGACTTACCCTCACTTTACAGCTTTCAATCAAGTACTGAGCCATGGACTTGACTAAGGCTTCAAAGAAATACCAGGAGTACTGCAGGGCAAACAGACATCAATCAGAGAACAATAAAGAGGAAATTCGTGTAAGATATAATTATACACTGTATAGTCCTTCAAAAAAGTACAAATATGTAACCTTGAGTAGCTTGTTACTCGTGAGAAAATCAGTGGAAGGCTTCAGGATCGCAGTCATGGTTTTAGCCAACTCTTCATGCACTGTTCGGGTGGTGGAGGATGTGTATGGCTCAGTCTTGAATACAAACTGTATCAGAGAGCCATGTCAATCCTCCAGTACAAACATCAAATACAGACAGTCGGTTGTGATATGCGACATGGGAATTTTACCTTCACATATGATCTCAGGTAGTGCTCCAATCCCTCCTCATGGCACTGGGCAACAATGTGGATCATGACTCTAAAGTACAAACAATGGAAAAGGAAAAGATGTGTGAGGAAATGGATCTGAGCAGGGCTGAGGCAGCTGGAGGCTTCATTTATTGACACATAGATTTCAGTGCTAATAGTCCTTTACAAGTTAAAATTTTTCACATTTTTTCAAGTCTATCTTAATGTTGAAAGTGTTATTGGTTGCTGTAATCATTCCTCCTGTCCATACTGGCCATGAAGACATCCCTTCCTAAAGCAATTCCAATGTATGAGATGGGGGGATCTTATAAAAGTTAAGCTTTTTAGTACAAAATTTCCTTCTTGGCTTACAGTACTGTTCTCCACTGCAGCTCAGCAAGGAAACAACGTGTGGGGAAACACAAAGAGGAGACTTTGTAATAAAAAGACTGACTTTGGAAGATACCCACTGGACTTGTCAAACACAATCTGCTAAAGCCTTATATTAGCTTCAGGTGGACAATGGATTTTGCCCCTTACATTGTACACATTATATTGCATTATGAATGGATTTCTTCACATCCAATACAGAGAAGACTAATTATAGAGAATCCAAAACTCATTTCTTGTGGGCAGTCCTTGAAAATCTTCTCACTTTGATTTCATGGTACACATCAAAAGCTTTCTATACATTTCTATTGTACACATAAACAATGAAAGTTTGATATTTCCAATCCCGCTGCTGTCCAGTCAAAGAAGGTGTCAGGAATGCTTGCCTGGTGACGTTGACTGCCACGTCCTCTTGGGTGACATTGGTTAGCACCCTAAACAGCTGATTCAGGGTGGTGGGCAGGAACTTGATCATCACATGACTCTCCATGGCATGCAGACTCTGACAGAACAATCAAAGAAGTATATTTGGGTTGAGTTCAATTGCATAACTCTTCATACATACTAAGTATGAAACTTTTTTTCTCAAAAAAAAAAAACAATGCGGTCGTCTTCCTTCCCCACTTTAACAAAGAGCACAGAAGGCTAATGCTCATGCAGAATAATGTGTGAGGAACCTAATCCAATAACAACAACAGGAGAACATGAGTGAACAACCCTGTGCTAATCAGCCACACCTTATGCCTCAGTGCCTGGAACATGGCAGAGTTTGGGTACTGGTGCATCTCTGCCTGTGCACAGGAAACTAACACAAACCCTGCCAAGTCATTTGGCGAGCTGCCATTCGGCATGGCTGACCTGCTGTTTGACCCTCTGGCTATTGTTTGTGTGCACTGCTGTGTTTACATTAGACCCCAAGAGATGCATTGGTCCAAGTGTTGCTTTCCATGTCAATGTCCACCAGGGGAGATGTGAACTGAGATTCCCATGGACTAGAATAAGAGAGCGAGTAGTGGGAAGAGTGATAATTGAACTACCAGCACTACAGAAAAAAACAGCTAGACAGACATACGGACACAACGAACACAACGAACACTTTAGGAAAAGAAGCGTCAGCGAGGGGCTGACGTGTGGCAGATAACGTTGAACAGATTTACTGGTATCAATAAAATCTTTGGCGACAAATAAATTCTTTATAAACGGTGAAGCACAAATTGTCATGAAATATGTGCGGTTGGGAAGCTACAGCACAAAATAGAAGATCAAAACACATTAATCTCCATGTGATTCACCACAAATCAAGTGTGACTCTCTGTGGTTTCATGGCGAGTATGAGTTAGATCATAAGTTGATACAGAGAGGCAAAAGTGTAAAAACACATCTGATCTTTCCCCTCAGTTAACAAAAAAATTGTAAAAAATGTCATCCTGTTCAGACATAATTCCCAATCCTCTATTTATGTACAGTTATTTATGCAGAGCATGTGCACACAGTTTTACAGCATAAGCCAGAAATGAAGAAGTATGTCAACACTGTGGATTATGGGTTAAATACAACTCAGTGTAAGATTAACAGTCTCTTTCTGGCATGCATTGCCAATTCTAATCAATAAATTATCCTAGAAATGAACAATATCAAGCAAATGAATATTATTCCAATAAAAAAATAGAAAAAGAGCATTTTTAGTGTTTACCGGGATGTGTATCAGTATCTCTACTCTAAAAATCCTTCATGTTTTTATACTTTACCTTCAGGTATTTGACCAGTTCTCCTCCTGATACCTGGGCCGCAGATGCTGTGCTCTGACAGTGATGAAAGAAATTGTGCAAATGTTGATCCTGAAACACAAAGAAGGTCAGATTGCAGGAGATATTCTATGAAGCTTTGTTGTAAGGAAATCACAGCAGAAGTTCAGATATGACATTAAAAAAATGTCATTAGATGCAGATAAATCAGCTGTCTAACCAGACTCAAAGTTTGCTAAAAAAAGAAAAAAACTAACCTGAGTGTAGACAGTGGACACAAGGTGAGCAGACACCTTGAATAAAGGCTTTCCTCCATCCACCCATTTGACCTCAGGACCTGAATGCTGCAATAAATAAAACAATCCTTTGCTCAATAACTAATAGTATTCTGCAGTATTCCATACCATTATGTAAATAGACAACTGCAGTAGATTTTCATATTCCACTAATAGAGACACATTTTTGATATTGTAGCTTGTGGCTTGGCATCTCCAATAGTATGAATATAAATCAGCTTTGCAGACATGAAAGGCTGAAAAAGAAAGTACAGCACTTGAACTCTGAGTAGGTGAGGTGAATGAGGTTGTGCTCTACCTTGCTGGCACCCTCCTGACAGCTGAGGTATCCAGCCGGCAGGTTGGCAGCCACAGGGATTTGAATCTCATTTATGATCACCCGGCCATCCTTCAGCAAGGGGAGCCAGGCGTAACCCACTGAGAGCAGAGGCAGAACAGAAGATACTCAGCTAGCAGCCTCACACTTCATGCCAGTAACAACAATAACACATGGAAGAACTCAAAACAGCAAATACAGATACTGTAATTTTAACAAAATCATTGTTCTGCAGATTCAGTTTTTGCAGTGTGTTACCTTGCATCTCAACCAGGTCTCTCTTTTTTGTGCTGGCCTTGCTGTTGCTGTCACAGCTGACATGGTAGAAAGTGAAGAGCAGATGGTGCTTCTCATGGAGCTGTGTTGGAAGCTCAATCTTAAACTAAGGCATAAGAGCACAAATAAGCATTCAATCATTGATTAATTCATACATTTGTCACTGCCTCATACGTGCGGTTCTCATCGCTGAGGCTTTTAAAGAAATTTGTCTTACCTCATCGTAGAATTCGGGGTTGTGCTGGTGATGTAACACTGCAGCAAAGGCATTTTTGGTAAACAAGGGTCCTCCAGGTCGGCCATAGATGCACTGCGGAATGATAACAATAGCTGGTTAGTTCCTGTGACAGGTGGGGCTGTCCTTTGGGGATTCGGAAGCACTTCCAGGAAACATTTGAGTTTACCTTCAGCGAAACAGCCTCTTCCTCGTCTGAGTCCTTAAACTCAATGCAGACAGCTATGTTTCTAGCCTGCAGACAGACACAATGAGCAAAACTGATCCAGTTAGCCACAGAATGAGAGAAACAAGGGGTCTCTACTTAAACAAGTTGGCGTAGAATCTGTCTAGTTACGATATTTCAATTTCACTGTGTAGCAAGGGAACTTCTATGCTGTTTACAGGGGACAAAGATCATAATTTCTGCTCCCATGCCAATAAACCAGAATGTATGGTAAAAGTTGGTGATACCTTTGCAAATGACTTCTGGCTGTCATACTTCAAGTGCTTCGGGTAGATGTAGAGGTGATTGTTGTAGATTGTGAAAGGCTGAGAACATTTGGCTATGCACGGCACAAACTCCTCCACTTCAAAGAAGATGTTGGTCTTCTCGCTCACATCGAACTGCTTCACAGGAATGTAGGATGAGGTAACACAATCTATATACAGAAGCAGGAGGGAGGGAAACCAAAATAAACAACCCGGCAGACAATGTGACCCATCTGGTCTGCGCAGGAAAAGATTTCGTTTCTCATGTTGGACGCATGGAGTGAATTTAGAGGGCTTACTTGTCAAGTCAGGAGCTACATTGTCAATGGTAACATCGAGGTTTCCTAGGATTACAGGCAGCTTGGCCATCTTCTCTGGCCTGAGGAAAGGAAAATAAACTTGAGTTAAGTCTTTGCTATCATCAACCATAAATTGAATATAAAAACAGGCGGGCAGCTGAGAATTGAAAAGAAACAAATGGTATATTATCACATTTACAGATGTTATTATTTTATTATATTATTTTCAATTGTAACCCGCATTTTCCAAAGTACAAACTATAGGCACATATTTTCCTTTCCAGTGCATCTGTGAAATTACTCAGATACATTTATAATACTCAGAGAAGCATTACTAACTTTCTGAAGTCAGCCAGCAGTTTGAGCATGTCGTCATTGGACAGCTTGTTGCTGTCCTGTCTGTACAGAGCCGAGAAACGAGCACTTTTGTCAAGCGTCCCTGAAGCATCTTTGAACAGTGGCCTGCAACAGAGAAAAGTAGAGTCAAGAACATTTCTCTTGTCCTGCACACACACCTACATGTGTGTTTGTATGAGCAAAAGTACTTGAATGTTGATGTTTCATTTGACAAAGGAAGAATATTTACGGTCTACAGGCTGCAACTAATAACAATTATTTTGTCAATTCTTTTTTCGTTTTTCATTTTTCTTATTTTTCGTAAGATGTTAGAAATTAGTAAAACATGCCCATCACAGTTTCTCAGAGCCCCAGGAGATGTCTTCAATTGCTTTTTTTGCCCAGCCAACACTTCAAAACCCAAAAGTATTAAATGAATGCTCAAATGAAAAAGAAAAGCAGAAAATTTTAACATTTGAGAAACTGGAACCAGTCAAATTCTTTGCATTTTAGCTTGATAATTGACTTAAACAATCATCTGATTATCAAAACTGTTAGCGATTAACTTACTGTCAATAAACTAATCAATTGTTTTCTGAAAGACCGCAACATATACTGTAGCCCTAGTAGAAAGTAAACATATGTTTCTGGTGAAAAACTGGGCGTAACTCTGATTACATACAGACAGAAAATAAACATTCAAATCTTCTTTATCAAAAGAGATAAAGTACCTCGCTGCCCAGGCAAAAGGCATCCTGTACTGGCCTAACCGGTTACAAGCCAGCTTGGCATTTTTCAGGACCTTCTGTGCCACCTGGTGGAAAACAGGAACAGTGATTTGCATTTCACCACTTGCAGCACTGTAACATATTCAGCATGCTGCCAGTCTCAACACAAGACACACAAAAGTCTTGATAACACACACACAAACACACTCTTTCTTCAACCATGTGCAAATACATTTCACATTTTTCTCCTCGCCTGAATCACATTACTGCCCACCACGGTCCCTTCAGGGTGCACAACCACAGTTGTTCAGCCAAAGTCAATGCTTGTGCTGAGTGTCTGTGTGACGGGTCAGCACTTAAAACAGGGATGATTATCTGTGCATAATGTGGGATGATCTGGTGGAATCTGCTGAGTGTGGGCTTACACACTTCCTTGTGAGGAGGCTGGTGAGAAGTTCGTGTGTGGGTCAGTACCTTGGTGGAATCTGAACTCTTCATGTATGGCTCGGCACAGTGGTTGATTCCTCCCTGAAGCACCTTCTCAATGCGAGCCACCAGGAAGATATCTGGGTGGGGGCATGTTACTGAGAACACTCCCTGTACGATGGGAGTGATGATGGATATGTTAGAACAGATCGAAAATGTATTAGTAGATTTAAATATGAAGCTAAAGCCACATTTTCTACTATTTTGTATTATTAAGTTTTCTTTATTTTCACCTGTCTGGGGTACTGCAAGGCTGTTTCTGGCACGCCGTGGACCAATCGTTGCCCCTCAGAATGGACGTCCCCACCACCGTTAATATACTGACTGTTGTTACTGGGCACCATGCCCCTGACAGACGGGTGGTTGAGGTCAACGTGGAAGTCAGAGGAGATCTTTCTGCCATTTTGGATGTCGAACAGTGACAGGGTGACATAAAATGGTTCCACCTGGAGAAGGAGCAGAGTAATAATTCTGTATTAAACGCATGCTGATGCTTATTTACAGTTTTGCATTTTTCTTTCATATTTTATCAACCAGTCTGCATAATCAGGATACAGTGGTTACGGTGTGATGCACTGCTGGTAGCTATTTCAATAAAATTTCAGTGGAGGGAGCTGGATGTGCGTGTCAGGTCAGTGTCTCTTTGGAGAGTCTTTAACAGATAGTTTCTGCTGGGAGGGACAGCAGGACATCAGACTCCATTATACAGATTGTTTGCCATTATTGTGCCTGTAGTCTGGTTGCTATGCCAACAGAAGACCTTCAGTGGATCAAATAATGAGTCCATCCGGCCGCTATAACAAACCATCTCATCTGTCTTTAGTCAGGCGGATAATGATATTTCTGTCATTTAGTGCCTATTGTGGCTAGAAAAAGATCAGTCTTACGTTTGTTGTTGGTCCTTCTTCGTTCTCAGCCACACAGCTTTGCAGATTAAATGAGAGGTCGTTGCAGTTTACCATGACGCGCTTGCCGAACTTCTCCTCAAACTGCTTCACATCCGGTTCTATTCCTGAGAAATCTAGTTTCTAAAGACAATACAAAGGAAGCTATTACATTTCATTAAGGAGTGTTATGTTGGATCTTATTACCACATGGGAATAAGTGAACTTCAACGCGCTTTACACTCAGTTACCTGTGTGTCAGGGTCAAGGGTGAACAGCTTCAATCTGGTCTCGTTCCTCATCCTGGATTCGATATCTCTTGTGCTCTGAGGACAGGAAAGCATTTCCTAAATCGATTGAAACCACAAACTCTCTGAAATTCCAGAAGCACCGTCTGAGAGATTTTCAGTCTGTTGGTTTTATCGTTAGCACATTTTTTGTGATTCGGACCAATCTGGAAATTAGGCTTCATATTTTACAAGCTGATCACGTTGGGCAGACAGGCTCAGGCGTGAGAGTCAGGTGGCACAAAAATATATTTCAATGCATTTCATTGCTGTAACCTGTCAAGATGTTTTCCAGCTAACTGTTTCCATGCACATATGGCTTAACTATTGCCTGTAGCTTAGCGTCATACCAGTGTGAAGAGTTTTATTCTAAAGCACTAAATGTCAATTTAAGCCTGTAAGTCATCAGTCAGCATATCATTTAATAACACAGATGTTTCTATCCACAAAACTCTATAATATTCTTCATGTGGGGGTACTTATGTGAACAGTCATAATGTCATAGCAAGTGCCTGCTTTTTTGAAGCCATGATGTATAATTTCCATTGTAGAGAAAATCCAAATAACATTATGGGTGGAAAAGTCTGAAGAGATTATCACATGACAAGATGTCCGTGTTTAACGTCAGATCAAACCTACAAAAACAAATGAATGGCTGAGAAATTAGGTGTGTAACCAGTAACTCCTACATCTAAATTTAAGCCACATGTTTGCGGCAAAAGAGGCCTTCTTCCTTTTGACTTCAGTGAGGAACCAGAGATTTAATGGTGCAACTCCGTGTGATGATGTCTCGAATGTATGAGCATCTAGCTGAGAAAGCAGGACCTACCTGAAAGCTGTCCATACTGCCAGAGGAACTGTCTGACTTTCCAAGATCATCATCTAGAAAAAAAGAACAAAACAAAACAAGAAATAAACGGATGCAGGCCAAAGATGTCGATGATAAAAATAACCCCCTTGTGTAAAAAAAACCCTCCTTAATCTCTTACTGATATGTAAAGTTCAGAACAATAATTCAGCCGCACAAGAATCAGTCAGGATTGAGTGGGAGATATTACAAGTCTCAATGGCATATTTTAAGAAAGCTCAGAGATCTCCTCAAGCAGAATTGTTTTTTTCTCATGCACAGTGTGATTAATAAAAGCCGGGGAGTTAGGAAGATTAGTGAAGCATTTTGTGCAGAGGCATTCATTTCATTCATTCGCTTTCTTCCATGGCTAAGCTTCCTATGAGACAGGAGGTGGGTATTAAAAGTCTGGGTGGTCCAGTATCACATCGCCACAGACTACATGTATATAAAACCAGGAAAAAGTTTAGAAGTGAGGCTCGTGAATGGTGGTGTGAATGAACAGCGCCTCATTTAAAAACATCCTCAGGTAGATACAGTATGCCAGAGTAAATATGCTGATGATGACTGTATGCTGATGAGTGGTTTTACTTGATTCTTAGCTGAGGACATTTTTATCTTAGGAACTTTGCACTAACTATTGACTTAATACTGAGAAGTTTATTACTAATAAGAATTTCATACATTTCATATGTCTGCATCAGTTGTCTGGACTGTCTCTGATTCTTTTAAGAAGGAAAATATTTTTATTTTTCATAAATTTTGGCCAATGTGACTATGCGAAAGTTGCTCTTGTCTGACATTTCAGTCTGCAAAAAGCACTTCATAATTAAATCCTGGATATTTTTACAGGACTTTGAGAAGCATAAACTCCTCAAGAGCTTGGCAAATATTTTGAGAGGACACAAAATAATATTCCCTTTCATATTTGTGTTCCTTCAGGTGCACACACCATCATGAATGTCTCCATTCCTCTTCTCCTGCATGGCGATCTCAAAACTACTGTGCAAGATCTTGTTGAGCGTGTTGATCCAATCCTCCATCTCCCCTTCACTGTCCGAAGCCAGCAGGTAGGTGCTCTTGTCCTGCATCTTCAGCTCAAAAGCAAACCTCCTAACCTTGTTGTTCTGCAGGTTAGATAAGAGCACAAAGGAGAGAACAAAGGGAGAAAAAAAAACATATGAATTTTATAAAAAGGTTATCTAAAATTAGAGAGCCAAGCTCAGAAGAGTACAAAACAAAAAGTCAGAAGAGAGATTTTTGTTTTTGAAAAGTGGGGTCCCATGTTTGCCAAGTATGTTGGTATCTGATATTGAATGATTGATTAACTAAGAGTTTTTAACATTTAAATACCAAATACTCAACTGTGGACATGGCAGAGCTGAAGGAATGTTTCATCTCACTCTCCAAAGCTAACAGCTAACCACTGCCAGCTCACCAGACGGCAGTTGATGCTTATTTCTATGATTTAAATCATAGCTCGCTTCACTTAAATCTTATCTTCACTATCATCCCTAAGTATTATTCTGTCTGAACCTGCAAAAACATTGAGAGTTTGTAAAAAAAACCAAATGTTTTGAGTCACAAAATACTGAACTAAAAATGACACTATTTAGCTACAAAAATTTTCAAAACGTGAGTCACTGTTTTGGAAAGACGTATAATTTAACTGCTGCACAAAGCAGATGGATGGGGTGAGTTAGGGAGGGACGGAGTATTTCCATCTGCGCAACAAAGCCTCCAGACCTGCCAGGACGGCAGCAGAGACTCTCTGAAGTAAGACGGTGCTGTTGAGGGGAGTCAACAGAAAATGAGCTGGATCCGCAGAGCCGAACAATAACCTCCAAACAGCCAGGAAGAGTGATGTCACGGTCCCATTTGGGCTTTAGCGTTACTCTATTACAGCTCATTCAGTATAACCTATAAATGCTGATTCAGCTGCAGTTTGTCCATGACACACATCTGCTGCTGTGACTGTGCTGAGGTCAGTCGCTTATATAGCTCAATAAAATGTTCAACATGTATTTCTTTAGAGGTATAGAGAAGTCATCTCGTTATTGTGAGAAGTTGGTGGATTGTTATGTTGTTGTTATCGCTGTAGTTTGCCTAAAATGTTGAAACAGTAGAGTGGGAGTGATGGGAGGGAGAGCCATTATCTGCAGGCTAGCTAAGTAAACATGGAGATGGGTGTTTAAGACAGAAATAAAACTGGAGTCTTGACAAACAGACTTAATCATTTAATTGGCAGGAGGAACTGTACACATCCCCAGGGAATTTAAGATTATTTTCACAATATTATCAGTATCTGTATTCCTACTTTAGACAGTGGGTTAGTATGTGAGAAATGCTTTGTATGTTTGAATATACAATATGTTGGCATTTTAACAAAGCGCAGGAGCAGCTTGAGGCTCAGTATGATGTCACTCCACACGCCATTACAGCTGCAGAGTTAAACATCTGCAGTTCCACACACAGACCAAATACTGCTGGTTGAGTTTAGGTTATATTATGTCTATAACTTCAACAGAGCAGAATACACATAACTATAGTGTATGTGTTGTAAAAGAGGCTGTGCAATGCTGTTGAGTAGCATTAGTGCCAATTAGCAATAGGCTAATCACCAAGTACAGGCTGTGTACTTTAATTAGCAAACCAGGCTCATAGTAAGTGTATAATCAACTAAATCACCTTCACCAAGAGCATCTCCTTAATTGGATGTTTTTTCCAGTTGAAGCAGTAGAAGAATGGGACATAACACTGAAGTGGCTTATTTAAAAACATCAAACTGTGGGACAGGATTTTTATATTTAAATAAGTTGAAGTATGTAAGAAAAAAATTTGTGGCATTTAGTTAAAAATGTTGAAAATATTATCGCACAGAAAACTGACAACAGCTTGTATCTCTCATCTGACTGATCTGAACCTGGAGGTACATTCTTCACTCTGTCCACCACTTAGGAATGTGACAGAGCGAAGGTCTGTGTTTGGAAACAGGGTGGTGCGGAGGTTCGGAGGAACTCAGGGGACGGCATGGATACCATAACCTGCACTGATAAAGCCTCCAAACATCTTAAAGCATTCAAATACCAAATGCACCCCTTCTCCTCCAACAATTCTCCCCCTCCACATGATAGGAATCAGGCAGTCCTGGCGAAACACTCAACCTTCCTTCTCATAACACATTCCACAATAAATATCTGATTAATGCCAGCTGGGCGCCTCCTCAGTCGAATCAGGTCCTTTCCATCTATTGAGATGATAGACAGATGATAATGCACCCAGTGAGTCTTGGCCTACATTCAGATGGCATTGATTGTGAGGCAGTGCACCGAAGTGAGACCTCAGCATTCACCTTGTTTCACCAGCTGAGAGTCAGCAATAAAGCGTGACCCTGGGGAAGAGAGAGCTCAAGTTTCAGGGAAATGGACAGGAGAGATACCTTTCAGCAGCAGTCCACTATTGTTAAAGCAATTTGTTTGAACGTTTTCCAGTTATATTTTATGTTTTAAGCCTGCAAGATGGAAAATACATTTAGAGAAACAAGAATTGTGCAGAGGAAGTTGCTATGGCTGCATTCTCAGTTTACTCCTAGTAAATGACATTTTAATTTCCATTGAGGACCTGGTTACACCCTGTACTACTATGGCGCCAGTAGGGATATCCCGTTTGGCACAAGGGTCACCGTAGTTTAACAATCACTGCCTTCGTGCCAGAGATGATTGGAATATATTAGAGCGTACCTGAACAACACCCATACAAGAGTCCAAGAAAATGGTTCCTTTGGGCTCTTTGGAGATCTTCTCATCCTTGTAGAAGTTTAAATTGTAAGAGCCGTCACCCAGCTGGGTCAGATGGAAATATCTCCTCTTGAACGACTGAAACAATAAGAAGAAATAACATTATGCCTTTCAGTTATTAGAAAAGACAATGCAACATTTTGGTAACAATAATTTCAAGTAGTGTGCACCCTTAGTATTATATAAGATCAGGCTCCAAGTAATAAGAAGCGACATGTATTCATGTAAGATTTTACTTGTCTGTAAAAAGGCAATAACTAAAAAACAGGTGGACAGAGTCATGGAAATACAGTACATTTGGACACACTTTCTCATTCAAGAGAATGGGAGTTGTGCGTTGAAAGTTTTGACTGGTACTGTATTTCTGATGGAAAAACAGACTTTTCCCATGACGATGAAGGAGATCACCTTCATTGCAAAGAACAAGGGTGCTGTCGTATTGAGGACAAGGACAATATGGACATGAAGGCAACTGAGTACGGAATATGTTCCCCACTTGCTTCCCCTGTCTTGTTAATGTTTTTACTTTTTATAAAATATCTTTAAATTATTCTGGATAATAGTGAAAAAATTAGGACCCTGACACCCAAATTTTATCCTTACTTCATACTATAACTACATACACAATATACAAACAATACACTATGCAGTTTTTGTAATTTGTGAAATAATGTGGCTATTCCCACTGTCTCACCCTCATGGTAACGCTGATGGCACTGTTCATATTGCCTTTATAGAGCCAGCCATGTTTGGTGATCCCGCCTTTCTGGGATCCTAGGGAGGCCGTGTCCTGCAGGAGACAAAAAGACACAGTCACGCTGCACCCATTGCAAGGAAAGAAATCTTAGTCATGTAGTTGACTATTGAATTTCGTGTTGAAACAAGTTATAATACTTTAAAATGGCGCAAATGACTCTATAAATCCCCCTAAAAATGGTTTCAATTGTCCAAAATAAACAGATATGCAGAGAAAACTTACTTTACTTAAAGAAGACTCATCAGTAGGAGCATCATATCATAATATCATATCACCAATACTCACTGTATAACACACTCTACCAAAGAATTGGCTTACAGTAATGAAAACCTTTGATCTTGTGGTTTGATGACACAAAGCCCAACATGATGTAGGTCTGTCTCAGTCCAAACAAGCAGGCAGAAGAACATTAAACAAACTATGACTGTGAACTCAAATAAATATCTTGATTTTCACAGCAGATCCATGACACACGGACCCGATCGTCTCACACTTGTAAGGCGGGGTAGCATGAGATCACGTCCTGCGCTGGCAGAGATTACATGTGACAAAACACAAAGCTACCAAGATCCACCGGCTATAATGATCTGTCAAAATAAACCTATTAGGAGGGTAATGAAAAGGGAGGAGATGGGGACAAACTACACAACCATGCCCTGATTTAGGTCATCCTGCATTGACATAAGATGTGTCATTTACATCTTAGACTCCTGACTTTGAAAAACTATAGTGAGGAGTTGTGTACCTGACACTTTCACACACTGAAAAGAGTAAATGGCCTTTCAAGATGTCATTATTCTGATCCAGCTTCTTCTTCTTCTTTTTCAGTCTCATAAAGCAAACAAGGATTTTTAAAAAGTGCTGGCAGGAATTATAATATCTTTAATGTGCCTCATGGAGTAATCTGAAAAGCATCTGGGAAGGTTTGGTGCCTGCTTCTCCGCATCAAAGTCTAGACAACATTCACCAGTCCCCAGAGGGGCATACAAATCCATATAAATCCACCAATTTGCTCCAGAAAACTTTGTCAAGGACAGATAAGAAAGTGCCAACCAAACAGTTGAACCAAAGTCAAATAAAGGGAAGACGAACCAAATCACACAACCAATGTTACAAGTGCTCCAAAACACACAATTGTAAAAATAATTTATTATTTAAATCTGATTTATTTGGGGGGATTTTGGTGGGGAAGAGTTCAAATCCTTTTCTTTCATCTGCACAAGCAACCTCCCTGTTTGGGAAACAAATCTTGGCATGACTGTGGAGGGATGAGGGCCAGAGAAAGAGAGAGGCAAGAGTTGAATCAGGGGTTATTTGGATCTTGTCAACGGCTGTGTGGAGGTCCTGCTCCTCCTGCCCTGTCAGAGGTAAGGCTGACTGTGAGGTAGAACAGGATAGACCCTGACCTATGACGACCTGGCAGAGTTTCACACTTTCAAGTATGCACTTCCCTCAGCTGCATGAACTACAGTAACACACAGTTAAAAGGAAGAGAAACACGTTGTTTTGTTTTCTAAAAACATTAAAAAGGTCATGCAAAGGTATTTGCAAAGTTTGTCTTTCAGGCAATAATCAAGGATACTTTCTTGCCTGTAGGAGGCGTAGTTTGACATATCATGTGAGGAGCGTAGCTCAGGATCATCATCATACATCTTGTGAAGCAGCATGACCTTAAACTATGTTAGATAACGCTGGTTTCAGCCACAGCTTCATATCATCTTTGAACTTTGACTCTGATCAAATCTGAGTATCTGTCAGGTGACGTATGAGCCTCCTTGTGATGCGCTCTAACAAGCTATTCCAAAGACAACAAATACTCATTTAATCAGCGCTAAAATACACACCCAGTCTGTCATACATGAATTAGCAGAGGATGAAAAGATTCAAATACTGCACAGGGGTCTTGAAAATTTCATTGTGAAAAAAAAAAAAAGGCAATTTTGAGACATGGTGCCAGCAAGAGTCTTTAAGTGTAATTAGACTTCATTCTTTCCATTTAATCCAGCTATTAGACATAAAAATGACTTTTATATATTTAACAACTATAATGAAAACAGGAAAGCCAAAACTGATGACTGGAATAAGTCGTATTTAGCTGCATGCAGTCTTTTTAGGGGCGAGGATTTGATTAAAGGGGTCTGATACTAAACAGAAATGCGATCTAGAAACAGGATAACTCAAATGTGCAATAGACACTGTAAATGAGAAGTCAGTAAAGGTTCTACGCACTATTATAAACACTGATAGTAAAGTAGTAGGATAGAAACTCACCTCATCTTTATCCACATCCTCATCCACTTCAAAAACATGGACCGCCAGTTTATCAGGCCTGGACACTTTACTGTGAAATATAATATCAAAACAACAGTGACTAACTACTGTGGAATTGTTGGCACAGTTCTGAGGAAATTACAACATTACTTTAATATCTATTTTACAATTTGAGTCAGCTGCATTTTAAAAGGCAAATATTGATTAATTAGTATTTTTCTATTGCAACACATTTGTCTGATGGCTGAAGCTACTAGTTACTTAGCGGATTAAGACCATACATGTTTGACATTCAAGCTCATATAATATGATATCTGATGAATTTACCACTTCTTCACTATGAACACATTTACTTTGCACATCTACGTTCATTTAACAACTAAAATTCTTTTAATGGGGTAAGTCTGAATCAGGGGTGGAGCTGAATACGGTATTCAGAAAAGCACAAATAGTGGGTTTTTATGAATATTTATTTTGTACATATATTTTACAAATTATTTGTTTTCTGAAAGTAAAAGAAAAAACATGTCAAATGAGTGCACGCAGGTCAGTTGCAGGTCAACTGCTCCGCTGTTTACTTCTATTAGCAGCTCTTAACGAGGGGAGTCACATCCACCGGCTGCATGACGCACATTTCCTTATTTGGACAAAATTCCCGGAGTTGGGGGTGTTTCCCAGAGATAAAGCTGAGCTACCGACATGTGCAAAGATTTCCCAAGTGACGCTACATAATCTGTTGTTCCTCTTCTCCTTTCCACAAAGTTAGATTGTAAAAAATAGGCAATAAATGAAAACTGCAAAGCAATAATCACCTTTGATGATCTTCCCTACACTTTACACACTGTGCTGTCTCTGTGTTATGGGTGTATAAATAGCTACTGGTCTGTCTATACAGTGGCACAGAGCTGCGCTTTAGCTCAGTAGTCAGCGCAGTCGTCTATGATCTGGGAGATTTGATTTTGAGACTCAGTGTAGGGATCTCCTTCCCAAGGCAGTTTATTGATGAACACTTTAATATCCTAAAATTAAAAGTGTAATAAAAACAAAAACAGGATTTTTACACCTATTTCCACTTTTATTTGAATACAAATTCAAATAATTCTACTGCCTCAACAAGTACAAATACAAATACTGGGCTCTCTGCACATCCCTAGTCTGAATATCTTTCTAGCACATGACGTCTAAAGTGGTGTGACAGCGATTATCAGATTTTTCCTTATGTTGTATGTCATTTTTTAATGAAGTAATTTTGATTATATGCAGCTGTCTCTATAAAGTCAGAGTAAATGCATTTTCCAGAGGAGTGGAAAACCAGCACTTGACTGTTCATTGAAGCATGTTAAGGTGTAAACTGCGTGTTGGAAAATGAAAATGTGCCAAAGGTAAGAATCATTTGAAATACGAAAATAGCGTCAGATTTTTAACAAGCGAACCACGTCATGGTGTATTGTTTTAACTTCCCCAGATTCAGTAAAGTGACAAAACATTTGGCAGCAGTGATAGCATGAAGGTCACTGTCAACTCATATTTGAACATAATAACAGTAAAATAGATATTCATAAGGGAAGAGGCTGAAGCTGATGACACAATCTCCTGACAATGAGGGTGGTTTCCACTCTGGCGGCAGTTGGGAATTATCCAGTGAACCGTAAAAAGGAAACACACTTCTGTTGCAAGGAAATAAGATTTATTGATATGTTGCGTTTCCTTGTAATCAAGTCACGACAACATTGTGTCAAACACAAAAAGGGGGCAGCTTATCTTGGTGAACCGAAAACACAAGCAAACCTGTGTGTGACTGGTGTGTGTACTGTGCGTTTTAGTTTAAAATTTCTGGCATCCATGTATTATATGGAGTAGCTGTTGTTACTTGCCCATAATAAGAATGTCTCAGCACACTAACACATTACCTGTAACTACACACTTACTTTGGAAGCTGTCGAAAGTCTCCAGAATAGTCTTCATACTTGTAATTGACAACATGCCAGTCCGTCTTGTAGGTCTTAATGCACTGAGAAGATACAATGAAAACTGATTACAAACCACTCTAACATACTTTACAGTGTCAACACGATACAATATACAGTACAGTAGGACTTAAGGGCTGTGTTAGGGTGTCATTATGCTTGACAAACTAGTTCATACGACATGTTGGGAAACCACGTCTGCAGGCTAAAGTGTTTGTGGCTGTCCTGAATAACAACACTTGAATCTGAATTGAAAATTGGCCATCATAGAGAAGGATGAGATACAATGTAAAATGGGGATAATTTTGTTGTTCACGTGAAAAGTGATAAGAAAAATTCTGTAGAGAATTCAAAAAGAGAGCTTGAGAGAGACGGTCAAACCCTGGCCAAGTGCTGTGTGAAGTGGCCATGAGGTGGAAGTGAAGTGGAAAGTTACAGAAATGGTCAGACGCAGCCTCAGTACTTTCAACTTTGGGAAAGTGTTGGGGGAAGGGGTTTAAGACACTGTCTGACTGTCCGACAAGCACTTCGGTTGAAGCATACTGAAACCTTTAACATAAGTTTTTCCACTCTAAGACAGGTTTACAGTCTGATTATCATCAAAGATCAGCAGATATCCCACTGAGCAGAAATGAACTATCCACAAGATTAAAAAGTATAATGTTGAAATGGTTTGACAAATATGATACACAGTATTGTGATGTGGTTGCCACAATAGAAAGCACAATTACAATAGAATAGTTGTTCTGACCACCAATTGAAGCCTCAATACAATGAAATCAAAAAAAAGATGAGTGTGCGGTAAGCGTTCACACCCCAACCTAATACCCACCAACACAAACTGGGAGGGAGTGTATCTCTATCTCTGTGACTTGGAAAAAAGACATCTGTTCATTGTTAGAGTCAGTGATAGGAGCAGCTCACTTATTTTCCAGAAATGCATGCCGTTTACAAGAACTGCCCCGACGGGCAGATAAAATGCAACCTGATCAGGAGAGCAATCGGAAAAACAGAGAGACTCTCGCTGAGTTTATCTTCACAGCTGTCCTAGTGATGTCACACAACACTTGATCAAGAGTTTTTTTGTATCTTTAAGACATTAGACAAGGCTCCCTTAACAATGACCTTTGACCTGGAAGGTGAACTGTCAGCAGCCAGTTGGTCTTTGGCTTAAAAAACAGTAAGAGCAGTGTGCATGGGCCGGATGGAAAACCACTGATGGTTAGAGGAAAAATACATTCACCCTGTCTTGGCCATAATTCATCATTTTATCAGCAACAACTGGAAAAAACTCACACTGAGCTTTTGCTGTTCATTTTGCTTTGTCTTATTGTCTTATGCTGCAAAAAAAATGACTTTAAGATTTGATTAAAGACTGAAGTGAACATCACAGATGACTCATTTGAGTAAACATGTTCAAGACAAGCAGCATTATAAACAAACACTGACAGAAAAATCTCAGATGTTTGATAAACTCGTGGAATTTAATTACTCTTTATCATTCATTATTCTTCTGGCATAAATAGACATTACTGAGGAAATTCAGTACAGATAGTCCAGTTGATTTGGCAGCCTCCAGTAATGATCTGTAATGAGCACAGTTACAGTCTACGCAACAGCTTCAAAGTTAGATGGAAGCTCCAATTAAGTGGACACATGAAATAAAGAGGTTTCCTGATCTGCGGTGATGTGCTACTGCTTACTGCTAATTTTAGGTAATAAATTGTACCAGACTTTCCATGCACTGCCACCAGGTTTTTTTCACCAGTTCAACAATTAAATAGACTTTATTTGTTTCTACAATTATGATGTTTGATGTCTTACTTACTGGCTAATAGCATTGCAGAAAGAATTGTTGTATGTAAATGTACTTGTGTGTGCTTTGTGCGTCCGACCTGCACACTAGTGGTCTCTCTTATAATCATAAAGATTACACTGACATAGTTTAAATAAGCCTACTCTACGTTAGTGTCAGTGGTTCAGTTGCTCATGTGGGATTACTGCCCCTGAATGCTCCCAGTATTTCCTTTAAATGTTAAATTTTATCTACATATTTTAATGTTTTGTTGACACTCATATTGAGAGGAATATTCATATCCCAGCTGTCCTTTTTATGGCTTGAAAAAGGTTGTATATGTCATTTCATACTGTACCACAGCTTACCTCTTGGACAAACAGACTCTGGGCATCTCTCTCTGCATTTTCAGGCACTGTAGGGTAGAGGCTTCTGCCTTGCCGCCTCAAAGTTGAAATCTGCGAGACAAAGCAAGATTTCATTCAACAAGAAAAACAGAACAGGGGATTTACAACAGACCACAACACAGTGATGATCAACACAGTAAAAGTGAAATTGAAAATGTGGAAGACATTTCTCCGGCTGGACACCTTTTTCCCAGAATTACAGTGGGCGGTCTCAGCTGGACACAATTGCTGTTCTTTTAAATATTGTTTTATGCTAGGGAAAGGGCAGATGTCTTTCTGAGGATTCAACAGGGCAGAATGTGCGGGAGGGCAGGATGCTTACCCATACTACTCATCTCCAGGACCCACAGACACACCCTGACTCTGGCTCTCTGCCACTGTTGTACAGGCGGTCTCTGATTAATCGGCGTCTCAGTGCCTCTAATGCTTCCCTAAAGCCTTTCTCTAATGACCAACGGGTTCACTCTGCCAAACTGCAGTTTCACAGCAGGGACAAGACGCAAGGCTCTGCCCTCTAAGTAAAAGCCCACAATCGTATTTACAAAACACAACCCAGCATATAGAGTTAATATATTTTGACGCCATAGGAAAATAATCAATAACCTTCCTTTCTCATTCATCCACTCGACAAATACAGAATAAAGCTTTCCTAAAACGTTCCTTAACAAGAAAAACATCCACTTTGAGCGATTACTGTACACAATTGACTGCAATGCAGGACTAATACTGTTGAAGTTCTTAGCACAGATTATAATAAATTCATTGCAGTTATAAATACAAGCCACTTTTCAAGTGCTCATTCAGCGTTTGAAATACAACATCTCATTTAAAGTTACGACAAGGAACTTTCATTTTGTGTTGATTTTGGTGGCCCCTGTGGACAAAAGCGGTAGTGTTTCCTGGAATGAAGACTGCGTTTCCCATGAGCACCACCACTTTGTGTCGTAAAGATGCGGCTTGCGTGTTATTACTATTTTTTTACCGCCCGCATTCTGCAAAGACCTGCCCCTAGTCTGCCTCTGATTGGCTCTGACCCTGATATTTTCACCCTAACCTTCTCGATGAGTACAGTTACAGTTTACACAACCATCTCACTCCTCATGCCTAAACCTAACCAACCTAACTAACAAAGGCAACGAGTACTAGCCAATTAGAGGCAAAGCAGGGCGGGTCTTCATGGAAGGATGGTGGGAAAAAAAAGGCGTGGCTAGTGCGTGCATTTGTTTGGAAGTGAGTGAAAGAAAGACGCTACTTATTTTTAATGCTATTTTTTTTAAACACAGCTGTTTGCAGGATAAATAGCAATGAAGTAATGTATCTGTTTGTGACTATGTTAGATCAATGATTGTAACATGATGATGGTGAAAGTAAACTTTGTTTTAGTACTGTTCATACACCTAGGTTACATGTAAGGTTGAATTCACACCAAGTCCGTGTGTGGGGTGTGGTTGTGTGGAGGTGTGGGCATGTTTATTTGTGCTTTAGAACATAACCACTGTGAAACAGTCAGAAAATAACGTTTTATTTCTCTGATTCACTCCTGTCCTCACTACACTACCACTCTTTCTCTTCATTAACTCTCTAGCTCGCTTGACCACTGCTGCTCTCCCCCCCTCTCTCTCTCTCTTTTTCTCTCATCTTTTTTAAAATTAGTCAGGAAGCGGACAACGAGTCTAACTTTACTTAACGTTATCAAACAAAGAGAAATGTCCTCCCCTCGTCCTAGTAATGTCTTTGTACACCCTCATGCTACAATGCTACATATAATGTAAACATAGGCTCTTCCGATCTGCGTGCCATAAATCATTTTGTCTAATTTTGCGGGGAATCCAACATAAAGAGGCATCAGTATTAAATTCAGACTGTTGCATAACCAGTTAAAAGTTCCTTGTAGTAACTTTAAGATCCCTCATGATAAAGACATGTTTTAGAGCTCTCTTCCAACATTTGACCCTTTGGTATTTTAAAGAGCTAGAAACAGAACACAAATAATGTCTCAGAGACACTAGAGAGGACTTGCCTCGTGTGGCTGACAGAGAGGGGAATATTGTCAAAAAATACATCAAAAAAAGAGGAAACTTCATTTTCCCTTCTTGACTTTCATTCATTAACACTCCTCCAATGGGCTTGGCTCCAACAGTACCTATGTGACTTCCAGTAAAGTATATATATATATATTTTAAGATTATAGCGATGAATATCAAAAGTATTTCAAGATAGCAGGAAATCTTACACTTCATGTATTTTTTTTTCAAACAGCAGATTGTTAAAACTTGAGTATGATACTCCAATGAGTGACAATATTTCCATCAAGTCTTTGCAGGAGGATTAATTCTGACTGTAAAACTAATGTGCATTTGACCCCACATAATCCCCGTGAGCAAGTGGGAAATATAAATACAAGCATTATGTGATGGCAGTTCAGCTGACTTAGTTAAAAGGAAACAAATGAATTCTGGCTTTGTGTGTGAGTTTAAGGCTTGTCTGATGTGAATGCGAGCTGCGTTTTCTATGATTGTGAAGGATGCAGACAATACCTCTCTCTATCTCTATCTTTTCTTAACACATGTATTGAAATGAAATGTGTTTGCTGTAGAAATATGTTCCATATCATTAGTTTACAATCCAATTTACTGCAGACCTAAATGAATGAAACTACTTTAACCAAATAATATGTGTATCTATTGAAGAACAAACATTAGTCAAGTGCTAACCACATATGGCAATCAGCCAAATGTGTGTATAATCTCCAAATATTTCTACATCTAAAACAAATTTACACACAAAATGAGAGCCCAGGTAGCCAGTCTAAAGGAATTACTTCAAACAACCTTAAAAACAACAAGTTTATGGAATAAATATAACAATTTTTTACAACTGTCTAACTTTTAAAAATCATGATGATCATGAAATCATGAATAGAATGGTTTCCCATTCATGAGAAGATAAATTGTGCAACACTGTCAGAGTTACACTGATTATTTTAATTAGGGACGTCAACAGTTAACTGTTAACTGGTTAACTGCAGAGAATATTTTGGACCGGTTACACATGTCGGTCTATAGGTTAATTTGCATACACATTCTGCTAATGGCTAGACAGTTATGTGTTCACAACATCACATCTTCTTTTTAAATGGATAAAGTAGCGATGTAAAAACTGACTTCTACAAAGAGTGTTGCATTATGGGTTGTTTGTAGCATTAATGTTGCTAGGCTAACGAGTCTGTTTATAGTGAGTGTGTTTGAGTCAGTCAGCCCTAAAAGTGTTTTGTTAGTCTAGTTTAACCTGCAGGAGTTTCTGAAGGCTCGTGTAACATGTTTTTCTGCCACAGAGGAAATAAATTCATGACAAGTGAAAACGAGTCCAAAGCATCTTCTAACGTGTCTACTGCAGGAACAGAATATGTCAAGCTGTCAAATACCACTGTGACAGATGATAAAGAGCTCAAAAAGACAAACAGGCAGTCTTATAAATGCTAACTGCTGACTAACTGAGTGTGTAACTATACTATGATGTAAGTTATATTCAAAAAGTAACATTTTTTTCCCAAAAGCAGGTGTTGGAAAAGGGGGGCTCGTCTTATAATCAGGGTCACCTTATATTTGTGCCAATATGGTACTGGCATTATGCTGTACCACATTAAGAACAAGGACCTGACTGTCATGTCCTAGGATGGCTCGCAGTCACAGCCGGGGGGAGAAAGTGTGATGTACGCCGGTCTGAGGCCATCAGCCAGTTGGTTTGCTGAATGATTGAGACTAATATGCTGCCAATCAGTGTAGTAGAGGGTGTGGGATTGAAAGAGCTAGTTCAGTACATCAAGCTCGAGTATGTTATGCTATTGAGCTACTGCGACTAAACACATTGAAAATCACTTCGAGGTAAAGAAGGATGAGCTAAAAATCAAGCTAGCCAGGGCAGACAAGCTAGCTATGACCACTGACTGCTGGACAGCTCTCACAAATGAAAGTTACAACTTTTCTTAAAAATCAACTGGTTAGTTACCAGTTAATAGGTGTCGGTCTATCAAAAGCAAAATTAACTGACACTGACATCCCTATTTGTAATCTTTACACACCATGGCAGCGATTCCTCTTTTTAACAATAGTTATGTAGTATAAGTTTTTTTCTTATCATGGTACTTTTAATGCTAATTGATGCACAAATAGTGAAAAAACCAGCTTTAAGACAATTAGCAGTAATTCATACAATAATCATGATCACTTCATTAATGTGTCTTGAGTGACACTAAAGCTTTTTTGTCTCTCTGTTCACCTTGCATTAGGTGTCAGACTGAGCACTAGTCAATTTTTTTTACAAATTCCAAACCGAGCTCGTATTTGGGAATCTGAAGTCTCCCTTTCCTCTCTGCTAGCCAGGTTTCCTGCAGGGGAGATGGTAATCTTTGTAATCCAAGCAGCAGAAGTAAACAGGCATGGAGGTGAGAGGGAGCCAGGAAGTGGGCAACAGGAAGCTTTTAATTGGACTACAAGTCACCAGGGAGAACCATAAGATTCTCTGGTGAAAGAAGACTAAAATTAGCAAAGGATATAGTTGTGCTCAGCAGGAAACCATGACCATTTTATTTGCAAAATTCTCCTTTCTCAACCTGACCTGAACCAAAGTGCAAATATGCACTTTACACTTCAGCACTGATCTCATATATCCTGGTTTCAACCTGATATTAAAAACATACAGCATGTTGTGTGTCTCTAGTCATTTGAAAAATGTTAGGTGGTTGAAGTAAAGGAAAAAAGTTGTAAAACTGAAAAGATTAGTGTATTAATCAGAAAAATAATTGCCTGGTTGTAGCTTCTCCAATGTGAGGATTTGGTGTTTCCTCTGTTTAATTTCACTGTAAACTGAATATTTTTGGGGTTTTGGACTGTTTGTTAGACAAAACAAAATCTGAAGATATCACCTTGACTCTTGTAAAACTGAAATGGATTGATGTTTTTCACTATTTGCTGACATTTTATAGCATAAACAGTTAATAGATGAATCGACAAAGTAACTAGCAGATTAAATGATTAAAAAAATAATCATTAGTTGCAGACAAGTGGGCTTTACGCTGGGTGGGCTTGAGTACTGTACACCTCAAATTGAAGAAGCGAGGGATAGAAAGGGTGGTAATCCTGGGCAAATTTCTCCAGAAACCTTGCAGAGAGAGCACAGAGAAACAACTCCACTTTGCTAACAACTTCCAGATCAAAACCAGATGGAGATGATATAAACATTGCCTCAGAAAAGAACAGTACCAACACATGACTTTTGATGTGCCAGCGGGGGATAATATAAGGTATTGACCTGATAGTGGTTTCTATTGTGGAGGAAAAGAGAAACACAGGATTTATACAAAAATAACTCACTGACAGAGGAGCTCTTTCTGCTTGTTTTGGCCTTGATTTATCACCAACTAGCACTGTATACTTAGCACTCTCTCAGCATATTGAGGTCTCTGTATGAATACATACTGGTGTCACCTCCTTTCACTAAAAGCACCCAGCACTCAAAAGGTCGCTGACACAGAAGCTGATTGAAACCTTACTTGAACAACAGTCTGTGGAGGCTGGAACAGATGTTAGGTTCAATCACTGTGCCTCTGGTGTTTTTTTTTTCTCAGTCAGAATCACCTGTCAGCCCCTGACAACGTACTGTTTATGTGTAAAGCTGGTATGTTGTGTTCATAACAGCAGGCTTGAGGAGCGTGATACAAGAGAAGACAAAGTCAAGGCTACTCTGCTGTCACTGGGCACCCAGCTGCCAGGTCTTTGCAAACTGAAAAAAGCTCCGCAAAAACCCCTGGCTTTATCAAGAGCCTAACCCAGAGTTAAAAACACTTTATTTTCCCTTTTTGTCTTAAGTCTGTCCAACATAGCCTCATTCATGCTCATTAAGATAAGTTTGTACAGTTCTGTGAGAGTGTCCCTTACACACTGGAAACCAGCAACATTGCCAGGGCCATGTATATGGGTCAGGCAGCAGTTTTAGTCATTCACATTTCACGCACATATGTCATTTTCATGGAAAAAAAGCTTGTGTCAAGTCCGTTCCCACATGACAAGACCATTCCATGAAGATCAAATAATGCTCACATATGTCTGCAATTCTCTGTTTCTATTTTTGTCCTAATTATATTATTGTTGCATAGCAATTTAGCAGATTGATTAAAAAACCCATCAGGTGTATTCAGGTGTTAGCATATAAATAATTGATTTTTTTAATCCAAACAATTTACAAATTACCATTACTCTTTATACAATGTCCATGTCTGCTATGGCAGAAATGGACAACTAATAACACTCAACGGTCTTATCAGAATTCCTGAGTATGATGGTGGTATTGGTTTTAAAAAATTATATAACCAACATGGTTTGAGTATTGGTAACAGAGAAGAAAATAATCTTCAGGCACTCTTAGGTAAAGCAAGGAGAGACGTTATATTAAAAGACTTTATTCACTCAGGCATATTTGTTAAATTGCTGACCAGTTTCGACCTCACAGGGTTTTCATCAGGGCAGAAAGGGTGAAAACAGACTTCCTACACCTGTGACCTGGTACTCTAAGTGGTACTGGAAACAATAAAGGAAATGGAAATAATAAAGGGACCAACGAATGCAGGAAACCAAGCTATCAAAAAAACATGAAAATATTAATAAAAATAAGAAATAATCATACAAATCATAACACTCAGAATGATCCTTGGTAAGTGCAACTAAGGAAGCTGCTTATAAAAAGGGTTTATAATCTATTTCCTCATTCAAACCTGGATATACTGAGGCATCAGATTTAAAAATCCATTAGGTTTCTCTTTGCAGCAGTTTTTGTTTTCTATGTTTTGAATCAATTGCATCAAAATGTTAATTTAACTTTAATTAAGTGGTATGTTGATGCAACAACAAACCACAATGATGCAGCACTTTGGTTCTTTGAGGAAAAAGTCACAGATGCTGGAGCTTTTGATCAATACTTGGACTTCCTGAGTCTCTCTGCTAAACTCACTGCTCTATGAAAAATCCCTCTCTCTCCAGTGTCCTCAGCGTCTTACACGAAAAAATCAATTCCAGCTTCTCTACCCAGTCGACAACGACATGGAGCACAGCCCCACATATAAATGTTACAGTGCAGGTGTGAGAGGGAGGACTGAGATTAAGCATTTTAATGTGCACCAATAATTTTTTTATACTCACATGAAACAATAAATAGTAACTTTATACAACATTTGCTACCTCTTATTTGTACTGTTTTATTCTCCAATGCGGGTACTCAAAGGAAAGATGTTAAAGTCATCATGGCAAAACAAAGGCTTCTCTCACTGAAAGGAGAGCTATAACAGTAAAATCCCAGACTATAAAATTTCCACTAAACCGTGAGAAGGCAGGGTGAGATTTGAGGACATACAGTACATCTCATTGCCGCAGCGGGTACGGACATCTTTCAAAGTAGTCTCATTTCCTGAAGTAGCAGCGCTGGGCCAGATTTCCATTTTAGATTTTCCATCCTCAACGTGGAAAGTGTGAGGGAGCGAACGTCCTGTGCAATGTGGCTAGAGATAACACTTACTCTGTCACAACATAGGAGACAGAATGAGCCAATTAAACAGATGGCCCCTGACCCCTCTCTCGCTACAGTATGGAGGGATGTAAACAAAAGGAAAGCCTCTGTGAACGACCCCACCCAGTACTCACAACATTGGCCGCGCCTGTGCCAAAGGAAAAGACTTCAGAAGCCAAACAAATACAACAAAGAAAACACGCAAGTGGGAGGTGACCAATGATGTTGGACAGATAACATTAAATGGTGTGACCTCGTATGGTTATGGAGCACATTAAAAAAAAAAAAAAAAAGTTTTTCGGGACATGTATCATAAGTAGCTGAGCTGACATTTCTTTGTTCAACATTTGTCTTGAGTGCACTATTTTCTACAACAGTAACATGAGGAAATCAAAGCCATAACTCTTGTGGTGTTATTACCACTCCCTAAGCTTCATACAGTAGTGCCAAACACTTAACATCACTTCCATAAAACCTTCCTAACTTCCTATACCAACATTATCCTGGCAACGATACTGGGAACCACATTTACTGAGATATTTGCCCCAGTCACCAAGTGCGGATGTGACACATTCTGCTCAGGAAACATGCATGGTGTGAAACTCACCTCAAAGTCCTCCAGGGGGAACTGCAGCATGTCTCTGAGAACATCACTGAGGATCTGCGTCTTCCTCTGGACCAGCACATTTTCATAGTCCAGCGGCTCGATCACCTTGGGTTTCACCTGGAGAACACAGACAGAGCACTCTGTTACAGGGACATTTTGTTGTAAGTTCACCATTACTGTACAGTCTGGCATTAAAGGTAACATGCATCACAAGAGACAACTTTTAGGAGGAAATATACTGTATTTCTAATTGAATTGGTAGTGAGCTGAACTCATCTTTAATCCTGAAAGACCTCACAACTAACAAACTACTGCTATGTATGTGTTCACTTGTGGCACAGTAACAACAGAGACTAGTATGTGCATGGAAAATGTACAGTTATGTCAACATGTCTGACATGTATGCACAGCATCTAAGCATCTGATGTATAAGCATGCAGATTTGAAATCCAACAGGTGAAGCATTTGATATGCACAGGAGCAGAGATGATGCAGTGCACAGACAGGTCTCTAAACTGATCGATCTAGCTGTACTTTCACATTGGACTACACCAGCACATGCTATCTGTTAGATACACTGAGATAAGTCTTTCAGGGCTTCATCTGGCCGGAGAAAATGCATCCGCCTCAGAAGTGGGAGGGTCTTGATGAGCTTATCCCTTCGTGACGAGCCAACACGCATGACATGTCAGTCAAAGAAACGATCACACTCCACTTCAATTATAGGCACTGCATACAAGACAAGTTATGCACTAGTTTCCACTCTTTTAGTTACATTAATCAGAAATTAGGTTGAGCTTACAAATGCCATGTTGTTTTATATCTGACTCTCAGAGCAGATGTGGCTATGTAATCAGAAGTTGATCACGGAATTATGGGACACTGTGACAAAGTGTCTGTATAACGTTGAAGTATTGATGCACTAAACTCCAGTGGCCGAGGCCGGAGAGAGCTTATAAGCTGAAGAGATACAGTGGCCATTAGATGGAAAGTAAGCTCTCAACACTTTTAGCACATGGGACAAGAGGATAAATCTAACAGCCAGAGAGATAGCAAAGTACAAAATGAACAGTGACACACCGCCAGAGTTCACGGCTGAGTGACAGCACTGCTCACATGTTGCTTCCACATCTGGGACTCATAATGCTAGCATGATCTCAGAAAGGGAGAGTCATGGATAATGACCTGCTTAAATACATGTTGCCAACAACCTTGTTAATAACAACAGCGCAGCGGCTCACACTGAGGGCAGAGGGGGGCAGGACCTTGTATCAGTTTTCAAGGACAAGGAGGGGGGTAGCAGAGAGGAGACGGTGCCACCATGTCTGCCAGCTTAAGCAGTTGTGACATTATCAGTCATTATATAAACACGGTTTATTCACAACTGTATCTGGACACAGCTCACAGAGTAATAATTTAATGCAGTCACAGTTCAGCAAACAGTTTTTTTTTCTCTCTAAGACAGGAAAGAAGAAGTGGAGAGATTGAGGCAGAGATGAATGCTGGCAGAACAGGTAAGTCAGGAAGGATTTAAAGACATCAGAGAGATAAGATGTATGTGTATGTGTGTCTGTGTCTTGCTTGCTCCAATGTCTAAAATCTCTACATCTCTATACATAGCCAGACAGCCTGTGCCAGACACTGAAACCTTAAGGAACATCAGGTACAAACAGAGGATTTGACATTATTATCTGATGTCCGGAGAAAAAAAAAGCAATAACACAGAAGCTGATGAAGCAGAAACACCTCCTGCAAGAGAGACACCTTCCACACAAAAACAAAGGGAGAGCATTTTGTCTGGGAGAACATTTTACTGCTACAAATACCTGATGAAACTTGAGTTGCAGCACTCAAAAACCCTGCAATTAAAGTGGCTAAACAATTCTGATATTTAAATAAAGTAACTGCTGAAAGACTTGACCACATTATAGGGACAGTGCCCTCTTCTCACCAGTGATGGATTCCTAACCCCACACTGTTGTTGCTGACTATTGTCTCTTTGCATCCCCCTCTGGGCTTTTCCACATTGCTTTGTCAGTGGTTCAAGGTGGTCAACCACCAGTACACTCAGCACTGTGTAAGAAAAATCAGCATTCATAGGCAAGAGCACGGTCATTCCCTCAAACCACGATGGACCTCAACTCAACTTTTAAATTATCTTACTTGAAGTTGGCTTTTTAAAGCACTTGTTGAGTTTCTGACTTACAACAGTACATCTTAACTGTCAATCAGGGAATATTGTTGGATTTCGACAATAACACATAAACAACTTTGAATGCAGTATATATATATATATATATATATAATACAGACTAGAACAATGCATTCTGCGTATGAAACATCTGTATATTTAAGTGAGCAAACAGACAGCTCTGCCTGGAGAAAGCATAAAACAAACATATGAAGCCGTCTCTTCCACTCCCTCACCACAGTGATCTAGCAGCTGTTTATCTGCATCTCCCACTCCTCCCATCACTGCACCCTCTAACAGGCTTGAACAATGGTGCTGTGTAGTGCCGCTGTACTAACCAATACATTAAATCTATTGCTACTGACTATTCAGATGGCTTTGAAAAGACCCAACCTCTGGAAACCTGTATCTTCAGGGCAGGGCACTATTGCTGTCATTCAGGTTGACTTTTGAGCCAAATTAAATGTTTTACAAGCCAAGTTAATAACTGAGAATAAACTTGAGGAAACTGCTGTTAGTGCTGGTAAAGTCCAACATTCCTTTTTGTTGGTGCTAACGTTGCATTTTTTTGTTTGTTTTTTTACACTGGAGTTTGCTGCGCTGTGTAAAATGAAAGAGATGACAAAAGCGAACCGGCACCGATGCTCATGTGACACCTGCTCCGAAACTTTATGACTGTTGTTAACCTTTACAGCATTACATACTGTAAGACGCACTTGCACACAAGCAAACTTTTTAACACAAATCAAAAACGTCAAATTTGTCAATACATCCACAATCTTTGAATGACTTACCACCACCTGTGGCACTGTGTCTACCTCAGTCTCAGCTGCAGCCAAACTCTTATACTGCTGAGGACTCTCAATGACTAACTCCTTCTTTGGAGCTTTACTCGCCCTTCCTTGCATTGTCAACAGTTGTGGTAAGATATCTCCGAGCTAGATCCCAAAGAGAAGTAGGCAGCCAGCATGTCCGATGGAGAAAAATCCTTATACTGGCAAAAGTTTGAGAAGTTTGTATTCCTCCCTTATAGACTCGCACTCACGCCCTCCCTTCTCTGCTCTGTCTGAGTGCACTGGACTCACACTCAGGCTGAGGAGATGATGGCCCCTCCTACACTCAGCTGTGCTGCCCGGGGGAGTTAAACACCCTCTCACACACACAGACACACACACACACACACTAATGTTATCTGACCCCGCACCGTCCACCTGCACAGTGACACGGGGTTGACAAAGGCAAACAAAAGACACGCATTCCTCAAGTATTACAGTCTGGTCAGGGACTGTCCACGCCTTGTGTGGGACAGCTGAAATAAGAGCTGGCTTACATTTCATCAAGAGGAAGAAGCTAGGAGAGAATGAGGGCAATTCCGTTGCATTTGTGCGGAAATATTCAAAGAAACCAGTCAAAGAATACATACAGTATGAGGGCACCCACTAGCTGCAGTGATTTAGCACGTAAACATCAGATAAGCTGCCAGACTGAGCTCATCAGATTGTAGCAGGCGCTTCAGAAACAACACGGACAAATCTTGACCCATTTTAACTGCTAAGACCAAGATTGAGGACTGAAGAGCAAATCATTCATCAGTCAGTCAAATTAGTCATCACAAACTATGAAAGACAAACATGAGTCATTTACATTTTTATTTCCAGCAAGAGGCCTATTTCACAAAAGCGATTTGCGAGCACAATAGTAAATAGTGCCAGAGCCCCATCAAATGTTTGCCGCACGCAAATTGCTGATAAATTTAAATTTCTGCTTTCGCATCCCCAGGCATGAGTCGTAAGTATGGTGTCTCTTTTGATTAGTAAAAGGTGTCAAAATGATTGCAAGAGGAAATGATCTCATGTCGCAAGTCGCAGCTTGCAAATTTGGTGAAATGGGCCCCTGGTTCCACTGCATGACTGTAGCAGAGATAGTGACTGTTCATAATCACACAGTTGAGATCAGGCCCAGCTTCTGTCTCGCTGCTTGTTGATGCAACTGCTTGAGGGGCATTCCAACGCGACGCAGCCCCAGTCAACCCACCTCAGAGTGGGCCCGACCTTACAGATTCCTTGGTGGGCCACAGCAGGGGAGGATGTTATCTTTTCACTCCTGCCACTGGGTGTAAGGAGAAGGGGAGGGAGGGGCCAGGTCAGCTCTCCAGCTGCTCCCCTCCCACTGTCACATGCTCCTAAGAGCCCCACACAGGGATATGGTTCAAAATCAATATCATGATATTAATACGAATATTTTATCAGATGTATAAGACAAATTTCTGCGAATTTACATTTGAAATAATCAAACAGAATTTGTTAAAAAAAGTCTCCCACCTCTTTTCAAATTTCATCTACCACAGTTGACACAGTTGCCTCAAGCTTTATAAAATATTCATAACATATTCATAACACTTAGCTTTTGATTTTTTGACACTGTAAACATGGCCAATATACACTGCCTGAAGCAGTCAAGGGGTCAGGTTTCAGTTGCCTCTCACTTTCTCTGTTATTAGTTATTTTGCATATCAATATAGAAGATCAGGTAATGCAAGTGTTGTCATTGATCTAACCACTTAGTTGCTCACCACTCATGTCACTGAATTTGGCCAAAAAGCTCCTTTCAAAGAAGCTTCCCACCATAGTGTTGGTGTTTCATAGAAGTAGTGATGAGTTTAATATGAGTCAGCTTGCAATGTTAGTCAGCAGTTATTAAGCAATTAGGTAATAAGCAATAACATAAATTGAATGATATGGGTGAAGCCTGAGGTGGAAGTCCCATTTGTGACTTCAGCACCCACTTAATGCTGTGATTCAGTTACAAAGATTTCCCAACAGATACCCAGAGGAAAAAAATATTATTAAAAATTTATTTTTTACCGGTCATCTAGCAGCGGGTGGCATCTTCAAACATGTTTTTTGTGATCTTATGGATGTCTACATTCTGCCAGTAACAGTAACATTTTCGCCAGGGGTGCAAACAACATTTAAATCCAATATACAGACTGCACTCTGCTCTTCTTCTTTTATTATTTAGGGCAGAGATAACAGATCTTTGAGATCACAAAAAATTACCTAAACGTATGTAGTGCTGGGCTCTCAAATGGATGGAGTGTGCATGTTAACTTGTTTGACCCCAACTAGCTAGTGAACAGCACTTAGCAACAAAGCAGTAATGTTTGCAACAATAATATGTGGTGTTTTGAGCTCACTGCAGCTACATGACAGTGAAAATGAATTATTGGCATTTTGGAAAATACACTGACTTTTTTTGGAAGTAACAATTTGTTTGCTGTCTTATGATGTTAGATAATACAATATCAGTTTCAAGTCGAGAATTGTGGGACACCATATTACACTAATAACTCAGGGTGCTTGCTTGCTAACGTTCGCTGACAAGGTGTAACTAAATATAGACCAAGAATTGTTTGCAGTAGGGCTGGGCAATATATCGATATTATAGCGATATTGTGAAACTACATACCATCTTAGATTTTGGATATCTTAATATCGTGATATGGCATAAGTGTCGTCATTTCCTGGTTTTAAAGGCTTCATTACAGTAAAGTGATGTAATTTTCTGAACTTATCAGACTGTTCTAGCTGTTCTATTATTAGCCTTTACCCACTTAGTCATTATATCCACATTACTGATGATAAAAATCTCATGTAAATATTTTGTGAAAGCACCAATAGTCATCCCTACAATATTGTTGCAATATTGATATTGAGGTATTTGGTCAAAAATATTGCGATATTTGATTTTGTCCATATCGCCCAGGCCTAGTTTGCAGGTATGTTTCTTTTCACTTTTGATGGAGGCTGTTTGGTCTTGCTTATTTGAACATACTATCACCATATTTGACATTGAGCTGAAAGCAAAGTTACCTGGATAAAGTATATATTTTTAATTTTTTTTACAAGCTGACAATTTAAGAAACTTGAAATTAAATAGTGACATAAGAAGTAGTAGTAGGACACAAGCGGAGAGAGGCATGCAAGAAAAGGAACGTGCTGGGGCGTCAGGTTAAAAAAATGACCTAAAGTTTCACTTTACCTTAACACGAACCCAACCAAAACCCTCAACCTAACCACTGAGGAAAATGCTACGTTATACACTGTTCAAAAGGGAAACAGACTTTGACACAAGACCAGGTCACACCAGTTTGGCACATCACAATGAAACATTCTGATAACAGCATAAGAAAAGCTGACAAAGGTGTAAACTGCCCTCTGGCATTGATCCACATTAGCATACCTTGAAAGATGCGGGGAGAGTGTGTGTCTTTGAGTGATTTTAACTAATCTAAACATCAAGTGGAAAGAGGTTCCAGGTAGTGGAGCAAGTTACAAACCAGTGTCATCCTGAGGGCATATGAACTCTCAATGGGTTTAAAAAGGTTCAGGAGTGAGTCATCATACACTTCCTGTCTCAGATAACTGTGGTATTTCCAGTCACTTACAATACACACACAGTAGAAGTGAAATGCTTTAAAAGAGGAAAACTAAGAACTTGGCAAGATAATAAAACATGCATCAGCATTACATTTGTTGTTTCAACTTCTGTATTTACTATATTCCAGTGAATGTTATTGTAACCATAATTCCAGTTTGGATGCTCTCTGCAGGCTCAAGAGCGTTGCCTCCAACCACGATCCTGGGGCCTATTTTATCAGACATCTTTTTAAAACACACTTGTTTACAGTATAAAATCCTCTGATTTATTCTATGATTAACTATTACATTAACTAATCCATGAAGTCATTTTACATTCTGAACAACAAGACTGCAGATAAAACAGTTGGCACAGTATTGTTCAATAAAAATGCTCTTTTGGGTGGCCTATCCCTTCAGCTACAATACAAAGTGATGACCCGCTGGCAGTATTGCGCAACTCCTTTAATGTAATTGTGCATAGTGAATAGTGCCACATTACAAGATGTTTTACTTTGATCTCTGAAGCTTATTCTGTTTGTATAGAGGCAGGCTTCCTCTCCACTACATCTCATATCTGCAGCAATAAGAGATAATGTCAGAGAGACTTCCTCTCTACACTGAAGCCCTCATACATCATTCCCAAGTGGCTGACAACTAGTGTATATTGTCATGTTGGTGGGGGGAACAGAGCTAAAACCTTTTGGCTTGGTGCTTAAATTAAATTCAGACCTTGCAATGTTATGCAAATCTTTCCATGGAAACCAGTACAAATGTATTTCTTTGGGGCAAGCTGGCACTTCAGGACAGGAAGGCCCACTGCGCACTTTTAGTGGCAGAACAAACACTTGTGTTGAGCAATAAAGTTTCCCAAAGTGTTTGCTGGCCAAGCACAGCTGAATATGCCCTCAGTGCAAATAAACTGTTGGCACATACAGTATGTGCAAAAAGTGACTCTGTTATGACTCCACATTGTGATGGTGTGTCTCAGACTGTTTCACTTCGTACGAATCACTGAATGCATTCAAGATGTGGCCAGTGATTCAGAGGTCTGAGATCAGACGAACATCAACTGGACAGAGGGTTGTTTTTTAGGATATCATTCATTAAAAGCATAAATATCTTCACCCCAGATGACATGGTCACTGATGCAGTGCTGACTGGACTCACTGTAGGCATTTGTCAAAACTGTTTTAGCATACGGCTGTATGCAGTACATGACAGGACTAGATTCAGATTGGGGTGGGTTCATTTGTTGTTGTTGTCGTTATGTCATTTTTTTATGTTCATTGTTCAGCTTTGCTCTGTACTTGTAAAAAAAAAAAAAAAACAACATAAGTTGGCAAGATATCACCCACATCTATCAAGTTGTAATTCTTAGCCTGAACAGAACTACAGCTGGACTTCTTGATTACATAACAAGGGTTTGATGCAATCACTGGGCCTTCCCAGCATGAGCCATAGCAAAACAGGGTGTAACCTGGAATGTAACAAAAACACGGCCCACCCCTCATCGCCCCTCTACACCAGGGTCCACCACCCAGCAGCCTGTTTCCAGTCCGTCTCCCAGAGAGTTCCAAGAATGAGATTTTAACATGGATGTAATAATGACACCACGCCATGTCTCTGATAATAACATCACTATAGTAGGATGTACGACACAATGGCATCTAAACATAACAGGATGTAATCAGGAGGCAAAGACAGTCGTCAGAGCTAGAAAATGAAAAACTTCTTGGGTTACTGTACATCAGTGCACTTATTAAACCTATCATTGTTGCAATACTCACAGTAAAGCTGCTACAGCGCAAAACTTAAAGACAACTTCATTGATCAATGCAAGACTTCAGAGTAACTAACGTTATTGAGTAAGAATAATGCTGCACTGAAGTCTGTGGGAAAATCAAACTGCTGTAGCCAGAGTGTCTTTTAAGTGAGCCTGAGTGCTGGAGATAATGGTCCAGTGTATCAGTCACCACGTGAGCACGCACACTCACACAAGCCTTGATGTTATGTGATGTCTGAAACCCTCCCTATAGAGAAAGACCAGGATGACTAAAACGTCTCAAAAGTAGGAAGCAATCACCAGGAAAAACAACCCTGTAGCCAAGCAAAATATGCTGATGTTTTACTGTAGATCCATAAGACCAAGACATGAAAGCTGTGAGATGAGAGAACTTATTGGTTGTCTAAGTGAACACAATGTGTACATAACGCTGGTTATCTGCCAAATGTTCCACCGTCAGAGCGATATCAAAGAGAAAACATCTGTATAGCAGACTAAACGTTTATGCAGAGATGTGTACTGTGTGTGCTTGTAGAGTATACAGGAGATTATATATGGAAGACAAAAAATGACATATTCATCAATTAATTAAAAATATAAATACTGAAATAAATACTGAAATAAATAAAATAATAAATTCATTAAAAAATAAGGATGACCCATCATTCAGCTTTATTATTATAAATAATCTCAATTTGTGGGCCTTTGCATGTCCGTTCCTGTTTTTGTTGTGGCCCAGGTTATGAAAAATGCATAATTGAATCAAAATGCAATTTTTTTGTTTTGGCCTGGTCTACTTGCCGTCTACTTGCCCTTCTTTATGTTGCTATTCACTTAGTAATAACTAACAGCAATCATTGACTGTTTTCCAAAAGTAATAAAACATTCTTGAGAGGACAAACACTTATTTGTTTCCAGTCAGACTTGCATGGAATTCTACCTATCTGGCCACCTACTTCATTAACACACAGACACAGAAATAAATAAAGGAAGAAATGTAAAAAATATAGAAATAAATACAACTAAAATATTAGAAATACATAAATCACTACATGTAGATTTGTAGCAATGTATTAATACATTAAAGACAATTATTTATTCATTTTTCGTCCTCTATATAATGAGATAAGGCTCGCTGATTTTCACCGAAATTTCACAATGCCATATTAAGATAAACAGCATAAGGCAAGAAGGAAAAGAGAGCATTAGTCTAGTAATCCAATCTATTATATGGATTTAATTGGCGCATAGTTTCTGGTTGATGACATGCAGACCTGGTTAAGTATTTCATCAACTCCCCAACACAATGAACTTATAAACAAAGAATAATTGACTCATTAGACATGGTTCCCTGAAAGCAAAACCTTCACAGGTCTGACTAGGAGGCATTACTCCCAAAATATTGGATAAAAGCTGCTTTTATCTGTGACCAAACTGACATCACCGTTTTCTTTTTTTTTTCCTTGTAACAACATTCCTCTGATAAAACTAGCAGACACTCAAGCATTACTGTTGTTGGCCTCAAGCATTTCATTGAAATCTAGGAAGGAAGCTGAATCTTTGTGAAAGCAAATAATGATGATGCATGAACACTGAAAGGATAGCTTTTCTTAAGAACAAGAGTGAAATCATCAGCATGCATATTGCTGTGTTATTTAAATCTATCTTTTATTTTTGGAGTCAGATCACCTTCTGAGGAGAGTTAAATGTGAGTTTCCACGAGGAAGGAAAAGGGCGAGCTGTTGTAATCAGTGAGTGAAATAACAGATTAGTAAAACAGCCAAAACAGGCCATTTAATTACTTACTATTCGCCTGCATGACTACAGATCAGCCTCTCACAGACAGCTTTGTCTGTGTACGTGGCCTTTACCCCGTCATTTCTGTTTTTTAAATTCCCAGAAATAACCTGCTGCAGTCAGAGGGAATTAAAAGGGCAAACCTAATGGTCCATATCTTTTTATAGACCTAGTGGATTAAAAAGGTGCAAAAAATGATGAGAAACGAACAAGAGAAGTATTTCATCCCATACGGAAGGAAGTACATTCTTGTGCATAGATAAGGTCAATGACACAGACTTGTATCTTACATTTGCACTGTTATAAAAATGTGTCAGGCAAACCACATCCCATGCATGCACACTTTTAACTATTGATTTGTAAGACTGCTAAATGCTGACAGAGGATTAATTGACTCCGACTGGATGATAAGACCATCCCTGAGCCAACAGAAGCAACCGTGCCCTTGACCTAATTCCCTGCTCTCAGTCAGGGCCACTGTCACTCTGCTCTCTGCTGCGAATCTGATGCACCAGCGAGGGGAAGGAGACGTCACAAACACACAGTGAAGTAGCGAGTAAACACACAAACAAGAAGGGCAAGACAAGCTGGTACGGAGCAGCGGAAGCCCTGCCAAGCCCGCTGGTTCACAGATGAAGAGTGGTGATTGATTTCCAGCAGACACAGAGCTCACTGTCCCCCCTTCCTCACCCTCCTCACCCCCAATCCTAGTCCACAGAGGCTTTAACCCATGCAGTGCTTAGTGAGAAGCAAGATCCAGCCTTCCTACTGCCCTACATTTTATACACTCATGGTTATATATTTACATAGCTGAAATAAGGATGAAGATGGTTATTATTAATGCTGCAGTTGCTGCATCTATAAATCTGTCCAATAAAATCAAACACCAGCAGTTGTAGTTTTCTGTCAAAAGGGGGATGTTTCCTTGACAGAGGAAAGGTTGCACATACGTTTTCTACAGCATTATTACTACCATGTGAATGATTTATTGTCTCCATGTCCTGTATCTTGCCCTCCCAATAGAAGAAATCAAGGAAGGGATGCAGTATAAACAATTTGCTTAGCATACATTTCAGATTTACAACAACTTGGAAGCTGTTTTATAGGAGGAATAATATGTGTTTTAGACACTTAAAGACATATATTGATGTACACATTAGTGCTGAAACTATTAGTCGGTCAACAGTAAATTAATCAATAACAATAAAGATAATTGATTCATTCATCAAGTAAAAATGTCAAACATTCACACATTTTACACAAATTTTAAGATTTGTTGCTCTTGCTTTTTTTAAAAAATAAAATTTCAGATGAAACATATTTGGGTTTTGGAGTAATTATTGAACAAAACAAGGAATTTGAAGGCGTCACCATGAACTCTGGGAACATGTGATAGTTATTTTCTCTATTTTCTGACATTTTATGGTGGAAAAACTCATCAATTTATTGAAAAAATTATTGAAAGATCAACCGACAATTGCTGATTTCAGTTTCAGCTAATATACAGCACACACACACTCACACAAACACACACACACCTTAAGTACTCTCGGTGTTGGCAGTACACGCGACTCTCTCCGACTCAGTGCTCGCTCAGCCTCAGATGGCCCAATAGGCTCAGCTGCTTCCTTACAGATGTAGCCACTACAGTTCCTCTCTAAGACAGTACGTAGCCCATCATACACAACCGTGCTGGTGGTGCACCCCATTCCTCCAGGTCCAAACAGGCATCAGACAGGAGAGCCTGCCAGTGACCCAGTTTCCTTGATCATCCCCCTGCTCCTCCCTGGTCCATGATCTAACTCTGACCCACAAATCCACAGCTTCTGACCCGGAGAGGGAGCGCTGGAGTCCAGGCAAAAGGATCCAGGAGAATGAATTTATGCACAAACACAGAGAAGAATCTCACTGTAATTCCTGGCTGCTCCAAGTCTGTGTTTGTAGGAATACCCCAGTCAGCAGAAGAGATACAGTGAGTGAGTGTGTGAGTGAGTGAGTGAGGTAGAGCAGCGAACGAGGGATGGGGGGGATGAAGGATGCTGTGTGAGCTCTGCTGCAGCTTCAACCAATGCTGAGCCTCGGTGCAACGCAGGCTCATATGTGCATCTGTCTCACTTACTCAATCACTCTCCGTATTTCCAAATTCTTTCCAGCTGTCATTCTTTTTATTCCTACATTTGCATACTGTGGCTACACATGAGATGAATTAACCTGTTTAATTTTTACTCTGCAAAATAGACTCCTTCTGGGAGCCAGATGAGTAATTGTGAAATAAATGGGTTACACTAAATGCAGTCTTGTATCCAGAGGGAGAGTCTGATTCCATGGTCAGGAAAACAGCAATATGGCTGAATGCTTATTTAGTTCAGCTGAGAAACCAGGGCCAATGGCAGAACAAATGGATGAATCACATTAAATGGATGGCTATAAATATGCAGCAGTCAGCAGCCTATGTTACTTAAAAAAGTACAGTATGAATATAAAAATATATTCAGACAACCCTAACCCTAGCAAAAGGGCATAAAACAAAGCAAATAATCAAAAAGTGCCACACATTCACTGAAATAAAATGAAATATGGTGGAAAACCCGATGACCTGACTTAAGCCTCAAAGAAATCTCTGTTTACACAACATACCAAGGACATGGGAGGATTTAAACCTTTTAGGCCAAGACATCAAATAGGGAGTTTTTTTTTTTTTCTACAAAAAGATAAGCTGCTGCTTGATTACAAGCTAGCCATTCTGCCAAGTACACAGATATATCGGGAGTGGAACGGCAAAAAATGTGATCATACACAAGCTTCTGAAATGCCAGGGAATGATTCATCCGCCAGCATGACCTTTGATTAGAACGTATTGGGACTGTGAGGCAGAAGACAAAAGATGAAAGCAGGAAAGCAGTAAATATATCATAAAAAAACTGAAATCGTGAAAAACAGCTGGAAAATCACTTTCCTGTCTCTTCCTGCGGTTTGGCTTTCTACAGGTCGTCGTTATAATGTGCTGCTCCCAGATTTGCAAAAACGCTTGCTTTTGTTTCTTTGATACAAGTCGTCCTTATTACAAAACCCATATAAATCCACCTGTGGGTTAAGAAAACTGTTAAAGCCATTTGACAAAACAGAGGTGCTGTTCACATGCTGTGAGTTGTTGGAAGTTTCACATCCTGATGAGGAAAATGGAGGGGGGGGGTGGACTAGGAAACATAGCAGTGTTCATCTTGGTTTATTTGTCCCTGTCTCTTCCCTTCCTGCAGCTGCAAGTTCACACACTCAAAGACCCGAAAGACCTCGATGGGAATTGTCAAAAAAAATTATACTTGTCACGGTGTGGCACGCATATGTTCCAGCTACTGAAATACAGTATGTCCCGCCGGGAGCAGCTGTGCTTACTTTCATATTGCTTCATTCTGTAACAAAAGCGTGCAAGTGTCTAAAAAGTGTCTATCTGGAAACTTCCTTTAAGAAAATCACGGGATTGTGAGAAATTTTTCACCCTTTTTTTTTTTTTTTTTTTTAAATACACATATAAATGTGTACGTCTGGTGAAAGTGAAGCGCTCCCTTACATCACTATGATGCACTAAACCATGAATGCTTGCACGCATTCCTGCCTGCTGCTGTGTTAATATTTCAGCAGTGCTTGACACACTGAACTACATTCGACTGTACGGTGAGTTGAGCTGCAGACGAGAGCAGCTGAGCCCGTCGATGAGGGGATTCAGAAAGACAGAGAAAGAGAGACTTCGCCCATTGAGCTGTTAGAAATGTGCCTTGTCTTTGGTTTTTCTTTTCTCACACCTCTGAGCCAGTCTCCATCCCCCCCTGTCGCTGCAAAAAGAGATTTTAGGCTTACTACTGTGTACAAAATAACAAGAAGCAATCTGGTGTAAAACTGGTAAAACTGCAAAGTCATAAATCCCCTATTTGAGGCTATGTAGGCGAGTAGTAACACAGATTTTCTTTAAATTGAACACTTTTTTTTACTTTGAGGGCAGATTATGCTTTTAATGCTTTTTTAGAGTTTTATGGACATAAAAAAAAATCAAAGCCCAACTTGGCTTTCAGAATATTATTCTTAAATACAAACTATTGTTTCCTAAGATAGAAATTTATGCAAGTCCGATTGAAAACAAATAAGCATTTGTCTTCTCAAGAATATTTATTACTTTTGGAAATGAATACTGCTAGTTATTACTAAGTGAGTAGCAACATCAATAAGGGCTTGGAAAAATGGATGATGATGCATGGCTACAAGAAGACATTGTTTGAAGTGTTACAGCTGGTGGTCGTAAATCTTTTGCCCTGAGGACGCAGATTCTTCTCGTGCATGTAAGGACATGACTGCAATGGTGTAATGAGGCACTGACAATACTGTTGTGAAGGCGCTTTACAGGATTTCATAAACCAAAAATATGATTGTAATTTAACTTTGGAGCACTACAGTGGTGATGCGCCATAAAACAAATTGTTTTTTTATTACGATTATTACGATTTTTAAAAAAAAATGTTTGCTGTTATTTGAAAGTGAAAGTAGAGACACAGCCAGAAAACATGGAAAGAAACAGACAGATGGGTGTGATATGCAACAAAGGCCTCCAGCTGCAATCAAATGTTTTGTTTACCCGAGACCCGTATGTGCATGTATTCCAGTTTCAAGGGGGCTGAAATAAAGCTTATATATTTGAAATGCATTGCAGGGGGAAATAGTCCAAACCAGACCAGGTGGTCAAACACAACACAAACTACTTTAGAATCATACTGAAATGTTTTTCTGATAGCCCAATAAAAATGAAGCCATCTGAGGTAAATTTGAGATCTGTGATTGTAGGCTAAGCACATAAAATGTACTTAATATATGTTAGAGGAATGTCCATGAGGAGCTGGAGCTGGTTATTTGCATTGTGAGGATTCCTATTCATCATCAGCCAATCACACGTCTCAGAATACAAGCCCAAAAGAGCAAGAGTTGCCTGCTACTAAAATGCTAACATTTTGCAGGGGCACAGGCAGCTCAATGTTTAATCTGGTGGCGTCCTGTTGAATCAGTCGACCATGTAAACCACCAAATCCTGGGTTTGAATCCAGCCATGTCATTCCTGTATTTCCTCCTATTCTCCATGTATAACTGTGTCACAGAAAAGGTACACAAGCCTGTAGAAAGTTTGATTAGATGCCCTCCGCGTTTTCTCAAGTAACGATTTTGTGTACTGAATTCTGCAACAGGCTTACAGTATACTCTACCGGTGATGAATTATTAAGGTCAGACAGAGGATTGCTGAGTCATTAGGTGTAGCAGGGGTTCTACTGTCTGCAGCATCCACCAAACAAATGCCTCTAGGAGGGTAAAAACATACTTCACCTTAGAAATAGTTTCACATGTCCAGTTAACTGCGACACACACTGCCTAAGTATAATCAGTATAATATAATATATATTACTGCCTGACATGAAAAACATTTGAGAGCCCTGCACAGCCAGAGGACATCTATACTGTTCACATCTGTAGCTGACAAATGAAGTGATACTGTAGCCTCCGGCAGTACACAGTCGGACTGTGTCAGCCACACTGAATCTTTAGTTGAAGCTCGAGGCGAGGCTACAATGAGTATGGTTGGGGGTTTAAAGTGAGCTGAGGCACAGTGTGGGTCGATCTGTGGATGTTCAAGTGTGAACATCCTCTGTGAAGCTCTGAGGTTCCACACTGCATGGCTTCGCTCAAATCTGCAGCAGCTGCAGAGGAGATAAGAACTAGTTTGAAGCACCGCTGGGTGTGTGGAGAGACCTGGATTACTGCTGCTGTTGTTACAGCAAGGCTACACTGCAGTGGGTTAACCTTCCTCGCATGGTATTAGATATATTTATTTTATAACTGATGATGATGCTGAGTATTAATATCTTCAAATGAAGTTGTACAGTACGATTTTTTGTAACATTATTAATATTAGAGCTGCAACTAATAATTATTTGAGTTAATTGATTAATCATTTCATCAATAAAATGTCAGTGAAAAGTGAAAAATTTCCATCACAATTTCCCGGAAGGTGAGGAGACATCTTCAAATGTCTTTTTTTGTTCGACCAACTGTCCAAACACTGAACTATTTAGTTCACAATCATATAAAAACAGAAAAGCAGCAAACATTCATATCGGAGAAGCTGGATTCAGAGAATATTTGGTATTTTTGATTAATAAATGTCTTGAACAATCATTTGATTAATTTTCTGTCTATCATCTAATAATAAATTATCGACTAATCAATAAATCATTGCAGCTCTAATCTTTATAACAAGCCAAGCTGCAAATTTTGCTGAAAACAATAAAGGGAATATCATAATACTTAGATATGCATTTACAATATCACTTCAAATGTCAGTATGCTTCTCATTAACAAAGAAGCCTTTATAATATATTATATCTGTTTTTTTTCAGCTATTACTGTTGAATAAATAGTTTTGCAAATTTGTTTCTGAAACAATATTAGAAATTGTGACAGAATAATGTTCTAAAACCACATAATGAAAGCTTCACACAGCAATTACGGTATGTTGAAGGAAAAAAGTTCTTCAATGCATTGAAAACAGGGCTGCAACTCACAATTATTGCAATTATCGATTCATCTGATTTATTAATTAGTTGTTTGGTCTAAAAAATGCCAGAAAATAGTGAAAAATGTTGATCACCATTTCCCAAAGCTCAAGATGCAACCTAAGATATCTTGTTTTGTCCCGACCAATGGTCCACAACCCAAAGATATTCAGTTTACTATCATAAAAGACTAAAGAATCCAGGAAATATTCACATATAAGCTGGAACCAGAGAAATGTAGAAAAATTGTAGGCAATTAATTTCCTGTTTATTGACTAATTGATTCATTAATTTGTATTTGTTCTATTAATTGTTTGGTCTATAAAATGTTAGAAAATAGTAAAAAAAAAATGCCTGTTATTATTTCACAGAGTCCCCAGAGAGAATGTGTTGTCTCCAAATGTCTAGTTTTGCCCGACTGAGTCAAATACTCAAAGACTGATTTTACTACCATGTATAACAAAGAAAAGCATGAAATCATCACATTTGAGGAGCTGAAACCAGAAAATAAAATTTTGGGCATTTTTGCTTAAAAATTATGTAAAATAGTTGCACATTAATTTTCTGTCAATCAACTAATCATTGCAGCTCTAATTACAAACACTTAAGCTAATACCACTAGAGATGTGTGTGTTTATTTCTCAATTCAGCTATTTGCACAGGTGTGACAATGTATGTATTAAAAAGAGAAAAAGGGGCCCACTGAGGCTGAATTTTGTGATGTGCCACTGCATCCCAGATAGCATCAAGATGTGGGCCACTTCAGGCAATGATGCGGCACTGCTGGCCTTCTTCTGGCCCAGACAAAATGGATGTGATTCTGAAATGACCCACATGTAAAATAGCAAATATGGCCCAAATATCCCAAATCAAATGGGATGCGTATGTGTATTCTGGATGTGGGCCAGTTCTGGTTTATCTGGTTTGTTCTTGGTTGACATACGGCTTGCTTGTGACCCACATCTGTGAAACAGGAGCGGACCGTCCAAGTGCCATCATTCCACGTGGTATGTAAGTGTTGGTGTGGGCCGGATCTGGGCTATCTGGAATGTAAGCATAACTTCATAACCCAATGCACACAGTTTGCTAACTTACATGTGTAAGGAGAACTGCAGTGGTGTCAGATCACATGATTTGATTTCAGTTTTCAGTCAACACCAATCATCTTCTGACATTTTCATAGCAAATGAAACAACTGTTTGTCTTCTCCACCTGGACTCAGTGGCCACAGTCACAACATCTGCTGCATGTGGACACTACCGCTGGCCTGCAATACAGCAGTTTCAAGCTGTTAGCAGCAAGTGGTAGGTGGAGCTGAAATGAAAACTTCAAAGCTGGCACATGTTGACAGAGGAGGGTCAGCCCAAATTTCCCCTTTCACACTCAGGAGTGGACCATCCTACACACAACAAAGGCAGAAATGTCCCTGCATGGCTCAGAGGAGTAGAGAAGAGTTCAAGAGGAGCTGGCATCTCATCTGAAGAGTCTCACTAGGATGAAGGTCAAGTCTACAGCTGGCTGTGTTTCCATGCCCAGTGTCTGCTGCGGGGCTCTGCAGGGAGACATGTGTGTGTGTGTGTGTGTTTTGTCTGTGTGGAAGTGTTAGTCCTGACAGAGGCCACAAAATCGTGGACCACAGTGACATCACCCACTTGTCCAGCTCACCGGGGCCGATCACACAGGCTGGCTCCCAGCTGGAACTCTCCAGGGACTCAAAAAGGGAAGTGGCTGTTTCCTGCTGATGTGTGTATGTAAACCCTGTCATAACAAAGCCGCCTCTCTCTACCCACTGTCCTTCAAACCCAATCAAAACTCCTGCACTCCTGAGTTTTGTGGATATTTTGTCAGGGTAACGCTCACCTCCACCAAAGTTCAACAACACAAATGGAAGAAGTTTTATTGAAGGAGCACAAAGCAAGGAGTGCTATTAACCCTGGAGAGGTTTTTGAAAATGTAGAGTGTGCTGCTTCCTGGTGAAAAACTTTCTAGTTTGTCAAGGATTTTTGTTTGAGAGAAAAGTTATGCAGGCAGGGGGCTACAGTTACACATGTGGGTGGGCTACAAAGATAGACCTGGAATTTCAAAGTCAAATGCTTCACATTTTAGATGCAGAGTTTACATCACAACCCCAAAATACTTGTGACAACATACAACAGAGTGGACTTAAATAATTTCCTTGACTGCCTTCAGCACGTATGGCTTTTAGTCTCTGCTTAACCTGGAGCTGACACCCAGGTTATCCTGCCCCTCTTAAAATGGTGCAAAATAAATACAACGGGGGCCACATCCTTTTCCTTTAACTTGGTATTTTGGGATGGTTTATTTATCCCAGGAGAAGAAAATGACCCATTTCCCTGAGGGGTACCGCTTCCGTTACTTTGTAGTGGGGCCACCAGGTGCACAATAAGTATATGTTGCACAAAGGACGCAGGCACAAATTAAAAGTATGTACACAGACACACACAGGAGCCATGCACTGTATCTGTACTGGAGTGTTGCAGTGAGGTTTCTGAAGTGGGTTCAGTTTATCATTAATAGATGCAACTAATCAAGCAGTGCCTTTCCACAGCTTGTGCCGCAGCACCAGCAGAGATGGTCTGAAGCGGTGCCAAGCCCTGAGGGCCTACAGTCACCCTCTTACCCCTGCCAACTGTGTTTTGGCTTCACTGGACACAACACAGAGTCATCTCATAAAAAATAAAAAAATAAAAATACTTGCTTACTCCAGCTATCAGTGCATCACAAAACTTGACCGCACTGCATTTTTCAAATTACCTCTAAAATGCAGTTGCCTTGACTTTTTGTCTTACTCAGTAAAGTGAAGGATGAATTTGCTGCACAGCACACAAGAAAACAAAAACAGGGGAGCATTTAAGGCATAGAAAAACAATATATATAGATCTCACTTAATTTCCTATCACATTTTTGTTAAAAGTAGCCATTTAAAAAATTGTTGTAGTGTGACACAGTGTGACACTCACAGAGCACTGAGAAGCTCTCTGAAGAGGTAAAAGATAGAAAAACATCATTGTAAGAATGTTGTTACTGCCACCTACAGGCACAGGATTATACTACACTTAAAAAATATCATTTCTACCATATTTAATGCCATAACGACAAGATTGATCACTGAATTATAACAAAATTACTGCATGACTGTGGGTTATTTATGCATTTTGACAAAATTCACAGTCACTGAAGATACAAGGAGTGATGACTCACACAGTGACAGTGCTGCCACTGTGTGTGATACTATACTCTATAGACACAGTAGGCAACAATTTCCTCCCTGTACTCAGACTATTGGTATAATGCAGCCATTGTTTGTCAAATGCATGTTATTTCCTGCAGCTCAGTGTGAAAACAGTAATTCCTGACACTTCACAGGAAGAAGAGGTGACTGTATGTAAACTGGACCATAAAGAAAGAGAGAGTATTTTCAGAGCTCTAAAAACTAATTCAAATCCCAAACAGAGGCAGATGTTCTGGCTGCCAACATCGACTTGTGATGACTACAGTCCTCACTAGTTTTTATTTAAGTTTATTCAATACAAGGCATAAAACTCCAAAATATCCAGGTTTCATGTTTTGCACAGAGTTAAAAATGTCAACTCTATGACAAGCCGTCATCGCTTAATTGTGGTGACTATGATTTGTATGATTTGTATGTATAAATAACCGTAGCCGGGTCAGAGGGCAGTGCACAGGTGTGAAGGAGATTGCGGAGGGAGTGTTGTCATCAGGGTCAGGCTCTGACATGCAGCATGGAAGCCTGAGAGCTGAGAGATCCTGAAACAAGCCCACACTGGCCTGACGTGAGGTGATCGCAGGGCGAGACAGCTACAATCTGTTAGTCACAACTTCGGCTCCACCGTTGTTTTAAAGGCTGGAACTATAAACCGATGACTTACAGCACTCAAAGTTTCTTTTCTCACTTTTCTTACACAGTTAAGTCAATGATGTATGGAAATGTTTCCTGCAGTAACAAGTTACTGAGGTTAAACTTAATCAATTTGACATCATTTAAGTGTAAGAGCAGAAACAAAATTCTTTTCCCATGAAGTATTAATCTACTATGACTGAAACATTAAACAGTATATATTAATATTGATCTGATCCACAAAATGCTGTTATTCACAAATGAATGACAAGTTCATTTGAAATAGATGCCGGTATGAATGCAGATATGGTTTGCTTACTGAAATACAAGAATATGTAGAGTCACTGATACATTGTACTTATATGTTCAAACATTTGCAGACTTCAGCTGACCTAAAAACTGCACATCAAACGTCTCATCAGTCATTAACAACTAGATCATTTATTAAGTATGTTGTCTTAACATAAAACAGAAGTAATGAACAGTCAATCATTAAGCCAGGTGCTTTCAGTTTGGAGCAGCTAATGGCTAATATCCTCAAACAGCCTTAGAAAACAATCTTGTTGTCCAACAGGTAGTACAAAGTAAGCTTTACTGGTAAATAAATAGCCCACAATGAAAGCCAGTTAGACTGATCAGATTAAATAGTAGCTCTCTTACTTTCAACAAAGCAGTTCAGAAGCATGATACTGTATATCTTACTGCTGAATAGACAGCAGAGTGTAGAAGGTGTCAGGTGAGGGAAGCAAGGAAGAATGGTAGGAAGTTATTGTCAATTAACATGGAGCAGTGTGGGAGGAAGGTTTAAGTCTGAGATGTAGTGAGAGAGGAGATTAATCTCTTCAGCCTTTAAACTGACAAACAGCATGGGGCAGGTTTTAATGTGAAAGTGGAACCAAAGACAAACAGGATGAAGCAAAGAAGAGCACATTATACTTCAGCAGAGTGCATAGGTATTTTAAGTAGAGAGAAATAAAAAAAAAAAGATAATATGCTAATTCAAGGCGATCCAGACATTTTTTTCCTGGTATGGTAGCGACTTGAAGACGCCGTGCAGCAGGGAGATGGGGTGGGGATGATGAGGGGAGGGGAGGTGGGAGTTTGGGAACCCTTAAGGATCAGCTAATCTCAGCTGGCTCTTTGTTTGTAATCAGTGGAAATCCTCTTGAGCCTGTTTCAGTGAGTGCTGCTGACAATCAAGGGAAACAAAAGGATGGAGGAGGAGATGAGTGCATGTCCGTGCACCTGCAACGCCTGCAAGTGGCAGTGGATTTAACTGTAATACGGCACCACAGAAATCCCCAAGGAGTCACAAACAGTCACAAACAGCTGCTACGAGGAGCCGTAATCTATGATGGCGACTGCACAGTGGGCATATTTGCACTGTGCAGATACAGTAGAATGTTTTGTAATCCAAACAGCATCGATCTTGGATGTAGATGTATACATTTGCCGTCTAAGATTTCACCATACCCTCTATAGACTGGTATCTCTCCCTTTAATCTTTCTGGTTGTACTGGACCATTGCAGGCAATGCTGTAAAACAATGAGTAGAACTGCATTACAGCAATAATGGATTTCTATGATGTTTGGATCAATGTGATTGGTATTTAATTTGTTAGATAAGCCAAAAACAGACATTTCTGTCTTTTTTCTGCATAAAGTTGCTCAACTGAACTTCCTAATAAATCATTATCACCAAAATACAAATACAAAATTACATACAGTATATTATTACAGAAAAATACCTTTACTTGCATGTATAAATTAGGGGTTTTCAATTGTTAATTGTATACAGAAATGCAGTCAAGTGTTACTACAGTTTTATATTAAAAGAAATCAGCATGCCTTTAGTTATCACAATGAATGAATAAACATGTGGTAATCATTAGCCATGTGGTAATTTTTGGGACTGACTTTCAAATGGTGTAGAAAATCCAGGAGTGGCACATCGCCTTCTTCCTGTTGTAGCTGCAGTTTGTTGGTACTGCCTGAGCAAACCAAGCGGTGCCCCGACAACCCTTTTTCAGAGGCTACCGCCCTTCCTGACAGAGGAAACACATGTTATGGGATACATCCCTGTTTTAGACTGAATGGCTTGACTGGAACAGTCAATACTGAACTGCATATTTTGTCTCTTGGCCTGTCTGTTTCTTGAGTCTTTTATTTTTGGAGCAGCAGAGCCCCCTCAGTCCCACATGCAGTAACACACACAGCACAGAAGAGATCACTGAGCTACTCTCTCATGACAAAAAAAATCTCATTATTCGCTGCTGATCTGGTCTCTGTTGTTGGCATTTTGTAAGATTTAACCTGCCTCACGGATCAGGTTAATACCATAATGAGTAGTGTGGCTGCTATGGCAACTAAGATGGATTTGACATTTTTGCCGGTATCGAGTGAGTCTCTTGAGAAAATGCTAGTCAAGAAACAGAAAAATGCATAATAGCTGCACCATAGAATCAAATCAGAACCTATCAATCCAAATTCAATATAGTCCAAGAGATTTGTTATTCATATAAGATTGAGTTATTTAGGAAACACTGTTCAAGAAATTTCAAATAAGAAACTTACTGAAAAACACAAACAGTTCTGTCATATGAGGAGAAACACAGAAATTTTCCTGGCTGATCAGATGGGTGCAGTAAATTCAACACACTGCTACGTGCGAGGGGGATGGTATCCTGAGCCTTGAGACACTAATAGGAGATTAAGTCAAGTCAGGGATACTGAGCTGTTTATCTGCACAGCGGTGAAGAACAGGGATGTGACTCTGCATGTTTATAACGTTCATCACCGTGCATGCACGTCATACAACATCACGCCTGGCCAGGTGTCACACAGTACACTGTCCAGGGTGCAGGATCACTTTGTTCGCCTCCATCACAAACAAGTGTGATTAAGAGCAGGCCTTCAGGCACAGCGCCACACTGCTTTTCTCTGTAAACATCACAGAGTAAGTGTTGCAATCTGAAGTCCATTTTACCAAAATTTCACCTTTCCTACCTGAGGAAATAACACACTGGACCAATAATACAATAATATCAAAAAGGCATAGACTATAGTCCCCAAGTCTAACTTTGGTAAATCTGGCTGTATTGCCATCACATAACAATATCTTAAAGCTGAACCGGTCATGGTCAGGACTGTGCAAAAGTGGTCAGACAACACATTGGCTGATCTGCAGGACTGACATTGAGGTGTTCAGGGAGGCCACAGACAACATCCAGGAATATACAGAGACTGAGTGTACATCAATGTGTGTGTCGCTCAGGACTATCCGGGTTTTTCCTAGTCAGAAACTATGGTTTAATCAAGATGTACGAGTTAAGATCAGGGAACGCATCATGTCTTTCCAGTCAGGCAGTAACCAACAGTACAAGTTGGCCTGTTATGCTCTGCTGAAATCAATCAGGGCAGCAAAAAGGACCCATGCACAAAAACTGGAATGCTGCTATACTGACAACAACACCCGTAGTATTCTGCAGGGCATCCAGGCTGTCACTACAAGGGAAACAAGCACACAGTCTCCACTTCAGACATCACCCTCCCAGACAGACTCAATGCTTTTTACGCTCACTTTGATAACCCCCATCTGGACACTTCACCAGCACTACCAATACCACTATGTGACCCAGAGGAGAGCGTTCTCCAGGTGATACCCCCAGAGGTTGTTAAGTCTCTGCAGCAGGTTAACCCTCATAAGGCAGCAGCGCCGGACGGAGTGTCACCCAGAGCTCTGAAAGCCTGTCCTGCTGAGCTGGAAAAGGTGTATACAGACATTCAACACTTCAACATCTTTCAACGCACCACTTTAAACACACATGAACATGAACGACTTTTGTCTGGTTGTGCTCACATCAGTCGCCATGAAGTGTCTAGAGAAACTGGTGCTGAGATTCAGGGACTTCATGGACTCAATCATACCTGTGACCACCGATCCTCTTCAGTTTGCCTACTGGGAAAACAGATCGGTGGACGATGCTGTGGCTCACGCTCTTCACTCAGCACTGGACAACCCCAGCACCTTCTATGCATGCTCTTTTTGGACTATAGTTCAGCTTTTAACACTGTCCACCTCGCTAAATTAGTAGCAAAGCTGGCAGATCCGAGGCTGCCCACTCCCACCTGCAATTGGAATTTAGATTATTTGACAGAAAGACCTCAGGTGGTTAGGGTGGGGAATAGGGTATCAGCAACACTGAACATCAGCATGGGAACTCCCCAGAGCTGCTGCCTCATCCCTAGACTCTTTTCCCTCTAAATTCATGACTGCCTGTCCACCCATAAACTTAGCTACATCTTCAAATTTGTAGATGATCATCCTAGGACTTATCGAGGGAAACAATGAATCACACTACAGGCAGCTGGTGAATGAGACACTCGCCTATGGGGAGGAAAACAGTCTTGTCTTTAACAATGACAAGACCAAGGAGCTTATCCTGGATTTCAGGAAGAAAGCTCCCCCTCTCTAACCTCTGTGGATTAAAGGTACTGAGGTGGAATGGGTCGACAGCTTCAGGTTTCTGGGCCTGCACATCTCCAACAACCTGAGCTAGACAGTAAATACCTTGGCCACTGTCAAGAAGGCACAACAGTGGCTCTATTTCATCAGGTCACTGAAGAAAGCCGGCCTGAGCCGTCAGCCTCTTATCCAGGCTTACAAAGGTCTTGTGGAGAGTGTCCTCACCAGAGATATAATGGTGTGGTAAGGAGTCACCACACTAAAAGAGAGGAAGGCCCTCCGGACGACGATTAAAATCGCAGAGAGGATCATAGGAACACAGTTCCCCTCCATGAACACTCAGTTCACCCACCGCTGCAGGAAAAAAACTGCAGGACATTCTCAGAGACCCACATCATCCTGGACACTCTCTGTTTAAGTGGAGAAGCTGTAGACAACAGCTAAGACACCTCCGACCAGAGAGCATCAGAACAAACAGGAAGCGTTTCCATAACAGTTTCTTCCCAGTCATCTGACTACTTGCAAAAGACATTCAAGCTGGTATGAATACCCTGCCCTCCCAGTATAAACTCCTCTGAGTTTATACTGTGATAACAGTCTGACTACCCCCCCCCCCCCCCCCCCCCCCCCCCCCCCCACACACACACACACACACAAACCACCCACCCAACCCCATACACGCACACACTCACTTTATACTTTTGATACTTTCTACTATATACATCTTTTATTATCTGTTAATTGTGTGCATCTTTTTTTATTTATTATGTGCATATTTTGATTGTATTTTTATTACTTTACTTATTTATTATTATGTGCATATCGTTATTGTATTTTTTATTACTTAACTGGGAGATTTACACAAGAATTCCAATGCCCTTGTACACCTGTACCTGAGCAAATGGCAAATAAAGTCTTGAATCTTGAATCAGAGATCACTTTATTTATCCATTCCAGCAAGGGGACACCGCATCAGCATAGTGCACACTCGGTACAATCCTGCCTGCTAATGCTAACTCCCTGAAAAATAAACAAGGAGCAAACAAAAACAAAGCCTCAAGGAGAACTCTTTCTCTATTGTATGCAGAGGCTTTGACAGAAAAACCAAACACTGATTACTTGGGCCACTGCTGCATAAGACTTTTCTCCATAACATTTTTTCTGAATGTCAGCTAATATAACAGCAGATGAAGGACTTTTTTTTATAAATGAAGGTCCCAAATCTCTGCGAAATTGTCACTTTGAACAGAAGTCATTTGTTTACTGTGGGCAGAGAGTGCACAATGAGCTTGTGTCGGCTTTCAAAAGAAAAAAAGGAACTCTGTGTTTCATGTAAATTTCTCTTGAATGGGCAGCAATTCATCACAATTCCTTGTTTGTATTTTAAGTGTATTTTAAGTGTTGTAGATATTATGTCTGCAAAGCTAAATAAGTGTGTTTTCACAATCTCAGCTAGAACTGTAGAAGTCTGTTTTGCACCTGTCTTATCCAAAGTCAAGTTTACATCAAAATCCAAAGGTGAGATGCCTCAAAACTACCCTGTCCTTGTCCCCGCCCCTTGTAGGTTGTGCCCCACCCCCTCCTTCCTGCGCTGGCCTACAGTGTCAGAGTGAGGAATGCAAACTATGCAGCCGGGCTGGTGAAAAGTCATTGGAATTGATCCCCTCTGGCTGTGGCAGGTCCCATCCACACACTGCACTGTGCAGAAAACCACAAGAACCAGGGCGGAGGACTGCAGAGAGATTTTAAACTGTTTTAATTAAACTAACAGCATGCACTGTGGGAAAGAGAGGAATATCACAGGGAAGGGTTAACTTCACATGAGGAAAGTGTAACTTTTATCTGTTTATCTAAATTACGATGCATTTACCCGCCTCTGCTTTGGTGCCTCGGGTGAATTCAAGTAGGCATAAAAAGACCCTAAACATTCAGGGAAATCCCCGATGAATGATAAAAACATCAGTAGTAACTTTCACTTTCATCTCTCCAGTCTGATAGCAGTTCGACAGGAATGTTAAGTAGTTCCCCAAACACTCCACAGCAGCTGTCAAACTTCAACGCAAAACAAATATATACTTTTCCACACCTGCGAAAAACACATCTAACATTTGCCTTTCCTGTGCCATTGTTGATACTTGAACTGAAAATGTTAAAACAAATCAGTATTCTCTGTGTACAGATTCTTCATATGCCTGAGACTTAACTCTAAATCTCAATAAAGGAAGCTAGCTTCTGTATCAGCCAATTGTGTTCTAATCCATCCCTATGTTACACCACGTCCGACTGCAGCTGATCCTGGTGTGATCTGCGTAGCGAGTGTGAATGGAAGGTCAGTGAGCACAGTGAGGCAATTCCAGAGGGGCCACAGGGACAGATAAGGTGTTCAAAGCAGATTAACCTGAGAATGGACCGTTAGCTTGACACTAAACCTCCCCGGGAGTCACATCAGTCACACAGAAGAGTGTGTGATAAAAAAACAAGTGCAAGTGAGCTTTATCAAATGCCACTCATCATTTTAAAAACGTATCTTTGTTTCCGCATTTTGTCTTTGCTCAGAGAGAACACAAGGAAGTGTTTCCCATGCTGATGTTGATAAGCTTGGGTGACTGGGTTCGATCATTAAGGGAGGAAGAAGGGTCTCCAAATTGTTTATAATGAAATAAACAAGCCGAATTGGCAAAATCTAAAACCAACCCAAGTTTATCAAGGTTATCAAAGTTCAAAGCTTGTATCATAAATCAAATAATTACAGTAAATCAGCTCCACGCTCTTTGAGTAAAAGAGTGAACCTCTACTCTGAAGAGAGGGCAAATCCTGTAATTGGCAGTGATTCAAAAATGGAGAAAATGCTATCTATGGGGCGTAGAAAATAATGACAAGGTTAAGAGTGTTAGCCTAGAGCGTACCCTCAAATCTCCGCTGTCACGGTAACAGCCGCATTCCCACAATTACAAGTTAATGGTCAGTTACAGTGAAGGATGGAAGGGAAACATTACTTTTATAGAAAAATCAAGGAGGCTAAGAGTAAATACACCTTACAAAAAAACATGCAAGGCCTTAAAAGGAAATGTGTTAGTCATTAACTTCTCTTTCTAGACATTTCTCCATCAGCCAGCATGGATGTGCTGTTCATAGTCTTCAGTCAGGAGTGTTGTAGTGCTTTTCAGGGCTTAATCCGATGAGCTTAATCTGCGGGCCAGTGCATGTGTGCAGCACAACGATTTTGCATTGGGAGCTTTAGGCTTGACCAGTTTCACCTCTTTGCTAATACTCTGGCTGGCCTCTTGCAAAACTAATGAATCAGGGATGGCTGGCTGAGCAGTATCCACCTACACTTGATATATTCCTCTCATTCACTTGCTTGTGGGCTGGGCCATGTAAAAACACGTTTGTAATGGTGCCATTCATATGACTCTCTGTAGCAGCTTGAGGCTAGATTTTCTGCCATGCAGGCCTCTACTTCCTCACGAGGCTCTGATGTAGGGGAGGCTATAAAAAAAACATGTCATGAAGAATAAACTGTGTCTAGAGTGCTCTCAAAAGAAGACATTTTCTACACAGACTGCAGAATGACTGTTTAGATTATTATTATTATTATTATTACATTTGTTATACAATAACATGCTCAGCCACTATATAGTTTAGTCAAGACTATGGCTGAATACAAATATCCACCCTCCAGACTTGTGTACTGAGCCCTTGTGGACTTCAGTCGTAAGTACCGTGACATGTTCACTGTCATCACAGCAAGTCTGTGAGATGGGACTTAAGACCTTAGGTGTTTCCATAGAGATGAATTGAAATTCCTGACCCTGTAACTCATTTCAAAGTGACCTTTGTCCATCTAGTTGAGCAGACTATAATGAAAAATCCACATGATTAAGGCCAATGAATATTCTGTGTGTGTGCATTATCAAACCTCACTTCATCAATAAACTTATACAACAAAACTGAGAAAAGCAAATGTCATCAAAGTGAGAATAAGAAGCTGTTTTCCAAGCAAACTCTCTGGAAGTCTGCAGGAAGTCAGCTTGAGGCTCCTTGGCGACTTGATGAATTGTGGATTTGGAGAGCCCTTTGGCACTCACAGACTTCCAAGGAACGCGCCTGCAAAGTCTGCAACTGCAGTGAAGTCTGGACATTTGGATCTAGCCTAAGAATCCAGAAACATTTTGAGCTACATGCTCAACATCAGCATGCTAAAATGCTCAGTGATGATGTTAACAAGCTCATATTTAGCAGGTATATTGTTTACCATGTTCACCATCTTAGTTTAGTGTGTTAGCATGCTAACATTTTCTAATTAGCACTACACACAAAGTACAGCTGAGGCTGATGGGTGTAACGTTAGTTTTGCAGGTATTTGTCATGAACCAAAGAATTGGACAAACTGGAATGGTGACCTGATGATGGCACTAGATAAAAAAGTTAGAGGACATGAATGTCTGTACCAACTTTTACTGCAATCCATCCAATGGTTGTTGAGACATTTCAGTCAAAATCATGAACATGAACCTCATGGTGATGCTAGAGGAAAAGTGATGGGGTCACTAAAGCCAGTTAGAATCATCCTCCAGAGACCATAAATGTCAGTTTGAAATTTTAAGGCAATCCATCCAATAGTTGGTGGTCATATTGACCAACCACCAAACTGACATTGCTATCCATAGAGCCAAAAATGGAGCACATCCCAACAAAGACTCCTTTTCAGTTGTATTTTACATTCTGCATAAGATCTTAAGTATGTTTATGCAGTTGTTTGTATGACATGTAAACTGTGATCTTTATTCCATTCATTCAAATGCAGTTCCTTATTAGATCATAGATGATGATAACAGAGTTGTTTATCGGTTTACAGAAGAATGCAAACTGGATTAACCACATACAGTAACAACCGCAGAGGGAAGAGAAGGCAGAGGGGGTTGTGAGTCAGCAAGTCTTACACAGAAGCACTTAGGTGTGTACCCCAGAGACTCAAAAATAGCAACCTTAATGGCCCGGAGGATGGAAGCAGAGCGGTTCTCCATTTGATTACTGCTCCTGATGATAATTCGCTGCAATCATGGCTCCATAGCAGGATGTAGGCCTCAACAGTGAGATGTGAGAAGAAGATTGATTCACATGGATTCTGAGTATTAAAAAACAAACTGCAGGGTAGAAACACCTTAAGCATTGCCTTATGAATCATGAATACTGGAGGAGACTATAAAGAAGCAAAGTACTGTTGTATTAGGAGAGTGTATATGTTCTGAGGAGGTGAGTGTTAAAACAAGTCCCAGAGTGGTGGCAGGCACTTGCTAACAGGAAAACACTCACTGTACAGGCTCTTTAGCAGGCTCTCTCTGTTATGGTAACCTCCTCTGTTCTCCAAAACAGTCCTGCTCTATCAGGCAGAACACTTTTAACAGTGGGCCCTGCCCAAAACTTCTGTTCAGCCCAAATAAAGCCGCAGGAAACCTGCTCTATCTAGGAAAGGACAGGCCCCTGCTCTCCCACAAGAAGATGGAAGACAGGAAGTCATGGGCACTTCCTGTTCGGGCAGGATGGAAAGACTTTGGAGACTTGCTCATGGTGGCAATGAGCTCTGTTCTATTCTGAGAAAAAAAATCAAATGTCAACAACTCTGACGTTCATCTACACTGGAATGGAAATGGAAAGCTAAAATTAGAAAATTATGTAACAACCATTAAATTGGTACATAGATCTCTGTGTGCAGCCACTGTACCAAAAATCAATGTAATGCAGATTACAGGGTACGCAGATTTTTGACGGGCAAAATCTGTTAAATATTTCCTCATTTCCCACGCTGAGCCAGGAAATTGTTAAATAATCTCGTCATGTGACCGCAAACCAAATCTTGGGATTCTGTTCTGGCTCGAAGTTCATATATTTAACACTTATTTTGACATGTGGTTACAATACATTCTGGCACAAAGAGGCTGTACCAACGCGATAAACCAAGTTCAATTCAAGTCTGTGAAATTTAATCAGTTTTTATTTGCACTGGAACACAATCTGTCTGTCTGGCCACTGGCTGTAGACTAACCAGGGTCAGTCAGGGCTGCATAGAGGAAACCCTTTGAGTTTTCGACTAAGTGCTCTATAAAATCTCAACATTTATGTACTTAGTTGAGGAATTCTCAAACCTCCCACTCTAACTCCAAGAGCCAAGAGTGGCAAATCTGGTTTAGATTATAACCACAAGTGCCAAGAGACATGCCCAAACCCGAGCAGACAAATTTTATAGTGAGTTTGATGGGTGTGTTTTATGTCTCACTTTTCGCTTCACAAGAAGTGTATCGCTGCTTATATATCTGTGTCTTGGGGACTTTGAATGTTTTCACTCCAGTTAAATTGCCTTTATACATTCAGAGAAGTAACTTGAAAACATTCAGAGACTATAGTGCATGCATATTATACTATATAAACCGCTGACAGGCGGACATTGTTTGCTTTATCTTCTCATGTCATGTCTCTTCAGGGACTGTAGCCAATTACAAATTTGCGTTGTAACCTGTAATCTGAATACACTGCACCTTCAGAGCTTCTCTTCCATTCTAGGAGGGACAGATCAGACGTTATATCTGAATGATATTCAATATTAGGGCTGCAACTAATGGTTAGTTTCATTATTGATTAATCTGTCAATTACTTTTTTCAATGAATCAATCGATTTGGTTTATAAAACCCCAGAAAACTGTGAGTAATGCTCATTACGATTTCCCTCAGCTCAAGGTGATGTAATCAAATGTCAGAACTGGGAACCAGCTGATGTTGGTCTCTTTTCTTGATAAACGCCAATGATTAAACTATTATTAAAATAGTTTCCTGTGAATTGTCTTATCGGTCAATTTACTTGGTGTTTCAGCTCAAATCAATATAATCTTAACAATATAAAAGCATACTTTATATGACTCACTATTCAGGAAAATCCATTTCTGGGGCAAATCACCAAACAAAGACAAATGTTTCAAACAAGTGTGAAAAACTCCAGGAGGGCTGCTGGCTGTTATGTAACATCATCATGACTATTACTTTCTGTTCCGAACTGTGCGATTGCGTAGAGCTGCATGGTTTATACATACTGCAGACACACTGAGGTGATGGAAAGTTTGATTGGGATTGCATAATTTTGTATCAAATGCTATCAAAGTTTGGGGCTCCTCTTATCCACAGCATGAGAGGGAGAGTGAGAGTCTCTTAATGGATGCTTTGGTTACTAGAGCAGCCTCATGTATTATTGACCCGTTCAGAGAACTCATCTGCTCTCCCATCTCTACCTCCCTGGGTTCGTTCTTGTACCATTTACCATCACAGAAACAAAGGCAACCTATGCAACCTTTTAGTCTGTATGCTGACAGACCATATAGGAAGAGAGACAGACAGACAGAAGAATATAGAGGGAGGTCAAGCTGCTGCTAATAGACTCACTCACCTAAACTCAGTTGTAGAAGTTAATCTTGAAAATCTACTGAGCCCATATTTGGAGAGTGGCATGACCAACAAATCTGGCTTTACTACATGACAGAACATGACTTAATCCTAGTGAACGATCAAAGAAGGAAGTCAAAACTAGAAGTTGATAAAAAAAAAAGTCTCCGACACACTTGCTATATTTGAATACCCACTGGGGGTATTCCCGGGATTCCCACATCCCACATCTTGGCGAAATTTGCAAAGCCTACAAAAAGCTAAACGTCAGAGGTGTGCAGGTGTGATGTAATCAAGAGGACAAACATAAGCAGAGAGTATTGTTCTTTATCAGATAAAGCAATAGAGGTTACAGTTTGGGAGTTGACATCACCAAATGTGCCTCTGTGTCTTCTCTGCATTGCGGAAGGAGCTCATTACTGGCAATATTTAACAATCAATCATCATTTTCATAAGCACAAAGACCCCCAAGAGACTTAGAGAAACTTGTCAAAGCAATCAAGCTTGCAAATATGAATCTTAATGTTCATTAATGATAACAACTAGGCTACGCAGCAACATGCGTTCTCTGTTGATTGATTTTATTTGACAGTTTAATTTTAAAAACACCAACTCTGCCATGGCATTGGATGCATACATAAAAAGGGAAAGTCAGGATAACACAATAAAGCCAAGAGGTTTATTTCCATTGTGGTCACTTTGGGGATGGGGGGGCTGTGCAAAGGAGGGTCAAGACGGCAAGAATGACACAAAAACATCAATAAAAACAATAATGAAATACACTCAGCAAGTTATTCATTGTATTAACGACATCAATCACTACCTCAGCACTTCATTGGACAACGCATGACTCTACTCACCACTCACTTAATAAAACTAGTTAAAAACTCAAAAAACAACTGAGATGAATACATGAATATATCAACATTACTTCAAAGCCCCCTCAGCAGATTACATACAAGTCTGGGTCTGTACATAATAATTAAAATAAATAAGCTACATCAAAACAAACAAAATATAAAAAGACACCATATTTTCAGATGTAATATGCTACTATAAATAACCTCTAAACCAATTCTTAAGTGCCAGCTTGAAACCTCCCAAGCTGCTTATGATTTTAAGATTTCCTGGCAATCTATTCCACAGATTAACAGATTAACTCCTTTACTGCAAAAAAGTTTAGCTGGAAAAAAAGTTTCCTTCTCCAGGTTACTCTTAAACCTGGGAGGAACAAAGTCAGTGGAAGTGCCCCTATTGTGGAATCGCTGTGGATATCCCTCACCTGGATTAAATCATTTCTAAGGTATTGAGGGACAGCACCAGGTACAATTTTATGTACAATGCACAACCCGATCTGAGAGACTCTCTCCTGTACTTTCAACCACCCAAGGCTCTCAAAGTGAGAAGGGCCAAGGTGAGTTCTCATGGGGAGTTTCAGAATAATCCCGACTACCTTGTTTTGAGGAGTCTGAAGTCTGTTTTTAAGGTATGAAGTTAGGCCATTGTACCATGAACAGCAGGCATAGTCAACATAAGGCTGGACAAGAACTCCTGCCAGAGTCATCATTACTTTCCTGTCCAGAAATTCTGGCTAAAATGCGTATTCATTGACTGACCTTAGTGAGCACCTTTTCAACCCGGCCAACTCCTGACATATGGCTATCTAGTACACAGCCAAGGTAATTGACTGACTCCTTAGCTGCGAGCACGGTGTCACCACCACCAACAACAACAACATTAAAACCAGGAGACCTTTTCAATTTTATCCTTGACGCAAACAATATGGATGCTATTTTTCCTAAATAGAGCGACAGCTTGTTCGCAGTCATCCACCTGCTGACATTAAGCAGTTCTGCACTCAGCGTACTTTATAATTGAACACGTTGTCCAGAGCACACGTGACAGTCCCACTGTCCCTTCTAGATGTACAGTAGATCAGTTGTGTGTGTGTGTATACTGGCCACGGGCTGCTAATGGCATCACTCCGACATAATGACACCCATCTGGTTTACAGCTCCCGCAGGTCGTGCACATAGCAGGAACACTGTGGATCTGAGTATATTACCATTAGTTGGCAGGCAGTTAGGACTATTGATTGCAATTACACAACAGCCCCCCAGCTGGTTCATACAATGCATACACTAACTAAACATTTCCAACTGCCATTGATTTGTTATATACCCATCAGGTGATACATTAATGACATGTGCAGGCAGGCTATTGAGTGCAGACACTCTACAAAACTCTTCATACACTCAACAATTTCTGCTCTAATTCCATGCGAAGCAAAGGTGGAAAGGCATTGTCTTGGGTCGTTTTCGAAGTACATCATCAGCACAACAAATTCAAAGCTGATGACAGCAATCATGGAGCTAATAGTGTTCTCAGCATGCCTAGAGTGTGGAGAAACAGAGGGATGGCTCAGCTGAGGGCTCTGTCCTATTACAAGTCTCTCTGCTCTCCACTCTAACAATAAACAAAGAGGCTCTGGTCAGTGTGTGTCTTCGTGAAAATGCACAAATTGTTGGGAGACGGAGAGAAGTGCACTTGACTAGCAGAGGAAACTGCTCGCATGACCAGTGGGGACGTGCTTGTACTATCTAGTATGTTAAAATCGAAATGTGTTTCTGGGCTTTTAAAAAAAGGAGAGAAACATTTGTGTTTCAAGTTGAAACAGCATCATGGTGGGAATCAGAATGGGTGACAATCTCCCCTTTATGTCCCTGTAACAGATCCCTCCATTCCTGCTGCGGTATTTACATGTTTCATGGAGGAATTAATTACAAGCTGTGTGGACAGTGCTCTTGTGTACAGTCACATTCTTGTCCCACTGAGAAGCTCAAGTGAACTCTATACAACACATTCATATATACTCACTTCTACAGTTCACAAACTGTATCGGCTCAGTATGTCGACCAACACATGAAGTTCTGATACTAACACAAAAGACAGTCCCGTGCAGAGTTTCTACATATTAGCTCCGTCCTTCTAAACATGTTGATTTCCCAACATACATAGTTGTATCCACTTCTGCTCTCCTCCCTCTGGCGTCTCTGGCAGTGCACCAGAGTGAGAATGAATAAATAATATGAAGGTGTGGTTGGATGTCTGGGATCCTGACTCAGGATTCCATTTCCCTGACAGAGATCCTGGACGGTGTCCGTTTCTGTTACCTAGCAACTTCTTCTAGGAAAGCTGGAACAATCAAGACAGAACACCAAACACCAAACACACTCGGACACAACAAAAGGCTCGACTCCTTTCCCCCTCCCGAGCCCCCAGGAAAAGTGATACCGAAGGGTAAGTGCAGGTCCTCGTTGCCCAGATGTTCCACGCGAAGAGGATGGTGGTTCAAATTCAGCGTAATGTCACTGTCACTGGACACTTTGTATGTGTCTGAGGCATGAAATGGAAGCCACATGCTTTCCCTTGTGAAGAGGTACTATGTCATCTCACTGCATCCCTATGAAAACTGATGCCATCATCAACACCAGGTACAAAACACCTTGATCAGGCACTGATTCTTTACAGGCTCTGGAGGAAAGAAGACACTTAAAATAAGTGTAACAAGTGAGCCTGAAAGTGAAGGTTTCAAGAACTCACAAAGTGTATTTTACTCTATAAACTACAAGCAAGAGAAATAATTGTAAAACCTTTTTTTTACATTCAGGAATCCACCTAAAATTTTTATAAATCACTCCATTTCCTCTATCTAAATGTCCCTTAAACAAACCCTCATTCGTTCACTTTAAATCACCCTCTCTCACACATATACAGGTCAGGGTCACTCACTCCATAACATGACCTGTAGTTTTTCCAACCTCATAAGCCCACATGTGCTCCCACCCAGCTGATCTTAAGTCAGCTGACTCGTTGCTGAAAATGTGCGTAAAGCAGGTTATCCTCTGCTCCACGAAAGTTTACCCAGACGTGATGATGGAAGTGGAGGAGGAAAGAAGGAAGAGGAGGAGGAAGGGTGTTTAGGTGTGTACTTACAACGAGCACCGACGTCCTGACCACCTCAGAGACACTTTGCCTGAGTTCAGCCGCCGTGCCAGGTTTACCCAGACCCCGCGTAAATTTCCTGGTCTCCGGGTGCGCAGGAGTAGCCATCGCTGCGCAGCACTTTGCATTAATGTGCGTCCTATCCACAAGTTATATCAACAAAGTTTAAAGGAAATTCATCACCGGTTTATCCGTCTGTCCGTTCCACACTAGTGCGCACCACGAGTTTGAAGCTGGGTCATGTTGTGGCGTGGCTGCTGATTCACTCCCACTTCTCGATCTCATCGCTTTAAAAAGTCAACGCGTGCCGCATTATTCCGGTGCTCTGTCGTCTCCCGTTGTATTTGTTGTTATCATGATGAAGTATCCTTTCGAGAAGTGTGTCATTGGTCGTCCAGCGCCAGACAGGAGGTGTATAATCTGGCTGTCTCATCGGCGCACTCCGCCCCTCACCGGCTTAAAGGCCTGCCCACTCCTGTGCTGGGCCTGGACTTTGGACAGCAAGCACTTCCAGTATGAATGACTTAAGAGACTCTAAAGACACTAGAGACTGTAGAGAAAGTGTGCTCTCTACAGTCTCTAGTGTCTCCCAGAGTGTCTCTCCGTCGCTCCCTCAGGCATCTAAATACACATTTGAACTCACACTAGAACACATTTTCAGGACTAGATGGGTTAATATCATATAATATAATGTAATAAGAGATCAGACTTCTATTTCAAAGGTGTGACAAGTTAACACCAAATCTGAACTTCACAGGTCATAATTGTCTGATTCCAAAGAAAAACATGATGGAAAACTATTTTTTCTTTAACTTCCAATTAATTATTTGATGCTGTATGGAAAAGGAAGGAGCTGATCTTTTACATTTATTAACTGCAATAAACTATTACCTCTACTACTACTACACACACACAGACATGTCTTTATATAAAAGCAGCAGCATTGACTGTTTTTCTTTGTTGAATACATGTCATTTTGATATTGCTTTCCTTTGTCAACAAAATCTTCATATTTCTCACATTTTTTTACATAACATGGGGTGATTATCACTAAGATTCTCTAGAACTAGACTGAGAAATACAAAGATGTGCACGTAAGCAGTGTTGGAAACTCCCTTTTGGATAATCAGGTTAGATTTCAGTAAGCTGATATCATATTTTACCATTTTGTGCATCCATGGAGAGGCGTCAACCTTCTTTTGACATGGAGAGCTGAATGTAGGTTTAGGAGAATTACTTAATGACATGAATACATATTTTGGTGAGAGGACACTCTAGAGAAAACAAGGCTTTAAACATTGCTTACTGGTTTTACTATACATTGGCGACACATTTTAAAGGACATTGTGGTTGTGGCTGGACTGAACCAACATCTTGATCAATGATGCCATCTGTAGGTCACAGCTGTAAACACACTTGAAGAGCTGTCTCACTGTATTTTCACAGCGAACTGATGTGATTCTGTTAAAAACATCAAATCCTAAAAAACAACACAAGCAACAAAAGTCTAAGTTTGAAAGTTTTTTTTTTTATTGCTTTCATTTCCAAAGAGCTCTCTGTTGTCTGGAAAAACGCTGCATTTCTAAGCAGAACTGAGGTTTTCCATCTCATATGCTTCACTGCAAAACCCTGTCAAATGCATATTTCCATTCATTTAGACCCATAAAAAGATCTGGTGTCTGTATACGGGAGCAGCCTAAGTTCAGTGAGGGCAACGGCGCTTGGAACTGAAAGTTTCTATTTAGTTTCACACATAATCTTTAAAGCTTTCAATTACACTTACCTTCATAATACAATGATTATGAACATGTCTCACATTTTCTCATACAGAGTTAATTTAAAAAAAAAAGCAAAACTGAGACGTATTTATACAACAAAGATCAGCAAATAGAATATTTACTTGAAATGGCATTAGTGTTGATGGCAGCTACCCTGGCCACTTATTGATCAATCCTAGGATTATGTCAATAATACAACAAAATAGTTTATATTTTCATCTTTCTTTTTTTTTGACAAGAACACATTGTGCTGGGCCAGGTGTGGACAGAGCATTGATTTTTAAAGGGTGGCCTGTTTGACATGATTTTAAATTTTATGGAATACAGTATAGGAGACACTCCTCGTCCCCGATGTAACAAAATAGCATTAAAAAGTCCAGCAAATTGATATAAATCAGTTTGGCACTGAAGTTGCAGGACATTTTCAAAGCAGCCGTTTTCAGTAAAATGAACAAGTAGACAAAAACTTTATGACAATGCAGTGATAGTTTAACTATTGACGAAAGAATGCTGAATATTCATATCAACATGTTCCTGCTGTAAAAACAACCAATGACAACATGTAAAACCAGAAAGATAGGAAGTGGTTCAGACCATTAGAAAACAGTATAAAATGACATCCTTAAAAAGAGGTTTCAGAGTTGAGTAAAAATGCCAAAAAATGCAGTCTTTGATGCAGTCTAAACCAGCGGACATGTCACCATTAAAGCATTAAAAAGCACCAAATGTGCATGGACACATGTACAAATGTCCCAGATATGTGTAGAAAGAAAAGCAAAGAGTCCAGGTAACAGGAAGGGCAGATGCCACCCAAGGGAGACGGCGTGTGGAAACGAGGTGAGCCAACTCAGTGAGGATGGGACTCTTTGCTGTTCAGTACGCGAGCTCGACTGGAGGGGACCGTTGCACTGCGGATGACCTCCATCCACCTGCGGGCAGACAAAGGGTTTTTTCTTATCAGTTCTCTGATATCCAGGATACAACAAAAACTGCAAATACCTCTTAAAAATCTGTACAATAGGGTAAGCTGTACCTTTCAAAAGTGTATTCACTCTCCGATCGGAAGTAGTAGACGTGGGACTTGAAATGCAGTTTAAAGACATAGTCCTTGTGGATGTTTTCAGACTCTGACGGGATGGTGACGGAGTAACCCAGCAGAGGAAGGCTGGCAAGTGGATAATCGTCCTGAAGGCAGAGTTGAGATAAGAATTCTAATTAAATATATGTAAATAATTACACAACTGAGATAAAAATTAAAGAAAACTAGAAAGATATACACTGGAGTGCACCAACCCTTTTTACAAAACACAACCTATTTGATGTCCAAAAGCAACATCAGACAAAATTTTACAGTCCTTATTACTTTCCATATGATGCAAACATGTTATTCTAATCATACATTTTTACTGTCTTAAAACATTTTCAACTTCTCTTGCAAAATTCTCCCCTCTAACAGAAATATAATGATTTTCTATATTAGTTTTAACCCTTTGTTTTTTAAACATGCCCCTGACATTATATTGGCATTTTACATGATTAATACACATGAATTTTTTTACATGATGATACACAATTTTTAAATCTTCCATATCTGAATTTTAGAGCCTTTAATTTACAGTGGGGTTGCTGGTGGCGCTTTGTTTGACTGAAAAATAATCTAACTTGTCTATGGAAGCTTAAAACTAACAGTATCTGTAGCTCAAAGACATTCACCAAACATTTTCTCAGGCAAGAAGCAAGATGAAAAATTGCATGGGAAAGTTTGTTCATCTCTAATGTAGCGGACAGATTTGACATTCTGCACAGACATGTGATGCTTTTAAGGGCAGTGTAGTGTAAACACTTTGCCTGGCGCAGAGTGAGGAGGGATATTAATGTGGGGAAGAGGTTGTGGTGTGTTCACTGGATATAAAACAGGAGGTTGAGAGTGAATGTTCATCACCTGGTGTGACTTGTAGAAAAACAGGCTGAAGTTGGTGAAGACCACCCAGAGCTTCTGCCAGCCGTTGCTGTTCTTGAACTTCCTCAGTAAGTTTCCTGACAACTGATTCTACAAATACAAAAGACAGCAAGTTTGAAATCTGCAACTTTATAAATCCGCAAACATCATAAGACCACTAATAACATACTTGGATTTTTGACTGAAAATGTGGAAAAGGGATTCATGAAATTAAAGGATAAGTCTTGTAATATTCTATATTTTTCTTATTGTCAACAAATCAAAAGAAAACACTAAAACTTGACAACTGATTGATCCAACTAACAAGTACTGCTTGTCATTAATGTCAGGTTTAGCATACCACTTTGTGCCAGTCGACCTCCAATGTTGTCTAAAAACTATTTAAAACACTGTTGCACTGGGTGCATGTTTCTTTATTAGGATGAACATGGGAACTGTAGTTTATTGACCTACAGACACTGTCCTGCTGCCAGAAACACTCACTAGAGCAACAACTACTGAATGCATTAATCTGTAGCTGAAAATAGTCCCCCAGAAATACACCATTTACTCTTATTTGAGAAACATTTGCTAAAAACAGTACCCAGCTCTATTAAGTAAGTATTTAGCCTATTTAAAAATAAGAAAGTTAATTATTTGTGACCTGCTTTTAAATATTTACATCTTCAGTGGGTGAGTGCCACAGAAGAGCAGGTAAGTCAGAAACAAACACAAACACATTGTTGGCTTTGGTCATTTCATGGCAGTTGTTGACAATCACAAAAATACAGTATATGGCCAGCCTCATCCTTCTTATTTTGCACTTCCAAATAAACCTTAAATCTACTTTTGCTTTAAAAAAAAGATAAACATTTAGTAATTGTAAAACAGGAACTACATTTGTTGGCTCTTATTATTGTACATTATGTTTAATGATCATAGTGCCACGAATTTGAAGCTATGAATCACAAATGTCTATAAAACCAATCAAGAGGTCACTAATCTGTACAGTATGAGGCACCACATCAACTTTAATCCCATGTTTTATTTCTATAAAGCACTTTGTAACTTGTCTTCGTACGGTGCAGTTCAAGTAAGCACACACACGGGGCCTCTCCTGTCTGCCTGGCTCCTTTACCTCTAGACTCCTGCAGGATTCACTAAAGGAGAGGCTCTGAACACGGTACCAGCAGATAACACACAGAGGCACTGGTCCCTGGCCACTGGGGGGCCCCACCGAGGGGGCCTTATTCTCACTGACTGGACTAGGGTCCTCTACCACGGAGGAACGCACAGACGCATGGGGAAAAGAGAGGGAGAGACAGAGAGAGAGAAAAAAAACAGACAGGGAAGGGAAGGACAGAAACACAGAGACTGAGTAGGTGAAACACAAGCATGCAGTGGCAGGGATAAACACGAAGGCCGGCGGTGTGTCCAGGCAAAGCTGTGAAGAGGACGTGGTTACAGCTACAGAGGAAGAGCAGAACTAGATCAGGGCGTGGCTGGGTTGTAGGGAGGCTACATCCCAAAACAGGATCAGTTCTGGTGGTGTGAGATGAGGATGTTTAGCGCATCTACGTACTGCTCCTCTCTATTTACACACGATCAGAGATTTTGAAGTGAGGGGTGGGGGAGAGAAAAAGGAAAGAACCACACAGGAAAGCCACAGTTGTGAGTTAAGATAAGGACTGTTAGCCAAAGGAGGGAAAGGTGGGAACAGTATCCTCACAGAGTTTGCAATTGGAGAGAATAAACAGCTTTAGCATACAGTGACTGACTGACTGATCTAAAAACAGCTCAAACAATATTGATGCAAAATCCCTCAGGCCTACCATTTTCAGTTTTTAACAATATGTATGTGCAGATTTTCAGCTGAATTTTATGTCCCCATGCAGAAAAGTTGTTGAATTCCTGCTGCAAGAAGATTCTGTAGTTTAAAGTAAAGAAAGTCCTTTTCTTGGATGAAAATGCAAATGATCTGTTGTAATGTACCAGAGTCCCCCAAGAAAAAACGAGTACCTGCATTGCATTTGCACCCACATGTATCTATTATTTGACATGATTTTCACCAGTTTAAACCCCCCCCCCCAAAAAAAAAACGTTGAAGTAAACAGCAAATAAGAGGCCTTAAAAATTCTTTATGTGTATCAGGTCACAGTCATTAACGTATATACTTAAGATTAGAAATAAATAGGTGATGGGAGTGTGGCACAGGAGGATACTGTTCCCACTGAGACATTATCACAGTGAGTTAAGATACAGCAAACACTCATAAACAGAAATAGAAAAACAACGAGGCAGGAGGGGAAGGGCAGGTCTGAGGTTGAGGTTTGGCTGGTACCTCCATAGCTATGCTAAAGTCCACCATGGACACACTGGTGTTCCTGTGCCAGCACACGTGCACCATGGTGTTACCACGGTGAGGGGCGGGCCTCTCCAGGGAGGTGTGTGACGCTGTCATGTCGTCCTCAGACTCCGCTTCCACCGAGGACTCCTCAGGGCATTCTGGGAAAGTCAGGAGGTTGTTACTGCTAGACAATGAGCGGGGTGATGAGGGGAGAAGGGCGCTAAAACACAGACAACGTGAGATCATTCACAAATCGATGCAAAGCTGACACTGAGCGGCTTGTAATTCATAAAATCAAGCTGGGGAAGGGAATAGTTTGTTTTACATTTTTCAAGATTCATCAAAACCTCTGTATTTTCTAAGTTTTTTATCCTTTTGTTGGGCAGCAGTGCAAATTAAGGTTTGTCATAGTTACATGCTTGTCAGTTTGATTGTTTGCCAGAAATCAAGAGGGAGAGAGAGCAGCGTGTTGCTAATAGCGCAACACTGTTTTGTTGCAACCGTGAAGGACGATGAATGGTAACTCTCATCCCTGCAGTATTTTTATTTTGTTTCTGTCTGCGTTCACTTGTTAATCTAAATGAATTGAAACCAAAACTGAGTTAAGTGTATGATTGGCAACAAGAAGAGCGTGTGAGCCGGCTCAATCATGTGGCGCTGCGGGGAACAAGTCGAGCTCATCTGGGTTCAGGTAAGGCGTGTATCCCTTCTTGTTGTTGGCAAATGAAGGCATTCAGTGTATGTTGTGGCTTGTTAATAGCTGGTACAGCCATAAGGCAAGGTGGTAATTAAATGCCCTAGACCGAGCAACAAATAACTTTACCACTACTTCCTGTGGCCTGACAAAGTGTGCATGTCATATTCAACAGTAGGTTTATGTAGTTACTTACTGTTGTCAGTCAGATTGCTGGTAAGCAGGTCAGATGAAGGCCCGTTGCTGGTTTTTGCCATCTCTATCGCCATCTTTATGTCTTCCATCCAGTTCTCCATCTCTGTCAAAGAACTACCGGGAGAAATGCACAAATAGACAAAAAGCTCAGAACGTCCGAGGAGCAAAACAGGCATGATGTCACAGCGGGAAGGCCGGGTGGTTAGAAACTGTTCCCTTAACATGTGTTTGATCCATGTTTGTCCAGGTGTCCTGCCAACAGACACTAAGCCGCCATCTGCTTATTCATGGAAACCGGATTAGCAAAATGTTAGTTTGAAGACAAGAAAAGAAGTCATTTTTTTGCTTTTAGTCAGTGAAAATAGTACAATGCAAATGTAAAAATGTTTTTCTGCAAGTTTGTGATTATTAGTGATAACTCAACAGCATGTGCAGAGAGCGCACGTGTGACAGTTCTCAAATGACTCCACACCAAACTCTTGACATTCCAGAGGAAGAAATGCACACATGGCCACCCTGAGTTAACTTTAGATCCAGGTACAAGGCCTCTGTGGGTTGAAAACTGCTGTTCTTACCTTGCTGCAACCACCACCGACTGCTGCTGTCCAACCAATGTGAAGGCATGAGGCACACCCCACTCATCCTCACTCTCTCTGATCTGGTGGAAGAACACAGAAAAAACATTAGAGAGCGGCGGTATCTAGGACAGCAAAGACCAAAATAGACAGAAAGGGAGAGAAGGAGGGAGGGAGGATGAAAAGGCAGTGAGAGAGAAGGACATGTATACATACTGAAATAAAGTCGTGTGTGTGTGTGTGTGTGTGTGTGTGTGTGTGTGTGTGTGTGTGTGTATGGGTTGGGGTGGGGGCAGATGTTGAAAGAGTTGCAGTTCAGCTGTTTGATGCAGCTTATTTTCAGTAATGACAAACTGGTGACAGCCGTTTGAAACACTTTGCGCTCAATTGAGAAACACTTACTGTCATGCCATGGAGCGCCAGCTGCCCGTGCACTTTGAACTGATTGGTCGCCGTCATCCCTCGACTCGTGTACAAAATGACGTCGTTGAACTATCGCCAGAAAGTCAGGAGAGAGGAGAGGGACAAAAAAAAAAAAGAAAGGGAAAAGTTAATGAACGGTCTTACAAAACAAATGGCAATGAGGGTTTTTTCAGCTCAAATTAACTTAATGTATATAATGTATATATCCAGTAAATTCTAAGGAGGCACATATGCTTCTGTCTGTTCTGACACCAAACAACTTGTCATAGCAACTACAAAATATATAAACTTGACCATATGGTAATACAAATGTTAATGATCTGAGAGCCCCTGAAGAAATAAACAGTGAATATAAATGAGCAACATGTGTTATTTTTCCCTACAAGAACCTTTGAAGTTGTAGTAGACTTTCCAACTGCATGATCTATAGCTGTATATGATAAAAGCATGATTATTTTTTCCACTGGGCTCATTCGGCTAAATAATTAGATCAATAACATGAACTAGTCTCAAAGAGTGCGGCTTTACCAAGAAAAACATTCGTTGCTGTAGGCCTTTTCCAGACAGTTTGCTGAGGCAGCCTAACCTGATGAACTCCTAAGAAAAGAGAAAACATGAGTCATTCATTAGACACAGACTGTACTTTACTGCTATAAAATGTAATATCAAGTAGATGTTGAAAAAGTCAGATATAGAGTTAAAAACCTCAATCTTTAAACTCACCCGACCAGGAACAACAAGATTGTCAGTGCCAATCAAATCTTTCCTCAGCTCCAAAAGCTTCTGGAAGTTCTCCATCTTGATTATGCTTCCCTGGAGCTGGTCCACCACCTCAGACACATCTGCCAGAGCGGCTACAGACAGTATAATGTTTTTAGATTATTCTGCTGCACTAGAAGACCTTGGTAAACATGCCTCTTTGAAAACACAAAGCGTGAGCGTGCTACCTCTGCAGTCTCTGAAATCCACATGAGTAGCTGGGTAGTGTTTGCACAGACGCTCCAAGATCTGCTTGTAGTGAATGAGGCGGTGCAGAGGCCGCAGAATGAAGACATTGAGGGGGATGTAGCAGACCTTTTGCAGCTCAAAATCCCTGCAGAGACCCTCTAACTTGCGGGACGCCTTGCACGCCTTCTCCAGCTCCACCAGAACTTCAGACTGCTTATGTAGGTTTGCTGTCAGCGGCTATAGACAGATTTAAGTTAGAAGATGTTGCACATACATGAGCATCAGTGCATTACTGTAATTACAGACACACAGCAGAATTTAACATAGAGTAGTGCCTCACTTTCAAGCCTTGAAGGTTCTTCAGCATGACATCTCCAATGCGCTGGTAGTCTCCTTTAATGTGAGCATTGGAACGTCCTTCCCTAAAACAGATAAACATCAGCAGTTTTTTATCTCTGAAACTTTATAGAGCGATCGTAGACAGGGAATTAATTGACTAAGCTACACAAAAGCACTTAAAGCTCATTGATTATTCAGCGAAGTGTCACCTTACACAAGAAAAATTCCAATGAAGTTGGTGAGAGGTCTTTAAAACTTTAAGAAAGAAATCCACCAGCAGGTGTCTCCCTTGAGCATGACTTTCCCCATACAGGGTGCAAGAGTTAATGTGCTGCCATAACCGGATTCATTCAGAATATTTGATTATTTGGTATGACATTATAACAGTAGCCTAACAGATCTTTGGTGAAATATTTCTCTATCTGTCTGTAAAACAACACCTTTCCTCACCTATGACACACAGCTTTCTAATCATGATCACAACAACAATGGTACATAACTACTAATATTTGAATATGCAAAATGAAAAAAGAGACACATGCAGTGCTAGATAATTTACATGCACATCTGAGTGCGGTTCCTATCAGCGGAGTAGACTCTAATATCACTTTCAGTTTTAATTTGGATACAGGCTTTGAAATAAAAATACTGCATGTCTGCACTTAATGGCTGTAAATTCTGACAGCCTAACGAGCTTTATGCATCACTGTGTGCATGTCTGTGTGTGTGTGTGTGTGTGTGTGATTCAGTGTGTGTTAGATAAAGCACAACATCATTAAGGAGATCAGACAGCAGAAACCCACCGGCAAGAAAAGGCCAGCATTGGTGCAGCATGACTGTTACCATGGAGACGATAGCTCCTAAGGTCATCTAAAGGGACCGAGTTGCCCTGTCAGACTAAATGCCAATAAAACTCATTAAAAAGGGGGCGTATAAGTTGTGAAAAATCGGATCAAAACCAAACCAACACATCACTGGATGTCATCTAAACCCTGCGGGGACAAATCGGGGGGGCGGTGGGGGGGCAGAGTCTCACCACAGAGCCAGCCGCTGCTCCACCTCCCTGAGAAAGCCTGTGTGGAACTTGTGCAGAGGCTCGAAGGTGGAGAGGATTGTGTTCTTCAGAGAGTCTGGAGTCGCCTCATCCTGCCCTACAGCGCTCTGGAAAGACTGAGATCAAAAATACAAGCATATAGTGAGCACTCAAGCAATTTAACATGGTGCAACTCAGAGAATTATGAACCGTGAACATCTCTTGGGTAAAGTTAGAAACCAGAGATGAAATCTTTTAATCTTTCAGTTGGTCTGTGATGGCTTTGAGAGTCCAGAACCTCTCCGCTCTGAAATGAAAGGGAATTCCACAATTACCAAGAGCGATGCCAGAGCTATTTTAGACTATTTTCTGGTTCAGAACAAAGTGACCAGTTACTTGGATGTAATAGGTATGAAAACCTTTAAAAGTGGACAAATCAAGTATTAAACTGCAGTGCAATGGTTAGCTCTTGATGACATCAGGTAACTCAAGTCCAGATATTCTGGTCTCAAGCCTGTAAAGGGTTGTTCAAGATCATAGAAATGGTCAAAGATCAATGACATGCTAATGAAGATTTTCCCAGGATGCCTCCAAAATCCTTCTGTCTTTGTTTCTGCTGTTGCACTTCAGCCTTGTAAGGTCTCTTAAATCCTTTAATTGCCCTAGGATGAATGGAAGAATCAATAGCCAATCATTCTTAACACTGTTGTTTCATTAAGTCAGATTGAAACCAAATGTTGCATTTTGTGCGTTTGGGCACAGCAGACAGAAAATAGCCTTATTAAAGTGACGTGATGGGAAAGGGAAGTGGGTTTTTTGGAAAAGCGAGTGTTTCTAGAAGGGTTTGAGAAGAAGGCCGGGGGGGCACCAGCTGTTGTTCAGATGACTTCACCGGCAGCAGCCAGTGTATGGGAAGGGAGACAGCACGCACACACACGGCTGAAAAAAGAACAAGGACAAGAGCCAACCCAAATATTTATGAGATGTGTTAAAGGCTTCTCTGAAAATTACAAGATGAAAAAGGCTGCAGCTTTTAAAACAGTCGGTGAAAAACAGGAGTGATGCATTTTCTCCACATGCGTGTATCGGATCAGACAACAGCAGCACCGCCTCCTAAAAACGTCCTCCTCGTTTGCAGTTGAAGGAGTGGTGCACATTTAATATCCTGTTTTCTACTGCATCTCCACTGAGATATGATCAAATTAAATGATGTCCATATGCTTGTACTCTGCCACTGAAATCCAAAGGAGCGGACTGAAACAAGGGAGTCGCATGCAGAAGGAACATGCAGCTGTATCCATCTATCTCTTTAAACACAAACACAGTTTAGTATTCACGGCCTTGAGTGAGACAGATAAATGCATTTCAGAGCGCGAGTGTGGTGAATGAATAAAAAAAAATTTAATCGCATCTGCCAAAATATTCCTGTGTCACTGCCTGCCTGTGTTTTGGCGGGTGCTCTGTAATGGAGCAGCTAACCGGAATAATCAATGTTTTCTCCCCAGAGGACAGCGCAGGAGACAACAAACAGTAGAGCGACGTGCTGGCGTGCAAACTTGGCCTGTCTTACCACGGTCACCACCTCCAGGTCCTTCAGATACGTCCTTTCTGTGGTCAGCAGCTCCTTTGCGATGAAGTAGGCTCGATCTGTTGGAAACCTCTGCAAAGGCATAACAAGAGAGAGAGGACACTGAGCAAAAACACAGTTCAGCTAGTGTTTGGTGCTTCGTTTGTTGTATGACCCGTCCTATTTCCCGGAGTGGATTTAGTGGAAAATACTCCGCTTCAGTCCCAGTGGAGAATTATTTAGGACAGGTAGTCTAGGTCTGGAGCTATTTTGAGCATATGACAGTAGCTTTAACTACAGAATTAGCTTAAATGTAAGAACTGATGCAACAAAGCATCTCATAAGAGTATTTATTGCTGATTTTATTATCAGAGGCTCCTCATTAAGCAACAAACCTTCCTGCGAACCTCGTCTTCATCGTCAGTGCGAACACTGCAGGCGTCATTGAGGAGCGGGCTGGTGAGGGGTGAAGGTTGCCGGCCGTCTGGACTGTGACTGCACAGATCTAGTGACTTCTGACCGTTGACCATGCTGTGCGAGTGACCGGAGGATGCAGACAGGTGAGGGCTGTTGGACACCACTCCTGCACGAGGGTAATTTAGTAGCAGCAGTGAGAGGAGAAAAAATCAAAAGTTAGTGATTCAAGCACGCATGAAAACTCAACAATATACCAGATCTGGGCAAAACTCTTCTTAGCATTTGCACTCAACTACTTTCACTTTCTGAGAATTCATATGGAGTCAGGTATACATAATCAGTCATTAACCTGGCTTCAATTCATAATCCAACATGATAAACTTCACTCATTCTGCGAGACTTTACCAACCAATTATTTACAGAAGCTGTCTGACCCAGGATCAGTCTTCCTCAGCCACACAGAAAAACATAATGATGTTCTGCTGGGGACTTGCCTTTAGAAAGTGAAAAATCAGCCATGACTCACTCTATAGTCCAGACAGCTCTGACAGCCTTTGTGCAACGTCAATCAATACACAAGCTGAGACACATACTGCAGGATGATCAAGAGGAACAGCTTACTTTGTGTCATCTACACCCACAATGCCCACTGAGCTTACTTACTATGTTTTAGCAGAAACTTGCCCACCTCTCTCTGATGTCGTCTGGTGCGTCGGCACAAAAAAACACAGCAGCAATTACATGTACACAGACCAGTGCAACTCCGGGGCTGCAATTTGCTCAACTCTGGGAGGGATTTATTTTTAATACTACAGAGGGAATGAGTGGAAACCACAAACTCAAACAAATACAAACATCTACAAGATTGCTTCAAATGAGTGTAAGCAACAAAACCCTCTACAGTCATTCAGAGGACCAACCAACGCTACAACACTACACTACAGGGAGGATGAGGGGGAAAAGTCTACAATGTTCACCAGATGACATTGCTGGGGTCACACAAAGAAGATTCTGAAATCCCACTTCATAAAGGTCATCTTTATTGACTCTAGTGTGACATATATACATTGTTAGATTAATATAAATCTGGAGAAAAGCAGCATAAAAAGGTCCAGTGAGCATCTGGAGTGAGTGAACAAATGAGAGACTGAGTGAGAGAGACAAGGGGGGAAGGGTAGAAAAATAAGAATTCATGCAGTACGTTCTAGGTCTTGCCAAAAATTAAATATAAAAAAAGATTACGAATGTTAAGATCTGAATAAACAGCCTTGTGACACTGTGATTCTGTTATTGTTGGTAATGAGGAAACATAAAGAAGATTCAGTCAATGAATACTAATCGGTTTTACATTCAGTTTACCCGTAATAGTGACAAAGTGAGCTGTAAAAATACTGTAAACTAATACACTGTTTTGAAATGTAGTCCCTGATCATAGTGCAAGGTTTTCTAGTCTTCAGATTTGCTAACATGAATTCTACAATCTGTCATATGAAATGATGAAATCACAGTGAAGTGACAGTGAGTGCTAACTGTATATTACAGCACATACAGTCCATGCAGAGAGCAGCAAGAGCAGAACAGCATGATGTGTACCACGCCTGGTTTAGTGCAGCATGCATTGGAAAAACCAGTGGTTGCAAACACACACAAATCTCACCCACAGACCTGGGACTTTGAGTCAGCCCAACACACAGTTTCATGTAAAACGGATTAGAGTTAAATTATCAATTTTACCCATTTTCCAACTGCTGTAAAATTCGTTGTACAGCTGATGATCATTGTAGGTCTATGGGAGAGCTTTGTGCACCAGACAGGGTTCCCTCACATTGCAGTGATCCAGTAACTTTCACAAATACAGTATCTTTTCATAGATTTCTTAGAGCTCATGGTTATTAATCTATTAATCTAGAAATCTAAACCTTAAATCAGTTGTTAATATAAAAGTCTTGTCGAGAATAGCTATCCATCCAAGTAGGCGCCACTTAAACATACGAATAAACTACAAAATCTCACTATAAAAAATGCCGCTCGACGTCAATGCTAAAAATGTCTGGGAGCACCGCAAAAGCAGTTGACAGTGATGGATGAGCCAAGAGATTTGGTGCTTTGAGGTGTTGCCCTTAAACTGCCTTTCACACATACAGTACACACACACACACACATACTAAAAACTGACTTTATTTTCCTGCATATTCCCAAGCTCCTGTCATCCTGCTCTCTCTCCTCTGGAATTATTAACTGTTAGCTGGATCACTGCAGAGATGGAAACCCAGATACTGGTAATCTTGCCCCCCCCCCCCCACCAACACACATAGTAAGTGACAGAACAGGTTTACATGCATTTTCAGTTTGGAGACAAAAAAAACAACAACAAAAAAACACAAGATACATATGACAGTTTCATGCTGACAGACAAGTGCTTACATTGGACAAAGAAACAGAAAGAACAGAAATGTGAAATAGAGATCATCACTTTCTAAAACAGATGAAACAACACAAACAGGAAGACAGAAGTGCAAAAGAAAACTGAAAAGGAAACTAAAAAATATCAAAGTGCAGTGCTATTTTTGCCAAAAAGATTGCAGACTTTGCAATCTTTTGAAACAAATAAATATGTGGACACCATAGCTTTTAGAGGACTTTGTGAGTATGATATCAAATTACACAGATTGCCAGAGATACTCGAGCATGAGTGAAGTGCAGAGGGGGACATCAATAGTGAGCGTGAGAGCTATAAATTGTTGTTGAGTGGCTAAACTACCTCTGCAACAGCATTTTCCCTTCACCTCGGTCTGACCAGGCCACTGCTGGTCTCTAATGCAATTCTGTATTATTCACAAACATATTGTGGGGTTGTATGAAGTCCTACTGTAGTATTTATTGTCTATTCCTACCACTTTTGTGACTACATCATGACGTAATGGATGTTTCTGTTTCAAGTAAGAAAAGAGCAGAGACTACTGTAAACATTAACAATACTGAACACCAATCAGACACTCAAATTGGTATTTGCAGCATATGGATTAATTTCCACTCCGATATCAAATAAAACAGGACATACTCGAGTCACAAGTCAAATGCTGCAAAAAATGCCTACAAAGTCGAAATTACTGCCATAATTATACATCCACAGGTCTTTGAAGACTCCACAATAGATTGATAATGAGCACAAAGCTCATTTGCAAAAAACGGTATAAAAATTAACCAACTTTGTCTATGTCTATGGACAATTATGGAATGATACTGTATGTTTATTTCCCTAAAGGAAGTCAAAAGGCATCTTAGACATAGAAAACTGAACCAAGCATTCAACAACTCTTACTCTACAAACAGTGTTGTAGACTTTGTTTTTAAGTCCAGTAAACTCAAAGAATGTGAGAAAAAGTGCAACTGGAATGATAATTTCTCTTTTAATCATCCTCAAGTTTAAAAATTGCAAAACAGACTCATTATCTAGCATCTCTGTAGTATCTTAACGACTACAGTAGCAATTAAATGTTAAATCCTAACATGGCACTTGTATTGTTCTGCAGGGACATGTTAATACAATCAAAGAACTGGGAGGCTGAAAGATAACGCTACTCGACAAACAAGAAAACCCTGAACAAATTCCTTCCTTTATGCAATCTTGCAAAGGGCAGCACCTCCCAATGAAAGAGAGACTTAAAGCTAGGCTGTGCTTCTGGTAGGAATGTGGAGATTTGAGTGCTCCCCCTGACAGAAATAATGTGTCACCTAAATGGACACTTTTTCCAGATTACACCATCCTGACCCAGAAAAACCTTTTAAACTCTCTTGTTGGAGAAGGTTTGTGTGCACTAACAGCTGAATATCTGTCCGCCTTCCTCGTCACTAAATGCATGGCATCCGTCCTCATCTGCCTCCTCATCCAGCTGGAGGCTGCCAAAGGAAAACTTGTTTCTAGGTATAGGGGAAGTGGAGTTGGCCTCCACTGGATTACCAAACATGAGCGGGCTGCTGCAGTTGCCCCTGTTGGTCTCCACCTCAGACTCACTGGACTCTGAACCACTAGTAGTAGAGCAATCATTCATTTGAACTGCTCCCACATGTGGGCCACCAGCCTGCCCTAAGCGTTTCTTCCCCAGACTGGTTCTGGTTCTGCCTGGGGCTGAGAGGCCATTTGCTACCATGCGGCGCTCAAGAGCAGCCATACGTTCAGCCCGAGACAGGACAGGACGTGATCCTTGCCCTGGCAAGGATGTTCCCTGGTTTGGGTCTGTGTCAGATTGGTGACGTACTTTGTGTAGCTTCTGTAGGAGAGGAGAGCGGCTTGGGATAGGGGAGTACCTACCCTCATCAAAGTGAGGGGGAACAGAGCTGTAGCCGTTCTGCTCAGCATGACTGAGGGGACTTGATTGATGGAAGGTGTCCATGGCAGGTCTGGTGGAGACACTCATCTGTGGGACTATATGAGAGCTGCTGCTATGCCTTTCTCTACTATGACCACTGATGTCCACCATAGTGCTAGGGAGAGGACTTTGGTGAGACCTTTGGAATGACTGCTTGGTGGACTGGTCCAACTCATGGCTCATGCTGAACGATGGTTTAGAGGAAGAAGGGGAGTCCCTATGCCGCATCCTACCCAGAGAGTGCTCCTGCTGGGCCTGCATAGGCCCGTTTATGCCCCCAGAGCCGGAACCACGGCGAGGCATGGCGTGCTCCCTATAGCTGTGATTCGACCAAATAGCCTTGTCCCTGCCCATATTATATGCACTATCTGTATCACTGCAGTCAATGTGGGCGATAGAAGAGATGCTGCCTCTAGCAGTCTGAGATGCTGGACCTGTATTCAGATGTTCTGGGTGGGCCTGCCGTGTTGAGCCTCTTATCTCCTCGGTCCTGGACACAGACCCCGTTCTGTCCTCATGGCCGTTTCTCTGGAGAGATGGGCTCGCCCTTGTTGTCCGCGATGCAGGAGGGTCTTCTGCACTCACCAGCACTGATTCCTGCCAATGACGCCGAGGAGGAGAGTCAACTCCGTCCCCAGGAGCACCACTCTGACAGAAAGAGGCAGATAATCAAAGAATTCAAGTACATTTTATTCATGATTATGTTCAGTTCAATTACCAGTAGTAACTAAAAGCTAGTTTTTTACATGAAGGAACCCCATGGAGTTTTTGACCCCCTGCGGGGCCATTAGGCACTGTTTTGATGACCAGGTTTGTAGCTTGTGCTCTACTAGCATATGTACATGTACACATATGTGCACAGTGCTGGCACAAATAACTTCCTGCTGGTTTCCTTGTCGACAGTTAGTGGTGATAATGTGCCAATAAATGTAGCTATACTCTTCCAAAAGGCAGGGAAGAAGAAAGCTGCTTGCCAATTTAAACATGGATTTAAATTAGACCTGTAAGCAAATATATCAGGGTCCAAGCACTCAGATGCAACTAGGAACCTGAAGGTACCGAGCAGAAGTGTCAAGAAGTATGAAGCCCTTTCTAAAGAGGGCTTAAACAGATGGCTTTACACATTTATTTGTACGTCTTGGCAGGCTCAGGAACTCTCCTGCAGCACATACTGCCAAGATCTGACCCTGCCTTGAAGCCCAAGGGAGTGTTGAAGTGTCTGCCTCGGGCATTGTTCCCTGTTATTCACTTGACACTTAATAATAAAAATATAAAACAAATGTGAATGGTTCTATTTTTTTTACATTTTCCATTCCTGTTCCAATTACATAATATTATGTACAGAAAATATGACCAGGAATTACAAAACACCAAGAGTGTACTCTGTTGAACAATGCAGATTGTAAAATACATTAAAAAAAACAATGGTCTTAAGTTAAAAAAAAACAAAAAAACAACTTTCCCTGTAAAATAACTGTTTGTTTTTAAGAAAACTCCACAGGGTACCATTAACAACATGATCATAATGAGATGCATAAGGTGATATGAGCCACTCACTTCTGTTGGCACTTCATGGTGGCGTGGTGAAGGCAAAGGCGACAAGCGGATGTTGTGTTGGACCCGACTGTTGTGTTGGACACGACTGTGTTTCCTGGCAGACAGGATGTTGAAGGTCAGTGATATACACTCTGAGCACCCTCTCCTAGACCAAATATGTCAAACGTGTGTGGAGCCCTTTACCTTTCAAACGGGATCTTTTTAAACTCAGACTCCCTTACATAATCCATCACCTGCTTCTGTGTGCGACCACTACAGAGACAAGTACAGGAGAGATAATGATGAGCTGTTCGGGCAAAGCTGTACCAGACTGTTAATGTGATGAGCAGATGCTGCTGTGACTGCAGTCCCGGGAGACTGACAGCAGCTTCATAATGCAAGCACTCACTACCTGAATCTGAAGGAGGAGCCTCGTGTGAACAGCACAGGCTTGGGCTTGGCCTTAGGTTCCTCAAAGAGACGGAAGAAAGCGTGGTACTCCACACAGATCTTCCAGAAGACTTTACAGCAGTCCCTGCTGGCCATCAGAAACTCCAGGGTGTCCTGATATGAGCTCTGGGGAACACATAAAAGACATAACTTACAACACCGACCACTGATGGGTTTTGTATTGTACACAATATGTTTCAGCGAGTTAACTTACATTTAAGTCTGGCCTCAGCTTGATGAGGAAACGTTTCCTCTTGAAGCTCAGTTTACGCACTTTAGACCAATTGAAGGCGTTTATCTTTGTGTGTCCCTGCAACGATGAAAAATGTTATTAACCTTTAACTCAGGCACCTCTTACGCCATCCATCATTAAATCCACCAAGTGTTGCCCCACAAACTAGTGTGACTAACCTGAAAGACCAGAACACCTGTGTGTGCCACAGCAAGGCTCAGCCTCGAACCTTCGCGGTCCTTGGCAGGGTGGAGGCGAATCCCATACATCTCCAGCCTGCGCGCCACTTCTAGTAACTGATAGTCTGATTCTGCTGGTGTTTGACCTCTAGCAACACAAAACACAACAGTCACAATTTCAAGGATAAGCCTAGGGATACTTTATATTTTACTTATTGTCAACAAATTCCATGAAAAGATCAAAAGCAACAATTCCTTTTGATACTTTAAAACCAGTATTGTCTGCTCAGTGCCACTGGCCTCCATTGTTGTCTGAAAACTATTAAAAATGTATCATTGCACTGGGCGGCAGGTTTCTTCAATACTTTGAACGCAAACAATGTAGTTTATTTGAGTCAATCCCAGACACACCATCCTGCTGCTGCATCAAATGTGTATTAATCCACAGGTGAAAATAGTCCCCAACAAATGTACTACTTACTTTTCTTTGAGTAACATTTGCTAAAAACTACAGTGCCCAGCTGTTTAAGGTAAATACTATGCCTATTTTAAAAGTGAAACTATATATATTTGTGACCTGTTTTTTAAGGATTTATGTCTTCAGGAGGAACTATTGAGCTCAGTGCAGAGAGTCAGGAACAGAGTAAGGATGTCAGAAAGTCTTGAGAGACAGTGACACATTGTTACTTATAGTGTTTTCATGAGATTTGTTGACAATAATAAAAACTTAGAATAACACAAGTCTTATCCTTCAATCCATATTGGAAAGGTGTTCCGCAAAAGACTACAGTAGGGTAGGCAGTAGTGAATTAAGATAGCAAAAAAGGGTTAATCTTGCTTCAAGGATTTAACACTTTGACTTGCTCAGTGCAAACTGCAGCCTTCATTATCCTTTCAGCAAATTTTGGACAAATAAATTAAATCCTGGCTCATCATCCTGCTGTGTGTCTCTGAAATTGAGGTGAAATGAGGCATGAGGCATGTCCGAGTGGATTCAGGTTTCTCATATTTATCCGAGCTTTTGGAGAGGTGGTGGAAGGTTGGGGAGGGGTGGCAAAAGCTAACTAACTTTCCAAATTCTTATCAGTGGATAAGCCTTCCTGTTTCCTGTGTGTGGCACTTAATAAGAGATTTAATTCAGCATGGCACCCAGCCAGCAGAACTGCAGCTACAGTTATCAACTACTGTAAGAAAGCCTTAGGGGGATGGGGCAGAGGGGGGGCAGCCTGTTGAAGGTGGGAATGCTGCGCTTTTATTCCACCTCGCTGTTCTGTATAAACGGTATGGACATGGAGTCAGGGGGCTGAGCTGCTCCATCAATAAGCTGGCTACGGAGGTAGTCGCAGAGCTGGATTGACGACTGTGTAAAAGGGAAAGCTGGCACGGCAGGACAAGGAACTGACAGGAAGCTGACGCTGTTATGTTACACGTCACGCCTCTGAATCTGGAACGCCGGCAAAGCTATGGAAAAGCACACGCAGGGGCGGCATTATGCTGGCTTTGTTTGGTTCAGTGTAAAAAAAAGCAAAGGTGGCTTAATGACAGATCTTCTGTACGGCTATAATGTAGGATCTCTGTACACAAGAGCCTAAAGAGAGCAGTCGCATCTAATGGAGCTCTTTTCATGTAGCAGCCGCCCACTATGTGTCCATCTCTGGCACGGCCCACTGTAACATAGAGGTGAGACAAGGGTTGGCAAAGCTTTGGCTCGCATTCAAACTTGTGAACTGATGAGGACATTTTGAGGGAGGATGGTGGGAGGGGATTAGGAAGGTTTCCAGTACTCTCAAAAACACACCATTCTTAAACTAGAGGCAGATACTTGGAAAAGTACTGAGTGAAAAGTGCCAAATTCAATAACAAACTTCACTTTATAGAAACTCGTGCTTTAGACACCTGAGAATAGACTCTGAAAAATCAGTGTTTTTTACCTACAAACTCAGCTGACAATAGCTGTTTGAGTCATTTGGTGGATTGGAGGAAGATTTCAGTATTTAGTGAGGAGCAATACAAGCTGTTGTTGATAGAGCAATAGACAAACTCATATCCACTTCTCAATATAGAAGCCATGCAACAGCATACAAAGACTGGCTTTTTAAAGTTGATATAAACAAGTGCATGTAATTCTCTGAGAAAGAACCCATTCATTTGATGGCTGCTTTCCTGAATGGGTCACCAGTATAATAAAACTTCCCCCCGGGACATGCACAAGGTCTCAAACAACTTTTCCTGTTCACAGGAAGAGAGAATAGAATAATTTGTGTTCAGCCATGGCTTTAGTGACCTTATGAACAGAGCTAAAAAAAACCTACTACAGGATCCAAGTAATGCCTTATTTTAGGATCGACACAGGACACAGTCTCGAATCAAGAGTACTTCAGGCCCAACCTGGCAACTCACACATTCTTTGAGTGAAACTCCATGATCTTATCAATCAGGGGCATTTGATCTGGGATGTAGTTATTGTTGAGGAGGTGTGACCGGCACTGGCTCTCCTCGAAGTCCCCAATCTCAGCTGAAAAGTGAGAAAGGAAAAGGTACATGTTATTGTAGTAAAAGCTGTGAAAACAATGTAATAACAGGATGCACCACCATTCTTCCACAAAATATTTCCTAATATGGTGTTTTTGTGACAAAAATTGCACTCTGCTGCATTCCTATTGTATATGCAGACACAAGATTTATATGATCTCCATCAGCGTGCATGTCGTCTTTGATCACTATTGGGAGAGCTCCCACGGTAACAGAAATGTCAGGTTATGAAAATGCACCATGCTGTGCGGTTGCTCTGAAGCAGTTCTGCAAGATTATGTTCAGACATCCGACTGAAAGGTATCCATAGTAACACACAGATAATCAATTCGCAACGGCGCACAGTGTTCTATATGACAATGTTTGATGATAAGCTCTGTGACAGTTATCTGATCAGTTGACTCTTTGGTCTCTTGAGCTAAATGAGGAAACAGTCATGAGTCATGGGACTTACACTGGATAATGTGGGAGACCATCAGTGCGGCACTGCTGTCGTTGCAGGTCAGACGTCCACAAGAAACATCCTGTTTGATCTGGAGGGCAAACAGGTACCTGGACACAAAACACAGGTGGTTTTCACAGACTCAGAACCTCTGCAGCATCTCAGGAACACCACGTAATGCTGCATTCAAATGTAACGTAATGTAATGTATCCAAGAGAATAACTAGAACTGAAATTCTGATTAAATACAGCATACACGGGCTCTTTCAAGGTTATGCAAGACCTTCTTTGACACACATTTTGGATTCAGTAATAAATAAGTTAAGTGAAGTAATTTAATAAGTTATTGAACATTAACTGAATGTCATGTGTTATACTGCTGCCTCTCTTGGCTGCAAGCCAGAGCAGGAACCAATATAGTCTTAATAAAAGCTGGTTTAAATGATAAAAAAATATACATTGCTAATATCAACAAGCTTGATGAACACAGTATACACAGTATATACACAACTGTGGCAGAGGGACATGACTTTCTTTATGCCCAATATATCTGCACTTTGACTGTGAAAACATCCAAGTCATGAGCCTGTTCTGCAACGAGGAAACACAAACCAGAAAATCATTAATTCCACACTAATCTCCAGAGATCTAAATCAGAAATGTGGCAGCCATGACATATGAATTGCATAGCTCTGGAGGGAATAAATCTTTTGGGAATCGGAGCACATGTTTCATTTATGCCTCCACAATCGCTTTCCGTCACGGCTGAGGTCATTTACATAGACTTATTGTTGATACAGTACATGCGGAGTCAAATGCAAACTGGAAGACAAACATGATGTAGAGATGAAAGGGGTTTAATTATGTGGAGAGGAGCTCACCTCGTCAGCTCCTCCATTAGCTGAGCATGGTCTGGAGGAAAGAACTTCACAGCAAACCTCAGGATTGTGTGCTTCGGTCCTGTGTGGGATAGATGAGTTTTGTAAAAACATGAAATAGATCTACTGTAGTGGACTTTGCTTGGTTGCAAATTACACAGTGTATTTCCTCTTGAAAGACAGAGTCACGTGGATCATACTGTGTAAGTACTCTTAACTGATTTGATGGCTATTTTCTCCGAGACATTCAAAGAGAAAGCTCTGCTAAAAGAAAACGTAACAGTAAACCATTTTGAAACACTTACGCCTGAGCTGCTTGATAATGGGCTTGATATGGTCTACCCAAACCTGTGGAAAAGAGAAAAGCATCAATGTGTAGCTCGTCTAAACAAAAAAAAAATTCTGAGATTTAAAAGATTTGCCTTTCATTTTCTTTCCTCACTCACCATCATCTTTTGATGGTTCTGAAACTCCAGGCCGAAGTAGTCACCCTCGATAAGGTTCATATGGGAGCACACCAGGTCAAACAGCACCTTGCCTGAGGCTTTTTGCTGTGAATGAGAGGATAAAATAAACAAATAATGTTAATTAAAATAACACTCAGCTGGGTTTTTATGACCATGTGCAGTAACTATTCCTATTTTCAATCTGAACATTTGTCCCGAGCAATCAAATCCAATGACTAGGGCTGTAGTCAACCAAAGAAAATCTTGGTCGACTGAAATCGTACATAATCTTCGCAAACATACTAAGCACTGCCCTGTTCCTAAACGGAGTTACGCTACCGATATTTAGCGTTATTTTTGGCATTAAAAAATATCTTTTGGCCTGGCAGGGGTTCGTTGATATTATTACAGAAGAAACGCTGATACAGTACACATTCAGTACGTTCAGTAAACATTGAGTACAGTTAGACCCAGCAGTCTAAATTAGGTTTGGGCAGTTCAAAGTTGTGAAAACAACAGGGGTGTTTTGAATACACCCCCGTTTTCACAGGTAATTTGTTAGTCTGTCCCTCCCGCCGCAGGAAATAATGGGTTAATCCTGGAGGGCTACTGATGTAACACTTTTCTTCTTCTGAAAGTAACACAGAGATTATTCGACCAATGAGAATTTAGTCTGACTAGAGCATATCGACCAACCGGTCGACCAGTCGACCAGGAGATATTTATGTAAATGAAAGACAACCAAGCTCCAGGACACCCCAATGACGAAGAGCAGCCAGAAACAAAACAGAGCTCTACTTTGTAGACCTTTCAAACTCCCTGTCACCCAAATAGATGACAACTCTAAATCCCATCCTGGCCCTCAAGGGCTCAGTTGGCCACTAAAAAGCCTCCATCCTACCTGCTGCAGCTAAAGGCAGATTGATCTGTGATTTCAGTGTCATTGCTGTCAACGATGATGGACTGACGGCCTTTGAGGCTGTTACAGTATCAGGATGGGGAAAGAGACTCCCTGATCACCCCCATCCTCCCCCCACCCCACATACAGTACACACATACACTTGAAGACTGATTTAACCGCCCACTTTCTGACAAATAATTGCACTATGACCACACACAAACCTTAAAAAGCCACCGCATCTTTGGATGCAGAGTAACTTTCCCATGTAAGGTCAAATAAATGTCAGGGATTTCCACAGAAACATTTCTTCTGTTGTGCACGCTGTAAAGACACACAGAGCTCTGTCAGGCACACAACGGGAGAGTTTCTGCCTGGCTGCTTCCTCGTGACTGGTTTGCACCAGTGCAGAGCGTATCACAGCTACAGAATGTGAGTGTTTATAGTAGCAGTTCCCCCTGGCTTGGATAATGATCCAGAGCTGCGTCTGAGTATGTTTATAGGGATCAGTGTCTCCTCTACTTCTACACAAAAGGACAGTGGGTTGCTAAGGCACAAGTTACTTAAAGAATCCCCTTCATACAGCTGAGCCGAGTTAACATCCTACCAAATAAAGGGTTTGCCCGCCTGTGAATCAATGCAGTGTTTTAAAGGCAAAGAATGACACTGTCTGTGTTCCTATTAACGCTTGGAGAATAAAAACTTAAGCTCTACCAGCTTAGTGAGAGGGTTTACACTTCCACAACCGCATCCATAATCTTCCCCAAACAAGCTCCCCCCTCCTTTCACTGCTCCTCCTCTGTGACAGTCCTTCCTGTGAGAAGCGCTACTACTGTGTCTCTCTCCAGGCTGCCTCATGCAGTGCAGAGGGCATCCTACCACTGAGGACCAGCTGTTTCCATATGGTGATGAAGCTGATGAGGGAGTCCTCAAGGAGGCTGGAGGGAAAAAAAACATACCCTTCCCGTACACACACACACACATTGCTTCCTAATGGACTTCTGCAGCCAGCAGGTCGAAACAGCCCCTGAATGAATTATATGTCTCATGTTTTCTGCACCGATGTGGACAAATGTGCTCTGTAGAGGCTCCAGAAACAGCAGAGAAAAGTGAGCTGAGTACAGTGAGGGCTAAAGAGTGTGTCTATCTCACTGGAGCACTCTAATATCCAGCCTTATAAATCTGCTGTCAGTGTAAAATGACCATGAGCCAAGCAGAGATGGGTAAGGCAGAGGCTGATTAGAGCCGGGCAGCGCTTGATTAAATGCAGCTGTTGCACCCCGGAGTTATGGTGCTGCCATTTGACACTGCTGTAGCCGACACAATAAGACCGCTGTCGTTAATGAAGCACAAGTCGCTGAGATTGAATGTCATCATGACGCAGGCACTCAGAGGACACTATGTAACACAGTGTTCGCTCTAAAGTCGCTGAAGTCTAGTTGCAATAATGTAATGATGGAACCTGCCATAAGAGCAACTTGTCTTACACAACTGGTCACGACTGATTACAGACCCAAACATGTTCAGGTGATGTAATACACACTGCATGAGACGTTGGACACTCAAACATCCCATACGTGATTGTTGAATATCTCATTACAAAACCATGTGTATTAATTTGTTGCTATAACAACCTCCACTCTTCTGGGAAGGCTTTCCACAAGATTTTGGAACCTGTTGCTCCTATTCAGCCACAAGCGCATTACTGAGGTCAGGTACTGATTTTGGCTGATAAGGCCTGGCTCACAGTCAACTCTCCAGTTCTTCCCAAAGGTGTTGTGGTGATGCACCCAAATTGAAAAGAACATATTTTTATGGGGCTTGTTTTGAGCACACAGCAATTGTCATGTTGAAACAGAAAAGGATGTTCCCCAAACTGAAGCTCTTAAATATCATTGTACTCTGTAGCATAAAGATTGACCTTAATTTGGACCTAAGGAGCCAAAAGCTCCAGACCTAAATCACACAAAAGTATGTAGACAGAGGGTCCACTTGGCCAGCTACAGATGACTGCATTCATTTAAAGACTCAGCTGTCTCAGTGCTAGCTCATTTCTGTGTTTTTTTTCTTTGCCGTGTAGTCAAAGTTTACAGTCAGGGTGTCACAAAATAGCACACTTTACCAGTGATAATGCCTAACAGCTGTATGATACTATCATTAGTTTCTTTGCTGACTTAACTGCCAAATGTTGTCAAAAACCATGCTAAGACAACCAAGCTAGCAGACATGTAAGGCACAGCAGTGCTTTGAGCTAAATGCTAATGTCAGCTTGCGAACTTACTCATGAAAATATTAATGCTAATGTTTAGCAGATAAAATGTTTACCATCTTCAGTGGTAGTTAATCATGTTAGCATGCTAATATTGGCTAATTAGTACTAAACACAAAGTACAGCTGAGGCTGACGGGAATGGGATTAGTTTTGCCATTAATATTTTGCCATAGGCTATTTATATGACGAAAAATTGTTGGTCATAAATCAAAGTAGTGGAGAAATTGAAATTTTAAGCTTATGATGGCAAAAGATGAAAATGGTATCACACAAGTTATTACAACTCATCCTGTGGGGGAATATTAATATTAAAATCTGTACCAATTTTCATGGTAATCCATCCAATAATTGTTGGGATATTTCAGACTGGACAAAATTCCAGACCAACCAACCAACATTGCCATTCCTAGCTTGAAACTTCACCTCAGAAAGATGGTTTATTGTTAATTCTACCTTGTTGAACCTTTGAAAATACTTACTATAAAAGCAACTTTTTACAGTATACTCCCTATTCATCTAGACTCTAAACTGCTCTACAACAATCAATACAAAAATCTGTTTTCAAATCACACCCTATGACAACCATGTAAAAATACGCAAACTGTAAAATCTGATGTTATTTATCTGCCTGTGGACGATTACACAGTTGTGTGCAAATACAAGACTGTGTACACAAAGCAGAGACTTTGACTTCTTCACCCCGCCACACAGCCGAAAACATGCTTCTCCATACATGTCGTTCGGCCTTTACCCCAGCGGAAAGGTTACAATCTTAAGGAAACACCATGCTCAGCAGCTGACATTTCTTTCATCAACCACAATGCCAAGAAAATGCCACCAATCTCCCTTTTTATGACCTCTATCTATGAAAGCGCCGGAGCTAGTTTGCATAGGGGCAGCCAATTCCCGAGTGAGACGATGCATCCTGATTCAGCGGTCTCAGTTCCAGGCCAGACGTGCAAGAAGAGGCTGTCTGGGCTCATTAGGTTTCAATATAGGCTCATAGAATGCTACCACTGTTTACATGTGTATGAGCCCTAGCATGCTCGCATCGCTACACCGACCTCCACATGCTCCAGCTGACAGCGGAAGGCTAAATAAAGATGACAGCGATGTCTGCACACATGTCCGCTTCAGTTTCCACTTCAGGGTAGACCAAATAACCCCACCCCCCTCAACCCCCACCTCTTGTTAGTAAGCTCCTGTCAGCAAAAAACATATAAAGGTCAGGTGTAAAGTAGGCTTGTGTTCCCTCTGCTGTTCCCCTCCAGGAGTTGTTGGTATGGTCCACTTCACCCACAATGAGCCAGGCCAGGCAGTGCTTACAGTCCTGGGGTCGTGGGGGGTGGGTGGCATGGGTGGTAAACAGACTGCCAATGCCTTTAGGCTCCAGATAGGCAGACAGAACAAAGGGAATCGTGCCCGGTTGAGTCTTTGTAGTGGTGCACTGGAGGAGTTAATGATGGCATTCGAGCCAACTGCTCAGCCACTGTTGGACTGGATATCAGCAGGGATTTAAAGGTTTAACAATTTGACTTGATTTTGTGTTTTCATTCATCTTGGGTCCGGTGGCCCCCGTGGGTTCTGTTGTACTTTGACAGATAATGGAGCAGTCATCTTTCAGTGGGAGGTTTTCAGTGGTGATATTCAGCCACATCAGAGGAAGCTGATCGAGGTCAAAGATGAAAGAGACTGTGTGATTTTAAAGAAGGGAATACGCAAATGGAGAAGTGGGAAAAGGTCATTTTTAGAGATCCTACTTTCTGCAGTACTCATCTGATAAGACGGCAAATAGGCTTAGCAAAATATTGATGTGTTGACTCATGAAGTGATATCAAAAACATTCTGGGACTGACTTTTGGAGGCCAAAAAGTTACTTGAGGAGATGCAGTTTCACCGGTCAAAACTTCTGCATTGCAGCAGCAGTGGCAGTGGAAAACCTCGGGAATGATTTTAGATACTTTTAAGTTAACCAAGGCTCTTCTGCTGGGCTGAGATTACAGAACTGCTTACAGTACAGTAGCAGGCAGATACATTCTCACACATTATCATCCTGGTGCTGTTATTAAAAATATATGTGACCGCCTGTCCCATACTCCCATTGGTTCTGTCGCATTAAAGCAGAAGCACAGCTATTTAAAATATCTTACAGAACATGCAGGCATCTTTGCATGTGTTGTGGTGTGTGCACAAGTGTAAGTGAGTGTGTTTGTGTGTGTGTGTGTGTGTGTGTGTGAGCAGGTATATGCACTGTAAGGGAAGGGTAGGACAGAGAGGTCAGTGGCAGCTAAACCTCATTGAGATTCAGGTCATGTGCTGCAGAGGTTCCCAGGGTGATTCGACTACAGCGGGAAGCTGACAAAGAGAGAACGGTGGAGGGAGGCAAACCTACTGCTAATCCTGTCAAATTACCTGCACGCTCTCACAGCACATATGGATGTGTGACCACGCATATGTTTGTAGTAGCGTGTGCTCGTAATTAGGACAGCTTTACTGTCATTATACTTAGAGGAAAACAAAGTATCAACATTCCTCCTGCTTTTCAGTCCTTTGTTTTTTTTCTTCCCAAGCTGTAGATAAAAAAAAAACAACAACAACAAAAAAAAAATGAATGGAAAAGTGATGATTGGGCTGCCACAGCTGTCAGAGTCATTCTGTCACAGCAGTCCGGCCTCCAGGCCCCGAGAGGACAACCATGAAAATAATGTCCCCTGCATTCAATAGGGGTTGAGGCTTAGATGGAGGTAGCAACCCTCAACAGTCACCGCCTCCTCCTCCTCCCTTCTCGGGACAATTTTTCCCCCCACTTTGCCCGCCTGCCCTCCTAGGAGCCTGCTGCTGCTAGATACATATTGCTTTGCATAAAGAATAATTAAGTGTCCCGTAGTAACCGCTGTGCTGGTGAATACCAGCGCAGAGCTCTGAGCGGGGACCTCCCACTGTTATTCAGAGCATCATAAATCAGAAGACAGATCTAAAAGTTGTGGGTTTACATTGTTAGTGGAGACAGTAACAAAGCAGCCGCAGCAGCAGAGATTCAAACAAACATGCCAACATGTCTGCAAAATACTAAGTTAGGCTATTATGTTAAACATACACTGATGTAAGACATCACAAAATGCTTTCATGCCTGAGCTCAACTTGGAGAATCATTAAAATAAGCAGAGGGCAAGAGGGGGTTTTAAGGCAGCTGGAATTACCAAAAAGATTGGCCTCTTTTTTCCCTTCATCTGCCTGAATCCTTTTCAGAGCGCTTCAAATTTTGGACCCATGCTGAGATTAGTCTCCACAAGCAGCCCCTTCCCAGAGCGGGGGATTACTGTCACTCAGGGGGAGGATGCATCACTTCACATTTAGGCAGAGAATCCACGTTTAGTTTAGCTAGATAAAGGCAGACTGAGGAACTGCATAATACATGTTAAACTCCTATTACCATATAACCATAGGAGATATTCAAGAAAGAAATGAAGAGTTTTGTTCCAGATTGAAAGTTAATATCAAGTTATGTCAAGTATTTTGTTTCTATATTCTTTTTTTATTTCATGGATCGATTCAATCACCTGATGAGCCGCATGTAACAAGTTTCTAAAATCAACGTATTTCATTTTGACATTTGTGGCGAATAAACTGAGGGGAAACTAATATAGCAAGCAGCTGCAACTACGGTTTTCATCTGCATGTGTGATCTCCACCACCTGCCGTATTACAAAACAGCAAATTCCCTCATGCAGCTGTGAATACTGTAGAGCACAGTAACTGTGAAAGTGAAGGCAATCAATAGGTTAATTAAGAGATTAATTAAGTCTAACTGTGAAAGGCAACTCCCACAAGGTCAGGCCAAGAAGGAGACAAGTCTTTCATATATTATTTGAATACAAAAAACATGCCAAAGAGGTAATTCTTCAGGTCAGATGGCATCACGACAGAATACATCAGAGAGCTAATTAAAGAGATTATCAAGTGGGCTACACAGTTTTAAGTAACATCAGGTATGGGCAGTATAGCAGGCGGATGTTTAATGTGTGTACAAATGCATCATGAGGTTAATCTGAGAAATAAACAGCCCAACTCTCAAAACGGACATAAAAATCAGGACCTGGAGGAAAAACTGAGTGAAAAACAAGAACAGCTTCCATAATGGCACTCAGTCCGCATCAGTCCTCTGCATAACAAGCTGGAAGAACTACAAACCTGAAAAAGTCACATTTCCAATTCACAATTTATCACAGTCCACCAAGTCCAAGCCCAAACCGAGCAGGGCTGCCTTCCAGTTTCATGCACCTATTCCCAGTAAACACAGCCAGTACACAGCAGGATCATTTACGTCTCCACTGAGTGTGCCACTTCTTCTCAGATCTAAATTTTAGATGAGCTGTGGAACCGTAAGCTGAAATCTACGTGTCTATTTTTGGGTGGGCACGTGTTTCTAACCCCACTGTTTCAATATTTAGTTTGCTAATGTGCAATCTTATTAAGTATGAACAGTGTTGGAGCTGTAAGACAACATCAGAAATCTCAAATTAACAGGAGATAAGTTTAAGAGGCAGACCAACAGCTGTTGCATCAGTAATCTGGGCACTGGCTTAGACAGATGAGAGGTTGGCCAAGCCTCAAACCCGGACAAATTTATCAGATACGAAACAGATGGGACACTTTCTTGTGGAAAAATTAATATCCAAGGTATGTTAATTAAGTATAAGTTAATGTGTCACCCTGCCTGTAAGCAGCAGCATGCTAATACTGGAACATGCACACTGATCTACATAATCACTGTGATGCTGTGAGATCAGGAAAAAGTAATATTATGGGATGTTATTAAGATATGGCGCACAAGCAATGGCATAATTAATATGGATTTAGATCCTGGCTTGGCAAATTCACAGCCAAAGTCAACAATAATCCTAATGTACAATAACAGTCAAAAGTTTGGACACACATTCTCATTCAAGTGAATGGGAAAGTGTGTCTAAACTTTTGACTGGTGCTGTATACAAATGAAAAGATACTGTAAAATCTGCAACAAACTAAAACAACAGAGAGTTCAAGTGGGACTGAATTGGGTTATATGATGATTTATATACTGTACCAGACATTTTGCCATATGGTTTACACTGAAGTAGCTATCTCTTTAATATGATTGGTCGGGTTAGGTCATTGTGGGCAGTGCTGCAAATTAACGAGCAGGACTGCTTTGTGGCAATATGGGATTTGATGTTTTTTTTGCATCTGTGTGATGACATGCCTCCATTAGTCATGTAGCTACATTAGCCAAAAACAGACTGTTTGGTTATTTATCCTTCAACAGTTTCTCTTTTGATTTGCCAGACGATTCTCTGTATAGATATGACAAAATACATCAATATTGCAACATAAAGCCACTGAGGCTGCAACTAATGATTATTTTCATGATTGATTCATTTGCAGACTACTTTCCAGATTAATCAATTACTTATTTTTTCTATAAAATGTCAGAAAATAATTTAAGATCGCCATTATAGGGCGCCCTCGCCTCAAGGTTAATGTGCCAACCATGAACCACAACTTTCCCAGTTTGAGTCCAGCTGCGGTACTTTGTTGCATGTAATTCCCAGTTTCTCTCCCCTCTATTCCATCTATAAAAATGCCCATTAACATTTCTCAGAGCCCAAGGTTGAATGTTGAAACTGCTTGTTTTCTTTGACCAACAGTCCAAAACCTAAATATATACAATCTACTCTGGCAAAGAAAAGCAACAAAAAAACTCTCCCAACAAAACTTTGGCATTCTTGCTTAAAAAATGACTGAAACAATTCATTATCAAAATAGTTGCCTGTCAATTGACTAATGGATTAATCAACTAATTATTTTGGCTCTAAAGTCTACCATCCATGAGAGATAATTGAATCCACCGCTCCTAATTAGGGCTGAAACTAATGATTATTTCAATTACTGATGAATTATTTCTTCCATTTATTTGATTAATCACAGTCTGACTCATATTGATAAATCAGTTAGGTTCAATACAGTAAACTGACATTTCACAAGACATTTGATGAGTAAGATGAAGATTAATGCGCAGTGTCGGTTTTCAACTGCTGCAGTGCCAGAGAAAAGCCTTTTACTGACTGACAACATCACTCATGATTTAGCACTGTGGGAACCAACTACTGTCCAGAGACAAAGTGTGGCATCAACACAGCCTGAATCAAAGTCTGGGAGAGCAGCTTTCTGCCTCGCCACCTCACTCCAGACCACCGCAGGTTTTATGAGTGGGACACACTGTGAAGAAGATGAGACTAGGGAGTCTGGGTGGTGTTAAAAGAGATTTTTTTCCAGGGTTGGTAGCAGGAAAAGTCTCTTGAGGAATGTGTCAGTACTGTCCCGCCGCATTTTCCTTCCCTTCCCCATAATCTCCACCAGTAATAAATAATGACAGCTGCACATGCTGCTTTACTGGTGAGGCCAATCAATTGGCTTCCTTGAGATTAGCCTTAAACTACTTAGCCCTCTGCGCAGCAAATCCAGAGGGCCTCGGCCCTGTGATGTAGAGTAAGTTACTGTAGTGATGATAGCGGTTGTGACTTGAGCTTTATCAAACATGGCTGAATTCCATCCCACTTTCTGATATACTGTACAGTAACAATCTTCAACAACACACCGTCCACACAGTCTGAAAGCCTCCGAACAAACAGACCGAGCATAGGCTAATTCTTTGTTTTAAAAAGTAGTTTAGTCGGTAGCTGCAAAAACACTCCAGGGATCCTCAGAGGCCAAAAATCCATAAATCAAAGATCATATTTAAGCATTTTATTGTATTTACAGTGAGCCTCTAATTATCATTTGGCCAGTGCGGGGGAGTATGCTGGGATTTCCCTGTCAGAGTATAGTTGACCTTAGGGCACGCAGATGTAGAGACAAGAGCTTCAGACCATGGCTGCACTTCCTGTCGACAAGGATTAAGGTCAACAGCCAGGAAAGCACTTTCTGTTTGAAACAACCGCCGCTGATGTGTACAGTAAGATGCAGACTGAATTTTAATTATGAGTTCATTAGACTGTAGAAACTAGTGTCTTGGTGTCTCTGGGCACACACCGGATGAGACAGCAAAAAAAACACATTAATGAGACACACACATACACAGCCACCGTATTGATGCTCCAATCGAGACAGATTTGTACTTCTGAGACTTTTTTGAGGCCACGGTGACCAATGCTTGGCTCCAATCAATGGCACCCAGCTATAAAAGGCTCTTCCTCCACTTCCACCTCTCTCTCTCTCTCCAATAGCTGTCAAGACATTTAACTCAAAACCACAAATGTCAACCTCGTGGTGGCACTAAAGGGAAAAGTTAAGATCACAAAAATCAGTGGCATTCATCTGGGAACCATGAATGTCTGTATAAAAATGAGATGATTTCATAAAAAATATCCTCTGTTTGGGTCGACTGCAGTTTGACATAGAAGAGGTGTCGACGTATGTGTGCAACTGAGCGGCACTCAAGTAAAGCACTAAACTTGATGGTACAGTAGGAGACTTGCATTGAGAAATATAGGGTTCAGAAACATTCGGAGGCACTTACCTGAACGGTTTGGTGCAGATGCCAAGTAATTTTGACACTTAACATTCAGTGCAGCATTATACATCACATTTTAATGCAGCACAGTTTTAACCTTCAGCCCTCTGCGAGAAACAACCTGCAGCAAGAAAATTAGCACCCGTTTTCCACTGCATGACAAATGCGGACGCTGTCCTGGGGTGAAATCTCACATTTAAGGTTGTCGGTGGAGAACTGGGGCACAAACACCAGGCGGCAAACAAATGCAAGATAGGCGCAGCCTCAACGAAGGCAGCTGTTGCTCCATGTCTGCAGGCCACTGGGTCCAGACGGAATTTAGGCCTCTGTGACTACAGAATACCAATTCCTCTCCACTGGTAGACAGAGCAAGACCAGTAACCATGGCAACATAAGAAAAATGTGATTCCTAATCTCTGAGGGAAAAAAATGTATATATATATACATATATATTTATATATATATATATATGTATATATATAGTAGAATCATCTGGAGCAGGATGGAAGCATGTGTTTAAGACTAAATAGCGAGTAATTATCTCCACATAAATGTTGCCATTTTAATCATTATATATGTGTGCTCTGCATTTAGTGGCAGAGTGTTTAGCTCCATTTCTCCGTTTGATAACGTTATAATTACTGTGACCATAACCAAGGTTTTTGGAAGCTAAAATACATAGGGTGCAAACACCACACCCTGTTCAAGGCTTCTCAAGCACACCCAACACCATTTCTACTTGCTGTAAGGTCAGTGGGACTTAAGCCGAGTAGAAAAGATGTGACACCTTCACAAATCTGGCTCAGGAAATGGGTGCACTGGACTCTTGCTTTAGTGTTGAGGTTTAAGGGGCTCTCAGAGACTGAAACAAGCAACTCTGACTAATTTAACAACATATAAACAATAGATGAGAAGTGAACATGAGTGTTTCTGCATGTAAGAGGTTTAAAGAATCAGCAGTGTGCCCATTCAAGTGTTTTGGGTTCAAATGCAGGTCTAGGGGGTTGGTCTTATCAAGTGAGGTTAGCAAGTCAACGCTTGGTCCAACCTAGGCTTGTAGTCTCACAATGCTGGCTCACTTTTTTTGACTGGGAAGATCTCCATGGTAACCTACAGTATGCATTATGGTTACCTGGCTCTTGAAGTACAGCTCAGAAGATCGGATCAAAAATGTGTAGAACTGCAACCATCAGTTGATTAATCGATTAGTTGCCAACTATTGAATTAACTGCAATCTACTTTGATAATAAATTAATTGTTTGGAATCATTTTTAAGAAATTCTCTGATTCCAGCTTCTCAAATGTGAATATTTTCTGGTTTATTTAGTCTTTTATATAGTAAAATGAATATCTTTCGGTTGTGGACTGTTAGAGGGGACAAAATAAGACATTCGAGGATGTCCCCTTGGGCTTTGGGAAATAGTGATCAAGATTTTTCACCATTTTCTGACATTTTATGGACCAACAACTATCGACAGATTAATTGATAATGAAAATAATCATTAGCCTGGCCTACTAACCAATCACCTCTGTGGAATTATTTGTCCCAGATCCTGACATGGATACAGTGCCTTCACATTTAACCTTTGTGTTGTGTTCTTGATCAAATTTGACAGATTGAAAATGTTTCACTTTTAAAAATAAGATCTTTTGTTCATCTGATTGCTTTAATACTTGATCCATGACCCATGTCTCTGATCTTTGTTGTTTTTGTCGTCTCTCTCCTCTCCTTCAGTGTGTTGTGCCCATATTTGCGATAATTAACAAAAGCACAACATGGGATAACACAATTTTAAAAAAAACTCCCTACTATTGGTTACTCAGCAGCAACACTTTGACAAACTCAAAGCACATGGTTCACATTACGTTGTGCAGTGTTATCACTTCACTTACATCGCAGTCATTTGAATGTAAGTTAACTAACCAAATATATCTGTATTAGGCTAAACGCTTCCATGCTGCTTCTCTGTAGAAAGGTCAAATAAGCTTACGTGAATGAGCACCCTGACAACATTACTCTGTAATAGGTTTAAATGAAATAAGATGAGCGAATCACATTAAAACCACAGACCAGTGTCTCCAACAGAAACGTAAAAACAAGATGATTAGACTGCCAATCCCTAATCCCACTACTCTAAAAATACAAAAATATCTGCAGATTATTCATGTTTACAGATGATTACCCCCACAAGAAATCCAACCTGTGCACAGTATAATACCATGATCACATTGTGCTCTAAAACGAAATGTAATCATCCCAAACCGTAAAGTGAGCTCCACAGTGTGCACTGAACACAGGGTGTCAGCACTTAACATGGCTGACCTTCTTTGGCTAACAAGGACGCTAAACAGACTATGACTTTGACAACAGCTATCTATGCTACAAACCCTGGCAATGACAGATACTCTGAAGCACTCTGGAGAACTGAAACGACCAGAACAGACCAACCCCCACTGGTTGTGTGAAAGAGGACGTCCCCTGGGACAAATCCTTTGATATCTATTAAGGGGCATTCCCACACTGACACCCATTGACAAGAGCTTTGACTCTTTTAGAGCTGAACTTCCGCGCATCACTTTTCAATAGAAACAGCCAGAGAAAAGCTCAACAGTTCTAAAGCTAAGGTCTAAAGCTTAAAAAAGAAGCCCAATCATGCCATAAGAGTACAGAGAAAACCTGAGTAAAGCTATGTGAGTCTTGGGTGTGCTGTTGCCCCTGGACAGATGATTCTACTGGTTTTCTCCCTGGTAGCTTATGCAACAGTTCCCACTTTAATAATGGTGGGGGGCGGGGGGGGTAGTGATGTCAGGTCAATATCTTTCCAGGAGGCATATGTGCAGCTGGGGCAACTGGTTTGAGATTTTCCTCTCTCTTTCCCTCTCTCTCTCTCTCTCTCTCTCTCTCACACACACACACTCTCTGATGCCCCTCCTTCAATCTGTGCTTCATTCATCCTCACTCTCCCTCCCACACATCTCCTCTATCTGCCCAAGAGACCCCAAATTCAATTACCGCCAAGCAGCAGTGGGAGGCAGACTCAGCTGCACAGGTACAAAGGAATTCTGATATGCAACATGTCAAGCATCAAGGGAGAGACTTCACTGTAGGCAAAAGCTACAGCACTGACCGAAAAACGCATCCAGAAATGCGGCAGTTTCTGTTTTAATTACAGCTGAAGCGTGGCAGGAAATAACATGCAAAAAGGAGAGAGCGGCATATGTGCCGCAGCAGAAGCAGCACAGCCTGATAACTTTCTAACAGATGAGGACGGTTCAGGAGATGAGAGCAGCAAAGGTGAGGCCAGAGCACTCAAGGTAAAAGAAGGCACTACAGGATAAGAATAATCCCATGATATTACACTGCTATCGGTTCTAACATATTAATTAGGCTTCTGTATCTCAATGAGAAATTCATAATTCATTGAAGAGGGGCAGCGGTGCTGTGAAGCTGCTGTGCAGCTGAGGCGTACCGGTTCCCACGAGGATTTCGCCCTTTATTTGAGTCCTGGGGGACATCACAGAGAAAGGGTAGATGGCTAGGAGCAGCACCATAGCCACACCCATCATGTACTATGATGTCTACCAACCCTGCTGCTACAGTCAGTGGGATACAGCTCCACAGTTTAAGGGCTTAATAAAAGGATCAGAAAGCTGTCATCAAAGGGTAACATTCAATGGAATAATGCATGTGCATGGGCATGAAAAGTCAGAGGATCCACGTTCATGCATCCGTCATAAAACCCTACAAAGAGATCACAGGTAACGTTTGCGTACGTCTCGTCCTTTCTTTGTGAATTGACACAAGCAAATGGTCACACAGGCAGATAGAGTCGACTGGCGCTTCACAGCTGTCTGAACCAAACAAACATGAGGATCTTCCACAAAGAGACACCCATCTTGGTTACCATAGGAACAAGAAAGACTTATTATACAGGCATTGCTTTTTCCCAAAGCACCTGTGCACAGTATAGAAAGCAATGCAGCATAATGTTCGTCAGATGTAACCTGACAGCTTTCATCAGTAGCTCTTTCAGTCTGTCCTTCCAAGAAATGGCATGAATGATGCAAAGTAAATGGGGTTTCTAGGTAGGATTGTCACGCCATGAATCGTACTACAATTGCTGTGTTTATAGCAGTTTGCTTGTGACGAGTCTTTATGGGAAATGGAGAGCAGACACATAATGAAAGTATTTACTATTCAAACAATGGTCAATTGTTCCACATTCTCCTAAAAAGTGGTTTTCTTTAAGTTTCAGTATCTCTCACAGGAAAGATGTAACAAATATTTCTGAAAGGGAATCACAGCATTTTGTTACAGATGCATGGTGGACATCTAAGTGCAGCATGCTGTTAAGAATATCCCAGTAGCTACACGGGAGGCATTTCAGTCGTATTTTTCAGTCATCCATCTCACACATGTCTCACGGACAGATACAGTTCTGTTTTCATCAATACAACCACAATACACAGGCTACATAACAGCTTGTGTTTCACTTGCAGTATTTACACCAGCGTATTCCAGTCTTCTTACAATCTGGGAAAACCCAGGCTGTTGACAGATGATCATTATTTCACACAGTTTAACTGGTGTGTCCACTAAACCACAAATACTGTTGTACAGCAGTGGTTCCCAACCTTTTTTGTTCGACATTGCCTCACAACCTTGTCAGATGTACTCAACTACCCCTTCGCTGTATCCCTTTGATAAATGGAAGGGCCTTTGTGGAGTGTTGTTCACATTTTACTTTTTCAGTAGGTTTGATCAAGTTATACCACTACCATCTGGAGTGGCAGAAGTTGGACGTTTCACTTTTAGCTTTCCATTTTGATTTTTTTTTTTGCAAAGTTTCTAACTAATTTGTAGAGCTGTAACTAAAGATTATTTTCATTATTAATTAATTTACCAATTATTTTCTTGATTAATCAGTTAATTGTCTTGTCCATAAAATGCCAGAAAATAGTGAAAAATCTCAGTTATAGTTCTCTACAGTCCAAGGTGACCTCTTCTAAAGGCCTTCTTTTGTGTGACTAACAGTCCAAAACCTAAAGATATTCAGTTTACCATGATGTGCAACAAAGAAAAGCATTAAATCTTCACATTTAAGAAGCTATTTCAACATAAACCAGCAATTGTTTTTGGCATTTTTGCTTTTTGTGTCAATCAACTAATCACTTAATCAACTGATAGTTGCAGCTCTGCTAATTTGAGGCAGTCTGCCTATTGAAGCTGGAAGGTAAGCAGTTATTGTGGCAATACAATTAGTAATAAATAAATGTACTAAATATCAGAATTAACACAATTCCCCTTGATTTTCCTTCAAAATGTTTTTATATTTTTCATTGTTTTTTTAATTAGCTGAGCTACTCCATAATCTTTCCAGTTACCCCCCTAATAACTGCAGAGTTACCTGCTTCCATACAAGTACCCCTGTTTTGGAATCAATGAAGTAGATGATTCAACAAAAGTGATCTGATGAAAATGGCGTTTATCTTTACGAGTCAAATCAAAATGTGGTTTCCTTCATTCTCTAGCATGTTAGTATTCTCAGCCATCAGCCACCACATAATTCCCACTGTTGCTCATCTCCTGTGGCTCTCATCCTCCACAACCCAATTACATTTCAGGATGTGAGGGAGGAAGATGGCCGTATGTGGGAAAACAACCACCACCCCCCTTACATCCCGCTGCGGGATTTCAATTTCATGCCACGAGAGAAAGGCAACCAAGGGTTCAGAGTTCATGTAAGGAAAGTATGAGAATATTTTCTGGCAGACAGCAGACAGTCAGTGCAAGAATGATGGCCTGAATGACATGATCACATTACAGCCTCAATTTGTACCTTTCACCAGAGAAAAAAAAAAAATCAGAAAAAGACTCAACATTAGCTCAACACAAACACACAAATTTTCCATTTTGTTTTTATGGTGACACAGAGCATATAACCCCCTCCCTCCCCAAATCCTTGCCATCTCAAACACAATACCATCTTTCAGGGGAAACTGGGTCAATCAGTAATGAAACCAAGATGAGCTAATAATCCCTCAAAACTTATTGTCAGTCATATTTGCAGTCAGGGGATTTGAATACAAAAAAAGCAACTCGCACACGTAACCACAGCACTCAGCGAGGTGGGCTGTGTCTCCTGAATATGTTAGTCATAATTGGTGTGCAGCAGCGTATCCCCATGCTAGCGCGCTACACTCACATTAATGCTCTGCATGAAGACGCCCCCCCCCCCCCCCCCCCTCTCGCCCCCCGCAACCCCCCCATCCCCACCATCCTCCAGCCTCCCCTCCTCCCCGGCAGATATCAGGGGAAGACAGAACTCTGCAACGCGGCAACCGGCTCAGACGCTCCTCATCCACCTCTATGTGTAGCCATGGCAACCCACACGTCGACCGGCACCATTCCATGTGGCCTTTCAAAGATGAACTCGTATAGAGACGAAATTCATAGCAATGTATGTATGTTCACAGAGAGAGCATCATCTTAGAATCCAAGCTGGCACATCAGAGGGAATATAGAGCTCAAAGGCTGTGGTAGTCGTGCCAACAAGGTGCTTTCCAGCAGCAGAGGGATAAGATGGTAAATGGCAAATTCCTTCCAATGGCAGGAAGCCACATTAAGCAGCTGCAAGTGTTTTCTAAGACAGAATTACAATATATTTAAAAAAGGCTGGAACAATGCGATTGGGGCAAGTGTCTTTAAGAGCAGAAACAACAATTTTATCTATTTTAAGACTTCCAAAAGTGAACAAATGCAATGTGTTAGCAGAACAGACAGCAGTGACGAACATCAGACGTCTGGATGCTAGTAATTCCCAACCTCCCTGCTGTATCAAGGCCTCCCTCTGATTGTCTCCCAAGCCAGGCTGCAAACACTTTCCCGGGTGACATGGGAGATAAAAATCAGAGGCGCTATTTATCTGTACACTGTCTCTAACAATCCTTTCCTTCACAACTTTCAAGCTCACTCTAAGCGGGGAGGGGGAGATTGCCATGGTCACCATCTTCATGCATCTCTCTACTGGTTTAATCCCATAGCTCCGTAAAATTAGCCTTTAAAATTCAGTCTCCACAACAGTCACACTATATGAACCTAAAACCGACCGTCTACATTAGAGGAATGCAAGAGTCACAGCACAGTTAATCTAAATAGATCTTACGGTTACTCGTGCATGACTCTTATTAGAGAATGGGGGAGTGACAGTAATGGGTTTAGAAAACTCACTGTAACAAAGAAAGATGAAGGTCCGCACACTGTAGCTCCCTTAGATGCAGTTTATTTAGATATCCACCAGTGACATTTCGAGCCACATGCTCTTCTTCAGGGATCTACAGTCTTCATCTTTCTTTGTTATACTGTTTCTTTGGTCCAGCACCTGTTTGAAGTTTATTGGACGTGTGAGTCTACTATTCTTTAGAAAACCCATTGACATGGTGTAAAAGGTAGATAGATTTTTGGCTTTGGGCTGTTTAGCTGTTGCCCCCTTCTCCCGAATACTGCAACAGCCAATCGAATCCCATTTGTACTCATATTTGGCCAATGAAAACTCATCAAGAAATATTGGTGCCAAATCGTCCTCTGAGCCCAAATCATTTAACCACCACCTCTGTCAGTTCTCCCCCTCAAGCGCTGTGAGGCTGGAGAAGCAGACCGTGTCCCCACCACAGCTCTGAGTTTAACAGGATTTAGTACACTGCTTCGAGACTAGACTGTCCCCCTCCCTCTGAGCTCTGCCTTCCTTAACAGTCGACATGTCATACTTGAAAATACACAACATGAAACATGAGATACTGAGAACCTTTGGGGGTCTGTAACGTTCACAAATAATATGCGGTTTGAATTTCAATTATGCCAACATGTCTCACCGTGCAGAAGCAATGTTGCAGAAGACGAAGACGAAATTCTTCTTTTTCTTCACATATATGTGAGCTTGGATTGCATACCGACTATATGTTGATTGTAAAGCTGACAGTTAGTGTTTAAGCCTCTCATTACAAGATTAAAACTTCCCAGTAACAGAGAAAACAAACAAAATACCAACAATTGCTCACTAACAAGGGGTGATTTCCCTTCTTAAAATACAAACTGCTTCAAAAAAAATAAAAAGTTGACATAGCTAATCTCATGATTTAAATAAAAACTAAAAGACCAGCAAAAATGGAAGAATATATGGTTTATATATGAATCTATCGCATGATAAACAGACTAGTATTTACTCTTACAAGCACGGTATTCCCATAAATCCCTGATAATGTTGCATTCATTGCAAGTAATGATTTCATGATGATTGATGATTTTCATCATTGACTAATCTGCTGGTTATTTTCTCAATTAATCTATTATAGTTTGATCTATAAAATGCTTGAAAATAGCAAAAAAATTATGATCATAATTTCTTAAAGTCCAACTTGATGCCATCAAATTATTTTTTCATTTGACCAACAGTCCAAAGCCAAAATGTATTCAGTCTAAAGGAAAGCAGCAAATCCTCACAATTGAGAAGCTGGAAAACTAAAACAGTAATTTTCTGTCAACTATCTATTGTAATCAATTAATTGATTAATCATTTCAGCTGTTGTAGCTTCAGTATTGGTTTTAGAGCTCCTTTATGTCTACCCTAACCAAGAATAAGCTTTTTCTGTTGTGGTGTGTAGATGATTTACATTGTGAGACTGAAAACATAACTGAAACACAGATTTGTGTAATTAATTAATTGTATTGCATACTAATGACAATGGAATGGGTGTCAAATTTGATAAGTACTCTGCATTAGCCAGTGCAATTAATGAAGTAATTGGTATTCAAATTGGCGCTTAGAAAAAAGGTATTGATGCACCTCTAATAGCTGAGTCTCTGTGTGAATCTGGGCATTGATCCACAGGTGGAAACAGTCCTGCAGTAACACCTCAGCTCTTCTTCAGTATAGCTTAGTCAGTCATTGGACAATCACACTGAAGCTGTTGAAGACAGAGCTGAAAGAAGCCCTTCATCATGTTTTTCTCATTAAGTCAGGACCTCATTGCCATTCAACTGACAACAAGGCACACTGAGGCTGCTCTAATTGCTTCCCATCACAATAAATGGGTGACAGCATATGGGGGGAAAGAGTGTCGAGTGTTGGGATGATGGTAAGCCCTCTGGACTGGTGTGAGAGTCATGCTTTAAAGCTTGGAGGTCCTTCCTTTTGTAGCGTGGCCCCCTTTTAGCCTGGGTGGTCCCTGCTGCCCTGGTTTCTTTGCCCAGTTTCTGGCTATAAACATGCTTTAGTTATGGGAACGGGGAGAATGAAAAAGCATCAGATGCCTCCTCTATGGCCAAATATAAAATTCAGTCAGTGGCAGATTTGTGGTAACTTCACTTCAAATCTCACTCATGTGCACATCTCTAGATCTACTTTGCTTTGAAAAATGTCGGAAACGGTAGTGATAAACTATTGATCTTGGGGATGAAGCATCGAGTTAACGGACAGCACAGTCTGATTCTCAGTAAAAGATGAATTACACCCTGTCACATGAACTCTGTAGCTAATATCATTGTGAGTCAACAAGCTGACCTAAGACCCGCTGCGGTCGAGTGTGGGGAGAGGGCTAGTTTCAGTGTTTTCTAGTATCTTTAGACGGATCACAGTATAATTTGTTATAATGATGGATTATCAGAGGTCAACTGAGTGCAAACACAGCTAAGAGTGGCGTCCAAAAACGTGTTCATCTTTATCCGCTGATTTGTAATCTGAACTTGCTGATCAAAAGCTGCTGCTGAGAGCATCAAAGCCCCCCACAATACCGCTCTGATGCTCCCCACCTATTACGTGCTGTGCTCAGAAAACAGTACTGAGAACATTTTGCTCCATGTTCTGCACGGTCAGTGAATGTGTAAAAACTGGTTTCACTTCTGTGCACTTTTTAATTTGCTGTTGACTTCATCGGTAATTAGCAAAGCAAAAAGTAATATATTTTAGTCTAATGAGACTGTGCTGAGTAAAAATCTCTTCAAATCTCGTATGGACAGCAAATGAAAATACAAAGAGAGGAAGAGGTTTGTAATTAACGAGTTCAGGATTTTTCCCTGCTCAGCAGCCTATTGCAGGGGCTGTCCCGTAACTGTAATGGACAAAGTGATGGCTGGAGAGGACAGATAGCAGTCCTCAGTGGCTCATTATAGTAAGAGATGAAGAACAGAAGTACTAGTGCAACATGAGAGAGAGAAAAAAAAGGGATAAGTGTGTGTCTGAATTTCTACCGCCAGTATTACACAGAAAGTGGAATATTCCATGTTAGGTTGTATTCGTTGGTATTCTACCAGTAAGGTTTGGCTAATGGAGCCTGACTGCTTCCTTCATTCACAGGAATGAGCATGACTCTCTGCTCTGCCTTCACCATCCCATCCCCCACCTCCTAAATCCACACTGCAATCACCCTCCTCACAGGCAACTTCTGCAGAGCTTCCACCAGCCATCAGCAAATATAAACGTCAAAACATCAGCACAGACTGCGTCAGTCTATGTTAGCCTAAGGACTGCAGGACAGACTGGGGGCTGCAGTCTGGATTTCCTGCTCTACTGAACTCGCATGAGCAAAATGGACAGAAGCCGTCCAGTTTCATTTTTAAATAACTCCATGAGACACAAATAATGAAAAGGTGGAACAAGACTGATATTTTAGCTTAAGTGTGCCGTCTGATCAGTGCCAATCTGCTGTTGTCCAGATTTTGTGCAGTCGAACATCATCAGCATTGACACAAGTGTGTTCACAGCAAGTATGCTAAGTAGGCCACAGCATGGTATGTGACCCACGAGATGGCTAGATGGCCCCTTTTTGTTTCTCAAACATCTGATACTCTGCCCGCTGAGGTGGAAACTTGACCCTCTGAATCAGAGGAACAGTAACTGAAGCCTTCAGTATCAGGTATAGGAGGAGGTTGGAGGTTTTATGTTTTCTTAAAGAGACACATAAAATATTCCTGCCTTGAGTCACTTTGACTAGAACATCATCCGGGATGAACCACGTCTCAAACAATACTCTGTGTTCCTCTTATGACATAAAAGACTAGATAATTGCTTGACAAATGTGTTTTGTGGACCATACAGTTATCTCACTTCACTGCTGCGGGGGAAAGATTAATATCAGCAGGATCTGAGCCAAGTTGACGTATGTTTTTGTAATCCCTGCCTCAGCTGGACCCAAAAAAAAAAAATCAGATTTTTGAGTTGAAACTGGGTAAAACAAAAGTTACAGCTAAAATTCAGCAACTCACTCCCTGCCTCCAAATGTCCTTGCCAAGCCAAATTCTTGTGAGTTATCGATGCCTTCAAAGTGGACTCCTTTTCAGCAACTAGATACTTCTGTTGCAAAATATATCCATTCTGTCTTTTGAATCTTGAAGCACCCGGTAATAGAAAACATTTTTACACAATCCAAGACAGAGAACAATTGTGAATTGTGAAAAAAACATTTTTTTTTTTCCAGTTTTCCATCATTTTTTTTCAAGAGGAAAACAGATCTTTCCACCCTGAGTGTGAGTCTATGACTGAGGAAGATGAACTCCTTTGACACATCGGGGCAAAATATCAAGCCTGCTGAGTTTTTTATCTCAAGTGCTGACTTGAGATAGAGGCTATAATGTGTGTTCAATTGAGCATTGAATACAGCTTTCTGTTAGCGGGGGCCTTTTGTTACCCTCTCCTGAGCAGCATCTCCAGCTTGTTTCAGCAGAGCAGTGACAAAAGCTCTATCTAACTCAGTGACAACATCATGGCCCTGCTACTGTACTTCCACAAGAGTGTCAACTTAGTAGTCATGGCCTAAGGGCTAGGGTCATATCCTATGCAGCATTTATTCAAAAACAACACAGGTATCTCACTATGGTGTTTCTTTTTATGGGTATTAAACTGTATGAAACCTGATACAGGCTACAAAGAAGACAGACTAGCCTGAAACTGTTGTATATATACAAATCTCATGTTTCAAGTCAAAAAGTACAAAGAATCAATGTGTTTATAGAACCAATAACAATTTTAGTAGAAAACCTCTGCTTCACGTACATACCTATAATGCACATATCCAGTTCATATCCAGTACTATATTTGTGGACTTCACTAGAGTAGTTTTCTATGATTCACAGTTAAAAAAACTCCTTATTTATCTCATACTGGCCCCTTATGCAACCCCTCAGTTCAGCCTCTGTCTCTTAACAGGCAGTCTTAGTTCCTGCCTCTTTAAGCCCCCCTCCCAATGAGCCCACTCTGTTCTGATTGGCCGACTTCCAGAAGCCTGCCAAGGGGCAGCCATATATAAGTCATGTTAAGTTGCCACCGATGCAAACCCAACATTTCCTTTTAAATGACTTCATAATGGGAGACTTATTGTGAAGAATTTACTGGAAATGAAACATGATCCTCACCAAAGTTTTGTTAGTGCCACTAAAAACTGGTCAACAACAAATTATTGAGATATTTGGAGCTATTGTTCAGGGAATCAGTTAGAAATAATGCAGGGAGGAATAGTACAAGCAGAAACAGCCATAGTGATGATGATGTTTAATGAAGAGCTGCAGACAACCAGCAAACCTCCAACATGTAAACTACTTATTTTACTTACCCTTTATTTCTTGATAAATCGTTCAAGCGTTTTGTTTAAAATGTCAGACAATATTGAAAAATGCCTTTCAAATGTCAAAAACACAGTCCAAAACACAAAGAAATTCAGCTTACTGTCATATATGACACAGAAAGCTTCAAAATTGGAGTGTTTTAGAATATTTGACATTTCTACTCAAAAATGACTAAAACATTATTCAACTATCAAAATAGTTGCCGATTCATTTTCTGTCTATCGATTAATCAACTAATTGTTGCAGCTCTGCCTCGTATTAGAGCTAAGAATCACTGGCTGGATGATATTCACTTCTTAAAGGCTGGTATTGGTAAACTGACTGTTCTAACCTAAGAAAAGAAAAAGCCAAAGGGAGCGCACAAGCATGCTGTCCTAACAACACTGTGGAGCTGAATAGTCCCAAAAAATGTGGGGATGAGGTAAAACAAATCAGGCTTTAATGCCTCATCTAACCCAAAGTACACACAAAATAACATGGGTTAAATGAGGGCAATCAAATGGGATCTTACTGTGAATCTAGTGAACCATAAGTATTAAATACAACACATGATACCACTAGAAAGATTAGCAGTCATGCACAGGGAGCTCCGCTGCCTGCTTAAGGAACAACATTTACCCATATGCCTTGGGAAACAGCCAGGAGGACACATCCAGCCCGCACTGCACACTCACTAACTGTCAGTAATACTCAGCAGCTTTACTGCCAAGCCCCATTCATACACATTAAACGGCTCCTCTGTGCCTGCCGCTCTATCTGTTTCTCTCCATCACCACTTTCCACTTTCCACTATCTGCTCATCTCGCTCCTCTATTCCAGGCAAGAAGGCTTGTGGTCACAGAATATGGCTGGTTCTTCTATTCTAAGACAAATAACAGTCTTTTCACTTACTCCACCCCGACGTCTCTGCCATTAAATCAAGGTCTGAGGACATCTTACCAAAACACCACAAATTCAAAGGAATGCAGGGGGAAATGTGTGGCATATATCCCAACATGATCTCATCTGCTTAAGGGATAAAACTGGTGTCATTCTGCCTTTTTCTCACTGTCAACAAATCGTTTATGCGTCTCTTGATACAACTTACCTACTCTGTATGTACTACTTGTTTTCTCAGCCCATTAGTTCTTAATGAAGACTATTTTTTCAAATGTTCATTATATTTTCTTATAAAAAGGCTCAGTAATTCTGAAAACAGCTGGGCACTGTAGTTTTTAGCAGACAGTACTCAAACAGGAGTAAATAGTGCATGTGTTCTGGACACAGCTGCAAATGATTACACAACTAGTGAGCATGTATGGCAGTAGAACAATGTATGTGGTTTTGACTCAAACTGAGGTACATGTCACTCAGTGCAACATTGTGGTTTATTTATGTGTTTTTAATAGTTTTTGGACAGTAATGGAGGTCTATGGCACAAAGGAATAATCTACATCCAGCTTTGGCTAAACAGGTAATACCAGTTAGAAGAAGAATTTCACTTTCGGTTTGGTCTTTTTGTGGGAAAACACCAGTCTAATCCTTTAGTTAGTAAAAGCAAAATTACAAGAGTTGGGATGATATCTGCAAATTGTCTGCTTTATGTCTACAAATTCAGTTTGTGTAACTTACTATGTCTTTATTTCGGATTTTAAGTGTTATAAGTATATAATAATAGGTAATTTACAATCAGTATCTAATTTTAGCAACATTTTTCATTACCTGTGCAAATGGCTGATACCAGTATGTCTAAATTTAGATCTGTGATGAGAAACTTAATCCTCTAAATCCTGAGATCATGAATGGGATTTATATGGCAGCTCTGCTCATTGAAAGACATTAAGAGGTATAATTGTCTTCCTGCCTGCATTCACTACATAAGAGAGCAGGAGTGTGTCCTTTCATGTCCTCAGTCCTCAGTGTCAGGAGGTCACAGTGGAAATGAAACCAGTGTTTTAATAGACAAAGTAGCAGTCGAGAACGTTTCAGACAGTTTCAGCGGAAGCAGAGATCAGACGGAAAAGACCACCACAATAAACTGGAAGGAAAGGAAAAAGATCCCTCCGGTTTCATCTATGAATTCAACAACTTACCATCATGCAGTTGCCATGCCAACCTGTTACCAGGCTGCTGCTGCTGCTGCAATGGTGAAAACGGAAAATGTTTCTTGGCTACTAAGAGTCAAAATCCCACAGAGAAACGTGCCTGTGCAAGAAGGGATTAACAACTCACCGAGATGTCAAAGAGCTCCTCCGTGTCATCTAACATACGGACCCTGATGGTGACGTGCCGTCCGGGGGGCATGGCTGGCGGTCTGTGCCCGGGGTCCAACGTACTGATGCCAAGAGTCTCTGGGGCTCCGAGACGCGGCCCTGCTCCAGAGGCCATTGGCTCTAGCTCTGGTTCTGCCATGATGCACTGCGCTGCTCACTGCCCAGCCTGCACAGAGGCCAAGACAGAAAAGTCAGGAACACACATACATGCACTCTTTCATTTGCCGCTGCATACATGTGAACACAAGTATAATAGTTAGAATAGTTACAAAAAATGGATCTAACTTGTAAGAAACATCCTCTTACAGAGTATCAGTGGCACAGTAATGCATCGGGGCCCGGAGTACAGGCTGCACAACCCTCTGTGTCACACTAACAGAGTAATTGCAAATTCGGTATTTGCACTCTCCACTAATGGCTGATAATTGTTGCCTGTGGGAGAGCCAATTATTGTGCAAAAAAAAAAAAGAAAAGACTTAAGCATGTTCTTGATTTCGAAGCACAAATCAGGCAGCCTTAATTTGATTTGACAAAAGAATCACGAGGCTTGAGTGTGAAATCAAAGAGTCAATAAAATGACAAAAAGTCGTAAAAGCAAAGCAGCAGGGCCAAAGACACACAGACATTATTTAATTGTTTGAATTGGTCTCATGGGCGTCGATTCAAATAGGTACCAGGACGCTGAATTGAATGTGTTGTGAATTTGGAGAGTAACAGTACAGAATCTAATTAGATCCAGCTGTGACTACAAAAAATAAACCAAACACTTGCATAGAATAGTTAACCATACACACATTTCCATACTGCATCCAGATATCTGATATTTTAATCAAAGTCAACATGCACAACCTGGAATAATCTGCAGAATGACTCTTTGTGTTTTTCCCAGGTGAAGGACTGTGTTTGGACAAAGTTGTTGACTCATTCATTCCTGGTTGACACACACGCAGACCACTATCCACCCCCCTCATGTATCCACACAGCAAGATCCCCCAAGGCCCTTCTTGTCCTGCTTAATTCTCTCTTCATTGCACATTCCAGCTGGCTGATGTCATCTCGAGACTCACCAAGTGGTTCATCAGAGTGTTGAGGCCAGTGGGCAGTTGTTCAGCTGCCGCAGAGGTGAATGACTGCTGCCAAGTTTAAGCTGGAAGCTGAATAAGGCATTTTCGAAGGAGTGGAGAATGTAATTCAGCAGAGTGTGCAGAGTAAAATAGGCCAAGGACAGTGGATACACTAAATTCAGAGTGTCTGTCTGATGATGGTCTGCATGATGCTGAGGACAGGCACAAGAAAAGTTTCCCGAGAAACACTGCAGACTGTAGTTGGAGTGGATTTGAGGAATAAAGTAAGACTCCACAAGTCGAGCTGCGAGTAACTATTATTCTTAGTATTGATTAATTGCAAAAATACTCAGACAGGTTAATCGTTTAGCCTATAACGTGCCAGAAAATTGTCGTAAATCTCCAGAGAATCTTGAATTAGCTTGTTTTGTCCGACCAATAGTCTAAATACAGAGATAGGCTACTCAATTCACAAAGACACCTTACCACATCTTTCTTATTTAAGCTTGAACCAGTAAGTGTTTGGAGTAATTTCTGCTTGATAGATGACTGTTTCAGATGTAATGACTAGAGTTGTGTTCCAGCAGCTGGTTCCTTTTTCAGATCTGGTTCCAAAGTATCCAAATTTGTGAAGCTCCAAGATAAATGTATCTCCTATCGAGTAGCCTACTTATCTTCTCCCTTTTAAAAACCAGTGAAGGGCAATTTGTCATTTAACTTAAATGCAAATGTACAATCTACCTGAGTTTTACATATTATAATATCAAGTTGAGATTTAGTTCTTAATGAACTTTGGTAACTTAAAATGTTTAAAGCTGGGTCAATTCTACATGATTCATAAGGATTTGGATTCAATACGCATATTTAACCATTTAACCACAAGAGCATGTTCTGATCATCTGCACCAGTCTGTGCACAGTCATCACAGAGCACTGGGTGCGAGATGTTGGGGTTTTCCAGCTTAAGTACAGACAAACGCTCCCTTGGGCTGATGGAAACCAGACCTAATGCGGTCACCAGGGGCGTGAATGGAAACATGCATATTTTTCATTTAAAAGCGCCAGTTATTTATGACATTTAATCCTCACACCGTCACCACTCAGCTGCCCTTGCCTCAATTATTGGCGAGTGTTTCATGTCGACTCTGTAAATTCGTGGCTTCTATGACCTGCACATGCATGCCGCGCAACCAGACACCCTTCAAATAAAACACCAGTGAATCAGAGGACAGTGAAAGAGTAGGCAGTGATTATTTCAACCAACACTTACCCTCCTCTGCACCAGGGATCATGAATCAACCAGTCATGAGTGCAGGTCTGAGTGTTCCTATGAATAGGTAACTCAGGTCCAGACAAACACACAAAACAGTCACCAGTTGCACAGCTGGCAGCTTGTTCCTAATGCCATGAGTGTCATGGTGTAGTACACTATACCAGAGGGACGTTTACAGACCCCTCAGTGTTTCTCAGGGTAAATCACCCTGCCTTTGAACTTGTTTGCTTGAAATTCCCCACAAGTGTGTAACATGGAGCTGTGACTGCTGGTTTGCAGAGTCTCGGGGGCTGTAACAGTAGTTCCTCTGTGTGCAGGGGCACACAAGGGCCCCTCAGTGCGGTCCAACACTGCACAGCTGGAATCCTTTAGTGACAGCTGAATGGCCAGAGGCGGGGGCTGATACAGCCAGCTGTCTACCTGTGCCAAGCTCCCAAAACACTGAAAGAAAAAGGGCTCAATTTCCTCTGTGTTCAGCAAAACCACTCTCCAGACACTGATACCTGGGTGTGGCTGGCATTGGCGTGAATCACTATAAGTTCCCACTGAATTATTGACAACATGACATCTGTTCATTAAGTGAAAAGAATGACAACCAAGCAAGATGCATGCGTGTTGTAACCAGAGCCGGGCTGCCATTTAAAAGCCTCCGCATGAATGATGATTGAGGAAAATAGTGCAGAAAATGGTGAAGTGAGGTCCTTCCCTCCATGTAGACTCGCCTCATACGGTCTGCTAGTGTGTTCACACCATTAATGCAATGTAGGTTAATAGAGCAGGCTGCTGTAATCCTCAGGACATGATCAGCTAGTACATGTGACATTAATGCACCGTATGGACTTACCTGGACAGCCTCTGCAAACTGTAAGTGCCAGATAGAAAAAAAACGCACATTTACAGGAGACATCTGGCTTATTTAAATGTCACATACACACACACACACACACACACACACAAGCATGGAGCATTTCAGCTACATAAGCGACTGCAGCGTTTGCGCACATCCATACAGCTAAAATGTATATCTGCGCAATAACGCACAGCGGAGGACACACAGGACAGTTAACCGGCTTTATATGAAGATTTTCCCACAGTGATAGTTATTTCCCTCCCCTCTAAAACCCGCAGGATCACAAAACAATACGGCAAAGATACTCCCAGGACTTAACCCTAATCTCCTCAAACAAGTTGAATCACTTCCCTTAACAGCACACACAGAGAGGACTTGGCTTTTTCTTACCCTCTCTTCTCTCTCGAAATGCGGGTTTATCCACACGTTACGTATTTCCCAGCTGAAAGGAGATATTACATCCACGTACAGCCGTGGTGGAAGAAATAAAAAAAAGAGAGAGACCCGTTTGAGTTTCAGATGCTGCTCGTACCGGAGAGGAGGCTCTTTGCGGTCGCCATGGCGGACGACTGAGTGAGCGAGCGAGCGAGCAGGGCAGAGACGGGATTGGATCCACTCCCGGTGCCTTTACTCAGACAATGAAGGAGGTGTAGCACCTCCACTTTCTTAGCAGCGCCGAGAAACAGAGGAGCAACAGCACCATCTAGCGGTGGAAGCGCGGACATCCTTTATCTGCTGCTTCCCGGATCTGAACTGGCACTAAGAGATATGAACATATTACTCCGGTACATTGGCACATTGATTTTAAACTTCTGCTTATCACTTTGAAAGCATTGAATTGCCTTGCCCCAACCTACATCAAGGACTTATTATTAACCCCCTATGTGCCTGGGTGTTCACTAAGATGGGTGGATGTGGCCCTGCTGGTTGTTCCCAGGTCTCAGCTAGTGACCAAATGTGACAATCTTTAGATATCTCTTCTTAAAACATTCTTTTGTCAGAAAGCTTTTATGAATGTTTGATATGTTTCTGTGTTTTATTATCTCACTTCTGACAGTTTATATTTTTGTGTAACTTCATTTTATTCCCCTCTGTTTTATGATCTCTATTTATTTATCTTTTGTTTTTAGTTGCTGTTTTTAACAGCACCCCCAGTTTTAAAAAAAGAGAGAGAAAAAAAATAGTTATATTAAGCATGTGGGCTGATACTTCAACCTCCTTAGAGCCCCGAGGCAAAAATTTGAGAAAAAACACATAAATATTTTTTGTTTAATCCCTTTTATCATCTTGTGACCCCTCTGATTTAACTTGACATGCGGTTTCCCAGTCCGCAGGGTGGGAAACATTGTTATAGGGTGTCAGTATAACCTGAATTTATTGCAAATTCTATGTATTTTTAATTTTAACCTACTGTATATATCCGATAGGAATACTGAGTGACTGACAAAATCTACATATGTACCATTACTGTATGATGCAAAGTTAAAATGTTAACACCCAGTTTTTGCCTTTTATTTCCCCTTAATGAACTTTAAGGTTGTTAAAATCATCAAATATTATTCCAAACTATGTGACAGTATCATAAACAGTTTTATTCTTGTTTTATTCTTTGTTCCGACTCTGCATTGAAGCCTTATGATGTTCACACAGAATGAAATATTAAAACACAAGATTTCGTGTTTTTTTATGACTGTACCATTTCATAAAATGGAAATATTTGAGATGTCTTGTTTCCCTGAAGTTCAGCTTCACATATCTGGTACCCACTTAGTTCTGTAGGTTTGAACAAAGTTTAGCTGCACAGCGTGAGCTTGTAATAACTGACCCAGTGGGGTTTGATTTTCTCTCTTAAAAGTTTGCTTTGTGACTATTTCTGCCAGACTGATCACTTTTTTTCCATCAGAGATTTTAAATGGCAGAAGTCAGTGTGTGAGTCAAGAAGCTAAACCGTCCTGTAGAATGAAGGAATGCAGAGTCTCCTGTCTGTTGAACATATATACATGTGATTATACAGAAGCACATTTCAAACACTGTCAGATAAGCATCTGCGTGGATTTAGTTTGCAGAATGATGCAGAGATGTGGAGTCACATCCTGAAGCAGATACTGGAGCGTACAGTGTACAAGGTATTGTGTGTGTGGCCTGTTCATTTGCAGGATAATAATAAGAGATTCAGCATTAGTTGTATTGGAACAAATCATATGATACTGACTCAGAGAGGTCAGCGGCAGGGTCAGCCACACAACAGCATCTTCTGGAGCTGACAGAGTTTCTTTATTTAGCTCAAGGACACTTATGCAAAACAGCTGAAAGAGTAAGAGTCATGAGTAAAATACCTTTGAACAATGTGGTTGAGAAGAGAGAGATGAAATTCAGCCTGCTTTGCCCTCTATGATGATTGTTGGTGGTCGTGATACCACTAAACTTTGTCCAAGGTCCTCTTGAGGGCACTTTGGTTTTCCATGGAGTTCAAGTGCCAGCAGCAGTGTAGCAACAAGACAGATGATGGTATGGCAATGGGAACTAGGGGATGCTTAAGAAGCATCGTTAGGCAGGAATAAGGTAAAAATGGACCCAGGGAAATTCAACAACAACAAAAAAAATTAGCAGGAGTAAAACAAACAATTAAATCTGCAGCCTCACAGTAAACTGCCACCTGCTCTCTCCTTCCCATCACTACAGACTGGCCTTTACCTTCTCAGCCTCACTTAACTGGAACATGCCATCTGTTCAGGTTACCATCGGATGAGCTAGACTGATACTAAGCTTTCAAAGCATATAGATTATCATTAATATACCATTTCTCCGTTACTGCTGACAATCACAATTTTCTATGGACACACACACACAGACATCAGTACACCAAATTTAACAGAATGTAATTTAACTACAGAATAGTTTTACCCAGTCACTCACTGCCTGGAGCGCCTAATAATGCACACCTGTATCCACGATCTGATTGCTTATGTAATCTGATTACTGTGGATGTAAGCGGATTACTTATGTAATGTAATGTCTGTAATGTCACAGACATTGCAATAATTTAAAGGAATACTCCCATGAAAACCTATGTTTCTGTATCAAAGATTTAAGCTTGATAGGCAGCTTGTAAATGTTTGTAACTTGCTTCTACATAATGGATTTTTCTGTTACAACGGATGTCAGTGGTTATCCAATTTCCATAGAAACTCTGAAAAGCATGATCCACTTCTGAATTGTCCATCCAGATGCTCAGTATGTTTCCTACAAGTTACAGTGGGATATTCAAAACACAGGTTTTTGCTGAGAATTCCTTTTTATATCGTTCCATTGCTTCATCTTCCTCACCAAACAATTTGCAGTGTTTGTGATTGTTTATTGTAAAACTATGGAGATTTTTTATGTACTTTCGATTCCTTAAACTTTTCTCTTATTTCATTAATTTTATGTATTGATTTTTTTTTCTTGTATTCATTGTTGTTAAGGCACTTTTTTGAGACTCTGAAAGTAATTGTGCTGCTAGTGGAATTATGTGGTTACTTTTTCCATAAACACACAGTGACAGTAGTAGTAAGAGTGAGCAGTAAGTGTTGTTGTTCAGCTTTACGGGTGTTGCTGTAAACTAGAAGTGTCCGGGGTTCTTTAATAGTAGTTGCCTCTAAATAAGGCCATTACATTTTAGTTTTCAATTCTCACTTTAATGGATGGCACTACTCATGTGAGACTATAGGGCTGCAGCTAACATTTTTTGTCTTTATTAATGTGCTGATTATTTTCCTTGATTAATCAATTAGTTGTTTGATATATAAAATGTCAAAAAAAAAAGGCAATCGCAATTTCTAAAGCCCAAGGTAATGTCCTCAGATTATTTGTTTGTCAGACAAACAGTCTAAACGCTCAAGTATTTTATTTGCTATCATATCATGAAGTTCTATTACAGGCAGAGCAGATGGTCACACTGAGCCTGATAGCATCCTGCTACACAACACAAGAGCCACAGACTCTGAACTACAACCCACATTAGCTTTCCTACTAAAATCTGCTTCTTATCTAACTTGCAAACATGAACACACATCTTGTCCTGTATCTTAGCTTATTGAACGAGCCACGAAACAAACATTCTACGGGGAAAAGTGCACTGTTAACGTCAGTTAGCAACAGTATTTTGACATACCTGAAAATGTCACTTTGGTCCTGTTTGATGCTGGTTTGGTCATTCAAAATCCATCAGTTTAGCTGCAGTCCTGGCAGCAGTGACATTAACTTGGCATGATCATGCTACTTTTGCTGCCCAAAAGAAAAACACACAGACAACAGTGTCCAAGTAGAAAATTTATTCCGTCTCTGTAATAGCCAACAAGAGATCTGTAATGCTAATCAACATGTGGATTGTTCCGCAACTGAACTATGTATGATGGGAAAACTGATGGCATGTTTTAGCCTGGGGATTAATGCTGTATGAATCCTGATATGTTGCACCACACTGTATCAAAACCCCAGAAAATAGATAAATCAGTGAACCTATGAATAGTCTGTTGTCTACATTATATAATCACAAGGGTGTAGAGCCTATCTCCTTCCTGTTGCTAACTGTTGCTTTGTATTCCCAGGTTCGACTCTCCTTTTTTGTAGATGGTGGCCTGGGGCTTTGGCTGGGACCGGTGCCTGCACATCACCCACTCCTCTATGTAGCTGCATGCAGGGACTGAGGGATGAAAGACAAGCAGTATGGTAGAAGGCTGAAACTCTGATTTTTTTCCCCCCTTGTCTCTATTTCATGTCTGCTGCTCGCCCACCTTCATACTGGCAGGAAGAGAAGTCTCCTACGCCTAGTGGTGTGGGGACTGAAGATGTAGAAATCACACTCGGTGTCTTGGCAGTTTCACAAGCCCTCTGGATTCACTGACTTGGAACTAAGGCAAAGATGAACATTTCAGCAAGAGCGTGAAAATGAGCAAGAGCTGCGGCGAGAAAGCGAAAACAGAAAAGAGACAATGCTGTTTTGGATTAGTTATGTAAGCAATTGAGATTTTGTGCCATGTTTTTAGTGATTTCTTATCCAGTTATGTAATGATGAAAGGAATCACGAGTCAACTTCACACTGATCACCACAGGGTGAAGAAACACTTGAACACAAATAATATTCTTAGAGTACTTTTTTCTTTGATATTTTCTTGAAGCAATTTGATTTCAGTTCAGCTAATTGTACATTTATCTGACTCAACTAGTGCTAATATATCTTATTTATATTTACATCAGCTGACTTTTACTTTTTAAATAAATTAGCTAAGTTTAGGCCTCTAGATTTCTTCTGTAGCTCTGGGCTAAAGGCTCAAATCACCCATGAAAGAAATGGAAAAACAACACGGTCCAAAATCACATCCCTCTGAAACTTGATCCACTAAATGAAATCCTGCCCTGTCCATTGATGTATCTGTATTAACTCACAAAACTCATAAATAACATCACTTATATAAAAATGTATACTTAAGGTTGAGTATGTAGGCAGAGTCATTTGGCACCATTATATACATAAAAATAGGCTTTTATTCAGCTAAGTAAGACTAATCAATTTACAGTCTTTTATCAGGGACGTGTTGCAAGCCAAAGCTCCCAGATGTGCCGGTCTCGTGTATGATCTTAGGAGGTTTTATATTCCAATGAGTCCATGAACATCTTTTAATCTATTAAAATACACCACACAGCATAAAATACACCAAGCATCCGAAATCACTCACACATGGAAAGAAATAGTGATTATAATATTGAGACACTGTCAGTCACAAAATGTTGATGCAGTGGTACGATTCAAGTGATAATACATGGGAGGGTGAAATGTACAATACTGACATTGGTATCAATTACTATCAATTTTATGTCAGCAGATAGGGTTTCACTATTTATGTTCTTGGTTTTATAAGCTCATGTTAGCTTTCTGAATGAAGCAAATGTATTTGAAACTCTTTTGCTACTTTGACAAAACCATCCCAACTCAATTTAGTTGTCATGGAGATGTATCTGTATCTGTTGACGTGCAAGCTCAGTAGCTGTCATAGCACTTTTTTAGAATTTTAATCCTCAACAGTTAGACATAAAGTTTATGTCAAACTACTATTTCCAAGGTCAAGAATGACTTAGATGCTTATCTGCGGGATCATTTATATACTAACCTTGACAAGCTGACATATAATCATCCAGTGGTCTATTCAACATACCTGACAGCCACCTGAAACACATTTTTTTTAACATTTCCACACTATATCTTTTCTGGGGGTGGAAGATGGAAATGAGATTCCATTTCTATTTTAATCTCTGCAGCAGCTGCTGTATCTCCTGCCCTGTTACTGTTTCCCACTAACATTGAATACCAGGTCATTAGAGCTAGAGCTAGACTTTTACATTTCTCCAACCCTCACTATTCCAGTCAGCCTCACACACACACACACACACACACACACACACACACACACACACACACACACACACACACACATATACACACACACACACACACACACACACACACACACACACACACACATGGTCATGTTTCCATCACTTCAGAGGACATTACATTGATTTGAATTCATTTCCTGGAGACTTATCCTAATCTTAACCATAACCACTACTTGCCTAACCCTGACCATGACCTTAATCTTAACATAACCCTAAACCTAAACTTTAAACCAAGTCTTCACCCTAAAATTAATGATTTACCTTCAGGGGACTTGTTTTTTGTCCCCATAAGGCACAGATTTATGTCCCCACAACATGAGGAATACCTGGTACACATACACACGCACACACACACACACAGCTGTCTGTGTTGTGCCCTAACTATAGTTAATTGCCTGTTCTGCTAGGTTTGGCTCACTTAAAATCATGCCGCCTGCTCTGTTTGGACTCAATTTGCAAATGCCAGAGTTGCATATATTTTATTACCATTGCAACTTTGATAAAAGGGAAAAGAGGGTTGAGTGAGTGTGTGTGTGTATGTGTGTGTGACAGGCTGTAATGCAATGATCAAAACTTAATTGACATCTCATTACAGATGGAATCTACCAAGATAAGCAACATTCGTGTTCATTTTTATGTTCAATCACCTTCCTGATTATTCTTTAATAGTCTTTACTCACTCTTTGCCCCTGCAGCTCCCATACGGCCATCTATTCTTCTCTGGTAATAAAACAAGAGTGGAAAAGTGATGACAGTTTCAAAACCGTAAATGAGACCAACACAATAAATCACGTTCATCTCATAAAACGCGTTACTTGTCAGATATTTAAAGCCTATAAGGTACAGTTAGTGTATCAAATCATAGCCTATTAGTCTCAATCTGAAACATTCAGTTGCTAATTAGAGAGCCAACCAATGATATGATGTTTTGGATTCATCATTATTGTCAGCAAGTGCACTGATTACGTCTGTCTTGAGAAATTTCACATCTTGGTATCTTTCCTGAATAGATATGTGACAGTGACATCCCTGAAATGTGCAAGTTGCCGGTAGGGTTGAGAGGTGGGAAGTTGTTACAGCTGATCAAGCAGAGGGTGGGAATCCGTTTTGTACAGAGAGACCATCCGAGGCTCAAGATTGAGGCTTTCTCCTCTCAGACATGAGCGTCGAAGAGCTCCCACTGAGCCCTCCACCTCCACAAGAGAAGGAAATCAGCGGGGGGAGGTGGGGGGCTCATCACATGCTCTATTAAAAATCAGGAGACAGGCAAAGACAAAATGCTCTCCCCACTGTTACTGAATGCACAGGCAGCGGGAAATAATTTCCTCCAGGGAAATACACTGGAGATTCTCTGCCTAACTACATAACTTGCAGACTTTTATACTACATTTAGTAGCATTTATTAAATACTTTTTTTTTTAATTTGTCACTTTAGTGTATTTATATAGCAGCTGAAAACAGTTTTAAGTGGAGCAAAACTGTGTTGCTATGTTGCCATGTGTTTTTTCTGTGTTTATGTTAACTTGAACAAATGTCAGTCTGGGAGTATTTTCTAGTCCCATGACTAGGAGTACATCAAATCCTTCATCTGTTTTATAAACTCATCCAATTAGTATTTCTATTTATAATTTCAGGGGACCACATGATACAGACAGATGGTATATATTTGGGCCCAGGGATGTGTGAGAACAATTTCACCACAATTGTCGAGAGGTTATGACAACAAAACAGAAATATCCATCAGGGACATTTTGCATGAAACTGTGAACGCTCCTGTCAGCTTTCCTCCATCTCTGAAGGAGTGCTTTTAAAATGTATTTTATTCATTTAAGATAATCATGTGGGAAAACTGAGAAATCAGGAAAAACTCTGTTACAACTTTGTTCCAAGGTGCATTGAGAAGGAAACAGATTTGGCCCCTTAAAACTCAAAGGATGCAGAAGTGCGTCAATTACACAATTGCAATGATATAACTGCAAAATGTTCTCTTGGTTCGGTTTTAGTGAATCACTGTTCTGGGGACTGCAGGCTTGGCTCCTCTCTAGTAATTTGTTTACATAACAGTATTATACATTGCTGTGCATTAGTGTTCATCTAAGCATGAAAAATACAATTAAACACAGTACGAGTCATTCATAATTGCAGATAATAACTTCCGCCCAACAGACAGACAGGTCACCAAAACATATGTGGGAGGTAGATGAAATAACATCAGTAGAATCTGTACAACTCCATGAATACATCTGTTGTGAAACATATAACATTACATTTTTGTTAAGACTGTGTGTGTGTGTATTGTATGGTGTGTTTCCTGCTCACAAGATAACATATTGCATCTTTTTTTGCTAAGCAGAGATGGTTTATTTAAATCCTGAAGCTCTTGTGTCAGTGGCTACAAATCATTTAAAGGTCCTCTCCTTAAATGGTTTAAAACATATTAAAAATACCCTGTTTGGAATAATAATGATAATAATAATTTTTCCACAAAATAAAAAAGTATAATTACCACCTTCAAATCTGTGCTCTGGAGACTCCAAGTTTCCACATCACACTTGGGAAAATTGACAATCGAACCAGGATTGGCTTCCAAACTGTCACTGTTGTGATGTCACAAATAATGCTCACAGGTAAACGCTTTGAACCCAGATTCAAGGTGAGCACAGAGAAACCTCCTACTTTCAGTGGATGAATGAGAAAAAAGTCTTCTAGTGTCAAACTCTGTGCATATACCATTCTGCAGCTCAAACAGTAGGGGATTAACATTCCTAAAGGGTCAGTTCACCCAAAATACAGATATGTATATTTTATCATTTACTGGTGGCATCTAGACATGCAGATAGTTCTTAGATAGTTTTATTTGTCCATTTTTTTTATGATATCTGGTTGAAAGATTTCTGCTGGCATACCAGTACAAAAAAATGATGGATTACAAAAGTCCAGAGTAACGTATCTTTCCAGGAATAATGTCCTAGTTAGTCTGAAAATCTCATAGACCTCATTCTCAAAACTTTTCATTGAAACTACTTGCTACTGAAGAAATATCCCTCACATGACAAAGTGACAAAATATGTTGGGTTTTTTTTGGTCATTTAGGTAAACTCACTCTTTGCTGCCAGTTGCTGATAATAGCAACATGGATTATGACATGAACGCAAGTCTTCAGTCAAAGAATTTTTCTTTGTTTGTACAGATCGTCCCCCGCACATACTCCTGTTACAGCTGCAAATTAGACTGTGAAATTGACATCTCGTGTTGCCATCTGGTTGCCATGACACCTAGCTATTAGGTCCTCTGACAGTCCTAGCTTGGCTTGTTTGTTCCCTCCTGTACATCAACATTGTTTCCCATATAAAAAGACATGAAACATCAGAGGGGCGTTGAGTGTGTGGGCTGATAACAGCAGGAGTGCTCTCTTCAGAGGTGGTGAAGGTACAGCATAATATACTATACCATTAGAAGACACCCTTACAATGTAAGTGATGGAAACAAAATCCACAGTCCATGTTTTGAGAAATAAAAGTCTGAGTTGTCTGAGTTAGTCAAACAAAGTGGATATCTTCCACAGTTACACTATTTTTAGTAAAAACTTCCCCATTTGTGTCTTTTTTCCTGTTAATCTCCAGTGGAAGGATTGTAACAAAAAGAGGGAATATGGTACTAAAAAGACTAACTTTGAAAGATGTTGACTTGATTTGACTTATTTCAGTGGCTGAAGCCTCATATTTGCTTCAAATAAACTTTTAAATACATTCCTGTGGGTTTTGTCCCCCATCACTTACATTGAAAGTGCATTAAGAGATCTCTTAATGGCCAGTATGAACAAGAGGAATGATTACAAAAAGAAAAACATGTGTCAGTGTTCATTTGGGCACCTGACTATTGTTTTAGGACAAACTTGAGAAATTGTGAACCCATCCTTTAACCTAGACATGATGGCATACAGTGTGCCGCTCTGCCTCATTGTGATAAAAAAGAGAGCGTTTCCTCTAAATGTGTAATTTGGCCCTTTACATCTTGCCCTATTAATTTCTACAATTCCTCTGGGCTGAACATGTACAAAAGCCTAATTTCCACACATTTCAGCCCATGTCTGGACCACAATGAGACTTTAATGCTCCAGTGATCAATGAGAGGATTAAAGCAATTTAAAGGACCAGTGTGGAGGATTTAGTGGCATCTAGTGGTGAGGTTGCAGATTGCAACCAACTGAATACCCTTTCCCTCCCCCTCCCCTGCCAAGCATGTAGGAGAAGGTGGCTACGAAACTCACGAAAATCACAAACGGCCCTCTTTAGAGCCAGTATTTGGTTTGTCTGTTCTAGGCTACTATAGAAATATGGTGGTGCAAAATGGCAGGCTCCGTAGAAGACGATCCGCTCTCTATGTAGAAATAAAGGCCTCATTCTGGTAATGAAAAACACAATGATTCTCATTTTCAGGTGATTATACACTAATTAAAGAATACTTATGAATATTATATTCCATTTCTGCCAAGTCCGTTCCACTAGATGCCACTAAATTCTACACACTGCACCTTTAAAGGCTCCTTTGGTTGGTCTGTACATTGGAATCTCCTTCATCTTCAAAACTGATGCGCTGGCAGGGTGTTTCTCCATTACTCAGGATGACACCCTCATGAACTGGCATCTCTTGGTGTAAGCGTGCACAGGGCAGACATGGGCTTTTCTTTTTTTTAATTTTTTATCATGGACTGCTGTATCCCATACAGACACCCCAGGGGCTGAGCTGCAGTCTGGGAGCGGTGGTGGTGGTGTGACTCATACAGCACCCCCCTTTCATCTTGACATTTGACATACTGATGTAGAGGATCTCAGCCGGAAACAAACACAGTGTGCTGTGTCACAGCTGCAATGTCTGTGCCTCTGAGCCCCTGGCGTAGAGGGCTGAGAACAGGTAACAATGAGTCAGCGTCTATTTAATTCATACACCTACATTGCGAAACTCAGGGGGTTGTTTTCAAGCTGATTTTATTTTTCTTTCCCTGTCTGTTCCCCACTGAGATCCAGCATCCTCATGATGCTGCCTAGGATTCATTGAAAGTCATTCTTGATTCAACTTTGCAGGGACTTGAGGAAAGGGGAGCTGGAGTCACGAAGACATTTTAAAATAAACTCATAAGCTGCACAACAACTATTAGGCTGACTCATGTAAACCATTCTGTAATTCATTCTCATTAAATTGCTTTCACCAGACAAGGACATTGTACCTCGTTTGACTATATGTTACCAGAAACACTAATGATGCTGCTGAAGAGTGAGTGATGCCAAGGGGAGTCTGGTTCCTAATGAACCCCACTGAGACCTTATCTTCAGGTCCTTCAGCCCTCTGGCCTGTCTCATCAAGGTGGATAAAGCACCTCAGCAAGCTAGACAGCACAAACAGACCACAAAGGGAAAGCAGGCTCTCTCTTTACTAGCTCACATACGGAAGAGCTGCAGCATCAGGTGGCTGAAGGTGGATATCGAGGAGCAGCTGGGACACACTTCCCAAGATCTATTAAATCGTGATTCCCCCAACAGATCTCTTCCACTCTGCATCAGTGATCGAAAAAAATATCTAAAATGAGTTGGGAGGCAAAACGAAGAGGAAGCAGAGCCGAAACATACTTTAGAGGAACTGGTCTTTTTTAAAACCATGTCATCTTCAAATTCAATTTTTGGTTCTTGTCCTCTTTAAATCCATGCCGCCAAGGATTTATTAAAAAATACATTTTATATGTATATACTTTATTTTATTATTGTGCACTAACAGGTTCTCGTATTTCTTGTTCTTGCTCATTTCTTTAATAACAGCCTGTCTCAAATAAAGCTTGATTCTCTCTTCAGGTTAGGTAGAGTATTTACAGTATATGAATACTTAAGTATTTAAATATTCACCATATCACCATCATATTTAAAGAAGAACCTCCATGTAAGTCATGTTGTCTATTTGCACAATCACTATCCTTATCAGTAATTCAGTTATACTAAACATTATGTGCTTTATGATAATTCAGGATGAATCATGATAACTTTGTCACTCTCATGCTCTCTGTGTTTGACAAAGCAATTTCATAGGTAAAGTGTAAAAAGCACTGTCTTAATAATTTTATTCTTTTTTGTATTGAGGCTTCGTGACAGGTCTGTGTGCTGCTCAGCTACAAAACATCAGGCCCATTGAAACTTAAGTCCAAAAGCATGGTTTAGAATTACTGAGGAGGAGGAAAGACACTGGAGACATACCCATACCATACTCAGGTTAAAACAGCAAATATAAAAAGCAAACAAACTGTCTAGTACAATGTCTTAAACCAGACACAGGACAGATAAAGTCTGTAGACGAAACCCTTTTTGTTAGTCCAAAATGCATGAACTGTAAACAACTGAAAATGAACTGTTGACAGAAATTATACTAAAGTCATGTTTCTGTGTCAAAGTTGTCTCATCCCCTTTTCCAAGCTGGCCTCTCCTCCACTAGCCTCTGCCTTACTGTTATAATCTATTTTTTCAGACAATTTCTGTCTTTATCTGTCCTTTTGAAAATATGAACCAGGGTTTTCTGCCACTCTTCTAAGCTAAATGGGTATCCTATGGTACTAAAATGTGAGCAGATTGTCATTTTAGGTGAGATAAAACAACTGTTACTTTGCATCTCCCTTGCACCTCGAGGCAGCTGTAGTCGCTGAATGCTAACAGTTGTTTTATCTTTCACAAGTTTTTGACAGGGTATTGCCCGTTTCCTGAGATCCCGAACAAGAGATCTGAAGCATAGTTGATTAAAACTGTGCAACACAGCAGTTTCTGTGGAGTGAAATCCGAACACAAAGACCTCTCCTGCTTGTGCAACTGAAAAGAAGGAGGACAAACATGCAGAAATGTCAGTGACTGTTTTGCCAGGCTAGAACTAGCCATCTTCAGTGACAAAGGTACTGACATATTCAGACCAGGCTGGTCTGGAAAAAAACACAAAAACACATGCCATTTGATCCCAGTAGTCTTGCTGGAATGATTCACAAGGAGCAGTGACTAAATTTGAACATTTTGCTTGAGTGTGACTTTCCTGCAAAACACCAATGCGCTTTGTGTTGGGAGGAAGACAGTGCTACCTGGCCCAAGAGGTAGCCCTCCTCACTTATCCTCAATGACTGTCCTGCAACTCTTTGTAGCGGCCAAGTGGTATCTCTTCCTGCTCTCCATGACTTGAATGCAGAAGGAGATTGGGACTGTGGACAGGAAGCAACTGCTAGCCAAAACTACTGAAGCTGCAGTAGCTTCTGTAGGTAGGTAACAGCAAAGGTTAGGGTTTGTATTCACTATGATGACTGATGTAGGTTCTGTTGGGGGCCTTATCACATCCTGTCAAGACCAAGTTGAGACACAATTGGGGACTTAAGTGGCCTAAATAGCCTGATAATGACACTAAATTGCTAAATTGACATTTCGTTTCACCTCATTCAGCCTGATGTGCTCATGTTAGCCAATTTCTTGTTGGAGGGTCACTTGGTTTTATTTTTTCCTAACCAATCAGTAGTGAGAGACACATTGGTCTCATCAAAATCCTTTTTAGTTGACATGGAAACTGCAGAAGTGATTTCTAAGTGCAGTTAGTGTTTCACATTTAGTATGTACAAAATATGTAAATTTAAATCTGTAAGTGGACTTACAACTTGTACAGCTGCTTCAATCTCATCTATGTTTGTCGCAGTTTCTCTGTTGGTATTAATCATGGTTGTAGCTAGGTAGATATTCAGCTGTGTAGGAAGATGACATGCCTATTCCTAATCACATCTGCTACATTCTGATTGATCCCATATGAATCACTGAACAAATCTGCAATGTGGGAAGCAATTCGGAGGTCTGACACCAGGCTATAGAGGGGGAAATGGAAAAAATTTGAGTTTAAAATGAAGTAAGTTTCAACAGCTATCACACAGTCAGCTTGGAGAGAGAGCGGAAGAGATTTTGCTGAGATGCAAATGAAGCTGGGAGATCCTCACAGCAGTCTTCTGGGTGGTACAGCTCTGCTCAGAATGATTTCTACCAAACAGGAGGAAGCACACAGCACCCAGCAGTATTGACTACCAGGGGATTCCTCCCAAGCAGATGTATAAGACTGGATGGGGATTAGCCACCTGTACGATATGAGACCAAGGGAGGCACCACAGCATCAAACAGAAGAAGGTCTTCCTTGTGTGCAGCGTCTCAACATTGCTGCTTTTTCAGATGATGGAAGGAAACCAGGTGGTGTCAGAGTGTTTGAGATATATTCTCATCAAACCCTTTTAGAGGGAAAGACTTCTGTGAAATGTGGAAAAAATGTTAACACAGTTATTATGCAGCATTATAAGTAAAAAAAAAAGAAGCAATTAGATTACAAAAGAAATCTACCACATAAAAGCAGCACTCCTTATAGAGCGCCAATCCATTCAATTGGTTTCACTGACACTTCAGTCGAGTGTTGAACGCACTTTTATTGTTTAGGTGTCAAATGTAACAGTGTCACCATTCAGAGAGGGAATAAAGAGTAAATGGTCACATAAAAAAATATAAAATCAACAATGAAAATGGTCACACGGGGAAGAGTCTGGTTCCCGTGGCAACAAAGATGTACAGTTGAGAGACAGTGTCCAGATCCAGACGTGTATGTGTTTGGTTTGCACATTTCCACAGCCTATAGTAATCTCAAACAATGAAAGTCCTTTTTTTTGTTGTTTACTAGCCATGCATACAGTTGACAATTCCACATGTGTTGAGTCAGTGTCTTTGTAGGAGCTGGCACTTTCAATACAAAATATTTACACTACTTTTAGTTATTCTCATTATCATCGCCGTCATTGTTACTATTTGTTACTATGAATTTGAATACTCTGAGCACGAAAAGAATGAGATCAGGATGTTGGAACTCTTGAGCACCCCATTTCATATCAATACCGGAGGAGAAAGAGAGAGAGGAAAAAAAAGTAAAGTATGACAAATGTTGGCATCTTCACTTTAAATGTCACCCATTCCTGCAATAGAGTTTAGGGAGATCGTCTGTAGAGATATTCAAACACTGAAAGATGAACTCTTTGTCCCATCAGGGTGAAGCAGTTAGTTGTATTACTACTCAGCAATCTGCTGTCATAGTCTCCCGGAGAGGAAAACAAAACATCACACGATATGTGAAAGACTCTGCTAGGTTTACTATTATATCTCAAAGTGAGAAAATAGGAAAAGAGATGACTGCACCAATATTTCAAGAAAGACACTGACTTATCCACCATTTTCTCTCCATTTCTTTAAACGACTGGGAAAGAAAAATATATATATACGAAAATGGAGGTGCTTTCAGGTCACCTCTTTGGTTCAGCCCTGTGATGAGTAGAAAAAACCTCCCAACAACTACTGCACAAAATAAGCTCGGAGAAATTTTGTACATAAATCAAATACTCCTCCATGTTTTGAGACAACTGGATCCCAGAAATCTGTTATCAGGTTTGCGTACAGTAGCTACTTGAAACCGAGTAACAAAAAAAAAAAGCATCTTGGTGTTCTGTGTGAAATACAAACAAAACAGAAGAAAATATTTTGTAAGAACTCATTTGCCATGGCAGAACAATCTAAGCAGTAAGGATCCTGATCTGTAACTCTTTGCTGATGATGAGATTTTTTCCCCCCACAACTGAAAAGATAGAAACAAACAAAAGAAAGTAACATAAGGCGAGGGCATGTTCCTTTTTGTCACTTGTCAAATTTCTCTTGCGGCAAATTCCTGGCGTTCTTCATTCAAAATGTACTCATTACTCACATGTCATAATTATTATGTCACTGCTGATTTTTATGCTTCGTAGAGTTAAAATCCATCGCGTTCAACCATGAATTTATCTTCCATTTAACTGCCATGTGCGTGTGTGTGTGTGTGTATGTGTGTGTGTGTGAGATTGTGTCTAAGGGTGTATCTCTGTTGCTGCAAGTCGAAGTAACTTCCTCTAAGTAGACTTTTTGCCTGGCCTGTTGCTGGAGGCCCCGGGGGCTATTGTATATTGCAAGAAGAGCAGCAGGGGTCATCCTTGTCTGGCTGGGCAGCGTAGTCCATCTGCCGAACAATCTCAGCGAACAGTTCGTCTACCATGGTTTTGCTCTTAGCCGAGGTCTCCATGAAAGGGCAGCCCCACTCCTCGGCCAGGGCCTGGCCTTCGCTGGACGACACCTCCCTCTCGCTCTCCAGGTCCACCTTGTTCCCCACCAGAATCACAGGAACCTTCTCGTACCTGAGAACAGACACAGACCCACATCAGGTTGTCAGGGGAAGACATGCACACACACACACACGAATAAGAGATACTTAGCAAAAACGTATGCTAAGGAACTGTGTCGAAGCAATCAGTGAACTTACTGTGCAGCTTAAAAAGAAAGGCAATTACCCGTTCAGGACTTGGTGCAAGCCTAATGCCACCAAGGCTTTAATTGCATCATTAAATAAAAATTTCACTCCTCGCACATGAAAATTCTTTACATGAAGTCATTATTTAATTATCTATAATCCCTAAATTTCATCAGGCCATCCAACAGTCTTTCTTTTGGGGGAAACAATGGACAACCCTGCCTCATTTATTCATTTTCTTGACCTGCTTCTTCCTGTTCAGTGTCACGGTGGGTAACAGCCTGACCAGGCAGTAAGGGGCAAAAGGTGGGGAAGCATCCTGAACTTGGGAAAGCAATATAGACAAAATAAATATTGTAACAATTATCCACCATTATCTCCAAATGTACGGAAGGGTTCAAAATCACATAATAAAAAGTCAAATTTTTGCTATCAAATTGAAGCATTGTTCATTTACATATCAAAAATATATAAACCCAATTTATTTAATTATTATTATTTTATTTAATTTAATAAACCAAAATGATATGGAGCAATGATAAATGATAAGATTTTTCTTCCAGCCCTTCCATTATCCACATAATTTGTCTGTGAGCGACCAATTACACACTAATGAGAATAAATATGAAATCAGGGTTAAAATATTAGACATTTTCTGGCCACAATTATTGTTTTCTGATGGTTTTAGCATTTCAGTATGCACCAAAAAAGAAGAAAAAAAAACAAAACACTATCTTCTTTTTCCCTCTTGTTGTCTTTCCAAGGCATGGCAATTTAATTTATGTAAACTTAAAGTACTAATTTGTCATCTGTATCTCTCCCTCGAGGTTTATGCTGCTCATTTCCTTACAAGTAAACTGTCATCTCCTCTCTCTGTGACTGATTGCTTTAAAGTCAGTGTTTCACTATAAAAATAAACACAGACACGTCTCTCTGGTTCTGTTTTGAGTGTAAAATAGTGATGTGATTGACAGACAAATGCTGACTGTTAACTGGGGCTTCCAGTAATTCCTCGACTTCAGCTTTGAGGCCTCAACTTTCAAATCACGAGTTTGTACTAGTTCTGTCATCACACATCAGAAACAGAAAATGACTTCAAAGACAACACTGTACAAACATATAAAACAGGAAAGCTCTATTTTTGTAAAGAAAAAAAAAAAAACCTTTTGGAATTTGAATGATAAAAAAACTGGTATACTCAGATTTAAATATGCAATAATACAAAAATCTTTATAAAAATACAATCAGCAGTTCATTTGTGGTTTCTCACCACCGTCTGGCTTCACCTTCTATTACAGATAATATTGTCTGAGTCGTCATTATAGCCCGACTGATACAGGATTTTTGAGGTTGATACCAATATTGATATACAATATTTGAGAGGTTAAAAAAAAATCAGAAGGTGAAACACGGCTGATATTAATTTTCTTTACACAACCCATAACATAAATAAATATTATTGATAAGGTTCCCTTAGATTAGTTTTTTTAGCGATAGCAACTGAACAATGTTGCTGAAATAAATTCAGCACTTCTGTGTGGTGGACAAACATATCTTTGGCACTTCTGTTCTTCAATTTCCTGTCTTATTTTTTTGTCTGACATGTACACCGATACCAATAGGAGCTGAGATTGGCAGATACATGGCCTGGCTGATTTATTGGTTGGGCCCTTATCTTATTGTAATTGTACTTTGTTAACATGCAGTTAACAATAGCAGGAATTAAATATTTTTGTAGGCATGAGGACAAAGTATCTGACCAAAAATCAGGTTAAACAGAAATGTTTTAGTAAAAGAATGCAGATGTTTTTCAAGGCAGATCTGTAAAAAAAAACAAAAATGAGACTTAAGGAAAGGTGATTACAAAAGAGAGTTGGAGCTAGGAATGTTAGCAAAGGTTGACAATCTTTCAGTATGTCAGTTGATTTTAAAGAGCTGGGTTGCCCCCCACTACTCTAGTCTACAAAATAAGCCTTCTCAAGATCACCCACTTGGCCAAATTGTTTCAAAAAGCTCAGTTGGGTGCAAAATACAGACTCATTGTGGGTGGGAAGCCAAAATAGAAATAAAAAGATATGTTTTTAAAAATGTACTCTGGTTTACTTTTGTATACACATGGTCTTTAACTGTGGGAGGCAGCCAGAAATATGCAAGCTTTTCACATATTGAATCGAGGCAGGACCTTGTTGCTACGAGGCAAAAACCACCAAACCTCCACGCCGCCCACCCTGCCTTGTGTAAGTATCTTACACGTCTAACGCCTGACCCAGAACAGATCAGAAAATGGGCAGTACAGCCTTGACCTCTGAGGGTAGGAAGTGGCCATAATCCTTTGAGCTCTGAACTCAGTGCCATGTTGCTAGAGCACAATATGTCACTGTGGAAGCGGACTACTTAGCGGACAGCCAGAGGAGATGGTCAGTCATATTAAATAGGCTACTGCACAATAATTATTCAAAGGACCAGGTCTGACGCAGTTTCACCAATAATTGCTACATCGGTTTTGATACTGGGGAACACGGTGGGCCTCTGAGGCATTTTGTACACATCAGAAGAAAAACATCAGAGACAACAGAGAGATAGCAGATCATACGTATTCACATCCTTTGGTAAACAACAGGTTATTACTTTCATCTTTATCTGTATGTGAGGATAGCGAGGAAGCGCTTTCCATCTGTTAGACCCATCGTTTAAATGTCACTATTCACGACAGAGTAGCAACATCTAACCAGTATCATGCACCCGAACACCCATCAACATCATTAGGGTCTTCAAAATGCTGCCCTCGCTCTATGAAATATACATGCTCCTAAATTATTTACAGAAAGAAAATCATGCTCATCCCTGATCGCTATGGTAACAGGTATACAAGGAAATGACTAACGCTGGAGATACAGAGAGGATGCAGAGGTAGCAGCTGTAATACTTTTCCAAGTCAGGCAGTCTGAGCATCTCTGAGAGGCCAGGGGCTGCAGGTTTCAGCGTTAAATAAGCTTAAACTTGCTCAGAATAGGGAGCCGACTTTGATCTACTCATGAATACATTATCCAGAGTGAACTTTAATCTGAGCTATCCTGTTCCCAGGATCGGCTCGCCAGCGGAGAGGAACTACCAGGATTCAAGAGACAATCTCAGAGGTTGGTCGGTCAGTGTGTAACAGAGAGTATGATAGTGCTCTACACGCCCGGAGGGAACTTGTATGAGAAAGTGCAGCTTATGCTTCCGAACTTTAACATCCAGTGCCCAGGTCTCACTTGCTGCAGTCCTAGTGTCAATAAAAACAGCAACGCTGTTAAATTCCCTCTCTACCTTCAACGAAAAAAAACGAACCCTAAACATAGTTGTGGGTGTGCAGATTGAAAGACAAAACCTTTACTTTTATGGCTGCACCAATTTAGGAGAAGCCACAAGGGGTGCAGCATTTACTTGGGGTAATGGTGCCATTTGGGTGTTTCTTTTAGGCTCCAAGCTGTGGCTTTAGCTCAAATCCCCACACTCTAAATCTCTCAAGGAGGCCTGTGGCGGACCAACTATCTTACATATTACCTACCATCACATGCTGTTTCATACCTGCTCTCACTTTCTTGCCCTGAATGTTATTTACTCCGGAAAAAAATAATGGATGGTTAGAATAAGCTGTAATGATAAGTGTAAGGATTCAAGCTCCTAAAACGAGAAATAAAAGCAAATTATCACAATTATCAATGAATAACAGTAATTACTGTCATCATTATCATCACTATCAAATTATCCACTCTGATCTTTGCCGTAACACCTGAACAATACTTAAGACATGACGTGAACAACAGTGAATCTAACTGCGTTTATTGTCAGAGCTTCCTGCATATCAAACCTCAGATATCAAGTGAAAGAAACTACATATAATTATCAGTGTAATAGGAATAGTTATAGAAATTCAAGTCAGTCATAACAAACACATGAGCATGCTGTGTATTTTTCCTCTTAACCATAATAGAGGATTTGGCTTGGTCAGCTGTATGCAAGTTATGTAGCTCTTTTGGGACTCATCATTACAGGAACACAGCACAAAGACATCTGGTACCAAAGAAGAAGGGTCTATATATAGTCATAATAACAGAGGAGGAAACCGGCACTCCCAGGAGGTGTGAGACGGTGGCTGCCACGGATACCGAAGCTCCCTGGGCCTCAGCGTGAAGGGTGTCGGCCGCACTGTGTCTGGCCCCCCCGATAGTGGCTTTTGCAAGGACACGGGGCTTGTCCGTAACACAGACAACATACAGAGTGGTTAACACGGTTTAAGACAAATGAATAACAAAGCCTGATTGTGCTCACGCTATGACACAGGCAGCTCAAACAACATGTCATGCTTTAGCCTTCAGCTTCCGAGCCTGACAGCGCCCCACAATGGAGCACTCGGACTGCAAACACCCATTCCCAGACACACCTTATCTATAATGCATGATGCATCAACTCACATAGGCCTTGCTGACGGACGGTGGAACCCAAGGGCCCAAGAGTCTCAGGATTTGGCTCTGACCATCAACGGTCAAAACGAGGGAGGAAACAGGCTTTTGAGGAGGGTCTTCAATTTAGTCAGTGGAGAGAATTCAGCTGAGTCAGAGTGGCAATAAGCTCATCTCTTTTGGCTCCAACATCAGGGTAAAGACAGATTTAATCAAGAAAAGATTGCTGGATTGTCTTCTGTAACCCCATGACAAGCATAAAAAGATAAAAAGAATGAATGATTAGAAAAAAGACAATATCAGGGATAGTCATACACACTCAAAAAGTCTCTATTGGATTCTCCCAAGGTTGTAAAAACTAATTCTCTTTTCCCATTTCCTTCTAAATCTGATGCTATTCACAGATGATAGAGACGCTGGCCAAGAAATGTCAAACTGTGGAAAATAAATGAGTAGTGAACTTGACAGACTGTAAAGGCTCCTCATCCTTGGATCTGATGTTGTACATCAATGATAAAGCACACTACGAGCTCCCTGGGGGTAATTATTCCGTCTGAGACAGATTCCTCTTCTTACAAGACCGAAGCGCAAAGTGCCACTGAAATGGAAATTTGTTCAGATTGCCTTTCAATAGAATAGTGGTAAGAAAGGAGAGGAATAAGCTTTTAATAGTTCACAGACTCATTCATACGCTTTACAACCACAGAATATAGCCTCAGTGACTCAGACAGCTTCTCCTTTGACGTCTGATGAAATGATTACTCTACATCAATCTCTACATGTTGCTTAAGAAATTACATTAAACTAATATACAGCAATGTTTTAGTTTGTTGTTAATACTTGATAATGGACAACTTACTTCTGCATGTATGGATAAATTTATCGTTTCACTCCTCAGAAGGCGCACGCTCATGCAGTAATTGGCAGCATGTCACGACTGGCTTTGTGTTTGCTTGTTTGTTTGCTTATTTTTATTCACTGAATGCAACGGCCTGAGAGATCAATGCGTGAGAAGTAACAAAAAAACATGGTTTTGACAGCTTTGTTTTTACCGTAGACAGTGTTCCACCTCGTGGAAAGTCTGAATAAGTTGCCCAACCCAACGTACAACCAATACAGCATAGATTTTCTCCTGCAGTGGAGTAACCTTCGGGTCAGCAACCCTCACTCGGATCTAATCTTCCCCAATCTCAACTGTTCTGCAGATCAATCCAGTAGAAAAGGGGAGCCAAGAAGACCGGGAAGCGAGATAAGTGTGGTGGAGGGCAACAAAGACTAAGAAAACAATCTCTCTCCTGTATTCCCCTGCCTTCCATCATTCTATCAAACACGCAGTCTCTCCGAAATAAAAATGACGAGTTGCAAGCCCATGTACGATTTCAGAGACGTGGCTTTCGGACAGATATTTGGACAAAGAAGTGGTCATTGACGAGTTTGGTGTGCCTCGACTGAGATGCAGGTGTGACTGACATGTCGCAAGGTGGAGGGGTTGCCTTTACATGAATCAACGATATTGCAAAAAATGTTCTTGTCAGAGAAAGACTGTGCATAAAGATGTTGAACTGTTGTCTGTGTCTCTGTGCAAGTTTCCTCAAATATTTGTTTTACAGATACATGTACACAGTTGTATACATTCACCCAAGAGCAAACTTGGATAAAGCCTTGGAGTCTATACCATAACCCAAAGACTGCAATCTATATCTCCCGGTGCTCCAAATTTAGTCCTTGCCTAGTCCTTAATCACTGTTGTTTGAAAAAGACTTTTAGAGACTTTCATCAATATGTTACCTGCCTGACGAGACACAACAAGATGGTGGACCTGTGTTACGGTTCTGTCAAAGGAGTGTACAAGCTCTACCCCCGCGCCGCTGGGTCGGGCTAACTACAAAAGTGTCCAGCTCATCCTGTCGTATTGCGCTGCCCTGAGGAGGGGAAAAAACCCTCATCAAATGGACTAAGAACTAGACTGATTATTCTATCCTGAGTCAACACAGCTGTTACGACTGTGCAGACTGTGGTATGTTTAAGGAGTCCTGTTCTGACATTGATAATCTTACTGATTTTGTCAACTGTTACGTTTCCTGCTGTGTGGACAATGTAATCCCTGATAAGATTGTGAAGGTGTACCTAAATAGTAAGCCATGGGTGACAAAATCACTTGACGTCGAAAGAGGTATGCATTTTGGGAGGGCAACCTCTCTGAATGAACAGGTTGAAAAGGGAAGTGAAATTTGAAATAAGGCGTACAAAGCAGTTACAAAGAAAAGACAGAGAGGGAGCTTAGGAACAACAGTTTAGGTTCTGCCTTGGACGGTATGAAAACTATTGTTGGCACAAGGAGCAAAAGGAACTCTAAGGTTGTACTGAAGGGTTTCAGATGTGAAAAACAGCTTGCACAAGAGTTCAGTGAGTTTTACCTGAGGTAAGACACCTCCAATTTCAGGAAAGTCATTCTAGAGCAGAAAACCAACCTATCCGACAGTGGTGGCATCCCTTTTGATGAACGTGCTGTGGTCAATATGTTTAAACACTCCAGAGCTAGGAAAAGCCCCGGGCCTGACAATATAGGCAGACACCTGCTCATATCCTGTGCAGAGCAACTAGGTCCCAACATTTTCCAGTTGTCCCTCAATCAACAGAGTGCCAAAAATTTGGAAACAGTCTACAGATATCCCAGTAGCCAAACACAATCACCCAAAATTAGTAAATGACTTCAGGCCAGTGACCTCCTTAGTCATGAAGTGTTTTGAAAAACTGCTGAAAAAAGAAGCCTTAGAAAAACAGAGAATCTTTTTGACCTGCTACAGTTTGCTTATAGGGCTAAGCCAGGGGTAGAGGATGCCACTGCTAATCCTGCACCTTGAAGGTAGTAAAACACATGCTAGGATTATATTTGTTGATTTTTCATCCGCTTAATTTAATCCCACATTTTATTAGACAAGCTCTTAAAAAAACTTTGACCTTGATTTTAACATGGTGGGCTGGATTCTTGACTTTTCAACTGACAGAACTCAGGGAGTAAGCTGATGAAAATGATCATGGTCCTGTTGTAGATGATTTTGTACACTGGTGTGACAGGCTGTTCCTGCAACTAAATGTGGCAAAGACGAAGGACATGCTAATTGATTTCAGGTGCAAGCCCTCTTTTCCTCAGAGCACTACCATCAAGGGGCAGGTGGTAGAAGTTGTAGAAACCTACAAGTACCTTGGCAGCCTGATTGACAATAAGCTAAATTTTAACTCCAACACAGAGATGCTTTGCAAAAAGGGCCAGCAACAACTGTCCTGCCTTCATGAACCGTCAAGGTTCCATGTTGATAAGACCCTCATGTCCCTTTTTTACAAATCCTGCATTGAGTCTGTATTAACATTTTCTGTAATCTGCTAGTATGGCATCTCAGCATCAAGGCCAAAACCGCTCTTTCCAAAATAGTGAAAGTCAGCAGTAAAATCCTAGGTATCCAGCAAAGTAACCTCACTGACCTGTATAACAGACAGGTAGTGCGGAAGGCTAAATACATCCTATCAGTCAGTGCTTACCCCCTTCACTTTGAGTTTCAGATCCTACCCTCTGGCTCCTGGTTCAGAGTTCCCCCTGTAAAGAGCAACAGATACAAGCACAAACACTATTCATTCCCACCACCATTTCCCTTCTGAACTCAGGCCAGGGGGGTAGATAGTAGTGATGGTGACGGTGGTGATGATGATGATGATGAGGGTTGTGACAATGTTTCACGATGCTGCCGACCTTGGCTAACTATGCCAATTTTGTTTTGTTTATGATGACATTGTCAGCTACGTTGTTCACATAAGGTTGTTGAACTGTATTTACATATCCATGTTGTACTTATATTTGTAAAATGTTGATATCGTAATTGATGACCCAAAATTTAGCACTTTATTCTTGTATGCAAGTGTATGATTGGGAAGGTCAACCTGTGACCACTGTTGTTTTTTCCGAGTCCACAACATTCACTCAAAAAGGCTTGCTATGTTTAGAGGAGGTGGCTCAATTTTGTGCTACTGGATGATGAACCTGGCTTAGCTGAGTATTTATGCTGCTCATTTCACCAAAGTATAACTAACTTGACATAAAATGATGTTAGCTCATCCCATTTCACTCAAAACAGAAGCAGTTTGATTTATTTCCAGAATAACTCCTCATGAAATCGGATAGTAACGTCTAACATTTAGTTTTACCCTGAATTTGATATGGGAGGCTTTATCTGGCAAAATACTCTAATGTGGTAACTCCCAAAACAGCAGAAACAACTTGTTGGTTATTTGAAACTTTTCACTTGTAAAACCATCCACTGTGTAAGGCCTTTAACACCGTTAACCGTTGAGTAATCGTCACTCAACTTAAGCACAGTTCTTTTGCCCAGTTTTCACAACAGACAAAGACACAAATGAAAGAGGATCTTTCTGGGAGAACTGGGAGACATGCTGCTCTTCCATTTATTGATCTTGAGCCTTTCAACCAGTTGGCACGACATGAACAAGTCCTGTTATGGTAACTCTACAGTTTGTACCCCTTGGTACAATGTCGGAGTGAGTGAGTAGACATGCAGCTTGAATTACTAGTATTTACACAAAGAGCTACAGTTAGGGTTCGTCTAAGCCATAACTGTTTTCTAAATTAATCCATAGAAACATGCACCTGAAACACCTGCAACTACAAATCACTGCAGTGCAAACAGCACGGTTTATCATGGTACCCTATTTCACCTCCTTCTTCTTCGCTATCCTGTGAAGCCACCAATCACAATACATCCCTGGTGTATAGTTAACTGCAGCGGAAGTGAGGAGTGATGAGGTCCCCTACGGACATAGCCAGGCCAGGGTATAATCATGTGCACCCGTGGCCTCTGAGCTAAAGCCTGCCTGTGTCACTAACAGCAGGTACTGATAGATGCTGACAGGGTTCAGAGTGAGAGCGACACACAGCAGCGCCTCTGACCTGAGCGAATGCCGATATGGTCATGACGGGTCGCCAACATTTTGGCAGCATGGAGGGACAGGCAGGCAAGAGAAGCAGTGACAACAGTGTAATATACAGGACCAGCATGGCTGCGGCAGTTTTATACAACACAGTCACATTTCCTGAAGACAGAAGTTAATCACAATCGGACACCTATCTTTTGCTTGAGGGTTATAAAGGAAAATTTCACCATTTTTCAACTGTTAACATCACTTTCTTTCATCGGTCTGAGTGGTGAATACAAGGGGTTGTTTGTGATGAACTGTGCTTTTTTGATGTCTCCGATTTTTTCGATTACTCAACCTGTCATGTCTTCCTCTACTACAGTTATTGATTTTAGTGATTTCCCAAAATGCCTTTCAACTTACCCCAGGGGACGTTCCTGAGCCTGTGCATATATCTAATGTTGTGTATCATTCAAAAATGTTCAATAGTGGTGCAAATATGTGAATATGTGTGTGGTGGGATGTTAACTAGTATCTATAGTGTAGAACCTTTTTTTACGTTTAACAAATAAGCCAAAGTTCTTGAATACATACAGTATGTTGACTTACACAAACAACCATACAATGTTGCATTTAAAATACAATATTAAGATTATTATTAAATTATTATTTAAATCAACCAATATCAGATCAAAGAACAAATAAACAAGACAGAGACCAAGACAAAGCATTCAGTGCCAACTTTTGTTAACATTACAGTTGTCAATACATCATTGGTGTTACAGATACAAGTAGGTTGGTATTAGAGCTGCAATGATTAGTCGATTAGCTGTCAACTACTAAATTAATCAGCAACTACTTTGATAATTGATTAATTGTTTAAAGTAATTTTTTTTTAAAGAAATAATGTCAAAATTCCCTGATTCCAGCTTCTCAAATATGAATATTTTCTGGTTTCTTTAGTCTTCTATGACAGTAAACTGAATATCTTTGGGTTGTGGACTGTTGGTCAAAACAAGGCATTTGAGGATGTTATCTTGGGCTTTGTGAAACAGTGATCGAAATGTTTCACCATTTTATAGATCAAACTAATCGATTAATCAAGAAAATAATTGACGGATTAATCGATAATGAAAATAATTGTTAGTTGGTACCCAAACACAATTGGAGACCCCATCCTTACATATGTTAAAATTACAAGTATACATTTAACTTAACTTATAATCACATTTGTGTGTTTATTTATTATCATTTGTACTTTTGGCAGCAAAAGAAGCAATGACGATTAAAAAGAACTACATACAGTACGTAGGTTCCGTATTGATCTCTAAGGGGTGTATTAACAAAGTCGCCAAACAGTATGTGCCCAATCCAGTCAGTTCAATTGATTTTCATGTATGCAAGCATATCAACTGAAAAAGGGAAGCGCATTTGTATCAATGTAATCGTACAATATGAGTTTATCATATACACTACATTTACAACCTCTCAGGAACAAATACAGTTGTTACCTTATATAACTGCTGTCGACAGAAGCTGTGAATAAGATAAAACTGTGTGTGTAGGTTTAGAAAAGGCTGCGTACAAACAGCTTTATCCTCATCTTTAATACTTCCAGTTGGGTAAAGCAAGCCTTCCCTGATCTTAAACATAATCTTTCAATGAAATGTACTTTATTGCAAGTTTAGTAGCTAGTAAAGTTTGCTGATTTGATGCTGAGGTCTCTAAACCGCAAACAAAAAAAAACAGAAATTCTCTGAATCACCAAAGAAAATATAAACGGATTGCATTTAGCGCTTTACAATTTTGCTTCTCATTCACACGTTCACACACACACACACACGCACACACACAAATGAACCCTGTTAAAGGAAAACTGCATACTGAATGTGGGTCACAGCTTAATAACTGAATTTAAAAAACTGTCCGTGACCTGACATTTCCAAAGTAACTCCATTGATTCAAACATAATCTCAACTTTTTTTTTTTTTTAACCGCACATGACATATAGACTTTGGAATTAGCTATTGTGTAGGAGTAGCGTGTGAAGTGTGATGTTTTTGCGACAGAAAATAAATTCTGCTGTGACGTTGGAGAACAACAACAGACTGTGTGTAAAGTGCGAAATCACACAACAGCCAGGCCGCATCTGGTGTGTGAGCACACACACGTATATCTTAACATATAAACACACACATATTAACACACTGAACATACTTCTCCCTGTTCTCAACTCATATGGGGGAACATGTTGGCCTCATTATTTCATCTGGAGCCACAGATTTATGAATGTTTATTAAGTGTGTTTGACAAAAGTCTAAATCCAATTAGGTGACAAATACTAAAAAAAGCACCTGACAAAAATGAAAATGCAAAATCTGTATGAGGACTAAATGTCATTTTCTGGCGATAGAATGTAACAGCAATTGGCTCTGTCCTCATGCTGAGCTGTTATCTAAAGTAATAAGCTACATTAATAAACAACATGAGCTGCAAGCTGCACTGCTTTAAATATGCTTCCTCATTGGACAGCCTCGTCTCTCTGGAGCTCTACATTGACTGTTACACATTCCCTGACACCTACAATGACTGATGAACTCACACAGCCCGATGCGTGCAGCCTGTAACACACAGAGAACAATCACCAATGATTTAACCAGCAGCATCTGTGACACTGTCTGTTAAAGGTTTTATAACATCATGCCATGTCACCAGGTGAATGTACAGTACAGTATGTCTGTGCAGTACATTGGCCTAGAGCTAAGAAAACACCAATAACATGACGGCACCACCAAACAGCCTCAGCTAACCCCTGCCGTGTATCAATCAGCAGGCTCACGCTGGTGACCTCATATCTGGATCATCTCTGTTACGGCGCTCAGACATCAGACAATCTCACACTTTCAGTTGTGCCGCTCCTCCTAAAGAGCTTGTGCAGCTTGTTAATTAAAAACATGGCTTCTCCTCCGCAGGAGCCGGGTATGCTCCCCCCCCCACCCCCCCAACCCCTACAGTATTTTTGAAGCTCTCTGCAGAGGACCTCTGTTGCACTGAGTCCTGGGTATCCCCGGCCGGGTGTTTCACAGAGGTTGCAGCATCCGGCACACAGTGGACATACAGAACAGCAGCTTGGCAGATTTACAGACAGTATCTAACCTGTTATGACTGGATGACAGAGTGGCCTTCACAGAGATGATGGACAGGACGGATCAGCACTGTTTCCCTGTTAGTATCTGCCATCCCTAAGGTGTAACCGCCTACAACAAAAACACTACAAAGTGTGAAGAAACACTGAAGAGATGAAGTGACTCTTAGAGATGCTGGGACTGCAGTGCAAGGGCATTCGCCTATCTTAAGAGTTCAAAGCATTGAGGGTGAGACTGGCACACCAAAATAGAAACAGGCATGTGGTGTTGTTCTGTAGTCTGTCCTGAAGATGCACAGCAGATCTCCATTCAAGCACAGTTCTCAGACCAGGCCTCGGCCCATCGTGAAACTACAGGGCCTCTTAGGCCAGCTCTATGTCTGAGGAACAATTAACATTCATATTGAACAGTTTTGATATTATTTCTGTGCATCATTTCACCAACCTTTTCACTCTTATGATCTGATCCCTCATCGGCTTTATGTCCTGGAAGCTTTGCTGGTTGACAAGGCTGTAGACCAGTATGAATCCTTGGCCGTTTTTGATGTAAAGGTCCCGCATGGAGGCGAACTGCTCGGTACCAGCGGTGTCAAGGATCTCCAGCACCGAGGGTGAGGAGTCCACCTCGATCTCCTTGCGGTAAAAATCCTCTATGGTGGGGTCGTACTTCTCAATGAACGTCCCGGTAACAAACTGCACAGTGAGGGCGGATTTCCCGACCCCACCGCTGCCCAGGACCACCACTTTATACTCGCGCATCGTGGATTAAATCGAGTCGTAAAGGTATCAATCTCCGCGCGTCATTGAAATGAACTCAAAATGTCACATTCACCATTCGTGTCCCATATTGAACGGGTTGTCAATAATACAGTCTTTGCTCGCCGCTGCTCAGCTATGGCAGAGCACAAAGACTCGCTGCCCCAAGATGGATTTCATTGTAGAAATTCCCCCATGCAGGCCAGACACTGACAGCTAGACGAGCATCCGAGGACTGCAAATGTCCAAAAACGTGCAGAGGGAGGAAGAAAATATCGGCCGATGATGTGGAGCGTGCGGGTTTTCATCTGCTTAGCTCACCCTTCTCTATGCATCATAAAAAAACAAACTTGCTCCATCGAGGGAGGGCAGTGGAAAAACGCTGGGCTGGCCCCGAGAATGAATTGCAGGCGCAGTTTTTTTGAAGCCGGACGCCGCCTCAGAAAAACAGCGCAAACTAAAAGTATTTGGACACTTCATTAAAGAACTTGCGCCTCTTTGTTTCTTTTTCACCATCTCTGGCATGTCTCCGCTTCCCCCTCGCTCTCCAGTGCAATCCCCGCCGCCATACTCTCGGGTGGAGACCCAACACAGCCGCTGCGTAACCAGCCGGTCCCCGCTCGGCTGCCGTACCGAGGCAGAAGGCGTGCGGATCCTCCTCCTCCTCCTCCTCCTCCCCCCCCACCACCCCCCCGAAGCTCAGATGGATGTGCGAACAGCCCAATGGCTGCCCGCCGCTCTCTGTGAGCCTCGCTTGCGCTTGAATGGGAGCCGCACGCAGGCAGCCAGTGAAATCCAGCGGTTACATTTCCGTTCATGTGTTAAAATTCCCATCATTCGGTTGCCCCAGTGACATCCAAAGAGAGCTCATCCAATCACAGACGCGGCCGAGGATGTGTATCCAAGAGGAGGAAAATGCGCCGGATGCTGTTGCTATGGTAACGCTGCATTTTGTTGCTGTCCAAAAAATTGAGTGTGCTGTATAAAAAGCTGCTTAACCGTGTAAAGTGGAGAGATATAACAATGTTTATTGATCTCTATCAATGACATATTGCAACCCAGTTGACATGTGGGGAATAATATCTAAACTAGCAAAACTACACTACATGAAACTGAGAATTTATTAAATAAAACGATGAAGCAAAATGAAAACGCCTTCTGTCTGTGCTTTATGTGTGGGTAACCACATCCAGCTGTCTCTACAAGAAATTAATACAGATAATAATAATAATAATAATGATAATAATAATAATAATAATAATAATAATAATAATAATAACTTTATTGATATAGCACATTTAAAAGCAGAGTTTACAAAGTGCTTTGACAGATGAAGCAAAAACAGGATACCCAGAAGGCAATATAACAACAGAAAGCCAAACAGTAAGGTCCAAACAACAGCAAGACAGGTAAAGATTATGTCTATCCACTGAGAGAGATAAGAGATTATTTTCAGTTGTGAATGGATGAATCAGATTTTTTAGACTATTCTTACAAGAGAATACACAATCCTACATTTGACTCTGGCATTAAAATGATGAAAATAAATATATAGTGCAAAATGAAACAACAGAGCGCACAACATGGTATTTACTTGACATTTATTTATTAACAATATTAGATTTTACCCAACTTTTGAATTTACATGAACAAAACTATTCACATGAAATGTATAATTATACATTTAAATAATAATTTCCACAAGTCATTTTGAAAAAAAAAAAAAAAAAAAAAAAGGGAAAGTTTGTATTTAGGCCCAGCATACAACACTGCAGATGGAGTCAAACAGCACTGGCACAACAGCTTCATCAGAGGGTGTGATCAATATTAATTTAAGCATTTATAATAGAGAGCTGGCCAGTCCTATCAACATCAAGCCTTTCTCAGGATTGTGTTTGGGTTTGTCTGATGAATATCAAATGACATTTTGGTCTCAATCTAAAAACTGTGCAGCAGTAATTACACAGAACAGCTCCATGAAATGGATCTAATTTACCAAACAGTATGGAATTCACAACTCATTCATAACATTACTGAACAAATGCAAACTTAGGAATAGATCAAGGATAAGGCAAAGTTCACAAAAAGCAAGTCTTCTCAGTCATCTGACTGTTGAGAAAGTGCTTCAGAGAAATGTTTCCATCAGCCAGTCAGACCAAACATTCTTACTGTCCGTATCTTTGTGACCGAGGAGGTGCAGGTGTATCCATAACATTCAATCTTTTTGTCAAAAGGTGAAACAAACATTCAGATTTATGCCTTTTTGTTTGCGGGTAAATAAATTAGGGAAAATGTGTCAAAAAAAAAATCTAATAATCTAAACTTTCAAATCAATCTGACAATTTAGTTTTAAACAGCTGTTGAACCATCAACTGACTTGTGTCTGTAAGAGTTTGACGCTTAACAGACTGGATTCTATTTTTACTGCAAGATGTTATAATGATGCAATGGAAACCATAGAAATACAAAATTCACATTTCCAAATATATTTTTATGCACTGGATTGTGTTTCACCATGGCATAAGAAAAGTCAAATATCTGACGGTACAATCTAATGTGTTATTGTGAGGAGGAAAAAAACAAAACAAATCACCTACAAAATACAGTTTTTATCACTGCAACTTCAGACTGCCTCAGCAACCAATCGAAACAATTAAATGACAAACTATCATTACACTACTATGAAAGTTACTTTTTTTTTGTAAAATGTGGCCTGTACAATGCACTTTTGTAGGTCAAAGCATTTCCATGGCCTTGCTCATCATACAAAGGTTTGTTGTCCCTTACAGGTGACAAGGCAGTGACAAGGATGACATGTTTTAAGCTTCTCTGTGCTCCAACATTCGATCCCTGAACACAGACGGCTTTTGTAGGCTATTACAACAGATCAAGGCCTTTTGAGGAACCTAAAGCAGAACTAAAGTCAGTTTAATAAATTACATTCATGATAAGACAGAAGATAATACATTTTAAAAGTGTTCTTAGCTAGTGTTAAACTACTAAAATTTGCAAGTATATTCCTTATATCCCATCCAATGGTGAGTAAAACTTTTTTACAATGAAAACAAATAGGACATAATGGAAAAAAAGTAAACAAGCACAAAGTCTCTTTGTGGATTGTCTGAATTAATCACACGCACACATACACACAAAACCGATATCAGCCACTTTAAAAGACATTGGAAACATTAAAAGGAAAAGTGGATATTTGCACACTGTTTGAAAAACGTAAAGTTATATGAAAAATGTTAAAGAGAAGAATAAACATGTGATGCAAACTGTTTTTAACATGAGTTCTGTTTGTCACTTAACCAGATGTACTGTAAGTTTCAAACAAAGACAATTGCATAATGTGATATCAATCATACACAACTAAACTTCACCTACAGCTACGTCCTTAAAATTCTACTTTACTATATTTTTACTGTGCATTGAACTAGTTAAGAAACATTTTTGGAAACTACTTAATCTTCTTAAAAGTGAAACAAAGCTGGATAATAAATCTTATACGGAGTACATACATACAAATTTTTAGTGAAATTGAAAGTCTAAATCTAAGTGTACACAAAGTACTAATGCACTGACAAAGCATCGCAAAACAAGTTTATTTCTTTCTAAATGTGACTTAAGTAGATTTAATTGAGTGAAGCCTTTTAAATATGCACTGATGTAATTGTATGCACAATTCTTTTAGGCACTTGTAACATTCAAAGAATACAGTACTGACAACCGACTGTAACATTACGGTTAAATTAACAGTTCACACGATATTCAACCCTCATAGGATCACACTAAAGTTTGAACATACAGGTAACCAGAATAAATCCACACACTCTTTATAGAGTGAATTTTTCATGGCTGTGGAGGCTCTTCTCAGAAACATGGCTTTATTTCTAGGTTGAACTAGAAGTGAAAACACTTACAGATACATCAGCACTGTGACCCATAATTATCCAAATATACAGTACCAGTCAAAAGTTTGGACACACTTTCTCATGCAAGGGAATGTGTCCAAACTTTAGATTTGTGCTGTATTTATATATATATTTTTAATTTATTTTTTATTTTTTGTATTTTTTTCAATAATGAAGAGGGGAATATGTAACTGTGTGAATCGTTGTTGCTTCACTGCCTTCAAGAAAAAGAAGTATGTGCAGCAACTGGTCATTGGATTATATAGTATTTTCTATCAGCACACATTCTGTATATGCAATACAAAGGCACACCAGGAGGTGGAGCACTGATCCTGCAACATAACAGGGTTAACAAAACAAATGAACAACCCTTAGGGACATTTTAAAGGAACTTCCATACACATGCTGTGGAATTAGATATCTAAAATGTGGAGATAAAAGTTAAAATAAGTGCTTTTTTACCAGTTAGTTTAGAATAATTAAATCTGGCACAAGATAAACAATCATAAACTGACAAAAATGACACATTCAAGAAGGAACAAGCATTTCTGTCTCAACGTCCTGATGAAAACAATCTTTAAACATTCTCTATTATTTTTTTTCTTTACACCTGTCATTAACATGTATACACATTGAAATGTGATTTCAGATGACATCTGTCAGGCTCATCTCTTCCTCTTGTGATATTTACATCAAAACATGTCAATAAACAACATTTCTGTTTGTTCCAATATCAATTAGCATTAAATGTTTACTATGTATATGTACACTGCCTATTTCTGTTTGATTTCAGAAAAGCTAGTTTTCATTTATATAGGTCTGTATATGGATTGGAGACACACTGCATTTCTGTCGCTAAATGCACCTCTGACCTTTTCAGAATTGGTTTGGAAATAAGAATCCAGGATATTATGCACATTACTGAGGATGCATGTTAATTCAGGTACAAAGGCATGTAGACGTACAAACAATAATCTTCTGTGACAATTCTCCACCGCAGTATAATCCTCATAATTGAGCTATGTAACTTAATACCACAACTTTTTCATCTGTGATGTTATCAGCATGCAGCTTGTTGACGGTTGTGTGTGATGTTAACATCGTATTTACAGAGTGGCTGTTTGTGGCCTTTAACAGCAGCAACATGGCACTGACTTCTGGTGGTTACTTGAGAATGATCTGTTTCAGGGGCAAAAGACAAATGTGGTTTTGTTACATGACAAAGATCATCAAGTGCTCGTCAAGATTTATCATTGTGATAGCTATAAAGTTGATAAAATTGAATGAAATGAATACCTTAACCCCTTAAACTCTTGACATTGGCTATGATTTCACCCTTTTTTAATTTAGAAAAAAACATTTCTTCTCGGCTGCACCATTACTTCAAATTGTCTTATGCTTAATTTTATACACTTTTCCACCTTGATGACATGAATTTGTAAAGATGTACCTACCAGTGGGTATGTTAAGTTTAAAAGTTTGCTATACGCGTATGATACTGCACATATGGAACAAATATTTAAGTTAGGAGGATAATTAAAACCAAATATTTACACCAACTCCTCTACAAATCACACACAAATACACAAACACACAGCTTAAAACTCCTGCAAGGTTCCTCATTACAAATTACCATGTACAAAAATTAAATCTGGATATGGACAGCATCTTTTCACAGATGATATTAATAAAATTAATGCAAATTATTCACCAATTAATATAACCACTGTGATGGGAACCTAAGCTACCATTTGATTTTAACTATGTTCTCCCTCATTTTATAGAAGATTTGGAACTATAACTATACTGTAAAGAAAAAGACACTGAACAAAGCAAAAAAAGCATGCAATAAAGAAAATATGCAACACTATTTGCAGATGGAAGACCTCTCAATAAGTGTTGTCTGTCATAAGGGAAAAAAGGTTGAGATGAAGCCTACTAGTTCTACTGAAGGTCTACAGGTATGTGAAGCTTAATGATAGGCAATGCAAGCAGGGCAACGCTATGCTGACGAAGCAACTCCCCTGATTTAAAGATGGAGCACTTACTCAGAGCTCAAAGATTTATGACAGAAAGCTTCAAAAAGGAGCAAACCTGATTGGCTGGTGCTGTTGCTGCGTAGGGGACACTTGTGGCGGGAGTAGTTGCTGCAGAGACAGTAGCAGGCGTAGCACTGTACATCATGGGGACTTTTTCAGGAAGGGAACCATGAAAGCAATGAAAAGGTAGGTGGAGCATTATGGTAACCGTAGCAATGTTTTTCTCTCTCTCTTGCCAGGCAAATACAAAAAAAATGACATTAGCAGCAAGCCATCATTGGGTTAGACCAGCAGATGGCGTCACACAGCAAAGCGAGACAGCGGGGGGAGAACATAAAAGAAGGGCTGGTAGGAGGTACAATTAGGAAATCTGAAATAATTTCACATCCCAAAAGAGTTGACATGTACAGCAAAGCCACAAGAAAGTGTGTTCTTTATAAGATCTGTAGGTATTTTTTAAAAATGTAAGAACATTTAAGAGTAAAAGAAAACATTGAATTGAATCTCTGGGATGCTGATCAAATTTCCTAATGCATAACTCGTGGTAATTCTACAAACTAAATCTACTAAAATGCTTAAAAGTGTATATTGTGTTTGACCACCTGGAGTTAATAATATATCACAAGTAAGTATATATTACAAGGCTTGCTGATCAAAAAACACACAAATATGTAACACGACCAAAAATATTTACAGAATATGATCATTTTAAGATATGTGGTTTAAATGTGTGATCCTGAATTTTGGATTCAGATTCACATTGGTGCTTCCCTACTGTAGGCTTGAATAACAAGAATTATTACTGGATTAATATAAAAGCGTCACCTGTGTTCTCAATTGAATATGAGACATAGTTTATAAAAAATAAGCAGGGAACCTACCAACGTTGTTAGCAGGAGCCATGCACAAGACAGAACCTGTGTGATTACACAATAGAAAGAGAGAAGGTATTTTAGAGTGATTGGCACACATCAACATAGGAAACAGTAAGGTTTTCAGAAAGATGCAGATTAAATCAGCAGACACAACTCTAGATTTACAGCTAAAATACAGGATACATTTGTTTTTTTCCACTTGTTCTTATAAGCTAACGGACGTCTTGACAGAAAGAGTTTAGCTGACAAGTTTAATTGATCACATCCATGTACAGCATAACAAACATTTCATTATCCCAGTGCATGGTTTTCACAGCAAACATGTTCGCTTGTCATAGCAACTAAAGCACAGGTGTAATCAATAATATTAATTACAGCTTAAGCCCCATTTGGACTGGATTTATTTCTTAAGGGGAAGTGAGGTGATTTTAACAATACCTGTGATTCAGTGATTTTAATCCTGTCCAGAGCTTGTATGTGGGTCATTTTTCACCCCAGTAATAATTACAGCTGCAATTACCTGCTGTTTTTCTGTGAACTCGCTGGTCCTCTCGTGATTTGAATACTGTATGAAGCAAGATACTTGTATTTTAAACTGTATTTATGTGTTTTGTCCGCAGGCTGAGTTGCTTCTCCAGTTGCTCAGTGTGAAATTTGACTTTTGTGTGAAAATGAAGTAAATTGAAAATGTTTTTGCTAATCTGATTGACAGAAACCTGCTAACACCAACATATGGACCTATTTGGGAACCAATTCGGAAACAATTTAAAGCTATCAGAAAGATCACCAAATAAACATTGTAATGTCAGTGACATGTTGGTATGTATGTACTTTTTTGGTTGATCCTGCTGAATGTCCGTGTCTATTACAGACCACATTCTGTAATTTCACAATGATAAAAAACACCGTGCATAACGACGAATTACTGAGGGGCATGGTGAATATTTTATTTCCCACTTCCCCCTGTAATGATAATTCTGTCCAAAATGGGCTTTAGATCAATTTAAATGCCCCGGTTAGAAGACATTTTGATATTTCAGAGTATGAAAATCACATGTGTGAATAATTAAATTGATGATGGCTGAATTCCATTTAGCTGCTTCAGTTTCAGGGTCTTGTTATGATTGTCTGCTCACTGTCACGCTTTCATGGCTTACTGGGACACACATGGATGGAACTGAGCCATCTTCAGTGTCATTAGTAACACCTGTGCTTTTGCTTCTATGACAAGTCAAATTGTCTGCTGTGAAAAAGGCCTCTAGTCAAAATCTTTAGAGTCAGGATTATGATTCATATCATTTTGGGCAGCAAAAGACACATCTAACATATTAAACCTCTCAACCTTTGCCAAGTTCTTATAATAAGTCAGGTGACCACCTTAAGCGTGCGTGATATTTGTGAGCAGTATCTTACCCCCGAGACTTTAGATGCTTACCTGTGGGGTAGAATGCCGCCGTGGGCTGCTGCAGCTGTGTGTTGGCCAGAGCCTGTTGGTAGTGCAAAAAACTGGGGTTGAGGAGAGAGCTGGCCCAGTTGCTCTTCTCCAGAGCTTGTCTCTTTGGTAGGGGTTGCAGGATGCTGTGGGGAAAAGCCTGAAAAGTGACAAGAGGAGACGTGACGCACTGAAACTCCTTCCCAAACACCCCCTCTCTCTGTTCAGCTACGTTGTACACACTCTTAATATTTAGTACTCATTTAAAAACACTGTGAAAAAATGTCAAACACAACTACACAATAAAGATGACTGTTAATCACATAATGGAAAGATCATGCATGGTTTTAGGATACAAATATGAATGGAATAATGTATCAACCAAAAATTTTAAAATATCTGTCTAATTAAGATACTGATGAGACTGACTATGTACACAAAGACTACATGAGACTAGAAGAAGCTCACAATGACAAAAATCAAAAAGCTATCATAGTACAATTATTGGCTACATGCAAAGCAAAAGGTGAAAATACCAGGTCTACAGTTGCCTCGAGGGGTCGCTTCATTGCTTTGGCAGTCGACTGAGTCTTTTAATAGCAGGCAGCGAGCACATGATGGCAGTGGGCCAATGGGATTCAAGCGTATTAACATACAGGTAACAGCAAGCAGAGGTGCATCATGGGGGGACAGCATTGTGGGTAGGTGAGAAGGGGAAAACAAAACAAAATAATCTGAATGTAGTTTACCACATAAAACACAGTATGCATGCACAGTAACCAAAATACCTGATTAAAAGGACTCAATAACTAAAGATTAACCACTGAATTAGTAGGTCAGCAATGCATGTACAGTTTATCAATAACTTCGGCAGAAAAGATTTACAATATACTGTTTTCATTGTATATTGATCACTTAAAATAATATTACTTGATCAAGTTTGTTAATCAAAATCAAAACACTACCGTGTGTATTCAGTGCGACACCATTTCATTCTGGAGTACATACACTGATTTTCAATACAAATCATAGACAAACTCTATATGAAAGATGACTTGATGTTATGAGAGCTTGCCAAAAGCAATATCACACACAAAGAGCTGAAAATAACCACACATCCCACATTATGAAGCACAGAATGAGTTGCTCTGTACTAACAGAAAGACTAACATGAGAGGCACACTCGGCCTTTCGGAGGAATAGCTTGTAAAAACATGAGATGTGTTTGTAAGCAAAAATTACAACCTGAAAGTCATGCAATAAAAATACAATGTAAATGATGGAGGAACCATAAATAAAAAATGATTTACATGAAAAGGAACACAGATGGCCTGTGAAGAGCATGTGAGACGCACATAATCATGAGGAAACACATTTCATTTAAGCACCACGGCTTCAGTATCTCATCAGAGCAAAGTTAAAACACCTGCTGTGCACAACTAATGAAAAGTTATTGAAGATGAAACTCAATGAACGTCTGAATATCAAACTTAGAACTATTACTCTGTGAGGAAGGTGTGTGACGTTTGTGGTAAATTGTGTCAGTTGGTTGACGGGTCGAAGGAGGAGGGAGCGCCGCAAATATTACTGCAAAAATTCAGATATTTTTCATGAAAAATAGTTTTGTATTTGTTTACACCCCAACTACCCCAAATGTACATCTTTCTAATAATAATTTTCCATCTATAACTAATACTTCTAAATCATATGTCAATATACTGTATGCAGTCAAATAAGTTACTGATTTATAACTGAAGGTGGGAAATTAGTTAATGAACTGAGATACTGTAATTGCTGAAATAACATTTTCTGGTCAATTAAACAGTTTAAAATTCAATCGATATTAGACATCAGTTGAATTTTGATGGTATATAATAAGCCACTGCATTAAATGTGGCATTACAACTGACAGCATATCATCCTCCATATTCTATGATGTCATCAATAGTCAGATAGATCAATAGCCAGAGGGATAAGGCTCTGTCTTACCACGGCTGCAGCTGCGGCCTGGGCTGCCACGGCTGTCTGATTGACTTGCTGACTGGATTTGATTTTGGCCTGCAAGTGTGCAGGCGGGTGAAAATACTTGCACTTCTCCCTGGTGCAGCGGCTCTTGATGTAGTCCATGCAAACAGTGACGGTGTTATCAATGCTGTCAATCATTGGACTGTCACTGGGGTGAGCAAAGCGGCAATCTGTCTCCCCTCTTGCACAGTTTCCCCGCTGAAACTCACGGCACACCTGAGAGGAGTGATTATTAAGACGTGAGAGAAATGCAGCTTTTATTATGTCTACACACAGAAGTATTAATGTCTTTTTTTATGTTAAATCACTCCTTGTAGCGCTTCAATACCTCTAGTTTGTCAGTACGCTGGAGCTTCTGTGAGGGGGAAGAAGAAGACGAAGAAGAAGAAGAAGAAGAAGAGGAGCTCTGGAGCGTGACAGGCGGGCTGCCGGGGACAAGAACCTGGGTATTGGGGAGGATGTCCGTGGGAACGAGGTTCATCCCGTGGCTCAAGGGTGTCATGTATGGACTATAACCAAGACCAGTATTTGCGCCAAGTCCCTGTGTGACAGGAAATGTTGGCTATGAAGGGAGAGGTCAAATACCATCACACAAAACTTTAAGGGTGGGATTTCTAATGTTTCAAGTTCCTCCTTAATCACTATTAGGATCTTACCACAGATTGCAGACTGGGTCCAGGGATCATGAGCTGCATCTGTTGGGCAAGCATGGCAGCTGCTGTCTTCTGCTGGATGAGATTGTTGCGCCCATTTATCTCTAACTGGGTTTTTAAGTGTGAAGGTGGATGAAGATACTTGCAGTTCTCTCTGGAGCATCGGCCCTGTATTAAGAGAACATAAAAAAAGCAGAGAAATGCTTAAATTACAGGCTGGTGATCCTTATAGCGCTCCAAATGATCTCAATCTTCCATATGAAATTTTACAGCTTTTCTTTGAAACTGGGGAGAAAAATCTTTTTTTTTGTAAGTAATAGATATGTGATAGAGTCATCAGATTAAAAGTGGAATAGATTTAATATCTTGCTCGTATCAAAACATCCTATTACATTGTCCAAGAGAGTTTTAATATCAAGCATAATTTCTGCAATTTAAGGTTTCTCTGAGCGCCAGCTTTCAGGCACAGTTCCACCAACAGTATCAATTATCGAGGACTTTTTTTCTGCACCCCACTCCCACTCAGTCACAGTGGCAGTGGTGTCATCGGTGTGCTAATCTACATAGCACACATAGCTAGTTATGGCTAGAATCAATCAAGAATCCGGGCTTCTTCTTAACATGGTGCTGGGAAATTTCAGGTTATTCCTTGAATCAGGAATTACACTGTGCTTGTAGTGCAGCCAGGCAGAGAGCACTAAAATCACAGTAATGAGGAAGAGGTACCTTAAAATTACTACCATCTCTCAGATCAGACTTAAAACTGACTTCTACTGTAGACTCCATCTGGTCTATGAAAACAATAAAAAGGCTTATCTTTTATATTACTTAAATTGATATTTGCTGAGTGTGATGGTTTAACAACCCATGTCAGCACAGAGCCTAACACTTTATGGGTACAGTAACCATTTTTAATCATTTGACCTGATGAAAACATTGTCTATTTAGATAAGATTGTGGTTTGTAGCCAGTGTCACACTTTTTTAACATTCATACAATATACACACAGCTAAAAAAACTATAAACAATGGTTAAGGTATCGTATGATTGGGGTGTGGTTATGGTATGGTATATGGTATACTAAAACACTTGGTTAAGGTTAGGGAAAGAGGCCACCATTAAAGCTGCTGTGTGAAGAATTCTTATATAGAAGATCTAATATAAGATCTTTCAAATTATTCAGATTGCATCAGCTTTTATTTGTAGAATAATTAGACAATCTGGTAAAATTTGATGCAGTCCATCTGTTGCTTTTAGTCCTCCTTTTTTTAGTGTCCCTGGGTCCCTGAGGTAAAAGTAAAAAAACAAATTTAAAATTCCAACACACCCATGATACACCCACACAGGTTTTCATTCCATTTTCACTCATTTGGCCTAATTTCTGATGATTTTGTGGGCATGTACAGGCTGTGCATGATTGACATCCCCTTGACCCCCCATGTAGCTTTGTCGCAGCTTTATTATTCTTATTAGTTCATGAAGTTTCCTGACCTCATGTGATTAACTGCATAGCTCCATCCAACTTCAATCTGAGAAGTTAGTAAGTCCAAACACCTGTTTTGGTGTGCAGGGCCTTTAAATAAAGTGGCTATAATTATGTTAGATGGTATAAAATGGTCTAAAATGACATGCAAACTCCTATGAATGTCGGATTCATTACACAGCTATCCATCACCTCGTCCTCCACAATTGTACTTTTCACCTTGCTACATACAATAAAAGGACACACACCATTTACGGCACTGGCATTGGATGTTAGCTGTGGCCCTAAATAGTGTTCTGCAGAATTGTGCAATATAAATGTAACAGACTCGGTTGTAAGAAACATGACTGAGATGGAGACCAGTTAGATGTCAATTCACGGTGCTCTTTAACACAAGACTAAAGCTATTATGAGAGTCTTAAAGAAAGAGCCGACTGGCTACATAAGAAGTCCCTGAGCTTGCCAGCTGTGGGAATCCAATGGTGATTTCAATAGTCCTCTTATGAAGCATGAGTGTCATTATGTCCCTTTAGACTTTGAAATGAGCTTAACGACATTTCATTTCTGTCGATCAAGCATGTATATTGGCCTAATGAGAAGTTAGTTTCCTATGGCCTACATATTTAGATCCTTCAATCAAGTTACTAATTTTACCTCATTTGCATTTCTCCCAAGAGTTTTATATCAATTATTTTCAGTGAATATAAATGTAGGTTTAACTGTCAGCAATTTTAGTTATTAGTTTAGTTATTAGTATTAAAACATTAGTATTAGAAAATACAGTGTTGTGTTGTACAACTTTCTAGTTTTGAGTTGCTGTGTCTGGCATATTACACTGGTGAAGGGGTTCATGTGCCACAACTATGGAGGCTTCAGTCGAATCCAAAGAACAGGAAAGCTGTCGCCCATTGACAACTGTGTCTTGATAGCATTTAGCTTCTTTCTAGTTTGAAGCGGGCAGTTTTGTGAGGGATGTTTGGCAGCATCTGCCCAAAGCTCCTTCTGAGAGTTGCATAGGAGATGTGGGTCCCATTGAGAGAAATCTCAGTAGCAATGTCTGCTATTGCTAACGTTAATTGCTGGTGTGCACAAAAGAGAATGAAGTGTTGAATAAAGTGATGCAGGTCAACAAACTTCAGAGCAAGCAACAGGAAACTCGCTCGTTGTTGAAAGAGAGGAGCAGTTGACATCATTTGCTTGTGCGTGCCCTTCTCAACTGCTTTTATAGAAGTCATGAGATACTAGTTACAATACCAAAGCATATGCACATTCAGTGGTATAATAAAGTTAAGTCTGTTGAGAGTACTTGGTGAATAAGTAAAGAACAATGACAGTAATTGTTTTGATTCTTTATCTGAAATTAACAAATCACATGGCAATAAAATGCCAACAGTGGGCAAGCCAATTACCTAACAGCTGAGTAAGAGGAAAACATTTGCTTGAGAAGCACAGTTTAGACGAGTAGCTCTGTTTGTCTCTCAATAAATAAAGACTGAGGATGAGTAACAGCTACTGAGCTAGTAACAGCTGCCAGTAACATTCAACATTAAATAACGCCTTAGACAAAAGTCTATTCATCGGGAAGAGCTGTGACATCATCACATGACTGCAAAGACTGCAGACTGGCCATCTGACCTTCTTTCCATCCTCAGGCTTAGTCTTAATTTCTGTTTTTTCCACTCACGTAGTCCCAAGAGAGAATCAACCTCTCTTTATTGTACAACTGTTCTATCATTTATTGGCAAAACATATGTTTCTTTCTAAAGTTGTAGCTGTATATTTCCAAACAGGGATGCCCTGATCAAATAGTTTGTCTGCAAAATGGATACAGGTCATTAAATAAAGAGAGCCCAACAATACAGATTTATCAACCAGTGTCTTGTCATAAAATTGAAAGAAGTCATTTGTTCAAAACCTTCTCAAGTACATTATGACCTATCCACCAATCTCATGAGTCTTATCAGTTGAGCTACACTTAAGATCAATGTGTGTATGATCCCACTACACAGCAAAACAGTGCAAGTTTCTGAACTAAAAGTGTTTTTACTGAAACTCATTGAGGTTACAACTTTAAAGCAATACAAGAAGTCTTCACATTTTTTTGTTGCACTTCAGCAAGAGGGCCAAGTTCAACAGATAGTTTCAGTGCAAAGCTGTTTGATTAAATTGCAAAATCACAAATTCTACCATAAAAGGAAATTAAGCATTAGGTACATGATTGAGTGACTCAGCTGTGAGAGGTGCTCAAATTCAAAGCAGTGAGCACTTTGAGAGCTTTAAAACACACTATAATGTAGCTGTCAGCACAATGAGTGTTTATTAATGTATTTCTCATCAACTTTAACTCTTCTTGCAGGCACTCATAGAGGCTGGTACATAAAACATAAACATAAACATAATGAATGATAATATAGTAAAAAACTGTTGTAATAATATAAAATATCTTTGTAGGAGAAGTTGTAATTGTACATTAATAAATACTTAAACATGTCCTTATATATACTTATACCCACATTATAGAGTGTTATAAACCATTTATTAAATATTTGTATACAGTTTTCTAAATAGGATGAGGACTTCAAGTGAAGTGTTATCTAGTGGTTTGTTAAGACAAGTGATCAAGAATGGCAATACAGTCGATCAAGCAGTTTATTAATTGCCCATGGTGAGGCGATAAGACGATGACTCAGCATGAGAATAATCCTGGGGCAAAGCTGTATTGTGTTGTGACAGTGAATGTGTGAGAGTGGATTAAGTCAACCCTGGCCTCATCCTGGGCAACTGAGCTAACTTGAAAATAAACTGGCTGTAATTCAACTAGCTGCCAGAATTATTTTTTTAGTCAACGTTAATTAAGTGATGAAAGTAACATCTACGAGGTACTTTTCTCTCTTTTATGAAAAGTGTGGTTATTACCTTTGATTACATAAAACCTGGAGCCATACATAATGGAAAATAAAGCACTGAGATTGCAGTGCAGTTTTGCTCTGTGGTTTCACATGTTTCTGCATGAAACTGGATGTCAGAGTGGCTTAATTTAGGGAGGGACTTCATTTGAGATGTATTTCAGACATGTTTGTACACTGCAGTGTAGAAAACTATGAATAATATAATGGATCTAAACTACCACCTAAATACACACCTCTACTGATGTGACTGTAAACTTGTAGACCTGCAGGTTTAACTGTATTTCATGGGACAGACAAGCTAGATGGCCTTAAAATCTACAATCACATCCTATTAGATGGAACCTGCACACCCATGATCTGTTTGACGAATAGCAATCATTTAAAAATGTTTCAAGGGGAGCGAAAGGGTTGTAGAAATAATAATGTGAAAATGAATTTTCATACTGTATATTTGGCACATTACAACAGTGAAACCATTCACTCAGAAAATTTCATGGGGTTTTAAATGTTTCCTACTCATCTAAAAAACGGCACAATTTAAGTAAAGATCATTAAGGTGTCACCGATAATATAGTGTGTGTAATATTTCTTACCTTCAGCGAGTCAAAGCAGGCAATAACTCTCCCATTTTCAACTTGGCAGCTCTTCGGTGGATGAGCGAATTTGCACTCCTCATCACTACGAGAACAATTTCCTCGCTGAAACTGTCGACAGACTTCCAGGGTTAGCCATTTTGTGTCTCTTACTGAAGAAATGTTCAACGCCATGTCCAAAGGTTTTAATCATAAATTAAAAATTTAAAAACCAATCCTATTGTCCAGTGCCTCACACACCAAAGCTGTACAAAGTCCTCTTTTAAAACAATCTGATGAGTCCTCCATCAGCTGGAGCAGAAAGATCAAATGGATGGTCAATCACCTAGATAACATCCATCAGTGGGAAACAACTGCAGATCTGTTTTTCTATGTGACACACAAGTGATGGTACCCACTGATATCAGACAAGTGAGGGAATTGTATGCAGACCTGTCGCTTTAATCAGATTTTCTAAGGGCATTATCTTCTGTATCCATACTATGGCTCTATTTTGGGATTCTTTTAGGGTGCTGAAGTTGTGCAAAGCAGTGGCTTTCAGTTGAGGTATCAAATGTTAGTGGTAGGGAGAGTCTGGCCTAAAAGAAAGCACAGGCTGGCCATGTACACCAACCAACTTCAAGTCAGGGATATCTTCTCAAAGGCACTTTCTGTTGGTGATCTGAAAGACAAAGAACATGTACATTACTTGCCCTTGGGGCCTCTTGAAATTGTGTATACATAAACAACATAATAATTAATGGTATCATTATTCTAAAGTCTGTATAATTAAATCATGGGATTCTGGATATGTCTTCTTGTCTCTTAAGTCATCAGTTCTTTAGCAGTTTACAGCAGAAACCACAGTAGGCCAAAACAATAACAAATGTCATCTTGTGTAATTACATATAGTGTTATATGTCAAGAGACAAGCCCAATCCTGTATGGAAAGCAACCATAATAAAAGCCATAGTAGCTTCAGACCTGCTTGTCCTTGTAAATTATTACTGCCATCAAAACCAGTTATTTGATAGCTGACTAGACAAGACTTAAGTAAAACAGTAACGACAAACTAGGAATGCCAAAAAGGATAAGAGCTGAACACATTTTAGAGTCTGAATTTTTACTCCAGCTTGATGAACAAGCTACCAAACTAACATTCAGTGTCTTTTAGGCTAAGGCTGCATTCCCTTCCTCTTGGTATATAGAAACATTTCCACTTTTCTGATTTGTAGTTTACTCCACAATGATTACTCGTTATATTGATCTCCTCTTTTTTACTGTCTTCAGGTTTTTTTCTCTCCAGAATCTGTCTTTGTGTTTTTCCAGCCTCATGTACCTTATGGTAGCTAGTAGGCAGAAAAAACAGATGCTAATCGTAACAACCGACTAGACTTCATAGTGAGGGTCGCTGGGCAACAAGACATGTAATATTATGTCTGCACATCTCACACAGACATAAAGGATACACAGAGAAGAACACACAGAGCCACAGTTGTTGTGCTTGTTGGGGATGTGTAGCTGTGTGGTGTCATGGAAATTAAACAATCAATAATAGAACATAAACATTTACAAAGCTCAAATCCATCCCACAAGATGTGTGTTATGGTATAAGTAAAAAATGTAATAAATTCTGTAATTTCTCTCATGACATGACATTAGGGCTGAACAATAGGTAAAAAAAAATAATCATATTGCGATTATTTTGACAGATATTGTGATATGAGTCAGGATTTAACAGGGAATAGTAATATCTGCATTTCATTTTCACTGAAAAAAATAGAAAATTGATGGTGATGTGATTTTTGCTGGGGTCTGTGCAAAACAAGCATGTTCCCTTACGTCTGGAGGATATGATTTGTAGGCCGTGGCATCTCTGTAGCACTACAATGCCTAATTTATAATGGTATGTTATGACACATTTTACCTTTATCAAAAAATTGCAGCCCTTGCAATTCGGATACTGCACTTGGCCATATTGCGATTTCGATAATATTTTGATTAATAGTTCAGCCATACATGACATCTGGTTACAAATTGCCACAGTCAGATATGCTGACTCTAGGCCCGACAAAAGCACATAAAGAATACAAGGAAAGCAAGACAAAGCTTCAACACACACCATATGGGGAGTGAAACACAGGACAGGATAGACTGACCTGTACACTAAGTGGTAAAACACACAGGAAGTTGCTGAGCAAGGAGAAAAGATGGTTAACCCATGAGCTGAATATACCGTATCTGTACAAGAGTTGAGAAGTTACTCCGATGAGAGCAATTAAAAGGGTCTGTAAATGTAGACAGACTCAAAAACCACATATTTAGAATAAATTATACTATTGTTAACGCAGATCATCTACTGTCACAGCCTCTCAGCCTTCCAGCACGCTATGCCACAGCATACTGCAGCAAATTCCTTTAGGCGCAAGTCAGGAAACGGAGCAAGACAACCTACCTCTCTCACTTCATGCAGCACTAAAGAACTTCTGTCCCTAAGCTGGAATCTAGACTAGTGATATAACTTTTGAGTAGCTTACTTTGTGAAGATAAAGACTGTAAGAACAGCTATCATCCCCCTCTCTGTCCCGAGGATTCAGTGACCAAAGATTTCCTCTTCAACAACAGTGAAAACAGACCGTCTACCCAACTCTGGTTGAAACATTTCCAGCCACCCCCTTCCTGCCTGGGTGCCGGCCTCCGGGAAGACCCTCCCAGTCTGAAATTAGCCAATGGGAAACCAGAGGCTGATGTACTGTGTTCAGAGCTGGGAGCACAGCTTGGAGTAAGACAGTGCTGGCAGTTGACCCTTTCTCTATGAATAAAATTTGCTTTCTTAGAGTTAACAGAATTCAACACTAGACGCATGTTTCCTGAATTAATTACTGCAATTATGAGCAAGTGTAGACCTAAGAAATGATATCTATTAACACTACACAAAACTTTCGATCAAATGTGACCATGTACAGCACATGAAGCATATCAACGCGTGCATTAAACATGCTTAACACAGTCTCTAGACTCTTGGAGTTAATGTAAATGTAGGCTTGTCATAAGCTCTTTTTGCATTATTATATTCTGAATATTGATATCTGAGTACATCAGAGCTTTCCTTAATGGATATAATTAATGGTCCTAGACCATCATATTTACTTTTACTATTATTTACTTATGTTGAACCATAATTTCATTTCTGTTCTATTGCAATGATATTAATACACCATACATAATATGGTCATGTTTGATAATACACTTTTCTGGTATGTAACCAATAATTAAGTGGAAAACCCAAAATAATTCAGCGTTACCTCAAGATTTTATGCCTTTTTAATGTGTGATTGTGTGATGTGTGATGTGTGATGCATACATAATACATTAACTTCCCTACATGCCGCTTCTGATGTGTAACATCTCACACAAAGGGGATCATGTGAGTAATTCAGCATGATAACTTCTCAGATGGACCGGATAAACTCTCAAAACTGATCACGAGGGTTGCTGTATGAAATGGAGAAAGGTTTTTTTTGTAGTAAAATATGATTTATCGCAATGGCAGTATGGTCAACCAGTTAATTTAAAACTCTAAGGATAATGTAACCTCCTCTTGCAGAGCTTACTTTAGGCTTGGGCCACTTTGAGTATCCTCGGTGGGAAATGTTTTCCTGTTTTTGAATATCTTGTTTATTTCAATATATTTTATATTCAGTACAGCAGGACAGATGAGAAAGTGCACATCTACTGTTATACTATAAATAAGCACATGGCTAAAATCATGCTGTGTAATGATAATTATGTTTACAGCCGATAGAAAATACTTCAGACTGTCTGTAGAGGACGGTTATCCATATTTTCGGGAAGGGTAATTGTGAATTTCGCTTGCACGTCCGATAATGGATGCCGCTCCCCCACCCCGACCCCCCAACAACGTTACTGTGTGTACAGTTTTGTTTCTCAACTACAACATGACACTTACACGCAAAAGAAAACACACGACAAGCAATGGATAACTAACCTGACATTAACTAGCATCACACACCGTCTTCCTTGCATAGTTTAGTAACGTTACTTGAAAGGTAAAACGCTATAGTCTCTGATTTGCATTCTCATCCTGAGCTCCTTTAGCTAGCTAATCACAAACACTTGTTAGCAAGCTAAAGGCAGCACTGTCATGGGACTAACATGAACATAACATTAACATTAACATTTATTAGCTTACGTTAGCTTCACTGTTAGCGGAAAGTGCACCTGCTTACCTCATCACCACGGATGAACCGCTTCCCAGAGGAGACAGCAATCACGCACCAGCTAGGACAGACGACACGGCAGCACCGCTAACTAACGAAAACAAGACGCCAAGTACCCCAGAAACGTCTGCTCAACAACCCATTTTGTTCTTACTCTCTTTGCTGAATTATAGCTTCTTATTTCGTCCACGTATCCGACCTCATTTCTGTATTACTTTGCGGCACCGCACAGATTTAAGCAACAAGCTTTTGACAGCTTACTGTACAATCGTCAATTTCATGTGATGGAGGGGTGTCCAAGGGGTGCGATCTGAAGCCTAAACAACATTAAGAATTTAATATACCGCGTTAAAAAAAACTCACAGCACACATTGTGGCATATAAAAATATTACATTCATTATAATGATTTCTACGTAATCAAATAAAAGGGGCCACTCTGTAACTTATACCTCCTAAAACCCCTCTACGAGGGCAAAGTGGTACGGTCCACACGAATGCCAGGAGGCTAAAAGGGCAAGGGTTTGCTTGTTACCAAGGGAACAGCAATAAAACCATGTGAGAGTTTTTTTTTTATTAGTTTAATGAGAAAATGCCTTCTCACACAAATATAAGCATCCAATTAACCAAGTATATCAATATAAATGTGACAAAGATGGTGTGACGTCAAATTTATGTCTGCCCATTATCAATGAAATAGCACATGTGAACTAAATGCTTGTGTATCCTATCTATTTGTGTAAGAAATAATGATAATGTAAGACTTTTTTATAGAGTCCTGATGAAAAGGTGACATTTGACTTGTATAATCTGAATAAGAGGCAGATGCACGGATTACTAGCAGCCTAGTATCACGGGTTTGCTCAAGGTCATATTGGATAGGTTAGATGCTAACCCAGTTATCAGACATGGAGGGTGCAGGGAGGAAGACAGAGAAGGGAGTGAGATTTTGCTGATATGTTTAGCAACGCACATTTGCAACAAAATTAAAAATGAGAGATTAATAAAACTGAGACAGGTCTGCAGACAGTCTCTCTTCTCTGGTTTGTATCAGACTTAATAAAGCAGCTACAGTGTTAACGTTATACTCCTGTTTATTTGGTATGTGCTGAGTATGGTGTGTATATTTTAGAAATCAAAAACCTCACAGTGGACAATGTGACATTTTACCCATTGCATTACTTGTCATGACATTACATGGCACTCAAAACACACACAAATGCACACACAAGTTATGACTAATTGATCGATTCCCTCCTTTTTGCTACTGCAGGCTTCTTGAGATAACAAATGAGCTTTATCGGATCCGTCACACTGACAGCGCTCTTCAACAAACTGGAGATATGGCATCAAGTGCCGCTTGGAAAGGTCACCATATTGCTCTCTTTGAAGAAAATGTCACTGTCAGTGAGTCAGACGGAAGAACAAAGAGAATGCAGCAATTCATGCTTTCATCACTTTGACCTTACCCCTGTTTGTTGTGTTCATATTTTATCATTTACAGACCATTTGATATTACTTGGCAATGCTTCCCAACTTTGTGGCTTTGGTAAGTGTTGGATTCTTTTCATTCAGATGTCACATGGATGTCCACAAATCTTCACTTGAACTTAACAGCGGAAGCAAACGTCACTCAGTCAACTTGCTTTACTTGAAACGCTCCCTTGGAGGATAGTGAATTATTACCTACTACTACTACTAGTTACTATCAAAAGTATTTCCTGAAAAGATTTGTGTTTCGGGGGAAACTTGAGCAAGCCTCTCAATTTTTTTTTTTGATACAGCCTCCAATGTGATGTGGATTACACACTCATGATCAATTATTTGTACTTTTCGCCATTACACTACACATCAAAAAGATACCCTACATTCACTGAAGCGCCCTATGTGAACAAAGGTCAATCTACTTTTCCTCAAGTTTGAAGTTTGTCTCTTCTAAAATAACACAGATCAGTAATGCACTGAGCTTTTTGAACATTTTCCTAATTTAAATTATAAGAACACTCAATGCTCTTATAATTGAAATTGAGTAAATTTTCTTATAATTACAAAATTGTCTTTTAAGAGGTATTGAAATTCTTCTCTTACACTATTGACACAACACTCCCATCTAATGGTAGATAATTGTAAAAGGAGCAAAGCAGATTTGATTTTTGACTGTGTTTTAAAAGAACACACAGACTTAATTTGGAGACAGGCTAATTGCTACTTCTGTTCATTTTACTGTTGTATAAATGGGGAAGTCTTATGTGGTAAAAAGCCCCTAAAACACTCAGCAGGGACCAGAAAAGCAGCACTTCTCTGTAACGGCCAGGAGATGTCAGGATTCTCTTTATTTTCACCTGGTTTTACAAAACCAGAGGCTCAACATAAGGGAGATGGTGATGGTTCAAAAGCAGTGGGGTGTTAGTTTTGTGATGCAAGCAATCTGTATCACGCTCTTGTGCTCACAGAGGGGGTGCAGTATGGGAGTGTGGGTAAATAATGTTGAGATGAGGATAAATATACTTCAGTATCAAGGGACCTGCGTGTCCTGTTCTCTGATCTGAACATTTCTACTCTGGCAAAAGACTAGTTGCACCATCAGCTCTGTCTGGTTCAGGAGAAAGTAATTTATGAACTGCACACCAAATATTTTTTATTTTGTTTAAAACATCATTTCCAAGGCCTTTGCTTTCAAACCTTGATGCCTTATCAGAGACACAACAATGCATCTTTTATCAAGGTAGTATTTTTCTTATTATTATTTAATTTCTTTTAATCTATCTTACTGGTTTTATTATAACATTTTCATATTTTTTTTATTTCTTGTGTGCATTAGTCTCAAATAGTTTTACTGGTTGCATTTATACTGTTTTATAATCAGCTTGTCAGTCATCTGTGAATTGCACTAAACTGTATGAAAAGTGCTGTATAAATAAAGCTGATTGATTGATTTGTGCCAACAAAACTCAGCTCCCATTTATCAACTCAGATGATAAATTGGAGCTTGTGATTTTTCTTACCAAATTTTTAATTTTTTTTATTGCATAGTAAACACACAGCAGAATTCTTGCTTTTCCCCCCAACTGAATGAAGTTTAAGCACTGAACATAATCACTGTTGGTAGTGTTGTTCAATCTAAACGTTTTAAGACCAATTTTCCTTTTTCCTTCTGTTTTGTGATATTAACATTTAAATATGCAATATGGTTGTCCAGTATGCAGTATGGTATCAGGCACCAGATTTTGTGCTGACTATACAAACTAGAGCACTGTCTTGGAGCAAAGCTATATATATATATATATATATATATATATATATATATATAATTTTTCAATTCATTACACAGTTCCTACAGTTAAACTGAAGATACAATCATGCTGTCTGTGTGGAAATGACTTGCTGCAGTCACTGTATGAAATGTTGAGCTAGTTATCCATACTGTAAACCTGAGGGGTTGAAGGTGCTGCATGTCGCTGTATACAGAGCTGTAGTGTGATGATGAGGAACGAGTGTTGTGGAATACACTGAGTCAAGTACTGAAGCACTGGGGGTTTTTTTTTTGGCAATATTGTTGCACTTGTTAAAACCAAATCTGTGATCTTATAACCAGGAGATAATACGTTTATTACATTTCCACTCTGCTTTTCAGTGTGTCATTTTTCAAAAACTTACCTCACACAAATAAATACAAGTTCATCTTGCTAATATACAGAAAAAGCATCATGTCACTGTATCTGCAGATATTAGCTTTACTTAATACATTTTTATCTTATCTTATTACAGGTAAATGCTTGCTGTTTACATTTGTTTACTTGAGTTGAAATAAAATTAAATATGTGGAAATACCAAGACAGTGTCATAAGAAAGACAGTCGATGTGTTTATTTTTGATCAGGCCTGATAAAAGCGGCAGACACCTGTGTACTTTCTTCATACCAGAGAGAAATGAAAGACTGAAAAATATGGCCGAACATCACCATCACTACTTAAATACTGTGCTTTGTGAGCTTTCTGAGTCTAAAAAGGAAATTATGTTCTTATAGTATTTTCGAATGTTTTTTTGGATAGAGATACATTATTGCCAAACATCTGTGAACATATTCATCAGTGTTTGTTTGATTGATTACTTAAATTGTCAACATTTTAAGCTGTAGTTACCATAAGATTGTTATATTAAAATTTGTGTATAGGGGCTAATACAATATGTTATATTTTCTCAAATTATTCACCATAAATTGTACTAAGCACATTAAAATATCACAAATAATTTGACTCCAGGTGGATGGACTGTAGTGAATGGATTTATCAGTGGATAAAGAATTGAATGAAAGTCTACACAGTAAATATATCTAAACTGAGAGTATAAAAGCAACACGCATCATAATGTCATGGCCATTCAATGCATTTATTTCGAATATCTTAAGCAGAAGTCACTCATTTTTTTATTCAGGTCTGACAAGAAAAATGGCAGATTAAATATTACACGCCAAAAGGCTTTTAGACTCTTCATTTCATCACAAGACTTTTAACATGTACATAGAAACTCTTACAATGAGAAAGCTCTCCTCCATTATCACTGAGATTTTGGTAAGATTTCCTGGTATTTTCCGACAGGCGAAGCCATTCTTTAGCAACATTTAAAATCATATAAATAAACAAATAGTACAAATAAATACAGATAAACCAGCGTCTCAGAGATCTGCGCTTTCATGGAGTGGCAGTAAAAGTTCATTAAAATGCTCCTTTGATAAAGCGACATGTCATGCATGTCTGGGAATGGCAGTATAATTGATAGTGAAAATCAATGTTGGATTTTTTGAATCACTTTATTTACATAATACTGTGGGAATTTTCACTTGTCCAATTTAAACGTAGGTGGAATGTCTTTTAGGACATCATTTTAATCGATTTTAAACATTATACAATTGTTTTATTTATCATTTTTCAGCACTGGACCTATCTTATATACTTTCTGTGTTCAGACAGGGAATAAGCAGAGAGGGCTGACATAGATTAATTATAGTACAGACTGTGCCAACTGTGGCTGGGAAATAAATCCTGAACTCTGTGAAAGATTTGTTCATGAGTCGACAAGATCTCACCTTTTAAAAGCAAGTTTTCTATCCACACATTGTTGATTATGCCACGGAAATAGCATGTAAGTGACATATTTATTTCGATTTACAATGAAAACGCACACACACACATTCACACACACACACTCACATATATACATATAACACTACAGGTTTATAGCACATTAACAACAATAGAAGAAGTGTTTCATTAGTGTTTCAATAATAGTGATACGGCACATTTGCTGCTCATGCAGTGCTCATGCCATCTGTCACTGGGAAACATTGCAATTCCTACAGCTTGTCACACAGCAGTGCGGCATGTCGGTTTATTAAAAGAAATTTCTAGAATAAATGTCCCTTTGGCAATTGCCATTTAAAAAAAATATCCTTCTGTGTTCTCAGCTGATGAAACTAGCAGCATAAACGAGCAGAAAATGCAAACACTACCTGTGGTTGAAGAAGTATTCAGAACATTTTATTCAGTAGAAGTAGCATTATTTGACCTTTTTCACAGCAGACACTTTGACTTGTCATAGTAGGAAATGGAGTGTTACTAATAACATTAATGATGGCTCTGATCTATTCAAGTGTCCCAGTGAGCCATGACAGTGTGACAGTCAGCCGGCATGCACAATAAACAATGAAATTCAGCCTTAAATCATTTTGTTATTTACGCCTGTGCTTACTATGGCTGTGAAAATGTCTTCTGTGAAAAAAAAAAAAAAAAAAAATTCCTAATTTTTTTTACTTAAAAGAAAGCACAGGAGTGTCATTATTATTATATTTAAAGTCCCCCTCCACTCAAAAATTTATTTTTCTTCTTGTTCCTTCAGTTTGATGCTTGAGCTTCGCTGTGCAGAATGATGTATGTGCAGACTTTGGCATTAAAAGACTGTTTTCACATTTATCTGCTGTAGGGAGAAAGTGTCTCTGTGCTCTCTGAAAATGAGATTTTAAGAGGTGGGCCAGCGAGCATGATTTGTGACATCACAAATATTTTGGAAGCTAATCCTGGTCCAATATACAATTTACACAAGTGTGATGTGGAAACCTGAAGCCTCCAGTGCACAAACACTGAGAATAGCCTTTACAGTGAATTGGGAGAAACTTTTGAGATTAAATATATTTGCATATTCATAGATTATGTAAAAGAAGTAGATGCCATTTTTAAGGTTTTTAAAGTGGTAATCATACTTTTTTGTGGAAAAATCATATCTTACATGTCTGGAGGGGATCTTTAAAATATCAAATGTAAAAATTTTCATTATGCAGAATATGTTGAATATTTTTTTTACATATAATTGGATTATTATTAATGATTCATTCAACATATAGCAATGTTTCAAAGTTTCATGTGAGGTTTGTAATGTAACTAGCAACTATAGCTGTCAAGTATTAAATAATACTTTAATATCCCTTTAATATTTAATATTAAATATTTCCCTTTGAAGTGTAGTGGAGTAGATGTATAAAATAACATAAAGCATCAAACATCATTATGAAGCTTTAAATTTCAACAAACTGTTTCATTGCTACATCACAAATGGCATGACTGATCCACAACAGATCCACTTGAACTTTATCCACAGGACTTACCTTCCTCTGAAAAAGCGCCACACAATGAAGATTATTTCCTCCTCACTGTGTGACCTCTGCCCTGACGGACACTGTCAGATGTGTTGGGGGCTTTAGCACCATGTTCACCTACATCCATGCTCTTAAATGATTTCCAGCTATCATATCCTGGGAAAAGGTATTGTTAGCAGGCCTGACTGCAGCTAAATGCTGGCAACCTCCTCACACACTTATATGTACACAATGACTAAACACTTTTCTTGATGTGAATGTTACAGAGCTCTTAATGGCTAGAATGCATGGTGCAAGTGAGACAACTGTTACACAGTGGGCAGGAGCATATGATAAGGTAAAGGAGCTACTAAAATGAGAGTGATGTCTGTCTTATGTCTCTGTTTGATGCACATATGATGCTGTAGCTTTCAACTTATCCTGAGATCTGCAAACAATATGTTTACAAGTATTGTAAATCCTCTGTATTATGTGTATAGGTTGTAATTTCCTTGCTCTCCTTTGAGAAAAAAATCCTATTTCATCACAAATGGTACGACTGCATGAATTTAAATTATACACAGAATAATTTAATATTCAGAGCTGTAGCTGCTAGCTTCACTTGAAACACTTGATCGAGTGTTATCAATGTACTTTACACCTCGTCTTTGTTCTACCTCCATCCATCCACACTCTCACTAAACTCATGCACACGCAAGGGCATCCAAACAGACAAGTGCACCCATACAGCTCCAGAAAGCTCAAACAACTTAACCTGTATTCATTAAACACATTCACTGTGCCAGCTGGATGAATGAAATGAATCAAACAAGACAAAAAAAAAAAAACAGAGTAGATCATTCTTTAAAAATGAAACAAATCATCTGAGGTATTTGATAATGAACTGCAACCAGAAAGGAAACATGAGAAATTGCTGTTAAAAATAGAAGCAGCCATATGATTTCAGTGTTGACATTTAGTGAACATTTAGTTTCATAAGCGGGAATTTTGAGTGAATATGAGATAAGAAGCATAAAAGCATCACAAACCACTGAAGCCTATTTAACCAGATAAAAACAAGCCGTCTTTCATCTTCATTTATTGCCACGCTGATTGGATTTGAGGGAGTGGAAACTATCTCGCAGAAGAAATGACAGACATGTTTTATTTCTAAACTGTCTGCTTTGAGGCTAGTCTTTGTAGACTGGCACTCCGCTGGCACCAGAGCTCTCTCTACTGCCCAGAGTGCAGTAGCCGTCAGCTCTACAAACATGTAAAAGCAGCCAGTGTGACGGGGAGAGGCATGAGAACTGAATGCTGATCATCTCATTCACAGTCAGGCCACGCACCAGCCACACTGACACATTTAATCACCTTGACTATTTACCAACTTTTTTTTTTTTTTTTTTTTTATCTCTGCAACTCACTACTTCAAAAATGAATTACTTACAAAATATGCTTTTTTTTCTCATCACAGTACTTAAGTGCTTATTCCCCAAAAAACAAAGGTAAGGGCCAAGGCTTGTTTTATTTAGCAGGGTATTTCTGACTGTGACTGGGTTTTTGTGTATATAATATTTTGTCTTAGAGAGAGGTGTTAAAAGTCTGCAAGGTATTGCACTTGAGAAAATAATATATAATGCACTGTAACCAAAATGTAAGCACTATAGAGACAGTCTTCTGTAATTTGGTTTAAAACATGGGTACTGCATGCATACAATGTGATCTTTAGAGAGGGTTGCATTGGCATTGAATAAAAATAAAAATCCATACATTGTCTTCTTTATTCACTTTGGTTTTACAGTATATCTTTTGGAAATCACTCTTCCCAATTGTAAGTATAGTGTGGTTATGTGACATGCAACTGTCAGCTCTTCTACAACTACATCTTTCAAATGGAATATGTTTTCTACCAGTCGCAACAGAGACAATGACTTCAATGGCATTCATCAATTTTGCATGAATGTCAAAATTAAAAGCTATGCAGTCTATGGCAGCTTCTTTTGATTGTTGTTTTTTTTTTTTGTTTTTTTTTTGCTTTCACCTCAGTCGACTGTCTTATTCAACACATGATAAATAACCAAGGCAAAAAGTTAAATGACAAAAATATACAAACAGCATTTAAAGATTTAAGACACCGAAGGGCACTCCAAGGCAGAGCTGCTGTGAGACTCACAGACTTGGCAGTTTTCAGAAAGAAACAGCAGAGCACTTGGATCACACTGAAGCTGAGAAACAGATGCAGGAGACAGATTAATGGTGAGACAAAAAGAGAGAGAGACATAGGATGTGTGAGACAGAGTCCAAGTAAATGTTCTAACTGCTCTCTCTCTCTCTTGCCCTCTCTCGCTATGGGATCATAGCCTCACCAACGGGCCACTTGGCTCGTGTAGTCCTCAGTGGTAGTGGGGAAGTCCCCGTCAGTCCCTTTCTCAAACACTCCTCCTCCCCCTCTCCCGCCTTTATTTCCTCCTCCTCTGTGTTTGGGCGGCCATGGCCTGCCCTGCTCTCTTTGCTCCCGCAGCCAACGCCTCTCCTCGCGCCTCTTCAAACGCACTTCCTGGTGCTCCTTCTGGCGGGTGAACTGGAAACGCTGGAGGAACAGGTCCTTCGCGTACTCGTACAACTGCACGTCCAAGTAGTTGAGCTCCTCGATGCGTCTGCGCACGGGCTCGCTCAGGTCCACGTTGGCGGCTCGCGTGCTGTTGATCTGCGTGAAAGCGGCGATGAAGCGCAGGCTGAACGTCCGCTCAAACAGGTACTGCGTTTTGCGCTGAAACTCAGTCAGGCCATAGAAAGCCATGTTCTTTAAGTTGCTCATGGCGCTGCTCAAAAGGATGTGGTTGCGCTGGCTCTCGTTCATAGAGGACAGGTTGTAGCAGCCCACCAGGCTCAGGTCAGCCAGCATGCGGACCTGCCGGTTATTTGCAAGGTTGGACGGGCAGTTCATGAACTCTGTCAGGGTGACACCAGACCAGTCATCCCCACTGTAGCAGGTGGGAAGCTCGTCTTGGGTGGGCGAGCGTCCATCACACATATGGAGGGCGGTCTTCCATGTGGCTCCTCGCTGGACATGCTTCCACTCGCTCAGGTAGCGGGAGACTGGGTCGCGCAGCATGGTGATGTAGTAGAAGTTCCTGCAGCCAAAACAAACACATTTAGAGAGCTGTGAGTGCATCATCATCATCACAGAGGGCTGCCCTGCATTGTGCTGACAGATGGTGACTTTTGTCTGTGTATGAAACTTCAAGGTTGAATGCTAATTGGTCAACTGAAAGTCTTACTAATGAGATTATAATAGAGTTGTCAATATATCGCCCTTGAATAGTGAACCCTTGCATCAGAGTAATGATTTTACAAAATTGAGCTCAAAGTGTTTCCACAGCTTTCTCCCACCTGCCGACACAGAGAATAATTGAATATCAAGGCATATAGTAATCCTCTGGACGACCCAAAGGTGAGCAAAACTGACCCAACTAAATCCCAAACAGTGTTGCAAAATAATAAGATTTTAGTTTCTGTGCCTCATATCTGTTGTCCATTTAACTTGGCATCTTCCCCGTAGTTTTGTGCTTTCTCGTCTTACAGGTGTGGACCTTCGCCTGTTGTCCCTGTGGTCCGGCTTGACGCCCACTGCTACCATTATTATTTTTTGTCATATTTCTATTATTATTGTTGTTGCTGTGCTTCTCTCTGTCTTTCTCTCTCCTCTCTCCCCTCCTTCCCTCTTTCTCTTTCAACCCAACCGGTCAAGGCAGATGGCCGCCTACCTAGAGCTCGGTTCTGCATGAGGTTTCTTCCCATTAAAGGGGAGTTTTTCCTTGCCACTGTTGCCAAGTGCTTGCTCAGGGGGGAATGTTGGGTCTCTGTAAATTAAAGAGTACAGTTTAGACCTGCTCTATGTGAAAAGTGCCCCAAGATCACTTCTGTTGTGATTTGGCACTATATACTGTAAATAAAATTGATTTGACTTGATTTGACTTGGTAAATGCATCATTTGTCACCCCATCACAGCAGGGCATTTTACAAGAGAAAGCACATTGGGCTGGCATTTCAGTGGTTAAGAATTGGAAAATGAGGAGTTTTTTTTTTTTTTTTTTTAACACACCACTGCCTCTCTTCCAGAGAGTGAATATGTCTTCAATCATTGCTAAAGGACAGTCACTGAACATGGAAGATTAATGAGGAAGCTTAACTTCGATTTATCAGTTTTCTGCAGTGTCAATACTGAAATAGAAAAGTTTGACAAAGCTTTCTGGTTGAGGAAGCAAAGCAGCCAGTCTCTAAACTGAACTTTAATCATTTACTTATCACTTACTTATTAAAAAACATATATAACTCCACAGGCACATGTAATACAAGTCATGTCTGCCTATGAAGTTGATATTTTGCTTTAAAGCCCACACATAGGAAGTTAACATCTGCCCTTCATGCCCTTCAAGGTTAAAGACCTCCAAGGAGATCTACTCTGCTGAACTGCAGGCATGTCAGAGCGCATTCTGATGGAAAACAAAGATTGGACAGGTGTTGGCCAGGTAAACCTCTCCTAAGGTGATGCCCTGTGATTACCATGTGAATATTTAATGATGGCAACCCCCCTAGAGAAAAGTCTGGACAGATAAAGTGGAGTGCAGTGCAGAGATTCCACACAAAGCCGCTCTCTGCTTCAATTCTTCAACACAACAAACATCCACACAGGCTCACTCAGGAATGGAAATAAAAGAGCCACACAAACTGTCTTTAGCGCTTATACTTGCTTATCCTTGAGGGTTGGATTCAATGCCGACAATAGACTAAAAAGTATTCTGAAATTGTGCATGCAACAAAATATTTTCCCTAGCCTTCATTCTGGCTGTTTTGAAGGTAGACTATACTGTTTGTTCTCTTTCTTGTATTGTCTCTTAACTACTTATTTTTGTCTGGTCCTGTTAAACCAGCTCTGAGTGTAATAACACTGACATTTTATCATGGGCTTCATCAGAGTGTGAGTCAGCTACACAAAAGGCAGTTCTAGAGTTGAAATAATGGGTCAGTTAATCAATCATCAACTATTCTGATAATCAATTCATCATTTTTTGTCAATTTTCAAGCAAAAACTGCAAATGTTCTCTAGTTCCAGCTTCTCTAATGTGAGGATTTGCTGCATATTTGTGTTTCATATGTTGCAAATTGAATACAGTATCTTTCAGTTTTGGACTATTAGTCAAATAAAAACAAGGCATTTGATAATGTCAACTGGGGATACAGAAAACTATGATTAGCAATTTTTATTTGACATTTTATAGACTAAATGATTAATGAATCAATCGATCAACAACAAAAAAAATTAAACAACAACAAATCAGCAAATTGGTCCACAATGAAAATAATGGTTAGTAACAACCCTAGTCAGTTCCAATACTTCTAGGGGATTATTACTTTATACTATTAAATGCATTTGACAGTTTTTCCCAGTTTTTGGGAGGCTTCTATTAGTCAACTTACAGTTGAGAGATGACAGGAAATTAAATGAGAGAGGAAGATGGGGAATGACATGTAACAAAGGTCCCTGGCCAGATGCGAATTTGGGATGTTTTGGCATGTTTTCATCAATTTCAAAATCATTATGACATCAATTTCAAAATCATTATGACAATCACTTAAAACCAAGTAGACATGAATAAAATAATCTGTTTTGATTCATATAATGGCTGCTATGAAATCCTGCAGAAGTGTGGTGTAAATGACAAAGAGTGAACCTACTCTCATACCAATCATTTGTAAATTAAGAAACGTGATTTCTGAAAAGTGCATGAAACAGGAGATATTGTGTTGGAGTGGGAAACGTACGTTTTAAGGTTTGTTTGTGGCTTAGGTTTTTTTATTTCACCATGATCAAACCATTACCCCAACCTCAATCAAACTTCTTCTAATCACCTGACTTTAGGCAAGAGAAGAGAGAATTCCTGCACACTTTCCTTTTACTCGCAATAAACTTTATTAAAGATACAACTTTTTGGTGAAAATGAGTTTTACCAGATCAAGTAAAACTCATTTACCTGATGAAGTTTTAAGGACAGAAACATTGTATCTTTAATAAATTGCAAATGTGGAAGAAAAGCTTTTCAATATATGAATTTATGTTTATAAAGGAATGTTTTAATAAACTCCACATCATGATGATTTAATCTACGGGGCCTCTCTGGCCTTCAAGGTCTCTCATGCAAGATGTTTTATGTTCAGGGCACCGGATAGGAGATACGGTGGTAGCCTTGGATGGGTAACAAAAGCTATCCTCATTATTTTGGATTAGAGTTCACTCTGACCCGAGTTGCCCATGTTTCCCTTCTCCCAGGTAGCGTGATCTAAGCTATCACTGCATGCTTTAAGTTTTTGGTGACTGTATCCATGTATATGCTTTACCAAAGGCTTCTCTGATATCAGATACCTATTTGTAATAAACTTCATATATTCAAGTAAGAATCAACTGGAGCCTGTGGGGTTTCTTTATCTTAATTTATCATCGAAGTGTTGTTAGACAATTATTAGACAAAAGTGTACGTTTTCTCCATCAGCAAGTAAAAGGACATATGCAGGAATTCTCTCTGCTCTTGCCTATGGACATTTCCTCCTACGCACCTGTCAACAAGAAACTAAAGGTGTGCATGAGCCTTTACAGTTAAGATTAGTCGTGACATTAAAATGTAACAATGGTTTAGTACAGTGATTGAATATCACAAAAATCTGGTTGTACATATGCATGGTATAACTACTTGTAAGATTTTGCACAAACATTTTTCGAGACGAATACACACTGAAAGGCTGGAAAGTGGCTGTCTGATTTCAAGTGCACAAAAAGCAACAGTATTAACATAACATTGTAACATAACAAAGCACAAGATTGCCAAAAATATGTCTTGTGTGTTGTAGGAATGTCACCTCTGACAAAGTTCCCCATATGAGTCAGGCAAGGAGCTGTGATAAGAGCCCTGGTGGCAGCAGCTGCATCCTGGCACTTGCTCCTGGAGTTGGCTGCAGATACATCCTCATTAGACTGTCTCTGGGATATAAACACATGCAGCAAGTGTTGTTTGAGTGTACTCGACAGCCCAAAGGTCAGTTGTGTGCACCATCAGTGTCAAAATGCATCAGGATCAATGGGTCTGCAGAGCTGTCTAAGGGGACAGCGGCTTTCCCTGAGTGATACAGATGGCTGTCGAGGGGGGAGGGGGCAAGCTAACAGGCTTCTCTTACCTCTGGCCTGTGTTGTCATGAATATTACCCCCAAAGAAATTTTACACTTTCTATCAAAAGTGACTGTGAAAAGTTTCGACTGTGATGCTGTTCTTATAAAAGCACAGCAAATACTCTAGGAAGCTGCTTTAATTAGACATGTTGGCATGTATGGCAACGCTGTGACAATCCTTTGCCAAGATTTCCTAACCCATTTTACTGTGTTGAAATCAAGATCCCTGCTGAACTCTAGTTAATCATGGATCAATAATGCATAGGAGGCATATTGCAACTCATTCCACCCCAGAATACTCATCTCTAAAGTAGCAGCAGCCTGACTTCAGTGGAGCACAAACTAAATAGAGGCTATTAAAAGGAGATGGAAGAGGAATTCAAACGTACGGATAAAAATGGAAACTAAAGCAAGGAATGATGAAGGGAGCAGAGGAAAGAGCTGGTGCTGACACGAATACTGAGGCACAGTGTGGTTTAAATACATCAAGTCAGTTGTATTTATACAGCCCTAATATCATAAAAAAAATGGAGGAAACTTCAGAAAGAGCAACAGAGTTGGGATCCCTCTTCCAGGACAGAAAGACATGCAATAGGTGTCATGTGTACAGAATAGACCAAAAGAGAGGTCCACAATAGGGAAAATCGGGATGATAGAAATAGATATAGTTATATGGAAAAAGTTTTGATAAACACAGCGGACATTAGAAGCCATGTTCAACTGACACCTAGGACCATACCCATACTTAGGAAAAACCTCCTGAGACAACGGCTGATCGAGATAAAGACATCAAATTCATTTAATCTAACAGGTACTTTTTTCTTTAGTCATGACCTGCATACTCTTACCTACATTCTTCAGTTGTCCATCTCACGCACATCTGACAGAACAGATAAGCTTCTATTTCCATAAATCTAGCTGTCTATGGAAAGCCAAAGAGGCCAAAGCGAAGGAAATTGACATCTTAAGCCACACATTGTTTGCATGTTGTTAGCATGTTGTTCGCATGTTGTCAAAGCACTGTTTGCATGTTCATTACACATTTACGTGTCAAATTTTAGCATAAACAAATGTAAAGAACGCGTTTAGCATGTGAACAACATGTGGCCTCAGATGTTAATTTCATGTGTTTTTGGTCTCTTTGGCTTTCCATAGTGTTCTTAGCGCTTTAAGCTAAATGCTAAAGTCAGCATGCTAAAATCGTCACAATGACAATGTTAACATGCTGACGTTTAGCGGGTATAATGGTTATCATGTTCACTAGTGTCACCATGCTAACATTAGCTAATTAGCATTAGCTAATTATAACTGCTGAGGCTTATGGGAATCATTTTGCTGGTATCTGGTCAGTAGAGATAGGTATTGAGAACTGTTACTAAATTGGTACCGGTTCCTGACTGGTCAGTACTGAAATATTGATAAGCTCCTGGACAAATGGTGCTGCTATTGGTATTTATGTAACGTTAATTCATTCTAACATAGCTATCACCTGTAAAGTAGTTAGCATGCATTAGCTCAGAGGGCTAACTTGGCTTGTTTATATTACGTGAACGTCTCTTTTTTTCTCCATTGACCAAGTGATTGGTTGAAGAGTAGGTAGAATTTCAGTTGACCAAGATTTTCTTAGGTTGACTACAGCCCTAATAATTAAATAAATAAAATAAAATAAATCTGTAACAATATGTATCAATAACTCAGGGCACAGCATTGTTTTAAGTACTTCTAATTTAACTGTTATGTTTGTAAATAAATAACTCTTGAATCTTTTCACATCTTTTAATGTCATTTTTTTATTTTTTGCACCAAATTATGGAGAGTGGTATCAATAAGAGTATCGGTAAGTATTGATATCGATAAAATCCTAACAATACCCATCCCTACTGGTCAGTACTGGGCACATTCAAATTTTGACCTGATGGTGGCACTAGATGAAAAGTTGTCTAAGTCTAATATTGTTGCTTATTCAATATTTTTGTTTTTAGCACCCTTTAACAAACTCTATTGCCCATTGGTGAGAGAAAAGGGTCGTGGTTACTTCAGACATGTCTGTAATAACAGCAGGACAGAGAAGACTGAACAGTGTGGATATTTTTAGACAGCCAAGATTACAGCTAAAGAACTAGAAAACGGACTTTTTGAAGACAAGGAACCTCACCAAAAACATGATCGTTGTTATTAGTCTTTGGAACCATTTCTAAACAAACGACTGTGATCATAATCTTTGTGGCAAAGGAACACGTCACCCAGGGAAACAGTGTGGGTCATTGACATGTTTTTGATAGTTTTTGGAAAACAAAGGTCTATGACAGAGGAATAAGATATATCAGGCTTTGGAGACACACACAATACTTGTAAGTAGGATCAATTCATTGTTGGTTGGGCTCTGCACATGAGATTTGTTGACAATAAGACAAAACATAGAAAATCACCAGCCTTATCCTTTAAATGTGCAATGATTTCAACTTGTAAACGGAAGTGGGGAAGTGGAGCCAATTTATCCCAGAATATGGAAAGTAAAGCCCTGGAACAGCCTTTATTGTTTCAGAAAGACAGATGAAAGAAATGGTGAATGCACTGAGTTACAGAAACTAGGGGAACAGAGGCTAGATCAGATGTACACCACGTTTTATTCTCAGCCAATGTCAGTGCAACAGACAACTAGCTTTTAATTGCCCATAATTAGCCCATAATGACGTGATTTCAGCCCACTGCTTCTCCCTGATTACAGCCTGCTAAAAAGGACATTGTACTTTCAGTCTCAGCACATAGTGTTTGGAAGTGGATGAACTGAATTCACTCCAGACATTCATGTGTGGGAGTTGAATGTTGTTGAAGGTGCTTAAGGGTGGGCTAGACAATGGGGAAAAGCAAAACAATATATCTGAGCTGGGTAGAGGGTTGTTCAGAGCAAAGGCTAACACAGTGAGCAGTCAATAAGTAAAGACAGACTATGTCCCTGTACAACAGTGGGACTGACTGATGCTGTTGAGATGTAGTGTGGCAGACATGTGTATGTATGTGTGTGTGGAGTCGCTGTTTGAAGCAGGTGCTTTTGAATTGTGTGATACCTCAACCTGTTTACTGTTCGCTTATTTCTCTGATTTATTATCACAATGTACCAGCCTTGATCTCTCTCCATCTCTGCAGTCCAGGAGCATTATGAAAAACATTTTTTTAAACATCCTTTGAACATCCCTCTCTGGGCATATTTTGCTTTGTACAACAATCACCTTTAAGAGAGACAGGCATAACTGTGGATGACATTTAACATCAAACCCGTGTTGACACATAATCATAATTTGAATCATACCCAAAAGGATTTTTGTGTGCATCTATTCAAACTTGCTCAATACTTGTTTTTGTCTTTCTTCCTTTAACTTTGTTGAAACGCAGCACTTCTCAACTTCTAAAAGCAAGTAGGCAGTGGAGCCAGCACTCTACATAAAACACTTTACCTAAAACACTTTACCTAAATCACTGTGAGATCTTGTAAGAGCTAAAGTGAGGTGTGAGCCCCACTCACACTGCACCATAGCACCACTGCAACAATCATCCTTATCTTGATTATTTTGCTTTATTTTATTATTATATATGGCTCTTCAGATATAACAGAAAAACCAAACAGTAAATTAAGTAAATTAAGATGATTGAATCTTGCACCAATAAGAAAGCAGAAGACTGTAAATGAGTGTACTGCATTGAATGTATTTTTAATTATCTTCTGTTGTTGAAATCCAATTTTGACTTTATTCATTTTATTGTATTTATTTGTTTTACTTACTGCTTCCTCTAATGAACCCTATGCATTATGTAAGGCTCTCAGCATTTTCTTCCTTGTTTCTTTATTTTTATTTGTTCGTCATTTGCAGACAAGAAATATGGGAGAGAGCGAGATGACATGTGACAAAGGCCCCCCAGTCAGAAAAATGGCAACAATCATGGATTGATGCATCTGTAGGTTGTTGTAAGTCATCTTACAGAAATAACAACTGTTAAATCAACATATTTGTTTGATCAATGTGAAAAACCTTAACTAGTCCTAGCAACTCCTACCGCAGCTTCCATGTCAATTGAAAATGGCGTCGCTAATCCTAACCCTATAGTTTTGAGAGTTAAACTCGCAATAACTAAGAAACACCCCCGTCCCCCAATAATAACTATAAATTATTTTTTTTCCTCCAACCCTTAATTTTGTTTGTTGCTTATTTAGTTTTAGTTTATTTATGAATATTAAATATTGTAGAGAAATACTGTCTTACCACACTGTTGGTACAGTTCTACTGCAGCTACTACACAATAAACTGAATAAGCAGAATTTCCTCTCAAAACATGCTTGTTTAAAGCCAGATGACACATTGTGACACAATATCAATGAATTTTGAAGAGTGTGTAAAATTCACTTAATTCTAACACTCAGTATAAGAGGCAAAATATATCAAACACTGAGATGAATGTTTCTAGGAGCAATCTCCTGAAGACAGAGTACGGAGTACAGTATGCCATGAGAACAGGGTATTCCTGTAATTTTGCACCTCACTTGACTCCTGCCCTTTTCTCTATTCTGCTTCTCCTCCATGTCCTACACACATTAGTGTTCCCCCAGGATCCATAACCTTTTCTTAAAGGTTGTCACATTAATCACGCTGTTGAGTTCATTCGTCAATCTCCCTCTATATCTCCTGTGTTTATCTCTCACTACGCTGTGCACCGCCTCTCCCCACTGCCCTCCACTTGAGGCACTGCATATAAACAACCATCACTCTCCCTGTTCGCTCTTTGTTTTATGGCCATCTCCGAGAGACTCCTCATTCGGGTAAATCATGGTAATGATAAAAGTTGATGAGCGAGGGAGGCCACATAGTGACAGTCTGACTCTCTCTCTCAGCAAACAATTTCAGGCTGGTATAGGTTTGTATTGTAAGATCTGAAATCAGTGAGTGGAACATAAAAACTATTGCAAGCTGCTCTGGAGGACACCGGTTTTTGCAGTATTAAAAGCCATGGTGACCATGGACCATGGACGAGTGTATTATAGAACAGGATAACTGAATGCACTCCGTTTATATAACGCTGCACATTCTTTTATGTTTGCTTGTCAGATACATATTTCCAAGCCCAAACAGGTAGCACCTTGTTGTGCTGTCCCACAGCCCTCAGACATGATTCGAGCAGCGCACCTGATCAGAGATCGTGTCAAGTTGTAGCAGTCAACAGCAGGACAGAATGGGGAGATGGGGATGCCCGTGGCACTGCCCTCAGCTAAACAACCTCAGCTCTCTGTGAGAAGGCCCTGGTGTTCTCCCTTAACCAGTAAACAACTGAGGAGTTGCAACCCAATTGCTGCAAAAATACACAGGTACATGGATGTACACTATGAGGACTCCTCATTCAATATGTATCAAATTACTGAAGTAACTGGCGAGTTGTATAAAGCTTGACGTCAAGCAGAGATTCCGAACACAAAAGATGGAGTGAAGGACACAATGTTCTTAAACATAGATTGAATCACGTGGAAGAAATCACAGCAGCACAGCACGTAGCTGGACTTTGTTTAATAAAAAACTGAGAACGCTGCTAAGGTGCTTTTCACTCTGCCAGCAGTGTGTTCCTGAGTACTGAAGGGTGACATACTGGGTAAAGAACTGTAAATATACTCTCCTGCTCCTATTCAGAATCAATGTGTGAATGTTCAAATAATAAGCAGACTGTGAATAATCGTTACACATTCCTTCCAATCTGTGGTTTTGATATTTTTAATGAATTTTTAAGTTAGGTCAAATTACAGTAAAATGGTGCACTGTAAAACATTTTAAACTTAAAAATATAAGTTTTGCTGCTGCCTTAAACATTTGAGTTTGAGAATTTGTGAAATTTGAGAGACTGAACTTAAGTTAAATAATTATAATCTTATCTTGTGATCTTGTTAAATTATATGGGTATACGGGTAGGAATCTGATACAACCTTCATTGTGGTTTGCATTATTTTCATTATCATAAAAAGAAACAACTATGGCTTATCTTAACATGTATTAAAGACACATAGCAAGTTTGTTTCATGTGTTTTCTTCGAACTACAAAACAAAGGGGTATCTAACTCTGGGAATGCTGTGATGCTGGGAAGTCTGTTAATATGCTGATCATAGTATATCTTATGAAACTTAATTTGATGAGTTGAGTGAACTCTCTGCAGTGTATTCATTCAAATCATCACATCAGGTGAATGATAATGTTTATAAGTCCTGAAGTGGTCTAAAAATGAAAACTAGAAATGTAAAGTTGACTACATTTGAAATTAATAAAATCTATGTATTTACGTTAACTTAATGACACAAGATTAGTTGATTCCACTTAATTGTGTGATGTTTTACAGTGTATGCCCATATAATATACCCAGGGTACTGTGCTCTTTATTCCATACAGAAAAGACAATGAGATCAAAGGAAGTTTCGATTTACAGCCTCTGGGGAAAGAAAGAAATACCATTCAGGAAGAAACACATTTCCTTAAAGAAACTTTAAGAAACTGTGTTACCTACCAGAAGCTGCCATCATTTATTCATCAGTTTTGTACCCACTCTAGTGCCAAGGACAAACAGTGTCATGTTATTCCTTCTAGATTGGAGAATGTCTAGAAAATAACTTCACTTGGGGCTCACCTTTAAAAGAGTTCACAAAACAACATAAACAGATATTTGTTTGCCATGCTTTTAGTGACATTCAAGGTCTTGTGACAAACCTTTTACAAAATACCGTACAATACTATATTTCTCAATCCCAGTCTCACCTATTCTCTACTGAACAATGCAATGCTATCGACTGATTCTGTAATTATGAATAGACAACCAGCACATTTACTCTCTCAAATCTTTTCATAAACAAACCCCAATTGAAAATATTACTGAACGGTGACACAGTTCTGTTCTCAGTATCAAATTTATTTCAGAGTTATCTGGTTGTAAATGAAAGATTTCTCCACCTCTTGATTGTTTCCTGTCACTTTCTGTCACATTTTCCTTGCAACACTACAGTGCAGGGCTGTAAATTAATTGAAAAACTATATATAGTAAGTTTTTCAATTAATTTACAGCCCTGCACTGTAGTGTAGTACACACACACACACACACACACACACACACACACACACACACACACATTGGATCTTTTACAGAAAAGCATTCACTTAAATTAAATTACACATAGAGGAGAAAGGAAAACACTTAAAAAGACTTAAATTAATCTTATTTATCTTATCAGATGATATACCAATATCTTATATGTCAGTGAAAGAAAAGGAAGGAGGTAGATGTAAGGAATATTGTGAACTGGAGTCCGGAGCACAAAAAGTAGACCCTACATGTTGTTGAGCTATTGAACTAGATGGAGTCATACACATATCATAAAGAGATAAAGACATGTACTACCATAAACTCATGAAATCTCTCTCAATATTGATCATAAATCAAATCATCATCGTTCACTTTTTATAGAAGACAAGAAAAAGACAAGAAACCAAACACAAAACTTGTGTTTGTTCAATTTTCAGTTTTGTCTCTTTACTTCTGGTTGCTAATGCTGCGTAAAGTAAATGTAAGCTGGTTCACATAGTCTGCTATACATTCCTCAAAGCTGGGAACTCACACCCACATTTTTGAGTCCACTGCATCCTATGCAGATATCAGATTTCAAAAAAAGATGATCTGGGGCCTTTTTCACCACATTTGCAACCTGCAAACTGCTACCCAGAACAGGAGATAATTTCCTCCTGCTTTAATTTTATCATACTCAACTAATCAAAAGAAACACTGTAGTAAAACTCCACAGGGTACCTTTAAGTTGTTGATATTATTTGCATTGCTCACAAATGATCACTAAACCAGCTGATATCTGCTCTGTTGGTCTTGGAGCTGATTTATCGATATGAATGAGAGCAACTTCCTTGTTGCTGAAACTCATAATGTCAATAAAGGAAAATTTGTTTCCACTTTCTTGGCAGAGACAATAAAGCAGAGAGCAGATCTTCGGTGTTAAAGTTCATGCTTGACTTTGGCAAAAGTAGTTTGACAAGATACAACTGATCAAACTTAATTTGCTGATGATCCATTTGCTGTTAAGTGCAGTTAAGCACATTTTTCCACCATTATTAACCATTCACCACAAGGTGAGAAAATATAGCGCTGTCAGATAAATAGATATCTCTAGTCTCAGCACCGATGTAGCTGTCAAACCACAGAGAGCAGAGAGGTGATTTGGGGATATTTGCTCTTAGAAAATATATTGCGAGTAATAAATAACTGATATTTTTTGCTGTTGCTGTCACAATCCTGGCTCTGTCTGAAGATGTTTCAGATATAACTTGCACCAAAAGAATCATAAGACACCTTCAGCAGTATACCGGAGTCTACTCATTCTTGATCAAAAGGAAGCAACAGTATAAATATTGGGTGTTGCACTAAAGCAATTTTTGGGATACACTTTTTGTGACATGTGCTGTAATGACACTGCTGCGTTGCTAGTATACATCTGCTTTTTATTCAATACATTTTAAATATTTTCCAGTTGAGACTAGAGTACTGCCTGGCTTCTTCACATGGTCGTCAGTGTGAATCCTAATGCTACAGCCTGGGGCCCACAATGTGCCAAGGAACATTTAGTTGTCTACTTGACATTCATAGTCTGCAAGGCTTTCATTTGCACAAAAATCACTGCGTATGAAGGCAATTTAGCTCTCTCATTAAAAAGACATAAACGCCTCAGAACTTAATGGCATTTCACAGTGAAAGACTGAGCCTTTAGAGTTTTGAGATTACATCTTAAGATTGTCACGCGCATAAAAGCAGAAGGGATGGTATCAGCTCAGTGCTGACTTTCATCACAGTCTGAGTAAAGATGGCCAACAATACAAGTGTGCTGTCATCCAGCTGCTCATCTGTGAGGTTCTGCAGCACTCAGACATTATATCAAGTGTTTTGCAATATCTCATATTTCACAACAATTATTTTTAATAATTGCATGTCTATTAGTTGTACTTGTCACTGGATACTTGTATAAACTACACAATATTAATGTGTCTTAGTAAGTAAGTAAGCTATTGGCTCTGCACACTGGTGAGTAACAAACAATAGGAGATGAACCTGTATCAATGATTGTGATCTTAATCAACCACAAACCAGCACGTTACCTTTTCTTATCTGCATGTCCGTGAAATAAAATCCATCACAGGGAGATATAAATGTAGTCTAGTGCAAGCTTTGTTTGTGGAAAGAATTTTCTAAAGCAGCTGGGTTCTCATGGTGCATAAGAAGCATTAACAAATGCATTTGATTATAATTTGTTTTGATTAGTGTGATCGTTTACCACTTAAGAGATGTTACAGGAAGTGCTATGTGCTTAACCTTGTGAAAAAAAAACCCTGAGCGATGTACCATACACCGTGTGGATAGACACTCTAGAGTAATGACTTCTCTAGGTAATGACTTCCTCCATCCCTGCAGTCTTTAATTTCAGCAGTCATGAAAAGTGACATTGATATTAGCTGCAGTAAGGCGACTGAGACCGATGAGGACTCTCTCTTATCAGTCCACTTTATGAACTGCAACATTACGTATCCTCCATTACCAAAGCAGAACAACAAAGTCAATCACAGTATGCTATATGGTGAGCAGAGCACATAAATGTGTTATGCTTTGAACATTTTTTGAACAGAACATTTTTAACAGTTGTTTGTACAGTTTGTTTAATGGCTTTAGATCTGGATTACATAGCGCGCTTGTGCTTGAGTCATCTCTTCACCATCTCTCTGGTGAGGACATGTCCTTGGTCTGTGAGAGCGAGGGCGTTATTCAGCATGCAAGGTCTCTGCGGTGCATCTCTACATCTCTGCGCTGTCCTGTTTCTCTCAGACAAGATGAGAATGAGACTGGAGACATGCATTATTTGTAACTGATACCATTCCTTAATGGTGTCTGCGCTCCCCCTGGCAGCCCATAATGGACCGTTTTTGAGGTTCTCGGCATCTTGTTCAGCTTTTTGATGGTGACGGAATGGGGACAGTGGGTGTCACCTGGGAAGAAACAAGAAGAACGATGGGACCTTTCATTTACTTGTCAGGAAGCTGGCATTGCTAGCACTTGACATGGTGCGCAAACAGAGAGTGCTTGTACTAGGAGTGGCAGATAACAACAAGGGGGGAAATTGTCCTTCAAAGGAGGAACATTTCATTCACTCCTTAACACTAAAAGAACAAAAGAAAGAAGGAAAATGTCACATATCTAAGGAAGGAATTCATGGCCCATTCATCAAATAGTTGTACCTAATCATATACTACACTAATAATCATAAAAGACACTCAAACACTACTATACCATCTATTTCTACAACTTCATGAAGCCAAGATAACCACACAGTGCAATCCCCCCGATCTGAGACACAAGAAACCACTTCATAAATGGTAAGCGGAGCCGTGTACCGGCTGAACACAGTGAGTGTGGAGTGACGTCTCAGGTAGCCTTACTGCGTTAACAGCATAAAATGTCGTTGGAGGTTAAATCAGCACACGCTGTTCGGATATGAAATACACTGCAAGCTGGGTCATCACAGGCCTCCTGCCTTTATGCTCTTTGTGATGCTGCACCCTGCAGTCTGACACAAAGGTGCCTGATTCCCTAACACAAAATTGCTGCAATGAACAGCAGCATATGAGAGCAGGGGAAAAAAACTTTACCGGGGGCAAGACCTAAATTACAAGCTGTATACTTTGGGAAGGATGAATGCACCTCTAGAGGAATCATTCTGAGAATGCAGCTCAAGGATGGTACCATCTTCACTCAAATCTGATACCTTTAATGAGGTATGTCATCTCATTTCAGCTCCCGGGACAGCACCTGTTTGACCTCCTCTGCTTGTCAAGCAGCAGAGAACAAAGATTTAAGCTCGGCAGTGTTAATACCGCTACATAACTGCATAACAATTACAATAGATCTCATATGCTACTTACTAATGACATGATGTAGATGAAATCTACACATAAATCTCGATATACTGCCATCTAAGGACTTCTAAGTGGGGTGTTATGATACAAATGGCGAGGAACGTTCCTGTAAGAGACAGTTACTAAATAATAACTAAACAAGATGAAAAGTATAGGTTGGACAGGAATTTTGAACGTGCCTTTACGTTGGCAAGCAACTCTCTGCTGTACTAACTGCTTTTCTGTAATTTGAGACCAATTAGACATTGTAATATGACAGCACAGCCTCAATTACCATGATAGTGGAAATCCTCCTGTCTAATTATGCTCTCCTTTTAATCTTTCTCTTTCAAAGATCTCTCAGAGAGACAGTGGAGGAGGAGACAAGGCGTGTACTCGCATGGTGTCTGAATTAATAATACAGCCATAGGAGAGACGCAAGTACACAGGCTGGCAGTGGAAACCACGGTACATGTCACGTCACATAACACAGAGCTGAAGACACTGAGAGCTTTGCATGCTGCCATGAGACCCTGAACATCTCACACAACTTTAGTATTTCATCCTCTTAGTCCATAACTGTACACATTTAGTGTCCCAAGAATATCATTCAAGTTCAGATGGCAGTAATAGTTTTTATCCTCATTGCAGAATTTCATTATCACCATGACCATCATCATCATTATTGGTGCAATACAGAAAAAGCTGATGTATCTATCTTAGAAAAAGGGGAGGGATGGGGAACTATTAATGACACCTATCTGCAGGCACTGACATTCAAATACTATCTGGTGATACTACTTCTTAGTATTTACTGTTACTGTACCTCTACAAACAGTTTTTGCCACACTAGCTGCATGGCCTCAGGATCTAAGTTAACTATTTGATGAATTGCCAGACATTCATGGTACCCAGAGGATGAATCCTCTGACTTTTCCTCTAGGTTTTTAGTGAGATGTCTTGACAATTATTGGATGGATTACCATGAAAAATAACTTTGGTAAATCTCTGATCCCATCATCAGGTCAAAAATTTAATTTGTCTCATATGACTAACACCTGCAAAACTAATGACATTCCCATTAGCCTTAGCTGTACTTGGTGTTGAGTGCTGGCATTGGTAACATGCTAAACTAAGATGGTGAACACGGTTAACATTATACCTTATACATTATACATTAAACATCAGCATAGCATTTAGCTCAAAGTACCACTGTGTCTGAATACAGCACTGAGCTGCTAGCATTGCTTCTGACATAGCTAATATTTTAGTTGTTATAGTATTGGATATTGATAGTATAAGTATTGAGGTAGTGCCACTGGCTGCAAACAAAACATTGAAATATATTCACCTTACAAAGCTATTGTTATGTTAGCAAACAGTTGCTTATTTACACCAGACCAATATTAGCATTCATTTGGAGTTATATATCTGAGCACCTGGGAAATCAATGCCCACATTCACTCTCCTTTTTGTTCTCTTTAATTCCTAAGAAAAATATTTGTCTCTTTAGCTGCAAAATGCTCTACATTGTCTACTAGCTATTCACCAAGTTTGTCTAATCTGTAGTTTTGTGCTGAACAGGTACAGAGTGCAATTGGTCAGAGCTTTTTAATTGAAAACAGCTGCTCACTACAGCTGGAAATTATGTTGATGAGAGCAGTGAGACTGAATCAGATAAGTTACAAGCTGTGAAACTAAAACAATGAATTGAAAGACTGTAAAATGAGGCGTAGAGCTCAGGGAATGTATTTTATTCATTGTTAATTAAAAAAAAAGATTAAGAGCTTTTAGACTGGAACCTTAGAGGCATCAGTCTAATAAAGATATGATTGTAGATAACAATAACAGATCACGCCCTGCATACACACTAAGTAACTCAACAATAGACTTGTTTTTGAGTCAACGAGACCATTACAAACTCACTGCTGATATTCCTCAAATCCATAAAGCCGACAGGAACGGTCTCCAGATAATTCATACAATAAACTTCCACAATCTAAAGCGCTTTACTGTTCCTGCTTATGAGCCAGACTAAGTCATAATGAATATATTTAATCAAAAGCAATGGAGCTGGCATTGATTTTATGACCATATGATTATACTCTAAGAGACTGGGTGGTCTGCAGAACTCTGCTGTATTTGAACTGCGCCGGCCAACAGATTATTACCTCTGTGAGAGAGACAGAATATAATAATACTAATAAATATTTTCACATTATTCTCACAGATACCGTAACGCTGATCAATAGAACATGCCCTTTCTATAATAGCTTTTATATAGTTCTTCCAAATGATATACTGGCTGTAATCATGATCCATAAAAGTTTTAATTTCCTTTAATGCACATTTCTAATGGACTGACTCATCTGCCAATGTAGCTGTCGGCAATGTTGGGTAAATTGAAGGAAAATGAAATGTGTAAACATTTCCCATCACTAAGAGATCTTAAACTGAATTGGCTCGACTTTTGCTTGATACTTCCATGATATCCGGCAGTGGATATTTGCATATCCCACAAGCTGCTACTTTGGACCCTGGATTTATAAAAATGCTGCTTTTTAGTGTTTGAACTTATTGTCTTAAAGATGAGGTCTCCCTCAAACAGCTAGCCATGCAGGGCTTAAAGTTTTTCAGTGTAATGAAGTGAATGCATCTTAAATATTAGTGTAGCTGAGAGAGAGTCATGTAGATGAGGCCGATTATCTGACTTTCTGAAGCTCAATTTAGTCTCTGCTTGGCACAGAGGATCAAGCCAGAAGCACTGGAAAGGTTTTAACCATGGCGGTAATCCCCACCCTGCTGAGAATCTGCTGAATTGGAGGGGAGTGTGTGTTGTGTGCATATGTGTGTATGGTGTATGCGTGGGTGTGTTATTATAATGCAAGACTGAGAAAAAAGAGAAAAAAAGGAAACAGATAATGACGAGATATAGTTAACATTTATGGTATACAACACATGTTCTATTGTTAATTAAGATAGAGCTAAAAAAAAAAAAAGGTCAATTAATTGATTAGTCGATTGACAGAAAATTAATCTAACCCTAACCCTAACTATACTGAGAATTAATTAACCATTAAAGTCATTTTCTAAGCAAAACTACCAAACATTATTTGATTCCAACTTCTCAAATATGAGAATTTGCTGCTTTTGTTTGTCTGTTATAGTAATAATAATAGTTATTATTATTATAATTTAGAATAGATAGCTAAATAACTAGATAGATTGTTAGATTGTTAGATAGATAGGTAGGTAGGTAGGTAGATAGATAGATAGATAGATAGATAGATAGATAGATAGATAGATAGATAGATAGATAGCACAGTTTTCAGAGCCATGGTTTTCTTCAGAGGTTGTCCACTGTCAGAGCTAAGTGGAACAACACACCGGCTCCGCCTGCTTTCTTCAGCACACATCGATACAGCTACTTATTAGTCTAATGAGTGCTGTGTTCAATGATACAGTAGGGCCAGCTTCTCAGCTGCATGCCCACCACTATATCTCTGCAATTTGAACACAGACTCTCAGGGTTTTGCCTCATGGCCCATGCCTCGGTTTGCTTTTATCACTAATATGATAACTGCAGAGTAAATTATTCATAAACGATAGCTGCCCTCATGTATAAGGAACCATAGCTGTGATCAAAGAGTGATGGTTTCTGTCAGCCGTCTCTGTAAAAGCCTGCCCATGAGGAATGATCAAAGGCCACTCATGTAAACACATTGGTTCCATACAATAAGCCATCATCTCAAAGCCTGGCTTTTTTGTCGCATGAGTGAGGGTCCTCTGTCACTTTGTATGAAGGTACAGTCACAGAAGCAGTTGACTTAGAAGGCATATTTACTGAGTTTTAGTCAAAAATATACTCAAGAAAGAGAGTAACTTGTAGAAAATATGTTGCAAAACATACACACGTTTGCAGCCCCTCATCTGTTAATTCAAATACTGACATGCGCATCTGAAAATCTTCCCTTTGAATTTTCTTTGAGAGAATTTTCTGAGGGTAAATTCCAACAAACAGGATCTCTGTCTAAACCATAGTGGTGGGCAAGTTGCATATAACTCACAGTACTTTTTTTCTCGCCAAATTTCAGTCAAATGTGCATTTAAACATCTTTTTTTTCTATTTTATTTTAGCAGGAAAACACAGCAGAGCAATGTAAAACCATTACCAGCTATGGGCCTGACTCAGTTTAAAAACTGTTTTCAAGCAGGAGTCCTGCTGTCCCACAGTGAGGACAAAAGCAATACAAATATAAAACAGTACAAGCAGATAATAAAAGTGAACAGGTTAGACATGAATATTCTTCATATATATGGGCTAAAACATACCTGTTTTTAAGAGTGGATTGTCAATAAAAGAATACAACATAATAGAATAATGTACAGAATAACGAGAGTAAACAAATTTTAAATGTATACAAACAAGTTACACAGAATTCAGAGGGAACAATAAGGTTGACTATTGAGATGTTAGTGTTTACAATTTTGATTCAGAAGAAGGAAATATTTGAGTAAATGTTTAAATTGTAAGAAGGAGGTAGAATTTCAGATGTGGTGTGGCGTTTTGTTCCAAATGTTGGTGCACGTACAGAAAAATGATCTTAAATCATAGTTGTTAAAAGCGGGTATGGGGTTCATTTCATTTGTAATAGCTCTGGTTATTCTTCCAAGTCTTATGGAGTTATGTCGTGGCAAAATAGAACAAAGTGAATAAGGGAGGAGGTGATAGTATAGTTGATAGTACAAATGAATACAACTAAGTACTGTATAATTATAAAAATTAAACAATTTAGATTGTGAAAGCACTACACAATGATGTGTCCAAGGAGAAAATTTAAGATGAACTTTGTAAGCTCTATAATAGAGTCTCCTTATTGGTTCAATAAGTTCTGAAGTAGTAAGAGACCAAAATGGGAGACAGTAAGACATTTTTGAAATTATGACAGCATGAATATATGTATTAGAAACAGGAAGTGTAAGATATGGCCTGATCTGGCTGTAAACATATATTTTCTTTTTCAGTTATTTTATTAGTCTCTGGATATGCTCTTTAAATGTGAGGTGAGTGTCGAGATAGACACCTAGGTATTTAAAATTCTGCACTATAGTAATGCTCTGGTTAGTCAGAACTATGGGATGAGACATAGACTAACGTTTCATAGGGGAATGGAAATACATATTTTCAGTTTTATATTAATGGTCAAGTGGTGTTACTGGAACCAGTTATACAAGGAGGTTTAGTGTTTATCATATCAGTATTTGGGGTTGGAAAAAAAATTACAGTATCATCTCCATATAAAAGGCAGTTGGAATGCACACAGACAGTAGGCAAGTTATTCATGTACAGGACAAAGAGTAATGGACCAAGAATACTACCCTGAGGTACCCCAATATCACAGATGGAGGGGGAATAAGTTACTTGACCAATTTTAACTACCAGAGCCCTATCTGATAAATAGGAAGAGAACACTTCAAAACAGAAGGAGAAAATTGAAAAGAGTTTAGTTTACTGAGTAATATTTGATGGTTTATAGTGTCAAATGCTTTGTGCAGGTCAATAAATATTGCTCCTCTTCAAAGCCTCATGTCACATCTTCTGTATTTAACACGTGTAGAAACAGAAAAGGAGACATTGTGGTTTAGCGAGCAGCCAGCCAACGGTTTGGAGGTATTTACTGACTATCACGAGCTAGCTTAGTACTGATAACTGCACACAGCTCGTCAAAAGTCCCGTCCTTACAGTGAAGCTGCAGGGTTCACACACCCTTCCACACCAAACAAAACCAGCTGATTCTTGAATGTAGACTTACCAGTCACTACTAGCCCACACCTCCAGCTGCTGCACCAACCTTCCATTAAACTCCCAGTAAGATAGTAAACGCTGACCCCCACAGTGTCAAAGTAATGTAGCATTATTGTAATTATCTTTGATTTCACTGAATTTCAAGCTGTAATTCCTTAATATAAATATTACTGAAAAAAGTAATCCCATTACTTGAACGTGTCACCGAGTAATGCATTACTGCCCAACATTGGTCTACAAGATCTACAACTCATTTACGCATTTACACATTTGCCAGTCAATCATGAAGTATATTTCTAATTAAAATTATGGGTTTTAGCAACCACCTTAATATTGTTCAAACTCTTCCTGGTGAGGACAGTCTATTCTGCAGATAAACCTAATCATTTTTTTCAGAATTCAACACCAGAAATTAATTGAAGTGGTGATTACTTTATATACTTTAAAAAGTAAACCAAAAACTTAGTGGAGAAAAACACTAAGATGTAAAAGCTTGGTTATGGCATCGTGCCCAGCTGTCCTCTGAGACCTTTCTGGCACTGGGTGAGCAGGATGTGCAAGCTGAGACTCCCATACTGTGCCAAGCGACGACCTAAGGCCTGTATTTACAGGCACCAAACAGAGAACTCCTCCTCAGTCCGTCAGATCAGCAGGTTAATCAAACAGTTATTTGGATCTGGGATAGAGAAGAATTAATTATTCACAACAGTGACAGACCTTCTGAAGAAGGCTGGCAGTGCTGGGGATCAAGGTGGTGGCACTGTATGTGTGTGTGTGTGTGTGTGTGTGTGTGTGTGTGTGTGTGTCTGTGTGTGTGTCTGCCTGCAAGGCTGAAATAAGCTCAGTTCATTTTTTCTTTGTCAGAAATAGGTAATTTTAATCATTATACTCAATCTACTCAGGAGTCCTCTTGAGTTATCAGCAGAATAGGTTCTAGCAGTTCCAAGTAGTTCCAAGTATTTGTACAAGGTTAAGGCCTTTTGTGAGCTTCACATTTCTTCACATATCTAATATTTACTCTTGCAGCACACTTTACCCCCAAAAGATTTAAAAAACAGACAAGGCCAAAGCAACTTGCAATGATCACAAATATGTGAATACCATTGTTTTTTAACTAAATTCAGATCCTTATAATTGCAAGATTTTTTAAAGCCTGAAGATAGCCGAGGGCTTATATAGTAGTTCTTCCAGCAAAGCACAACATTCTAGTGATGAGAATACTCTTAAGACTACCAGATCATTGCAATATGCAAAGTACTGAATAAAATGAAAGCAGAAGAGGATCCCAAGAGGAACCAGCTGTCTGTTATCTAATGAAATATTCAACAGGTTTATTTCAGAGAGGTCCAAGCTGAATAAGAGTTTCTTGATACTATCAGTGAAATAATAATCAGCATGTCAGCATGACTCACAGAGACAAGCAACTCTTACGTGGCGCACTGAAAGTTTTTTTCACTGTTTTGACCATGTAGGTGATTTGTTCATTATTAAGTGGTGCTGGTAAAGGCAGAAAACACTGATCTTGTCTGGAAGACAGCATGTTTGTCAGGCCTGCTGTTCTGCCACATTAGGCAATTATTCATACAGGCTTTGATGTGTGGTGTCAGACTGACGGCCGGGCAGACTCAAAGCTCCTCTTTGCTCCACTGCCTCCATCAGCCCAAAACCGCTGAGCTTCAGTGGACCATAGCTCTGCATAAGTCCACAGCCCACCTTACAGTCAATCCTCAACAGCAAACAGGTCTGCTTCACTTGCATTAACTTGGGAAACAGTTCGTATGAGTGTAGCTTTTGCTTTTAAGAAACTATTGCATACAAATCCCTTTCAAATGTTTGAGAACACTGACTTATGGTCGATTTGCATGTATGCATACATACACACACCTGAAGCTTTTAAGATGATCATTTCACCATCTACATTAGGTAGTCAGCTTTAGCAGATTGAAAACATACAAATTAAGTATTTTCACAGATTCTTGATGTTCCAGTAATGCCGCAGTGAGCTTATACTCATCTAAAACATTGGCTAAAGAGAAAAATACTTTGGCCTGCAGTCATTTCTGCATCTTTAATGAGGCGTGTCCCCTGCAGAGCTGCTCATTTCATTTATGGTGGGAAGAGTTTGTCATTAGAAATGAAAAGAACAGTTTCAGACAGTTAAAATTGCTCTTAAATAAATTACTGCATTTGTTCCTTGTTTACAGTAATCTGTGACTTTGTACCACATGCTAATGCTTCAGCATTTGAACCGTTTAACTACTATATGTTCTGCCTGCTTCCTGTTTGCTGGTTTTGGTATATAATTGATATTATCAAAATAATTATGGTCATACATTGTAATGATCAGTGTAACTACTACTAGTTTTACACAGAAACATAAAAATCCTGTGTGCAAACTACAGGTCTTCTTTTTTGGGGGGTCATAGGTTGATTTTATTGTGTTGGCTGACAACTCAAGATGGTATTTTCATGATGAAATTACTGAGCCACCAATCTCTTGTTTCATAAATGGGATTCTATTGATTGTAAGTAAAGTGTAGCAGGGTTTTAAATGGCTTCTCTATCTGTTCCTCTGCCCCACAGCTTTTTCAAGACTCTGCAATTGTGAAAAGAAGACTCTGAAATCAATATGTGCCAACGTCAATTTTTACTCATTATCATCAAGATCCCAGGTGTTATTCAGAGTCAATACCAGGAAAATGCCTCTACTAACAAATACAGGAGAAGCACACTGTGTTCTACTAAACATCATAATTAATACATGAGATCTATTCAAATATGAGTGCTCATGGTCAAATGAGGGTAAATGAGATGAATTAATCTCAGTCTGTCATATAGATATTGCCAAAGACAGAATGCATTGAAAAGACTTCATTAGCATTCACGGATCTACTGTATTTTAAAGTTGCAAGTGTGTAATTTATATTCCAATAAATGTATGAGAATAATAAAGATGTAAGGGAATAATTTACAACCAAAACCTGAATTGCAAAAAACATATTTTCTCACTTAAAACTCAAAAGCTATGTGTCATTTCTAAAGACAGTTTTCCCCATTACGCTGGCCCACAGAACATGCTGTCAACAGTTTTACCAGGAGTTGTTTCTTCAGGAGAAAATAGCTCCAATAAATATGGAAATTGTCTGAATCTAATTTTTCAATGATGTGAGACAAAAATCCACTTCCCTCCCATTATGTTGGTGTGAAGCCAGAAATCTCTTGGAGAGGAATATCTCAAAACCTGGACAAATAAATCCAAAGCTATCAGCATGGCCGGACACCATTTGAGGTAAGTGAGAAAATGTGTGTTTGACATTTGGGTGAACTAACCCTTTAAATGCTGGAAAACTCTGAAATGCAATACACCTCTCCACTTTGTTTTCTGTGTGCGTGTGTGTGTGATAACACCTCTGCACTTTTTCCTTGTAGTTAATATTGTTAGTGGTGGTGGTTCATGTTTCAGGCTAGAGAGCACCGCAGGAAACCTTGTACTCGGTTTATCTGTTCATCATTCGGTTGACTCTGCTGTCATTACAGTGAAAGCAAAGCCAAGGTCATGACCTTTTTGTTTTTTAGTGCTGTCTGCTCTGATAGGGTGCAGAGCTACGTGGCCAGAGCATGTTCAAATGCCACAGGAGTGGAAAACCGAAAATCAAATTGTGCTGTCTTTGAGATTTTCAACAACATATCGACACAGTGAACAAAATGTACAATATGTCACAGTTACAAAAACTACTCGAGGTGCTAGAGTTGTGTCTAGACTGCAGCAGTATGTCGGCTCAACTCAAAGACTGGGTGCAATCTAAAGCTGGGTTAAACAGAAACAAAGAATAAGAAATGCTCTTGACGTCAATTCAGCATAAAAATCAACATCATTATCAATAAGCTCAGCTCTTGAATTGACTTTAAAACTTTTGAAATTTTCAAGCATATCACCCAAATATATTACAGCAGGTATGGGAAAATGAGAACAAGTTGGAACAAGTTTTTCCATTACAGCCCAATATCACAGTTAATGAGTGCAATAAGACTTTGATGACCTGTTTCTAGCTGTTTTATTGATGTTACAAATATAGCTCTGCCATTCTGTCACTTAACAAGCGACCGTGAGCTATCTGTCACAGCACATTTCCCAGAGTTGAATTCAAAAAGCAGAGGCCAGATTGATACAAATAACTACTGTTTCAATTATTAAGGCTAATCGTGGAGAAATGAAGATTGTTCTGTCTTTATCGCAGTGAGATTGATGCGCTAGGGTGAATGACAGAATGCATATTTAATGTCTGTATATAACGTTTTTAATTTCAGTCTTGTACTTTAAGCCATGTTCAAGGATATTTTCCTTCGCTGCGCTGTGAAATACTTTCGGTTATGTCAGGGAACTCATTTTCTCACTTCCCATCTACAGTATATAGAGTCCAGCTACTGTAAATTAACTTGCTCTAGTCTGGTATGGAAGTAGTGAAGCTGAGCACTGACATAGCTGCTGGCTTAATCCTCAAACTCAACAGGAGGCACTAATCCTGCTGTGAACTTGTTTACTGGGTAGTGGCTAGTATTACTTGGCCACCATAAACGCAGAGGCAAAGTACCTTATTTGTACAAAGCAATTTCTCTTCATTGTTCAAATGCATTTTTCTTTTTACTTTGTTCTAGCCCTGCAATTGAAGCAATGCATTGAAAAAAAAAACACATCAAATACGTTTGCTTAAAGTCCCCCTTTGCTCAAAAATATGTTTTTCTTAATTTGTTCCTTCAATTGGATGTTTGAGCTTCACTGTGCAGAATGATGTATGTGCAGAGTTTGACACTCGAAGGCTGTTTTCACTTTCATCTGCTGAACGTGGAAAGTTTCTCTGTGCACACCGAAAATCTTAAGTTTAAGGGGTGAGCGTATGGTCGTGATTTGACCGTTTTCCAGTATACAATTTATAACAGTGTAATATGGAAACAGGAAGCCTGAAGTGAGCATTCACTGAGAATTGACTTTTCAGTGAAGTAGGAGACATCTTTCATCCAGTAGTTCAATTTTTGATATTAAAAATATTTGCATATTCATAGATTCTGGGTTTTACACAGAGGGAGAAGGAAGAGAAGTAATTTTATAGACTTTTAACAACGTTATTGAGTTTTTGTGGAGAAACACAATCAGACATAATTTATTATTCTAAGCAGGAGATTTTTTTATGTCTTAAAACATTCCTCGAAGAGATCTTTAACTTTTCTGATTATTTTCACATGCAAAAAACACATGCATTTAGTATGAAGTCACATGTGATGAGACATACCAGGCTGTTTACCTGTGGTACGGCAGAAGAATGCAGATTACAGCGAGAGAATAAATGCAGGTGTGATGTAGGGCTGTGTGAATGTAAGGAGGAAAAATCTATGAGGGTAACAGTTGCCAACGTTGTTACAGGGTCATAATGGACAATGTGAGTCTCCATCAGTGGTTTATTTTTGAACATACCAGCCACTCCCCAATCAAAGCTAGGACTTTTTTTAGCGTGGTGATGGAAAGTTTTTGACACTTGAGTTGACATCACTGCAGAGGGATGCAGAGGTTTACTTTGTAGCACAAAGCTTTTCTGTCCAATCAGGGGTCTGACCAGGCAGGATATTACTGTAAAACAGCTATGATGAGGATGAACGTCCATGTTCAGATGTAAATGATCTCTGTTGTTTGGATAGTTAGAAACAAACGTCTCCGTTTTGAGAATACATAACGCAAACAGCCAAACTGTGTTCTAGTTTGCGAAAAAGAAAATGCAAACGCTTCATACAGTTAAAAACAAAAAATCAAATAACGGTGTAAAACATTTTTCTTCTTTAGGAACAACATCATGAGCTTGCCTTACAACATGTTTTTTCTTGATTGGTTTGATGCATTGTTAGAAACAAAAGCCTGGTTTTGAGAATAGCTGACACAAACACCAAACCTCTGTTTCCATTTGCAAACAGTAAATCCTAAAATGTTTTGTGTTCTCAAAACTCTTCATGCAATTGTCAAAATCACAAAGGTGTCTGAAGAGAAAACACAGCAGCAAAAGACTCCTCACTCAGCAACAGCAAAAAGAAAAACCGTCGTCTTTTCTCACCATAGACTGTTACACCATACAGTAAGTTCACACATGCAGTCTTTTAGTGGCGATGCACAAAATGGAGAATAAAATCTCCTCCTGTATATTTCCTGGTTAGACAATGTAAATACTATAAAATAGTTTGTGTGATAAATGCAGCGTTGGCATGACTACAGTGTCGTGATCACAGGTTAAGTCAACGACTTCACTAAATGTGACCTAGACATCATGTTTGAGTCCATTTTTCTATGCAAAAATGTGCATTTTAAGTCATTGTTAGAACAGGAATGCATCTGAACAATGTAAAAAACACTCAACCACCTCTAAATTTAGTTTAAAAATTCATTTTTGACCTCAAAAATAGTAGTTTAAGAAAACAATCTTATGTCAAAGTCCTCTCACTAGCTTTTGGAGCAGACTGGCGGTATAAACTCACTATTTTATGCACCATGTCAAAAAGGAAAGTTGTTTCTTCTGTCTGTTGCTTTGAATAAGTTTTTTTTTAGCCATAGCATTTTCTTTGGAGACCATTATGTGATTTTGTTGATTGTATAAAGAATTCTAAGCATGCTGACACAAATTGGGGCAAGCATTTGCCGGTTTGCAAATTGGTAGGCAATTTTGTTGTTTATTTCACCTGACCTCAACTGTCACAGGGCCCTGTGGTTTCTACAGTGTATCTGAACAGTGAGTGCAAGAAAACCTCTTGAAGTGAGAAAAAGCACAATTATGTGGTTTGACAAAACATATTCATGCAAAACAGGATCAACATGATATTTAGAATTCAATACATCAAACCATCTTTAAATCACATGTTGTTAGTTTGACTCTTTGTACTCCACAGAACTGGAGGTAAACTGCTTCATGAGACTTGTCAGCATGTTTGTCTCTCTTTTCACCTACTGTAAGTCTGCCCTGTCATATAGCATCTGGGCTCCTCAGCTGACAACTGTTTGTACTGTGTAGCACTGCAATCTTTGGGAGGGTGTGAGATTCCTGCCAGCCATGGCTCAACATTAGGATGACAAGGCTTTCTTGTGGAGCTGAACATCCAGCTCATCCATCTCATCATATCTCATACCTTCTCCTCAGACTACATGGTGCTCAAAAAGCCAAATGCTAAGTCCCATTGGAGAAGCTCACCCAAGACCAGATGAAAAATGAGACAAATCCAGTTGAATCCTTTTTTGATGCATGTGCTGCACACTGTATCACCGTGTCTTTCCTGGAGAGAGCAGGTGATACATGATTCATGAGAATGCATGTAATTTTTCAAATTAATCTTATACTATTTCTTTCATTTTCAGTTTTCTGTTTTCAGCCTCAGACGCCATGTCAGCATGTACTTTGGGCTGTTGTGATGAAATGACCAGCTGTGGTGTATCACTCATTTCCAAAGATCCCACATGAAATGGTGTAAATTAATTTTAATTTTAATTTAATTTAATTTAATTTGATCTAATTTTAATTTTAATTTTAATTAATTAATAGTTAATGTAAAAGTGAATTAGTACAGTAAAGGAAAACTGATTCACAAAAGAAGACTAGTTGTCAAATTAGTTATATTGTTCATGTGAGGAAGAAAGTATCACCAGTAAAGATCAACGTAGGAAGTCTATCACTGTAATAGTAAACATACACAAAAGCTGTGTCCCAACTCACCCCCCATTTAATATACCGCACTATATTTACCCTATGCCATTTAATTTAAGTGTCCGAATTCTGTGTGTAAATTTGTCCAGTGCAGTTCACCACATTTCATAGAAGTGGAAATTATTGTTGTGAGACTCTACAGCTGACCGTGATGATGCAAAATGAAAATATGAAATTGCTGTTCCATATTGAGTAAACGTCTCTATTCAATAGTGAGTAGTAAGAAAGTGATCCGTAGAGTGATTTTGGACACAGCCTCAGAGTCCACAAGAGTAAAAGTAAAAAGATTAAAATACTTAACAGTTATCCCAACAGTTCAACAGCTAGCATTACTTAGAATGTTGCATTAACAAACATTAGCTCCAATGATTGCTAGTAAAGTGGCTAGCTTGGTTAGCGGTAAGTTGATCATAGAAAAACAAAATTTTACTAGCTTAAGTCACAAAATCAACAATCACAAAACAGCTGTAATGCTCCGACAAGGGCATCTGGGGCGTAGATGAAAGATGCCTGACAAAATGACGGATGTAACAATGTCAGTTAAGCAGCGACTGCCAGTAGGGGTTGCTACTAGCAACAAATGTTCAGCTGAAACCATAGAAACCAACTGAAACCAGCTGCTAGTGACAGAACATTCATCCTGAATGTATCTGATAAATGTTCACTGACAATGAATTTTGTTTTCCTAACATTAAGGCATGAAGTATTTATTGTACGGTAATAGTTGTCATTTCAGTAAAGCTTAATCATCATCGTCTTCCATCTGAGTTTAGTGTTTTAGCATGCTAACATTTGCTAATTCGCATGAAATACAGCTGAATTTTGTAGGATTTGGTCAAATAAAATTTTGACCTGATGGTGCTAAATGAAAATTCACCAATGTTCACAGAGAATGTCTGCAACAAAATGCATAGTAATCCATCCAATAGTTGTTGAGACATTTCACTCTGAACCAAAATGGTGGCACCAAGATTCACCCTGTGGGTACCATGAATGTGAATGAATGAATACAAAATTTCTTGGAAATCCATCCAATATTGAGATAATTCAGTCTGGATCAAAGTGGTGAGCTGACTGACTGATAGACTGACATTGCCATCTACAGAGTCATGCCATTAGCATGGCCAAACACTGCCTGGGAAGCAGCAATTATGTTTCCCATCACAACGTAATTGGCAAATCAAATTAGCAGTAAAAATACGTAATTTCTAGGCAACAGGGTTGCTTTTGCGAGATCTTGTATTTGACAACCTAACCAGTGAAATTAAAAAAAAATGTATACTGTCATTGACTCCTAACAATTGCTTCATAAAGAAGAAAGAAAACAAGAACAGTTGAAGTGTAAAACCTCTTTGCTCTGACGTACAGCTTCAAGCCCCAGACCACAATAGGATGAGTGGCACAGCAGGCTGGATATCTCTGATTCAGTCTCTCTCTGTATCTGTATCCTATTCCGGCCAATCTGAACCCCCACAGCTTTCCTAAAGCTCCACTTTGCCACGAATTAAGCCTTAATGCGACTCTTCTGTCTATTGATTTGTTACCCATGCATTTCCTGTCCTGCTTTGATGTCATTGTGGTGTCAGTGTATGGAAGATTCCAGATAAAATTATAGAGGGTTTTAGCTTTTAAGCTTGTTATTTCAGGGGATTATTCGGCCGCAGTTGAATTAACATTTTTATTCTTTTTTTGGCCACAAACTGGATTATGTGACTCTGTTCTGCAGAGGCGATATCAAATGCCCATCGCTGATATGCTACTGCCATGAACCCCCTCCACTGCGGAGGAGACCACTGCTGATTGGGTCTGGGGAGAGCTCTGTGTAGAGGATTTCACCAGCTTGGCCTACAAGCTGAGCAGTACAGTAAAAACTGGGCCTTCAAGCCAGGGATCTGAGCAAAAATAAAACACATTTAGCAAATGTAGTACAAAGAGATCATTATGTATTATAGCAGAATATTCAGGGATGCTGCAATTCTGCTGCTCTGTGTGTTCAATATTTCAAAGCTCTGGCATTATTTTTACTTATTGACTGAACTAACCCAAAACGTCCTGTTGTATTGGCTCGCTGTTTGTAATAGTAGTTTCTTTTGAACCGCAGGGACCCTATCACAGCTTGCTAGGAAGGAGTTGAACTTCTCCTGGAAAATAGCCCCCGTCTGTGTTTAACAGACTGGATACAGTCCATTGGTCCCTCTGCAGAGCTCAATACACTCTGCATGGAAACAGAGTCCGCCATGGTGCAAAGCACAAAAATACAATAGAAACAAAAGGCAGATTAATGGCCAGGATAATCACAATCCAGATTTGTCCCTATTTGTGTTTGTATTTTCTGACACAACAATTTCTACCCAGAATTGAACTTTTCTTAAAACGTCAGATATTCATGTGAGCAGCAGCTGGGCTTCAGCTTCTCATCTCTGTTCTTATGAGATGTAGCGGCAGCAATTTACATTGTCATTAAAGCACCACTGAGCTGCAAAATGACATTCAACACCAAACAGATAAGTAGAAAATTGATTACCTTATGGCAATAAACAACAGATTGCACTTGTTAACTATGGCCTATTTTTAAGGTGGTATAGATAGTGGATTTGACCCCTTTCATTTGAGTCGTTGGATAGACCTTCATGATACTTTATGTCATAACAGACATAAGGAATTACATGTATGATCAAAATACTGTACTTTACAAAGTCAAGTATCACAATTAATTACTTTATCCTTTGACAGGTTATAAAGTTATATGAACAAAAGCTGGAACAAATAGGTCAGGTTGGGCTCTAATATCACTATTCTCTGACCTTTAATAAATTATAATAATGGTTAGTTGCAGCTCTAATATGAATATTATGGTTTAAAGCACCTAATTGTCTGTTTTAAGTATAGTGAAGACCTATATATATCTCAAACAAAATGTTTTTCTGTTGTTTCTTTTTACTAAACAAAGGTGGAGATGCACTACATGAATATTTTCATGAACACATAGGCCTATTCAATTTGTCTTTATAAACTTTGAGATCAAGGAGGAAGTTAAACTGCAGGGCAGTCATATGAGCTGTATTTTATGAGGCCAGTTATGACACAGATAAAATGTGGTGTCTGGGTCCTGCTGAGCCATTATTCCCACTCAGTTAATTAGAGATGTTCTGTCAACAAGGCTTCAGCTCTTTGCTCTGTGCTGCTACGCTTCCAATCTGAATGTCTGCCATGGTGCCTGAAGGATCACCACATCCTCATAATTAAACAATAGCTTACGTCTAAAATTCAGCCGGCAAAAAACGACATATAGTTACGTTTATGCCATCTAGCGGCTGTAGTAATGCACCCCAGAACGACCCATAGGACCGTAATATGCTTCTTTTTAAAACCGTTACAAATCACTGTTAAAAAATAATGATGTTTTATGGTGTGACAACGCTGCGGTTAAGGTCTGGTTAGATTTAGGCACAAAAAACACTAGTTTAGGGTCAGGCAAAGATCATGGTTTGGGTTAAAATGATCACTTGAAACGCGGTTTATACTTCCTTAAAGTTATGCAGTTTTCATCAACACAGCAATAGTAAGCACCACAATGTTACATTCTTTCAAAAAATGTCCTGACTTGCAGTTGGAAACATGACACTCTCGGTTAGAAACATGACACTCATGGTTGGAAACGGGAAGAAAACAGTGGTCTTCTGCAGCAAAGTCCACGGTTTGCCATCTAACTTACTATTTAGCCATAACCTTGTAATGACGTTATCTGAACTGCGTCACTTCCCAAGGTCATAATTACTACGGTCACTAGATGGTGTAAACATAACTATAGGTCGTTTTTGCTGGCCTGAAATTTCATGGATGTATAATAAGAGCTCTTATTATACATCCATGTGAAATTTAGATCTATACTGTCATTTTTCTTTTGAGGACGGGCTGGAAGGATTGTAAAGGTGGGATCTGGTGTCAGGATCAACAAATAGTAATTGTGGTATGTCTGAGCTCTACAGTACTATTTGTTCGCTGGATATCAATAGACCATTACTTCACTTGAAGCAGTCGGTGAACTGCAATTAATGTGTCATGGCAAGTGCACTTTCCCCTCACGGCTTCACCTCTTATGCTAAATGAGTGGAGCGATGTACAACTGAGGTGCTTAACTAAGTATGATCATGCTATATGACTGTTGAGATAAGACATAATAATGCAGTCATTATAAAAGCTTTCAGCAGAGATATAGACTGAATCAAAAGTGTTAGTTTATTTCTTTGGAACTAATCAATCACATACTCTACTCACTGAATGCATTTTGTGGACGCTGTCTGCAGTTAAAACAATTTCAGCTTGAAGAAACTAAATATAGGATGTATGGAGGGGACATTGTTTAAAGTCCCCCTCCACTCAAAAATGTGTTTTTCTTATTGTTGCTTCAGTTGGATGTTTGAGCTTCAATGTGCAGACTGATTTATGTGCAGAGTTTGTTTGTAGCTGTTTTCACATTCATCTGCTGAAAGTTTCTCTGTGCTCACTTAAAATGTGATTTTAAGGGTTGGGCCTATGAACATGATTTGTAACATCATAAATGCTTTGGAAGTCAATCGTAGTTCAGTATGAAACTTACTCAAGTGTGATGTGGAAATTTGAAGCCTCCAGTGCACATAGACAGAGATGCCATTTTAAGGGTTTTGACGTTGTAATTATACTTTTTGTGTAAAAACCATATCAGACACACATTATTCTTCTAAGCAGAGTATTTTTATATGTCTTCACACATGTCTGGAGAGGATCTTTGAGTATTTTGCGTTAGTTGTGTGCCTAGGAGGAATCTCTTTGGCTCCTTTTATGTAGGTTTTGGTTTGGATTGAAATAACATATTTCTTAATTCACATCTATGCAAATTAGATCTATTTCACCATGAGTTGTATGTAAAAAAGGTTAATAAGAAACACAAATGAGTGACAAAGAAATGTAATTGAGTAAGGGAAATGAAAAACACTGACAGATAATCATGATTTCCATGTGGCGGTGGGTAGTTAATTCCATACAAGTGAATGGATTTCCTGCCATCAGGAAAATAGTCTGTGCATCTAACATTGTCAGCAAAGTGGAAGACAATGGGACTGTCAGATTAATTTTGTTTCAAGCAGGTAAACTAATCACAGGTGGCAGATTTAGTAAAGCTACAGTCACATGTGGTCCTGATAAGCCTGCTGCCAAAAAATTACACATTAATTTTGACTGTTCTTTTCATGCTACCAATCTTATTTTTTAAGACATAATGTTTCCTACGGGAGACAAAAAACTTTTAAAGGAATGGAAAGAATGGAAAGAAATGCCCTTCAGTGTTAGTGCATCCTTTATTGTAAAGATTGCACAAGAAACCAGTCATGACTAACACAACCTGGCTGACTAACAGTGGAAAAAATGTTTGTCCTTTAATGCTGTCACTGCCTCTTTTGCTGAAAAGGGATGATACAACTTACTTAGAACGGCATTAAAATATACAGTATATCCAGCAGATACATTAATATGTTTGTATAATAACCTTAATATCTGTATGTAGCACAGAACTGTTTACAGAGGAAATAGAGAAATATGAGTGAGCTGTTAAATGGAGTGTGGCTGGCAACTGCAGGACATTACACACCCGTCTGATTCCTGCCTTATAGCCCTCTCACATAATGCAGCAACTCAAACACACACTTCCAAGTCTATACTATATTGCAAATACACATACGCAAATACATTCACACCCAGGCATATATAATGTTCTTACTGTACCATCGCTCTATCTCCAAAACATCAACTTTTCATGAGCTATAGTAATGCCTATGACAGCCCTGTTTTCAGCGACATGCATTACAACAATGCATTTTTCTTGTAGTGCAATGACCATGACAATACATGATTTTCACTGGGTAGTGAGGTGATGTAATATAACCTAACCAATATTAGATTTTTGAGGTTGACTCTTTATTTGAGAGCCTGATAAGAAACACATAACATAAAACATTTTTGATCAAGATCTAGTACATTTATTGTGTAAAGAAATGCGACCAAAATATATACTGACATCATGGTATCAACCAAACTATGTGATGGCATCACCTCAAACATGCGCTGCAATTTTGTGATACTCATTGGATGACATATATGCCAATATATCTGCAATAAGCTCATATCAGCCAGTATATCAGCGTGGTCAATTTTTTGGTCTAGCTCTATTATGTGACATTGAAAAAAAGGTTGCAGAAACTGTGACACACGAGCCGATATAGTAGAGGGTGTTAATTTTCTTTGCACGAAAAAGTGTAATTAATCAGACACCTGCTTGTTGGGCACCTGTTGTCTTCTTTGTTGTTACAGCTGTGTTAGAGGTACTCAAACCCTCAATTTCATCATTAATTTTGTGCATGTTCACATAGACACACACACACACACACACAAACACACACACACACACATAAGACAATAACATCAAGTGTGTGCAGCTATCCTTGTTAGGACATTGCGTTGATTTCCATTCATTGTGGGCAGCCTAACCCAAACCCAAACCCTAACCTTAACCTAAATTCACACTTTACCCCTAACCTTAACCAGGACATCAGAAATGATGTTTTGCCTCATTAGGACCCTGCTTTGGTCCCCATGAGGACCAAATATGCTATTTTCTGCGTAACAGCTCAGATTGACTGCTCCTAACAAATATGATGTCATCAGTTTATGCCCTTGGTATGAGCTAAAATGTCATTATCTCTTGCCCTTGCTGTGAGAAGATTTGGTCTCCAGCTTGTGCTTCACACTGTGTGAGGGGCATTCAGTGAAAATATGAGACTCAAAATGACCTTTCCCCAGCACTCACAGGGACTCTTCTAATTGGCACTTTTTTATTGTTATCAACTGAAGCACACAAAAGGTTCTCCTGTACACTGCTATATCGCCCATTTCATAAAAAATAAAAAAGCTATTCTGAAATGTCTGTTTAAAGATGAAATATAATATTTGTAAGTTGCTCTTTATTGATCTACTGTAGGTAATGTCTCTCAGATAAAAATCCTCACTGGTTTATTTCACTACTTTGCCTTGAAATGATACAAGATCAATACCAAAGCAAAATAAACTGTGTGCTTTATGAATATAATGTGTACAGCTATAATCAATCTCCTCCTGCAACACTATAAGAAAGGTCATACCACACAAACACTGAGGCTTCTCCTCAACCGTTCAATCAATACTGACACGTTATCTACAAAGAGTTGGGAGATGCTGGGCTTCGACTTTGTAGTTAGGTAGCCAAGCACTTAACCTTCGACTAAATACCTGCCCATATATATATATAAAAACATATGAATGTCTAAAGACCCCCACCCAACACATTACAAACTAAAGACACCACAAAACTCAAAAAGACAAGTAAAGTTCACTTTAAAAAGTTCATTTTCATTTCAAAGATACACAGAGAAACAATTTTATCTGTGAGAAACTAACTCTTAATTATCCTAAAATAATTTCTGTTCCAGCCCATCTTCCAGCTGAATGATTCTGTTGTGAGCTTTTCTTTTTTATCACATGTGAGGTCATGTCGTGTGACATAATCTTGATTTTGGGTTGTGCGTCCACAATTAGACGGCTGTGCTTAGCTTTGCTTTCCCTCCCCATCACACCAGATGGACCCACAGATGGACACAGCGATGTTCTATTAGTCCATCGGCTCAGTCGGCAGCCAGCATGTCATGCTTCAGTCTATCATATCTCTCGGTCCAAATCCCAGAATTAGATTTTTATTTGCCTGTAAATCACAGATTCATCGTCATCTCACATATGACAAACAATAAAACTGAAAGAGGCCGAGTGCGCTGTGACGCTCAGCAGATGTCTGACACCTCCAGCACATTGCACAACAGCCACAAATGGATCCCTCTGTATTTTGTTTTGAGGGCTATGCTTTAGATGCTTGTTAGTGTAGTGGAGCTGTGGAGTATGTCGAGGGCTCTGACAGGGTCAGGCGAATCTCTCTCTCGCAGCTCTTACTGTTTGGAGCGATGCTTGTGTCAGATCCCCCTCTTGCCTCCTGCTCTGCTGTGGACAGTTGGCATCCACCGAGAACGACTGGAGAGATAGGACTCTCTGGCCGTCATTACAAGACAAATGTAGCAAGGGTGCAGTCTTGCGTTGCAGCATTTGATAGCTGCTTTTGCTTAGTGCTTTTGAGCATTTATAGCTATCAGCGTGGGGCATCTCTGAAGAGCGGAGCTGTTCAACTTCCCTGATCACCTAGAGAGCAAAGGAGCTCCAGTGTGCCCTGGATCTTAACTTGATAACATCCATGATTTATCTTCTTTATGTCATGCTGCTATAATACGGTCTAGTGGGAGACAGCAGCCAGGCCCAGAGCTGACAGCCCCACAGCTCCTTCGGCTTTTGTTGCAGCACGATCAGCTCCGATTACAGGATGAGCTTCAAAGAGCATCCCAGACATGTAACCTAAACTACTCTACTGGAAAATGGGGGATAGCATGGAGTTGGGGCAGTCAGATGTAAATCTTGACCTTTACAGTCTAAGCTTCACTCTGCACAGCCAAAGCAAAACAGCAATAATTCTTTGTGGTGCACTCAGAATTACCACTCCCAGGTGGATCCCAGCCGGCTGCCAGCCAGTTCCCAGTTTCCAGTCACTAGGAGTACCCATCTACCCACGCCCCCACTCCTCGTGGGTCGTATCTACTTTCCTCTGTAAAATCACCTAATTCATTCAATTGCAGGGTGTCACCATGAGATGGTGTTTCATCTACATAGAAGTACTCAAGGGTACCAAGGTAAAAGTAATGGTGTACAACAAGGCTTCATTACAAGTAATAAACTTTAAAAAAGTAAAAATTGAATGCACTTAAAAAAAAGAAAATAAGACTTTAAAGGTGCAGTATGTAGAATTTAGTGGCATCTAGCAGAATGTTCTTGGCAGAAATGGAATATAATATTCATAAGTATGTTTTAATTAGTGTTTACTCCCATGAAAATAAGAACTGTTGTGTTTTCGTTAACTCAGAATGAGCCCTTTATCTACATAGAGAGTGGGTCCTCTTCCATAGATCCCGCCATGTTGAGCCGTCCCATGTTGGTTTGTCCCAGAATGGACTCAATTACAGACTAAAATGACTTGATAAGAAGGAGATTTTGTGGATCCAATTAGGTTAGGTCTACAGGTCTGGAATTTTAGACAGGTGTGGTTGACAAGATGTAGAAGGCATGTCGTGATTTGCACAGTTCTGGCATAAAACATGTCCTAGTTATTGTTATTCAAATATGACTCATTATAGACGAGGACCAAAAACACTTTTTTGAGCCATATTTTAACTGATGTAGTTCTGTTTTTGTGTTTTAGCCACATGCTAAACAAGCACATTTCCAGAAACTAAAAGATGTTACCTCTAAAATGAAGCCTGATACATGGCCTCACAGTTCTTCTGTTATAAGCTTTTCCATTTGGGTATGCCAAATAGGCAAAAATTCCAAAAAAAGGATGTTAAAAGGTTTATACTCCTTTATATCTGCCACCTGACTAGTGCTACTCACTGGCCATTAAACACATATATTATCAATGGTTCAATTAAAGCTCAGGTCAAATATTTGCACTGCTCTACCTGTTCAACACACATCAAACATTTCACAATGAATTTCTCCTGAATAGTTGAAAAGACAGCTGCTGCAAAGGCTTCCCCCGCAGCCTCACTATTATCAGACGGGAGAGCCTAACTGCTGTGTCTGACAGATACGCGGGAGTGCTTTAGCTGGCTCACAGACACAAAGTTTCATTGACAATCTGAGCAGAACAAGTTGCTCAGCTCCGGCAGTGCTGACAAGCTGATCACGGGGCTGCAAGGAGAAGACAAAGACGGCAAGAGACAGAGAAAGAGAGAGAGAGAGAGAAAGAAAGAAGGAGACTGACATGCCTTTATAATATCTTTGTTGCTCACTTGCTTCTGATCCTCTCGCTGGTGCTCTGCAGCTGATGAAACTTTGTCAGCATCCTCATCACAAGTAATGCAAGACTTGCCATCGTCAGAGCAACAGGGGAACACCGACAATCTGATTATAACCATTCTCCATGAGGAAAAGCCTTTCTCACCATCACACTGCTGTGTCAACGATACTGCATGTCACCTCTTCATTCAGTTCATGTGAAGGCTGATGTGTGCAGAGTCGTAACAGTTCAAGAGTGCTGAACAAACAGCCAGGCTGGCAGATAAAGTACTGTGAAGGGGCCAAGAAATAATCTTTGTTGCTGTCCTTGTGACACTGCACAGCACAGAATTGACTTAGTGGTTGAGTTACTCCGAGATACCATAAGTCACGATCCTCGTCCTCCATATTCCTCCCTTGTTTATCCTTCCTATGGAGACAACTTTTTCCTAAGGTTGATTTAACCTCAGCTTCCAACCCGAATAAAGCCATGGAATACACTCACACTTCATTTACTCTACTGTGGCTGCTCCTTTATAACTCCCATGGGGTAGTGCAAAGTTGTTTTTTTGCAGTTCAGCAGAAACTTCCCAGCATTTTACTGCTCTATTATATGCCTTTAATCTATAGGTACCAGGGCTGTATCAGCAAATGTCAAAGTACTTTATTCACTACAGAAAATGTCCATGAAATCTAATTAGAATAGTCAAAATGACAACATCAAATGCAGTGTGGGATTATAAAGATTGGTGAAATTTTTGATTAATGGATAAATTGATCAACCAAAAATGAATCTGCAACTATTGCAAAATAATTAATCATTTAAAGATTCCCTCCAGACATGTGCTAAGATGTATAAAAATACTCTGCTTGGAATGATAATAAGTGTCTATATGTTTCCCCTGTTTCCCCACTAGAGCATTGTGTTCCCAGAAAGCAGGCTTACTTATGGTTCCTAGAGTCTCCAAAAGTAGAATGGGAGGCAGAGCCTTCAACTATCAGGCTCCTTTCTTGTGGAACCATCCTCCAGATTTGGTCCAGGAGGCAGACACCCTCTCTATGTTTAAGAGTAGGCTAAAAACTTTTCTTTTTGCTAAAGCTTATAGTTAGCTGGACCAGCCCCTAGTTATGCTGCTATAGGCCTAGACTGCAAGGGGACTTCCCATGATACACTGAGATCCTCTGTCCTCCTCTCCCTCTCTATCTGTATGCATTCATGTACATGAATGCATGTTATTAATGTGGCATCTTCCCTGTAGTTTTGTGCTTTCTTGTCTCTGACCTTTGCCTTTGGACCGCCTGCTGTCCCCGTGGTCCAGCTGCTGCTATTATTGTTGGTCATATTTGCCCACTGCTACCACTATCATTATTAGTTATATTTCTATTATTATTATTGTTGTTGCTGTGCTTCTCTGTCTTTCTCTCTCTCCCCCCTCCCCTCCCTCTTTCTCTCTCAACCCAACCCACCTAGAGTCCGGTTTTGCTTGAGGTTTCTTCCCGTTAAAGGGGAGTTTTTTCTTGCCACTGTCGCCAAGTGCTTGCTCTTGGGGGAATGCTGAGTTTCTGTAAATTAAAGAGTACGGTCTAGACCTGCTCTTTGTGAAAAGTGAGATAATGTCTGTTGTGATTTGGCGCTATATAAATAAAATTGACCTGACTTGTTTAAAACTCTGTCTGTTCCTTCTCCCTCATTAGATTTTTTTTTTCATTTCAAAAGTTTAACTACTTGACAAAAGATATTTCCTCCTTCACTGAAAAGTGCATGCTCAGTGTATGTGCACTTGAGTCTTTAAGTTTCCCCATCACACTTGTGTAAGTTGCATACTGGACTACAGACAGGCTCCAAACTAACTAGTTGTGATGTCATAAATCATGCTCATAGGCCCGCCCCTTAAACTCAGATTTTTAATGAGCACAGAGAAACTTTCCCCATTCAGCATATTCATGTGAAAACAGTCATTCTGCACAGTGAAGCTCAAACATCCAACTGAAGCATCAAGAAGAAAAACACATTTTTGAGTGGAGGGGGACTTTAAGTAATTGAATGTGTATAATGTGTCCAATCATCCTCCAGTCCCAGATTCTCCTATATACAGACTCATCATATTAAAAGTATTATTGTAAAATCGGTATCTTTGGTTTTTGAACTGTTGATCGGACAAAACACAACATCTAAAGATGTCACATTGTAGTCTGGGAAAGTGTGTGCTTCATTTTTTTTCTGCCATTTTATATTCCAAACATTGTATAGATCTACAACACAATATAATACAAACATAATTCATAATCGTTTTGTGTTAGAAATGTCAATTGCATCTATAAATGCTCCTGAGCATGAGGCAAGGGCTGCTATCAAGTCAGCTATGTATTTAGGTTTGGTATTTGGATTGGACTGTATGGGTGGATAAATTGTATGATTTGTTTATAATTTTCTGTCCTTTTTATGTTTTCTTGTATTCATTTTTTCTCTCTCTCTTCCTCTGCAATTATCTGTCAATCAATTGCATTAATATATGTTTGTGCAGTTCTGCGTGAACAATGTAAAACTAATAAGACAAAAACACCCAAAAAAAGACCTACAACACATGCATAAAAAGTTCAGGAACCGTGTGTGTTTCAAGCGTTTCAAGCCCTAACTACAGTAATTTTATAGCTAACAGAAAAGAAAATAATTTCATTGTGATACACATATGTTTCCATGTATTGTAGGTTTTCATTGTGAACTGTATAAAGGTGAGACAAAGTAAACTGATTTGCTACATCACTATTGAACCACAGCATACTGCGGCTACCAACCTATTCTAATCATGGGTATTTATAAGCTAAACCAGTCTGTGACAGAAAGAAAAGAAAATGAAAAAGGCTGTAATATTTCCATAGTGATTCTGCAACTGCTCTGAAACCAGCTTGTGAGCTCTGCCAAAATACCCGAGCCGTGCTGCAGGCACAATATGCCACAAAGAAGCAGAGCCAAATTGTTTGTCTAAACTGTTTCCGGTGAGAAAAGCGGAGGTTAACAGTAAAAAAGGCAGTTATATTTTGACCTCTATTCAATAAAGCACCAAGCTTTTGCCAATTAAGTGGTCTTGGCATATGAGGATTTGAAGACAATGTCTTTACACTTTCTCCCCTCTGGCATTTCACACGAAACACATTTCCAAACACATTGATCTTGCCTCACAGGGGAGACTTTACGGTACCTGCTTCCCAATTACTTGCATAGGCTTATTCCTCTGACACAGTCTCATGGAAAACACACCGGGTTGGCCGCTGGGCACAACAGAAAAGCTTAGTGGAGGTAAATTTGTGGGCAGGGTGGGAGAGCTGCCAGCTCCAACATCATGACTGCACTGCACTGAGAGAGGCAGATTTACTGTCTGCACTCTTCCACCGGCCTCTCTCTGTTTGTCCTGTCTCCAGCTGACTGAAGACCTTGCTCGTCCAACAAAAACACTGTCAAGAGATAGCTCAGCCAGCCATGAAATTGATTTTGTATTAACAAACAAGAGGATCTGTTTCTCCCATACTGTTAATCAAATCATTTCAAGGAATGAGGAGAAGATGAGAGTAAAATCATTAACTTCCAACAGTATATCAGGTTCACTGCCAACCTGTTGTCCTATTAACCCTGAAACCTGTTCAATAGCTAATTAAGGCAATTACTTCAGGCATGACATGCCAGTTAATCATGAATGACTAGCCCATTTATAGTGGTGGCTTCATTACCATTGGCAGCACTCACTGATGGCTCCCCCTCATTCTCCCCACACACACACACACGCACACACACACACACGCACACACACACACACGCACACACGCACACACACACAGCGAATACTGAGGATAAACGTGACTGTTGGTCTGTACCCAACCCACTCCCCATTTACTGGGCAATTACTGGAATGTAGGTATCAAAAAAAGCTCACGGCAAGTGGTGTGCTCAGATTTATCTACCAGGATGGGTCAAAAAAAGCTTCACAGATTTTACTAAATAGCGTTGGCACCTTTTGTTTTAGCAACTTATGACTGAACGCCCCTGAAGACTTGGTTTCAAACTCTACATATTCAATATGACTATTTATGTAACAATCAAAGTTTGAGTTTGGGAAAAAACAGTTTGAAAGTCTAAAAACTCAGCTAATCTGTTCCTTCAGGACTGTGTGGTTTGATTATGTTTGATTGTTAGTAGCCTGTGTGCAACATTAGCAAACAATCCACCAGCCATTATCACGTTTGGACTAAAATATTGCTACATCTGGAAGTCAGTGACATCAGCTTTTTCCAACCAGAACCCCATTCACTTGAAACCTGTGAGTGGTGATAAAGACAACAAGTCTTTAACAAGTGGTGACAGATGAATGTATGTTTACACATGACTCCATCACTTATAATAAGAGGCTGATTGAGAACATAGGATTTCAGGGCCTTTAAAACCCATTATTTACAAAAAAAAAAAAAAACAATAGGCTTGTGTGAGAGTTTTGGTAAAGTCAATTAAATTCTAAGGTCACAACCTGCTTATACTATTTGGTGAGTAAGTCTGTGGACTTTCTGTTTATGACAGTCACACAGAATTGATGATAATATGACAAAACACCTGCCATACACAGACACCAGTCTCATGCTCCCGGGAATTTAATGAGATTTAAAAGTGTGAGTCTGTCTGGAGCTGTCTGTGGTGCTGAACAAGACTTCACTCGCTCCCTAACAGTGTGATCAGTGTGCTCTGACACCTACCTTGTCAGCAGTTCCCATCCCATCCCGCTTGAGGGACTGACTGTGACAGACAGTGGCGCTGAGGGAGGCCCTTGTAGTGAACTGTCCTGAGTGGGAGTATTGATTTTCCTGTTTGTCTCCCCTGACTGCGGCAAGCTGGAGGCTAGCTGAAATAACTCCCTCATCTCTGTGGCCCAATCTGTGTGATAACCAACTCCCCTCAGTTCCCTATAAAGAGCAGCTATACTGTAGCCCTCTTCTATATGTGCCAGGACGTCTGCTGCAGAGCATTCAAGCCGGTCAGGGGGCCGCTCATCCAGACACTGTTAAATGTCACTCTCTCCCCTCCGCTGCACATCAATAACTGGCGCTGACACTGCAGGACACCCTTCCTGGTTGTTCCATTTCCATTTGCGGCCATGAATATACATTTCTGGACGACCTGCCACTCTTGTCAAGATGAGAGGAATTTCATTCTGCTATTTTTCCACCAGGATTAAGCCTCCACACAGTGGGGGACATGAAAAAAAAAGCTGCAGTGTATATTTCCCTGTAGCTCTCACATTGAAAAAGAAAAAGAGAAAACAAAAAAGCTCACCTTAAATGCACACTGTCGGGACAGCTTTGACTTTGATCTACTTTTCACCAGACAACACAGCCACGGACAAAGTTTATTGCTGTGACTGCAAGTGTGGTGCATTAATTAAAAGTGGCAGTGGTTACCCTCGCTTAGATGTTGTTTGTCTTTTTAACAAAACACGGCGGCTCATGAAAGCCGTGGATAAACAGGCTTCTGTTTGCTCCAACTTATCAAGTATCAGTGCAAAGGTCCTGAGGGACTGCAGTTGTGTGCCATTGCTTTTAAACAATTTGAACAGGAGTCAGACATGTAATCTCGCCTAAGCACGTCGTCCATTTCAATGTAAATGCCAGACTGATACATCTTGTGCTAAGACTCCCTGTGGACAAACCTGTTATCTATAAAGTCACTTTTCATGTTCTATTCATATCACATGCAACAATGGCAACAGAACACATGCAAAAACAATAACAGGCATGAAGTTATGGTAATGAACAGACTAAGGTGAAAGTACAATAAAAGTCTGTATTTATGTAAATCAACTCAAGCCTGTACAGACTCAAAGGTATCTAAAGGGAGTGTGATGGTGGGGAAAAACAATCTCATACTGTATGCAACTTTCCAATTATTTTGACCTTGAACATGCATCTCAATTGAGGGCTTAACATCTCTTCAATGACCGTTACTTCCTGCAGGACAAAAGGCAAGCCCCGCTGAGCAGAGGAACATTATTTCACAGCCTTTAAACACAACCCTGCCTCCCACTGGGAAAACCATTATCATGGCTAATGTCAGAAGTTAGAGGCCGTGAGCGCAGCCTGTATATTTGAATCCTGGGGGCCAATCATTGGGAAGAATGTTATGTGGAGCTGTGGGGGAGAGTTTTAAAACTCTGTGTACAGTCTGGAAATAATGCTCTTTGGTTGACTAATTCAGCTCCATGATTACAACCAAGAAGGAATAAGAAGATGAAAAAAAACAAAAGTGAAACATTTTGCATGCCTGTGAAAGTTTAAAAAGTATAAGTTGCTTCAGGTAACTGTAACTGGATTCATTTTTGTCCCACAGGAAAACCTGTGAGACAAACCATCTGACTCAGCCATGCATGTGAGCAAATCACAAGCCAGAACACGTTTTTGTGGACAATAACAATGTTTTTTGATCTTTAACTCATGCCTGCAGAGCTGTGCATGCATGCGCTGATTCAGCCCAGCAGGACAAACAGCAGCCACCAATAAAGAGCTGTTGTACCTTGACCTGCCATACGTGAAGCTAGCAACTCATGGAGTGGCATGTTAAAGGGCTCCACCTGTGCTTATTAACTAGGGTTAAAATGAATAACTGTTCTATTTCACACAGGGTTTCGTCTTTAGTAGAGCCAGCACTTCTGGGGCCCTGACTGTCATTCCTTATAGAACATGATTCAAAGCAAATTTTTATGAATTTGACACATTAATTCACATTCTAACCCATCTTGTTTGCATGGAATATGTCCACAAAATATACATCTAGACTAATTAACAAAAAGAAATCCCTTTACTCTCCCAGAGAGATGGGAAAATAAAATTGCCAAGTGGCCAGAGGAGCGATAACATCTCTTCTTAGCTGATTAAATATACAGAAAATGTATATTTCATGTCATTAGTTGTCAACAACCCTCAGAATCAGGTTGATAAGCCCTGGATAGCAGCAGTAGAGATGCCTTTAGCCTGACTGTCCAGGGTTGATTTCTGCACATTATGGGCTAAATTACAGATTTTTATACTGACTGAGAGCTAACATAGCCAGTGTGCTTTCATTATTTCATCATCCTTGTTTTCAGCCACTAACATTGTTGGCTACATCAGCAGACAGCTGGTAAAGAGGCAGGTTTCGATAGTTTCACAAATGGACAGTTCTGTGTTATATGCACAGAAACAAACACATCTGCAATTCACTCTGACTTGTTATGAAGTGTTTTCTTAGACACCTACATCTGTGAGGTGTGGCTTTAGCTATGACATCCATAGGTCAATGGGCTTGATTCAGGCCTATAAGGCTGTGTTCATTTCTATCATTTATTGATAGAGTTAACTCAACGCAACACAGTGTCATTTGGCAAGGTTAGCCAATTAATTATGTGCAAGCTGACATTCCTGTCAGATTACTTTGAAATGTGAATGCTGTATTTTTACCAGGCAATCACCCAACCATAAATAAAATGATTGTCACTGTGATAACTTTCCACAGATGTATTTCATTGTCTCACAGGTAACTGAATAAGCTAAAAATGTAGCAATTTACATTGTTTTTACACAAGGGTGCTTTATCTCTGAATGCACGCAGGTTAAGCTGGATGCTTTCACTCTCTGCTGTAACATCCACACCAAATAAGGCTGTGACATTGAATTCAGGTAAAAATAGGACTTATCTCAAAGTCTCCTCAAACCTCTCCTTTCTTTTCTGTTCTTTGCCTCTTAACTTTTCTCCCGAACATCCCCCTCTCACAGAATAAATGGATGTGGTAGCACTCAACAGCGCTGCTTTCCGTGGACCTGGATGGATTGCATGTAAGCGAGGAGATTGGTTTCAGTGTTCCCTGTGGACTGAAGCCTTTGGTGTTGGGTGATAAATGCCTCCTGTGTGGTAATACAGTGTGATTAACGGACACAGCCCAAAGCCTCCTCCTTTCCCTCCTCACAGCACCTGAATCAATCATCTACATGGAAAGGCCACAGTCTTGTGTTAGAACAGCTGTTCAGAGCTCGGCTCTCTCCTTCCTCACTTTAGGGGAGCAGAAATGGCTGTAGGACTCACTTTGAGACACACTAAATACAAATAGATCAAGCAGACACAAGCGTTTGTTGTGGAACCTGTTTGCTCACACCTACATTGCTGTGTAGGTATGCATTTTCCAAAAAATATTAATCACAAAAAATATATATACATGTTCAGGTGACTCTTTTCTTCTTTGGGAGTTAAAGGATTAGTGGTGTCTATAATTTTCCGCTGGATAACCCTTTTAATTTCAGTCCACACTGTGAGTCCTCAGGAAGTCCTGTGAAACACTAAAGTCACCAGTATGTAAGAGAAAAGAATAAAAGGCTATCAGAAGTCACCGCAAGACATCTCAGTGAGACTTGGAAAATTGCATTCTTTCCTGTCTTTAGATTGAATCTTTTGAAATGCTGCTTTCCTCTCAACTGTGCGGCCACCTGGATACAGTTAAAACCTTGACGATCAAACACCGTTGCATCCTCAGCAGATGATCATGTAGCATATTTTGTAATTTGTTATTTCAGTAAACACAAATGAAACATTTAAACCTATAAACCTTTGCTACACCCGCCACCAAAACACCCAGAGCATGAATGCATTCATCCGTTCTGATAATGCAGAGGTGACAAGGTAGGTTGAATTTAAAACAGTAAAGCATGGCTCCTCACTGAGCAGCCTACATGATCAGATTTGATATTACGACCGACAAAAAAAAAAGAAAAAAAAGGCTGCTGCAGCAGTTTTACAAATAGCAGTGAAACCATATCATTGGAGGGGAGATTACAGCAGTGGCATAAGCAGTCAAATCAATCCTTAAGTATTTTTGTGTGCAAATCGATAGAGGATCCAGGTTAGGTCCATTAGTCATGTTGGCACCCTACATTGCACTCGCAGGCCTGAAACGACCCCACGACTCCTCTGCACATTGGTGCTGAAAGCTCTCAATGCTCGGATTGGCTTTTGCAAAAAAGTGAAAATGTGAATCAATGTTAATTTATGTCATACGGCATTAGTATGTATGGGTGTATTCTTCATTTTAAAATATTTAACAAAGGCATAATCTGCTTCTTGTTGGCATCGAGAAGAAAAAGCCATTTGCTAATAATTCCTATGTATTGCTCAAAAGGAGGCACTCAAAGACACTTAGTATTGTTTGTCCCTCTGTAACTTCTTATGATTCACAGGCATGCCCAGCATTACAAGTGAAATAAATGCCTCCAGTGTTAGGACAATTTCCTCTCCCCACCCTGCAAGAGAAAGTAAACAAATTCAAAGTTGAGAGGAGGAGGCTTACACACAGAATGATGAATGAAGCAAAGTCCACTGCAGAATGCGGACTGATGAGAAGTTAACTGATCCCTGGATTTGTGAGCGGGATTTAGAGCTCTATTTCGCAGCCACTCGTCCGGCACCTCAAGAGGACCGACTCACATTGAGGGACATCGGATTCCTATGATGAGCTTGATGTGCTGTATCGCAACACGTGCTGGGACATAATGCTATTTGTTCCACACCAGCACTCTGTGATGCCGCAAGATGTTACTCTACTCTCTAGTGCCGTGCTGTTGTTAGGACAGATTTTCAATCCATACTTATTACACTGTGGCCTGGGACCCAATTTGTACTGTAATGCTCTAGGTGGGCATGAACAGACATTGATCTAAAGAGGGAGATCCTTTTCCAGTGGGAAATACAGTATTATTCAATCAGCCTAACATACACAACATACAGTATCTGATGCTTTCTGCCTTAATTAGCCTGCCTTAGTTTATCATTATTATTAATACCCATCAACAAATATAGAAAATGTTAAAAACAAACAGTTGTATAATTGTCAAGTCATACATAGCTACATATAGATGGGAATTACTACATTTGTTTTGTTTTGTTATGGAATAATCATGGAATACTGATTCATATTATTGTTTTGTTGTTAAATATTATATATTGAACATTAATCCAAAGTGTCTGTCCTTTCTGTACACTGCTAATCACGTAGCTGTAATGATTTTTGCTAAATAAAACAGGAACAAGACCCTATTTATAAATGCAGGAATTTAAGAGGCAATCTGGGCTGCAATCTGCTCAGTGAGATTATTCAAATCTCTCTCACAGCAAGTCTGTCTGATGCTGCTGCACGGGGAAGATGCTGAGGACACCAGCAATAAAGATTTTATCGATTGAGCAAATTTTACCGACGACCATTTCATTGCATATGTACATGCCAAGACTGATATTGGTGGATGTTAAAAGCATACCTCAGCACACCTGTAGTGAGGCCATTCTGAAGCAAAGTGTTTAATTTTTTTTAATCATTTCACACACATCAGCAGCCAGTACAACCTTCAACATCAAAACATCGAGAGTCTTATCCTGCCAGGAGATGTTGTGGTGGCACATTCTTGCAGGGGGGAGATTAGGCTGTGTGAAGGTGACTCTACCTGTGCTTACACTTTTAAGTGTGCCATGTGCTCAGTCAACCACTGAATCCAAATTGGGGAACAGTGTGAGGCAGGCAGCCTCAGCTAGCCTCCCAACAATATAACTTACCTGTCACCAGCTCGCCGCCCCAGATAAGGACAGATGACCTTTCTCCAGGTTGTTATAATAAATTAACTGCAGAGGCGGTTATTCCTGGCACGGCCTTTTCCTCAAGCCTTACAGGTATCAATCGGGAAATAACACAGCCAGGACAGTGTTATTGAATCTGCTGGCATTTTCCATGCCACTGTTTGATATGTCAATCTGTCAACAAAAGATGTGAGTATGAAGAACACACAAGTATAAACAGGCAAAGAAATTAGCCCAGGAATTAAGAAGGAGACTAACCAGGGCTTTGATTCTTTGAATTAAGTTAATTATAATGTAAAGCACACATTTTTGCAGTTATATTGAGTCTTGTATTTATAAATTAGTGACACTTCATGCTTAACTGGTTAAGGGGGGCAGTCTAAAGCCAAAAAGTTTTGCAAGACAGCACAAAAAGCTGTAGCAACAGTAAAAGTCAACAACTAGTGTCTTCAAAGCAATATTCATGAACTTGCTGATCAAGCAGCTCCTGATCAGCAAACACTAAAGAATTTATGGTAAAAATCTTCAAGTTTTGCACAATTACTTTTTTTTATGGACTGTTTATAGTACAGAACTAGAATGTTCTTTTCTCAATTAGAGGGAAAACAGAGCCAAAGTTAATTGCCCCTCTGATAATAGGAGCATTTGAGCAGTGCAGCCACCAAACAGGCCTCTTGGGGCCATTAAACACAGAATCTCTGAATCACTGCACCAGCCGACTCATTCTCATCACACTGATGACTACATTTAACTAGATCAGTATGAGGTGCTTTGCATCTCCTCCTTTTACTTCAGTCTAGGGGGGGGTTCTCACTCAGATCAAAAGCTAACTGGGATGTAGGAGTTTGGTTTCGTGACAGCACGTCTGGGATCTGAGAGTTCATGATGGCACGCGGTTCAGAATGAGAACAAGGTGTTCATCATATATGATGGCATGGATCAAATTAAGAAAAAAATCTTCTCTGATTCCAGCTAAAACAGCAAAATCCTCATAGTGCCATCGCTTTCAGTGAGGAAACTAACTGTGAAAAAAACATAAAAAATAAAGCAAAAAAAATGTGGTACATTACGCTGCGATGTCTGATGCAACAAGGCCATTTCTTACCACAGGCAGTTCTGAAGTCTACTTAACTCTAACAAACTGGCTTCCAGAAAATTGTGACTGGAGCACGAAGGTCCTAGCCAGCCACTCGACCAAGTGCCACCCTTTAATCACACTATAAGAGCTGAATCAGATGATTGGAGATTCATATTTGCCGGACCAGCAAGTATTTGACAGCAGCATCAGAGAAGCTGTGAGCCTGCTCTGGCAAGCTGCTTGGCTTTCATTACCTAGAGTGGCTTTTAGAGAAAGACGGTAAGCTCCATCCATACTACATCTCCAACGGTTCCAAGCCAAATGGACAATGACAAATACCCGTAACAACTCATATACATGCAAAGCTTTTCATTTTCCCCAAATGCTAATAATGCGATGGCCTATGAGGGCTCAGTTATTCAATCAATGTGCACTGAACAATAATGTGTGATGACAACTCAGGGCTCCCTGTTTGGTGCATCATGTATCAAGCAGCAGATTTCCATATAGAACTGGGACACTAATCCCTTTTCCAATAGAAGAGACTTCACACAGCAAAAAAAAAAAAAAAAAAGTATAATCTTCCTAAAAGTGATTAAAAACTTCTAAAAACTGGCTACAGACTCAAAGTACTACACATCTTTACTAAGATAAACATTGTGTGGACCCCAGATTCTAACAAACATTACTTTAACTTCCATCTTTTTCTCAAGCTGTCCCCAAAGTATGCAATGAAAAGATACATTAATTCCTCCTAAAAATCTAACCCATACTATATTTTTTAAGTTGTACAATTCGCCTCTGTATTATTTTACTGTTATTTACTTCAAAGGATTGTATCACTATTTATTAAAACCTGCAATAATTGTTTTTTTTGGCAACTTGGAGGCAGTGCAACAAGCTGTAAACACAACATTGACACATTGTCACCTTATAAAGTGAAAAAAATGATGAACATGTTAGCAAACAGTCTACAGGCTATTTACACATCCAGCAGACAGAGAACAACATTCATTTGTAGTCATTTTTCTGGACACCTGGCAAATGTTAGTCCAATACTAACTCTCCTTTCACCTTAGGTTTGGTCTCAACTGGCTCTTTAGCTGCTAAATGCCCCACTATGTTACAAGCTAGTCACTAACTGTGGGCAGAGGGTTTGTCAGAGCTTTTTCAGGCAAATGAGAGCAGTCAGAGTGAACTAAAGCTGTAAAGTTGCAGGCCAGACAACCAAAACTTTGAGCTGAAAGACATTATAAATCTCAGTAGAGCTGAGGGAAACTGCAGGGTTGGGTGATCATTATCTGTTGGTTTGTCACTATGAGGCTGCTTTGTTTAGTCCAGTTGACTTGCACTCTGGTTTGTTTTCCTCCTTGATGTGATTAGTTTGGGCAGATCTGAACACTGCAATCATACTTGGGTGTGGACCAAAACAACCATACTGAGATCCTTTGAGGAAGTGGTCTCAGTCTGGCCTCAAATGAATTCTGGAGCAGTTTATTGGCGTTTGGAAACGTGAACCCAACTAGGCATACTCTGCAAGTTTGAGTTAAATGGCTCCTGTAGCCAGGTGTGCTTTGCAAACTGGAATGCCGATGAGTGAACTCAATAGTTGCTAGCACCTAGCCCGAGAGTGAATCGAGATCCAACTAGTGCAATGTTGCATTCTTGATATTTGGGCAGAAAGGACCTTCCTCAGGACCTTCGCCTTGTTTATATGTTCTTGCTCCCGCCCCTGACACAACTAACCACTGAGCGAAGTGAATGTTATAGTAATATTTTTTTTTAGAATTTTGGTTCACTTGGATCTTTTTCTGTGTGAAGAGAAAAGAAATCAATGGAAAAAACGGACCAAGTTTATCAACTTGGACCAGAGCAAACAAACTATAGATTTGAAAACGAGTGACCCCTTTGACATTATAATGTATTTTATCATGTTAATAGAAAATTATTGATTAGAGCAGTTTTAACATGTGTATTCAAATGAATAAATAACTAATGAAGAAGTTCACCTGACATGTTTTATCCAACAATTTTCATGTAAAGTTAATTTGTCACTTAAACGAGGAAGAGATTGTTTCTACTCAAAGGAAAAGCCAAAGCATGCAGACACTACACAGCAATCATTTTAGGAATTTCATTTCATGTCTCCTCCCCCACAGACTTCATCAGTTTTATTAGTACCAATCCTCTTATCGAGTATTAATGTCTGAGCCCTAACCAATATGGTTAAGTTAAGCCTCACCTCTACCTCTTACTCTCACCCCTGCACTGTGATATCTCTTGATTGTGTCATTAATATATTGCAAAAATTTGATAGCAAAAAGCAAGTACCATTCAATATGTAAAACATCATATACTGGTCAGTTAACTTTATTTTTTTGAGGTAAATGCTAGCTGCTGTGTAGACTTCACTTGAAAATATTGTTATTATAATATGTTATTAAGTCTTTCTGCAAGGAAACTGTTAAAAGTTTCTTTTGGAAAAAATAGCACTCCATATTTCATCTGCACATTCTAATTTGAATTGCACTTAATAACTCCCTTGACTGTTTCATTTTCTTTGTCATGACGGTGAACAAGTGCTTGACATATGCTGTTGCGCTCTCTTTAGAGGTAACACTTAATTATCAAACCAACTGGATTACTGCTCAGGCCTGCCAGCAATGACGACTTGAATTAATGACACATGAAAAGCAATCTCCGCTCCCTGGAAGTCCAAGGCCTGCAAGGGCACGCTCAGCTCCACACATAATAAACATCCCATCATTGTGATGAGCACTTTGCCTCCTACATCTAAAGATACGACCAGAACTGTAAATCTGCTCAACTTTCCTCCTTCAGGTTCATCTGTGTCCGGAGGGCATTCATTACTCTGCTGCTTCGATGTGCCTCACTGTGGTCCTGAGGTTTTACTTTTTCACCGAGCAAGGTCCCCAGAGTTCACGGGTGAAAAGTTAAAGCCCATAAAATGCAACAAAATAATTAATCCACTTAATTACGGTTGAACATTTGTGCCATAAATCCCAATACGGCTTAAATATTTACAAAAAAACTGTGTTGTGATTGTCAGCCAATTGTCTAGAGTCAAACTAACACAATTCCCAGCTATGGTTTAATAACAAAAGGAAGAATCTAGATCAGTGATGGCTTAATGTAAAATACAACCACTGCATTCAAGTTCCTTTGGGTCAGGTTGGTAATGACTCCCTCCCACATGCTGATTCAGGGAGAAGAACAATGGTAGAAGTCATGGGCAGGTAGTGGATAGAGTGAGACATGCACGGTTCAATGATCAGAGCTATAAGTGGTAACAACCATGCAGTAATTGCAGCCCTCTCTGCATCACTTATTATGAATAAAATATGATGTGGTGTGTTATTCCGCCAAGGATTAGGGCATGTCATTGCTGTGCCATGTAAGTAATAACAGCCTATTACTGCTCCTGCAGGATTGTCGTCAAATGTCAAACATACTGTAAAATATGTAAACTTTATATTTTGCAGTGCCACAGAATCAGTAGGTGAGATACAATTAGCTTCACATGCTTAGAAAATTACGTAATTACAGTCAAGTAACCGGATGAATAAAGTATGTTGCTACCCATAATTCTTTGATTGCTTCTGCAGCTGCAAGCTAGAGTAACCATTAATAATAATACTGGTGATCTACCACATAACACACACAGGACAGGTCTTCTTCCAGAAGATTTGAAAATGTACAGCAGCTGGGTTATACCAAAACTGTTCAAATCAACCACCTTCAAATAGTGATCTCAATAAGAAAGCGAAGAATTCAGAAGGCAAGGTGAAGGCATAGCAAATCATATTACACTAGTTGCCAGTTTCAAATCTTTTCTTCTGTATTTTTCTTCTTGTACAAAATACACACAAATTTTCACACAAATATTCCGAACCACAGCAGAAGACATCCTCTGTCATTGCTATGTGAGCGCATCTCTCTTTCTCTGTGTTTCATCAAAGGAGCAGGAACGCGTCCGTTCTGTACTTGTGTGTTTTGGCCTTGGTCTCTTTGTACTTCTGAAGTAAGCATTCATTATGCATAAGAAACAAGAAAGCTGCTAATGAAGATTTTATAATTGATAAAAAAAAAACTGCGACATCAGCATATGCATAAATTACCACGGTTAAAAGGGAAGGACCTTACATAAAATGAAACTGGGAAAAAAAAGCTGTAAATACACTTTAAGAACTTAAAAATGTGTATTAATGTTATTGGTCTGAATATTGTTTACAAGTCCATGTGAATCATTAAGGCTGTGTGGTTTTTGGTCCTATAGCTGGCACCGAAATTGTAAATAGAGGCTTTAGTGATAGAAAATGTCTAGAATAGTTTAATCTGTGTTAAATTGTGCACATTAAACACATAGTAATCATGTGCTGGCGTTAGGAGAATACCTGCATATTAGGGATTTGTACAAGGATGAGTCATCCACATTTACAGTACAGTAGTAGCATCTGCTCAGTGTATTCAAGAATTATGGAACTTTGTGTATAGTAGACCATGCTTACAAAAAACTTGGCAAGGATATGTAGGAAAAAGTTACTGAATATCAACAATAAGATTAACAACTAATTTTATCCACATCTAATTTGATGAATATGATTGGATGGAGATGTGGTGTAAGTGTTGCTATAAGTGCTGTCTTAGCTTTGTGATGAACTGTATTTTCCCTTATTTGCTGTGTGTGTAGTTGTTAACCTGGGTGATGAGCTGCTGTGTATAACTGTCCTTACAGGAATGAATAAAGTTACATTGAACTGAACGGCCTTCAGGAATCCAAGAATACCAGACAGTTTAGGAGTTTAGAGACAGGGTTATGATGGCCTTATCTGCACCAGAGCTCAACTGTTTCTCCCTTGACCCATGGCCAAACTTTTCACCCTTCTTCACTGAAATCCACCCTGCAGTATTTGCAATATCTTGCCATTAACAGACAGACTAACAAGACTTTGAAGAACTAAAAATAAATGTGAATTTTGGTAGTGAATACTGATTTATGAGTAATGGGCTGGCTGTGGACTGTAAGTGAACTCATCAAAGGTCTGCATAATACATGCTTTGCCTAAGTGATACATTGCTCTAAGTAGAAGTCAGTGTGAGGGCAAAGATGGACAAGACAAATTCAAAAGCTGACCGCTAACTGTCACCAACATCCTACATGTGCAAGCTTCATAAACAAAGAAGAGATGACTGTAAATCAGCGGCAAAATTGTTTCTCTCTTCTCCAGCCCCAAGAGACATTGTCAACAGCAGCATCACATTATACAACAAAGAGGATGGCCCCTGATGATTAATTGTAAATCAACGAACATCCAGTTTCCACCTCAGTGTATCACTGACAAAAAGCTAGGCTTTGATTTGCCATACTTTCAGGGAAGCTGTAAATAATTAAAGCCATGACAAATAATGTGGGATAAATGAGAGGCTGAGGTAGAAACAGTGGTTACTTGTTTGTCTTCCCCTCCAGATTATAACTTTGAAACACACCGAAGCTCACAGTCTGAGCTCTGAGAGGATGACGTGTAATAGCGTGTGTCGTCTGAACTGAACTCAGTCTCTCTTTCTGTTGTATGAATGGTAATTCCTGCATGAATATTTCTGTGTTCTGGTTGAGTGACCTTGTACTTACATGAAAGATGCTTCTCTTCAGTTTCTCTGATGTGTGTCTGCAAGTCTGCAAAATAACATCTTGATTTTTTTTTTTTTTTTATCATAATCATGACGGCATGACAGAATTGAATATTCTGCAGCTGTTTCATTGTCATATTCACTGTTTGCATCTGCAGGGGACTTTTAAAATGAATATCACTTGTATTTTCTCATATGCAAAAAATTCAGATGATTAAACTAATATGATAATGCATACATTCATACATGGATAATTGCTCTTGACCACTGATTTATTAAAGGAGTATATTGTATGCATCACTTTAAGGACTTCAGGCTGTATGTTTAATAATCAGATTTCCTGACCTCAGACCTGCAGCAGTAACAATAAAGCTGCGCTGCTGTTGTTGTTGTTGTTTTTTAATCTCAGTGACAGATGTCCTGGCAGCACTAGGATGGAAATTTATGGGATTATATTGCAGTGAAAAACAGCATAAAGTAAGCTACTTCAATGGGAAGCAACCTTAAATGTTATACAATACTGACCTACAATCAACCTACAAGTTTTATGCATTGGTAAAACATACATTTTGAAAACCCGCTCCTTATTTTGTGCCCCAGCGTCACATTGAATATAGCTTCCACACAGCAAACAGTTAGCTAATGAGCATGTAATAATCAGAAATAATTCTAGCAGTTCTCCTCTTTGCAGGTGTCTGAAATCACCTGCGAGGAAAACAACCTACTCAACAAGCCATCTTCATTCAGCAGACAAGGTAACACCGCCGCACTCTCTACAAAGCAACTTAAAAGTCAGCACTTAGAGGTATGTTTCTCCAAAAAAAGCCCCTGAAGAGAGCAGGGCCTGCCTGCCTGCTCCATTTCTCCCCTGACTGACAGCACACTCCAGAGGAGCCGCGCCGCAGGACACGCACACTGATCCAGTGTGACACGCCTGACCTTTTCCGGGCCGCACGGCTGGCTCACCGTGCAGCACGCCCTGCCCTGCTGAAAAGGCCACACAACACCATGCAAGGCAGTGCCATCGCCACCCACCTGGGCCCACCTTAACTGCCATCTCAAGAGCTGGCAACGTGAATGACTGGGACTGCAGAGAGACAGCCACTCAATCTGAGAGGCTCTCAGCCGCAAAAAAAAAAAAAAAAAAAAAAAAGGCACGCCATCTGAATTTGGCAGTGATATATGATTGGTATTCCCCATTGCACCCTTAGGTGGAGAAAAGATATTTGTAACAAGTGGATTATTATGTTGATTTTGCAAATGATGTATTTTACTGTGCAAGGGGCCTTTTTTTTTCTCTTCTTTGACCTTATATCATTTAAAATGTTTTAATTAAGGCATTGCTCATACACAAAATGATTATGAAGATGAAATTTACATAATACTATTAGTCATCTCACTTAGTAAATGTGCCATTTGCAGTGTCTGGTTAGTGAGGGAGTCTAACATAATGTGTCTGCCAACAGTCTTGGTTGAGACAGAGGCAGAATAATCTCAGAATAGATGCTGCGGGAGCCCACTAAAGAACAAGGGATGAGAGGACTGTAAGTGCAGAATAGATGCTGCAGCTGTGAAATGAAGAGCTGTCGCGTCCAGTGAGCACTTTTCTGAGTAAAGGAAACACTTGGCACAGCAGAAATAAATCATGTGCTCATGTTCTTGTACTTGGGTGTATGATTGCATCTTTCAAAACAGAGAAGGAGATTCTCCACAGTTCAAAAACGCAGCTTGTGCTTGCTTTTTCTATCTGATACACATGTGCAGCTATGTTTAAGAGTATAAATCTGACTGATAGAGTTTTAATGTGTCTTTTAATGAATAAGCTAATCTCTAATGCAATTTAAAGAAGCAATGACTGCAATAACAATAGTGTAAGTGTGCTGAATAAAGCGCACATCTATTCTGCTGAGTGAAAACACACACACACACACACACACACACACATATGCAGTGACTCGTTCATTACGATGTTCCAGTTTAGTAATTGTACTGAATCTCTATTACATTAGTACAATTGCAAAAGTCATTTCTACTGCAATTACAGAAGAAAATATTGGGGAGATAATGCATTTTAAATTAACTGCTTCTGCTTTGCTTTTCTTCTCAAGATAATTTCTGAGCAACTACCAAACCAAACATGATCATTTGAACTCAATCCTGAGATAAAATGGCACAGTAGTGCACTAGTTATGTAAACCATTAAGAACACCTCAAATGGACAAGGATACATCACACTGAGACACAAAGGCCAAGGATACAGGGCCAGTTGTGTGTAGTGGTGTATGGGTCGGGGTTCGAGTACAATACACCCAAACTTTAGACATCTTAATCGACATAGATGGACACCCAGAGCAATGAAAAGCCAGTGAAGGAAATCCGTCACTTGCCCTTTAATTTATCCTTATGGATTCAGAGTGTGTGTGCTTCATTAAAACTCTCCGAAAAAAGGTGCGATTGGAGCTTTGATCCAGTGATAATTAAATCACCGCAGGGTGCTGGAACATTTGGACTGTGCACTCACAAACAACATCATTGAAATTGTGAAAAGGGGATCTTGTGAATGGGTTCAGTACAATCGCTTAATGGCACAGATAGGGAGAATAACCTCAATGGTACAGCTGGGCAGGAAGAAGCTCATTGTGAGGGACTGACGTGGACAAAAAAGAACAAAGACAGCCAAGAGGTTTATACGTCAGTGGGACATGCAAAGTATTAAAAAAAAAAACTATGTTAAATGTTTTGGCAGTTTATACCATTCCATTTTCCCATGACCTCACACACTTACGCATACACACCAATCTCCCACAAGTCACTGATTGCTTGCTGATTGGTTGCAATTATTTGCCATTTTATAATCAGTGTCTTTTGCTTGTGGAAGCTCACCATGAAGGTCAAATGTGTGACTATACACTGATTAGAGAAAAGCAGACTAAACTATTCTGCAGGAGGGGAGACCACAGGGGAGGTGGGGGCTGGGGGGGGGGAGCACATATCCCACCCTGTGCATATTCCACCACCGTTCAAAGTAGTGGGAAAGATTTATTTATCACATACACATGATACAATGGCAGTGAAATGTTTCCCCACTCTGCCTGCCCGAGCATGCAAAATATACAAGAAGAGGGGGAAAAAACAGATGATCTGCCAATGCAACTTAGTAGAAATTATTGTGCAAGTAGGTTATGCATACTTGCACAAGGATAAAATTTAAGTTCTATTTTGAATGAATCATGGGTTTTTTGCATGCCTGTTCATTCACACACACACACACACACACACACACACACACACACAAACACATACACACACACACGCATAAAGTCATGTACCTTCTATTCCTCTCGGCCTCCTTCTTATCCATAATGCCAGGTACACAGTTCGTCAGCTCGGTCCAGTCTGCGTGCAGCCCGCAGCTCCATCCAGTAGAGAACCGGGAGAAGAGCCACGATTCTTCCTTCCCTGGCCGGTGACATGTGCATTTCTTCTGCCCTGGCTTACAGTCGCACGGCTGCTCCAAGCGAATATTCCTCACCAAGTGCCTCCCAAAAGTGGTTCCTCCGGTCTTCTGGATGTGCAGAAACACTATCACGTCGTCCCCTTTGATGTTGAACTCCACGTGTCTATCGAGGTCTCTCTCGGTGAAGTTGAATTTGGACGGTAGTTTTGGAGGGCTGTCGTCCTCCAGGTCCTGATCTCTGTAAAAATCATCGCTGTCCTGATACGGAGTGGAAAGTAGGCTTACCCCTCTTAATTTCTCCCCAGTCTTAAAGTGGCACGAATTGCTTCCAGCGGGACATATATACTGGTAACCTATCATAACAAAAAGGACAGCTAAAATAGGAACCAAGATGAGCTTACTGGATTTATCATCCATTATATCAAGATAGTGTCTTCATTTCATTACTCTGAATAATAAGTAGCACCCACGGGGGTTCTTTTAGGAATCAATATCCCTCCATGCCTCAGGTGGACTAAAGGTGTCTATTATTCAGGCTGAGTGCCACATGTTGATCAGATAACACCCTCCACAGACGCATCATCTGGACAGAAGGAAAAGTCCACCTTTCGGTTTCTAAAATGCTGCACCTTCTCGTTTGTGAAATGCTGCACGCCGTCTGCACTGCGCTGGAAATCTCGTCCAAAGTCAAGAGTCATGGCATTAAAAATGTTTTGGCTGTCCAACTTCTAAAACGAGACGCATCCGTGCCGACGTCTCCCATGCTTGGATGTCAAGTTGAAAATGAGGCAGCCGATGAGAGTTTGTAGTTTTTTTTCTTTTTTTTTTTTTTTTTTTTTACCCCCCTCTCTCTTTCTGGTACCGATCCCGGTCTAAATCACAGTGGGGTTCATTTAGGTAATATACTTATTTCAGCAGAAAGCGCTCGACTCGGGCTGCTGGGCTGAATCCTCTGAACCGGCAGCATCCTACAGCATCCTCGGCGGGGTTGAGGCGGTCTGACCGACTGTGCTGAAGCAGTGCTTTTGAGAGGATGCTGCTGCATCCGAGCCGACAAATAGTATGCGTTATGCTCTTGTCGCGGTTGGGCTGGGAAAGCTCTTACATCCCATCCCGTCCATCCCATAATCTTGTTTAACACAGTGCAAAGCCAGAAGCCCACAGGGACACAGAACAGAAACAACATGGAGATTTAACCGCATATAAATACCAAATCTACTGTAACTTTTTGAGGCGCATTCATCAGCTGTGACCTTTGATGATTAAAGAGATAGCACTACCACTCTGCTCCCAGCCTGTAGTTGCAAGTGTAAGGATATAGCTTTTTAAATAGCCCAGTTTAATGCAGAATAAATGTTAAAAAGACAGTGCTCTTAAGGAGAAGCAATTAAAAGTGAAAGCTGCTGTCTCCACTGCAACGTCACACATCTAATATCTATCATTTATGTAGCTTGTGTGTAATTTTAGACTACACACTCATTATTTCTTCTAATTGAACCTATACTTAAGTAACCTTGTGCTGTATAAGTGTTTTTTTTAATTAGGCATATTTAATTGATAATTCATTCAAAAAATATCATAAATACTGACCAACTTCCAATACTCCCAGAGTTTTCAATAGGTATGAAATAGAGAAAACCTCGCATGAACCTACCAAACATAGGCTTAAAGGGACAATCCACCAATTTTATAAATGGGGATCAGTTTGCTCTTAATGAGAAATACTACTCTATGGCTCTGTGGGAGCTTTGTCTTGTCAGAGAAAATAGCTCTGATGATGTCATCGGGGGATTAGACGTCCATGATGTGAGCATTTTACCAGGCATGTATAAAAGTTGCTATATAGTTGAATTATGAAAAATGTAGGATCAAGCGTTGTTGATGCATATACACTCACTGAGCACTTTATTAGGAACACCTGAGTAATCTAATGCAATCAAATACAACAACTCTGCTGTAAGTTCTACTTTTACGAAGCTTATACATTTTCAGTTTTTGTTGACATTGCCAGGTGGTGGTGTACTGGAGTGCATTACATTGAAAAGTGTTTCTAATATTTTGTACACCTCAACGATAATAAATATAAAGTAGAACTATCTCAGCGCCTGCTGTATTCATTTTGACCATCCTTTTTCATTTGTCTCTTGCAAATCAATCAACTTTATGGAAGTCTGATACTAAATTGCTGGACTAGCCCTTTAATTTTGACTAATGGATTGATATACAGATATACAATACCAGTCAAAAATGTATTTTTAAAATATGTTTGTTTAAAAAAGAAGGACTAGGACAAATATAAAGAATAGATGTATAACTGTTAATTGATAGAATAGGGAAGTAAAAATGTGTAGTACTGTAGTACTGTGAATTTAAAAACATGTTCAAAAATAACAGTAAACAAATATAAAAGTGAGGTATAAACATAATAGTGAATGAAATGTTTGATTTTGTAATTTGGGACTATTGTTTTGTATTGTTTGTTTTTCGTATGAGGTAAAAAGGGTCTAAAAAAGTTTGTACCCGCTTTCTTATTCTAGGGAATGGGAAGGTGTATCAAAAATCTCATTGTGTAACTATTTTGTGAAAGCACCAATAATCATCCCTACAATATGGTCGCAATATCGATATCGAGGTATGTGGTCAAAAATATCGTGATATTTGATTTCGTCCATATTGCCCAGCCCTAACTAGTACTGTATATAAACATCACCAAAAATAAAAACAATTATTATTACTGTCAATATTGTTGTTATTGTTATCATCATTATTGTTGTTGTTATTATTATTATTTGTTCAGTTATAACACTGCAGTTATAACACTACATAGACAAGTTATATAGGCTACATCTTAACATTGGCTCATCATGAACATATTGAAACAGTGTAATCATTACATATTTTATATAGTGTAACCAGTGTAACCCACTGTAAATATCTGCCTACACAGTTTTTTACACTTACTCATTCACTCCAGTGATGTTCAGTGTTCAACTCATAGGTTCAACTCTACTCTGTTTGCTGGTTTGGTGGCAAAATGTTTGAGCTGCAGGGTCAGTCTCTTTAGGTGGCTACCGCTGTGCCAGAATAAATTCACATTATACCAGCATTTTTTATTTAATTTCACACCAGTGTTTCCCCTTGTACGTGTATATAATGTGACAGACTGCTCCTAAAAACAATTGCATGCGCCATTATTATTTTTACTCTTGCGGTTGTTTCACATATGAATAACGGCCAGCTGGAGCCACCCCGGTCCGGTACGCTGCAACCCCGGCAACCCGCTAGCTGTTAGCAGCTGCCCAAAATAACCAGAAAAATATCTGCCAGAAGCGGTCACCACCAGCAACGGGGTGAGGGACATATTTTTGGCAACACAGCTACCAACAGTACTTGTACACTTATACTTATAATGCACACTGTTAACGCGCCATGTTTATAACAAGCGACCGTTATCGACTCTGTCTAATGACGCTAACTTACTGTACCGTCTTCATCACGTCACGCTGTTTACTTATACGCTACCGTTAAGTTGACTTTAGTGTGTTTTGTGTGTGACTCTGCTGGTCGTTTGTTAACACGTTCATCTAACAGCTCGACGTGATTTTTCGACACCTTCCGTAACGTCGATTGAGTTGTTTTTCAGACTTGTGTGCGTGCCAGTGTTGTGTTGTGGTCGACAGAGTAACTTAGAGTCACTACGTGGCACTAACTGGCAGCTATCAAAGGCGAAGGTACTGCCACTTCACTTCACTCCAGTTCAGTTCAATATAGTTCAACCGACTAGTATGTATCAAAGGCGGAGAACTGCGCTGACACTTCACTTGCCTTCACTTGACTTCACTCCACTTGACTTGACTTCACTTCACTGCAGTTCATTTCAATTCACTGCAGTTCAGTTCACTGCGCTGAAGTATTCAATTCGACTCCAGTCAGTTCAATTCATTTGGCTTTATTGGCATGGCATTTGACGTGTGTTGCCAAAGCACAGTTACAATTATGAGAGACAATGTTAAGGACTGAAATGAACAAAAACAATGTGAATGCTGCTGTCAGACTTTACAACACCGTCTCCAGAATCTGACAATTCACTCATGTGCAATATCAGTGTATATTAAACAGTGCAATGTCAATATTTCCCATGTGCAATAATGAGAATTCAACCATTCAATCTGTCTACTTATTATATTTTGCTTTTTTACTGTTTACTTATTTATTATATCTTGCTTTTTAACTGGTGCTTCTTGTTAGTGCACTGTCACCTTTGCTGCTGTAACACTGCAAATTTCCCCGTTGTGGAGCTAATACAGAATGAGCTTATCTTATTTTTTTTAGAATAAAATGGACAATTAAATAAATGAATGAAATAAAGTAATATATATATATATATATATGTAAGTAATATATAGAAGTTAATATTGGTACAATTTCAATGTGACTTTAACAATGTAAGACAAACAAAAACAATGCAAGTGTTAATCTACAGATAATGAAATAAAGAGATATTAGTAGGGATAATACAAGACAGTCATTATTATATAGATAACATAAAATAAACAAAAACAAAAGGAGATGGTGGCATTAAGTAGAACATGGTAAATACCAGTATATTTATAAATGTCTATATGTCTGTATGTCTGTCCTGCTGGTTGTCTATTTTGTTGTGGCAGGAAGTGACAGCCAACACTGCACATTCTTTCTTTCCCCCCAGAATGAGGAGTAATTTCTCCCTTTCTGTCAGACTCTCTCTACCTCTGCAGGTTCATGCTACGTGGAGACAATGAGGAACGCTGTTGTGATGTCACTGCTGCTGCTGAACATACAGCACGTCATATCAGCACCCAAAGGCGTCACTGCCAGTCTTAAAGCCAAGTGGAACATGACGCCTTTCCTCCTGGAGACAAGGTACATACTACTCATCCCCTGGACATGCACATCTGGACACATCTGCTTAAACTGGCCCCCTCAGAAAATCTGGACTTGACATCAAATTTTCATATTTTTTTACTCAGATAATTGTTCAGCTATATTTTTGTAAATTTTATTTTCCAGCATGAAGATCCAAAGGCTGTTGCAAAGCCCTCAGCATAATTCCAGGAATAAAATTATGGCTACTGAATCATTTATTTTCTCATGAGTCTAAAAGTACTGGAATCAGCCCATAAAATACCCACCATGTGTTAGCTTTTAATTTAGAAGGTAAACTCCCCAAAATTCCTAACAAAAAATAAAGAGGACAGTCTCACATTGTAGAGGTCGGAAAAAACTGAAGAGTGTAATTCCCCAAACATCCATTTTTGGGAAAAATGCTTCTTAAATTTACTTGTACCTGTCAAAATTACAGATTCTATCCAAGAAGGCATTGCAGTTCTTTAAATAAGTGCCCTTAAATGATTCACAATTGACTTTAATAGCAGCCAAACTTTCTAGGAGGATGTTTCAGTGCTTTCCTAACCTCGGAAATGTCAGTTTTGAAAAAAAGAGATGTTATGCCACCCATCTATAGGCCTTTGACTTGTCATAGTAGGAAACACATGTGTTACTGATTATAGTGTTCTATTCAAGTGCTGCTGTAAGCCATGCTTGTGTGATAGTAAATATAGGCATGCACCTTCACGGGACCCTGAGACTGAAGCAGCTAAATGTAATTTAGCCATCGTTAATTTAATTATTTACACCTGTGCATTTCGTACTGTTACATGTCTTAATGTCTTCCATAAAAAGGCCTATTGTAACACTATTAATACCTTATGTATAAAGTTTTCCAGTGTTTCCCCTATAATTTTACAGGCCTGGCAGGCCGCCAGACCAACAAGAACCCCCGCCAGACAAAAACAATCTTTTTTTTTGATGCCAGAAATAACCCCAAATATCCATTAATTTACTGCTGACACCCCAAAGCATTCAACATGAGGGAAACACTGTTATGAGAAATTTACATTTACTTTTACTTTTTAGATGTGATTTTTTTGGTTAAAAATATTCAGATTGTCATCAACACATACTGTAAGCCCAGTCTGTGTAATGCTTCAGTTATAATCAGATCATATAGATTTATTATGTGATCTGTAGCTCTTAATGTTTGGCATTGTTACTCACAATACTGTCATTACTGAATAATGTTGTCTAATATTATTTGATTTCACTTTTCTCTGTGCAGCGAGTTTATTGGAGAAGATGGAAATGAGAAATTCTGGCAGTTTGTTGACACTGTGAAAGAGCTGACTGTATACAAGCAAGGAGGTATGTTTGAAACCAAGCCATTACATTGATCGTAGAGGTGTAATTGGTGTATATTATAACACATTTTAAATAATTTCGCACCACTTCAGTTGTCCTTCACTTCTAAAAAGCATCATGTTACTAATGTTGTTGTGTCTCACAGAGTCTGTCCGCTCGTACTACAATTTGATCATTAAGAAGGCGGGCCAGTTCCTCACAGATCTTCAACTTAATCTCCTCAAATTTTCTCTGGCCTCGCGGTCCTACTCACCAGCTGTTCATGCATCCCAGCAGGTATGGTGTGAGCAAAATAGTGTGAAGTGGACTATTGTAATGCTTTCTCACTGGCAGCCTGGACATATGGAGAGCCAGGTCCATTTCCTGTTAGAGGTTCTTACTTTTGCTGTATCTGAAATAATCCCTTGTTCATTCATTCATTACTTGTGTAAAATGGATACCTTAAAGTGAGCAGTAAGTTCAGATTTGTTAGCAGAAAAGAGTGTAGATGCCATGGACCTTTGTTGTTTCATGTGGTCTAATTTAGGGCACTATATAGTGCATACATTTACACACTCAATGGCATGACAGTACATATAGTGTTTCCGGTAGTGATTGTGGACACAGCCATTGTATGTTTACCCTAATCTTGACCGAGGGTGCTCTGCAGTCTTTACTTACATCTCCGCTGTTTTGGCACAATCCAGTCATTATTCTCAAAACACCGTGTGAAATACTCCACATCAATAACTAATTTTCTCACAACAGTGGTTGTATTTGTCATTCGGTTCTCACAGAATTCAAATGTATAGGACAATTATCTTGAATTGATCCAGCGACAAACAGAGTTGGCGTTGGCGATCAAAATCGATTTAATTGCATTTTATATTACTTTCAGATGCATTTATCAACATGCGCATGGTGTAAAACCTTATATGCAAAATATTCTACATTCTGTCATAACCTGTCATACATAAATGTTTAATAATTAAAAATGCCAAAAGAGCTGATAACAGATGGATTTTGAGATTCGTTAAGTTCATTCTGAAATTTTTTTTCAGCCATTCACATGTTGTCAAATCTAGCTTACATGTGCAACTAGTTGAGTGTCATTTCTTAAGCATAATTATACTGCAGGGGAGTTTTAGGTACCACTGTCCTTGAGTATGGAACAGGCAGACATCAGAGAGGGACAATATCCTGCTCATGCAAGAGGAGGAGGTGTACAAATTCATGATGGTTTGGTAAGGGAAAAGTGGACAGAGAAGACAGGGAAGAGACAGAGAAGCTGAACATGTAATGGATGCTCAATGTGAGAACATTACAGCAGAGGCTGAGAGCATTTTTGCCTACAGTGAGCAAATGTGAGACGGGAGGCAGGTGAAATACTCTGGCTAGAAAGGCAGGAGTGTTTGAATAGAAAGTGGTTAACTCTCCAATGCCACAACAGCTTCAGTTTTTGGATTTTATATTTTATTTTACTATTAATTACATCCTGTATATATGTTACATACATGTTGAGAGACCATTTTTATTCAAACTGGTGTTTATATTATGTAAATTTTAATAGATACTCAGGTGGGCTTTACATGAAATTTGACTTTATTATTAGGTGACTGCAAAGTCTGAATGACAAATGAAATAAAGAAATACATTTTCACTGCATGCCGTGTTCACAATTCCTTATCATTTTGATTGTCTTGTTTTTAGTAATGATAGGGAGAACTTCATTTTGTTGATAGTGATGCACTGGTTGATGAATTTCTTTCATTTTGAAATGTGCTAAACATTTAGGTGAGTAATGGCCCTTGCAGGGGAAATGAAGTGTTGTGCCGCACAGTGTAAATTGGTGTGGTAATTGCACTTGTTCTTAGCCTCGTAAAAATGTTTGCTTAAACAATATTACAAACAACACAGTTAAAATATTCAGAATAAATGAGTGAGGTGACTGATTAACTTTGGTTAACTTTGGCCCACACTGAAGAGGTAGGGGGTGATGCCAGATTTTGTTATTATAGACCTGCCTTGTTGTGTTTTATTAAATCCAGATTGCATTACATTGCCGTGATCACACATATTTTACATTAGTGCATTAGCATTAGTGTTGTAATTGATGTATAATAAAACATTCCTGTCCTGCCTTCTCTTAACAGATAGCCAGTGATGAACCTCCACCTCAGGCTTGTCCTGCCTTTGTCTCCATCCATGGTCAACATAGCTGCAGTACGAAGGACATTAAGAAGCTCCTGAAGGCAGCTGCAGGCAGGTAACTCAGAATGACATTGTCTTCTCCTCTGTGGATAAACTGGATTTCAAAGTTTTCAAAGTTAATTCACTATTGGAATCTCAGTCTTTAATGCTTTGGCTGACTGCATTTTGCCTGTGAACACATGATTACAGAAATGTTGTTGATATGAAATATTTTATCTCTGAAATGTCTTTAACAACATTTCCAAATGCTTGCAGGCCAAAACCATATTTATACAAGAATGATCACACATATCCAGGAGTCAATAAAACAGACGTGCCAGTTGTGATCCTTTATGCTGAGATTGGAACCAAGAAGTTTACGTCCTTTCATAAGGTGCTGTCAGAGAAGGCTGAAGAGGGCACTCTCACATATGTACTGCGGCATTTCGTAGCGGTGAGTAACAATGATTAAAATTATGTTCTACTGACCAATTGCCTTTTTAATTAATAATGTTCTGCTGTTCTTGCTGTTCTGCTCTGTTAAGTTTTAAAAGGTTAAAGCTGGCAATACTCTATATATTTCTTATTGTGAACAAAACCCATGAACAAACCAAAACCAACAACAAATGGATCTAACTGACAAGTATTGCCTGTGCAGCCAAAGCTTTATATAACTTATTCCTCTGTGCCATCCCAGTGACATCCATTGTTGTCAGAAAACAAATAAAACACATAACTGAGCCACACTGCTGCACTGAGTGACATGTTCCTCCATTAAAAAGAACATGGGGCACCAGAGTTTATTTTGAGTCAGTCCCATATACACCATCCTATTGCCATAAATACTCACTGGTACACCAAATGTGTATTAATCTGCGACTGAAAAAAGCCCCCAACAAATGTACTGTTCACTTGGTTTCATAACATTTGCTAAAATCCACAGTGCCCAGCTGTTTGAGGAAATTACCAAAAAATGAAGATTTGTGACCTGTTTTTAAAGATTTATGTCTTAAGCAGGATTGAACTGGCTTAGGGCTGAGTGCCACAGACAGGGAAGGAAAATCTTAAAGCATTGAGAGATAGACTAATACTATGTTGGTTTTGGTCTTTTAATGGGATGTTTCGACAATAAGAAAAATACAGAATAACACTAGCATCCTTTAACTCATACCTTTAGCAAGTGACACAATTTCAGCAGGGTATTTCCTTTTCTCATTAGTTAGCTACCCTTTTAACTTATCCTTCCCCAGGTTATTAGGTTTTGAAAACAAAGTAACTCAACAGAGCTGGTGTGTTTATGAAATATAGATTTGGTAGTGCAAAGTATTGCTACAGATTTCACTTGACAATTGTAAGTGAAACATAAAAGTTTATGATTTCCATAACACAGTATCAACTTTCATCTTTACAGAAATGATTATTTAGATGACTATTACAGTGCTTTTTTCATTTTTTTTCAATTGATCTATTAATTGTGTGGTCTATTAAATGACGGAAAATTGTTTAAAACATGCCCTTCAGTTTCATAGAGCTGAAGGTGACATATTTTAAATTGCTTGTTTTGTGTGACCAACAGTCCCAAAGATATTCAGTTTACTGTCATAGAAGACTATAAAAACAGCAAATGTTAACATTTAAGAAGCTGGAGCCACTGAAGTTTTGTCATTTTTATTGTAATCATCAGAATAATTGACTGAACAGACCGTACTGCGTTACTGAACAATGCTCAAGAGAAGAATTAACACATATCTGTGAAAAACTGAAAATCTGAGATAACAGATGCCTTTGAGGGAATAAAAGGTGCTTTTCTTCAAGACATGTGAGTTGAAGAGAAACAGGGTGTGTGGGTGTGAAAGTCTTCTGATGGTGCCTGTGAAAGGCTGAGGCAGTGCATTGAATCTGGGTGATATCAGGGTCAAGGTTGGATGTCAGTGACTCTGCTGCTGTTTGTGGCAGTTATGTGCTTTTTGTTACCAGTGGAGAAACATTTTACAGTTTCTAGTTTTCACTGAATACAGTATTGCAAAATACTTTCAAAACAAGCAACTTTTACATCAAACACAGTTAAGAGGTCATATGTAGATATTCACTCAATGGCTAAAATAATGTGATCAGCTGAACATTACACCCCTAATGAACTGATATTGGGCGATAAGGCCTGGCTTGGTGCCGTTCGGACACAATCGAAAGGTCCATCAAGCATTCTTGTTTTCCTTAATTGAAGCAAAGAGCACTACATCATATCATTACCCCCCCACCCCACCACCAACACCACCACCAAACTTTACAGTGAACATTCAGATTGGTGGTATTTTCCTGGTATCAGCCAAACCCATCATCCATCAGACATCAGATAGTGAGACATAGTTCATTGCTCCAGAGTCCAATGGTGGTGTGCTTGACTTCAGCCGATGCTTGACATGCGTATGGTGATCGTAGGCTTGTGTGCTGCTGTTCATGGCAGCTTATGTTTTCGAGCTCCTGACAAACAGGTTTCATGTTGATGTTGCTTCTTGGTGCAGTTGAGAACTCGGTTGTGACTCCTGGAAACACGGACAATGTTTGTTTGTCAGCAATTGATCTACCACTGTGTGGCTAAGCGATTGTTGCTTATAGACATTTTCACTTCAGGTACAAGACAAAATCTAGCAGGGCAGAATTGATTTATTGGAAAAATGGCATCTAGTACCACATTGTAAGTCACTGAGCTCTTCAGTAAGACCCACTCTACAGCAAATTTTTGTCAGTGGTGATGTGAAATGCTAGCAATGGGTGTGGCTGAGTCAGCTAAACCCACTAATTAGAAGGAATGTCCACATATAATTTGGCCATATAGTAAGGGTGTATAGGTATAGGAGGAAAGATCCTCCCTGGGACGACTCTTCAATGCAGTGTTGACAATTGTAACCACTATACTTTTGACAGTAATGTGCACATACTGTAGACAACTCTAATTGTTTTAAATCTAAGCCATTATTCTGCTCTGCTTCTCACTGCCGCAGAATCCAAAGCCTCTAAAAATGCTTTTATCTGGGTATGGTGTGGAGTTGGCTATCAAAAGCACAGAATACAAAGCTGTGGATGACACCAAAGTAAAAGGTCAGTTGGTGACTTATGAAATATTCTGTGCCGGACCATGCTGTGTCCGAGGCAATGAAACACTAATCTTTTGCTTTTGCTTTGTAGATTCAAAGGCAGTCCCGAATCCTGAGGATGATGATAATGATGACGTCCAAGGATTCTTTTTTGGGAAATTAAAGTAAGTAGCTAAACTGTAACATGTTAATTGCCATACAGATTGTTTTTGATCTCCTGTATTCTCTGTTATTGCTGCTAGGCATCTGGTGCTCTGACTGTGCTTTGTGTGAGTTGATAAAAAGATAAAAAGAAATCAGAGTGGTATAATGTATCTTGCTCTTTTTTTCACCTCTCTTGAGGAAATCTCACCCTGAACTCCTGGAGCAACTCGTTGAGCTTCGTAAACATCTCCAGGAGAGTACCAATGACATGGCCCCTCTCAAAGTGTGGGAACTGCAAGGTATCGCTTTTCAGTTTCAGTATTGTTTTTTAATGATGGTAAGAAAATAACTTTGATCAATACAGTTGGAATGTTATATGACTGTAATGTGTAATTTCGTTTTTTGTTTTGGCTTTGAAGTTACGGTATATTTGTGGCTGACTGCTTTTATTTTGTACTGTCAGCAAGTAGAAGTGTAAATGAATTTGAATACATTATCCAGATGTGCATAGATAATGTGCTCTGAACATGTATGAAAAACCATCTGAATATTTGCAGAATGCAGTTGTATCTATTTTAGTTTTATTTATTAAGCTTTATTTAGACTTAGTTTAGACTTGTGTTTTTTGTGTTTTTCTTGCTTTATTATTTGATTAATTCAGGTACATAGTTAAAATATTGTTTCATATATTTTGTTGGCAGCTAAATTTGTGGATATATGTGTGAGGAGTGTAAATGACAGTAGAAAACAACTGACTGCAGAAAATTTAGCAACCGTTTTTAAAAACTTCCTGTTATACATCACATCCCTGCTGGTATAAATCCGAATATACGTATTTTTGTGACATACACAGATACAGATACAATTAGTAGTGTTGTGTTACACCCCAATTAGCAACGGCCAGACTGATAATTGAGTGCAGCATAAGTGAATATTTTTCAGGTTTTTAACAACAGTTAATCATTTTACCACAGGCAATGACACTGTGTCATAGCCAGGTTAATGTAGTCTCCTTTGATTTTCTTGCATGGATTTGTTTTGTCTAAACACAATGTGCCTTTGTAGATGTATACATGTTGATGAATTCATCATTTGATCTCTGCAGATCTCAGCTTCCAAGCAGCTGCCAGAATCTTGTCCGTGCCAAAGTTTGATGCTTTGAAGCTCATGCGAGACCTCAGTCAGAACTTTCCAAGCAAAGCCAGGTTAGAAAATTCATCTTATTTCCTCTTTTTGACTAAGTGACTAACACATCTGGTACCATTCCAAAATTATGCTTTTTTTATTTATTTTGGAGCCCTAATCAGTATCACAATGTGTAAACGCATCCACAAAAATGCTTTTATTAAAGTTCACCTCAGATATGCCTTTTTAAACCCATTTGTTTGAGCATGATAGTCTTCCTTGTGACACCTACATATTAGCTCCACAAAAAAATTCACCTTTAATGCACAGTTCTAATCAGTTTTTTTTTTTTTCCTCGATGTCTGCACAGGCAGCTTGTAATAACAGCAAAAAGTGCTGAGTAAGACCTGGATGTTTACAGGGAATTGACTGCAAATGTACCATCTTGTGGGCCCATGGGTTTTTGGAGATTAAAACTGGCATTTTACTGCTGGCTGGGGATGTGGTAAAAGCTGATGGTGACTGTACATGTTTTACTGTTCCCACAGATCACTGACAAGAGTGGCTGTAAAGCAGGAAATGAGAAAAGAAATTGAGGAGAACCAAAAGGTGCGATCATATCATAAGCAGTGTCCCACATGACAGTGCAAAAGGGTTTTGTTTGATAGCACAATTAAGACAGCATTGTACAAGTTTTATTTTAGAGAATGAGTTTCTAATCTGTATCTGAAATAACTTCCGTAACAACATCAATCAAGACATTTTATTCTTACTTTTCTCTTTGTCTCTGTGCATCTCTTCTACTTACTGCTGCAGTGTCTGGGAACCTATTCGTTTTCAAAGATTGGACATTTAAGGTAAAATTTAGGGGGTTTTGGCATTCGACTAACACTTTGAGTTTGTTCTTTCAGCATCTCAGTGAGACAATTGGTGTTCACCCAGGAGACGGGGAGCTCTTCATCAACGGATTGCACATTGATTTGGACATTCACAACCCTTTCAGGTAGGGGCACAGCAGGAGGGAGCAGTAGTTCGCTTATGCTCTCCGCAGGAAGCCTCAGACCCATGCATTGGCTCAGTGATTCTTTTGCAACAAGATCAGAGTTTGCTGCATTTGAAAGCCACTGCCACATAACTATCGCATGTAAAAAGAACTGTGATTTTGTATTTATAGCATTTTGGACATCCTCAGAGGAGAGGCCAGGGTCTTGGAGGGTCTTCATAACCTAGGCATAAAAGGAGAACATCAGGGCACGCTGCTGAGATTACCTGTAAACCTCGTGGATGACAGCTATGCCCTAGATATTAGACATCCAGCGATCATGGTGAGTCCTGTCCAAAAGCATTATTTTTCTGGCAAGTTATTTTTTTCTTTGTGTACTCTCACCAGGGTGTCAATTAGTGGATCAGACATCAGGCTTTTGCAACAATCTTGAGCATGCCAAAAACCTCAGTTATTAACTGGGAAGTTAGCCAAGAAAAGCTATCAAATTAAAAACTTGCAAGATTTCATTTTAGCACCTCTGGCTATTTTAATATTCTATGTACTATAAAAAATGCCAAAGAAATGAAGATATTAAGGCTGTCAGAAGGAGAGATAATCATGGTGTGTCAAATGTGAGCGAGACCATTGTTAGTGCCAGATTGGCCACCAATTATGGATAATTTTGCAGCTCTGATTCTGGTCATTCATCTTAAAAAACTATGTCATAGCTTTGTCTGATGTTGAACAGTTGAGCTTTATACATCGACTGAACATGTCAAGAAGGAAATGTAGTCCAAATATATGAATCGCCATTCTTCCAGTCAGAATATTGTAATTTTCTCACAAGCTTTATATTTTCATGTGCTTTCTAGTGGATAAATGACATTGAGAATGACCTGATGTACCACAGCTGGCCAACGGGCGTACAGGAGCTCCTGAGAGCCACCTTTCCTGGAGTCATTCGGCAGATCCGACGCAATTTCTTCAACCTGGTGAGTCCCCAAAATGACAAAAATCAGATATATCTTGTCTTTTACGGATCTCAGACTATTAATTCACTCTTTCATTTTCTCCTGTCTACATCATTGTAAGTCCCTCTACACATGCCTCAGTCAAGCTGCTCTGAATTATCTACAGTTAGTTCAAAATGCAGCTGCCAGGCTATTAACTAGAACTGGCTGTAGGTCCCATGTTACCCGAGTTCTTGTATCCCTCCATTGGCTTCCTGTAAAATTTAGCATAAACTACAAAATCCTACTGATATAAGGCCCTGCATGACCTTGCCCCCAGTTACATTTCTGATCTCCTCTTTCCTTATTCCACATCTCGATCACTCCGTTCCTCAAATCTCGGCTTTTTATCCATCGATCGTTCCAACTGCAAGACAAAAGGTGACCGTGCCTTTGAAGTTTTAGCCCTAACCCTCTGGAATCATCTTCTCCAATCTATCAGATTTGCTTAATCTTTAGACTGTTTTAATCGGCTTCTAAAAATCCACCTTTATAGGCAAGCCTTTTTATAGATCACCATCCCTTGTCGTATGTTTTGTTCATTTTAGTTTGGTCTCTTTCTCAATGTGCTGTGTCATTTATTTTACTTTATTTATTCATTTATATTTTTCATGTTTGTGTGTGAATCACTTTTGTAATAGTGTGTGCTATATAAATAAAGCTTTACTTACTTACATGATCAAATGTCTCTCCTGGATGTAATGAATGCTGGATGCCTGAACATATCTGCAGAAGATTGGCAGGGATGCATCAGGCTGTGAAATGATTCTTTCTCAGGTGTATTGGAGGAGAGGACATAAGGTGTGATGTGGATGAGAACCCGTGGCCAAATGCAGAAGACAGGGTTGACTAGCACTGCTTTATATCTGTATCTGTAGCTATCATATACATGTATGTATAGCGAATATATACACTTTTGTTTTGTATCACTGGAATATAAGAAAATAAGGCATATTGTAGCATTTCTGAATAATTTCTGCAACATATTATGCTGAAAGACAATCCATGCAGTGAAGAGGAGCCATTTTTTATTGTAATAGATTCTTGATTTCTGTTAAAAAAAAAAAAAGCTACCTCAACAGTGATAGAGAGTATTGATATATACATATTGGGGCAGTGGTGGCCTAAAAGTTAGAGAACCAAGCTAGTGACCAGAAGGTCGTCGGTTCAGTTCCCAGACCAGCAGGATAAATCTGGGTGGGGTAATCATAACCACTCCTGATGTGCCCAGCTGCTCCAGTACAGCTGCTCAGTGGCCGGCAGATCAGACTGTGGTTATGTAACTGTGTGAATGAATGTGATGAGGGCATTCCTGCTAAAGAGAGGCTTGCTTTCAGAAAGAAACTTCCCTGAATAAAAGAAGGTTAAAAAATGTAAGAGTTGATTCTGAGGTGCTGATGAAGAGTTTTAATAACATTAGTGCATTTTGGATGTAAGATTAACTGTTGTGATGAGCTGCATGTTGGTAAAGAGAGCTGTGAGAGGAGATCTGAAGTGAACTCTTTATAGAGAAATGCATGAAACCAAACCGTATGAAACCCTTTGGATGCTTTTGACTCTTTTAGTTTTAGCCAAATTGTGCAGTGTTTCCTGTCACAACATTTCAGTAAGTACAGTCAGACTAACTCCCAAAAAGGAGAATACAGAATGCATTTTGAATACTTAATATGCCTTTGATTTGAAACTGACTGGGACTCTTGTTTTATCTTCTTTACTTTATCAAAAATCTAAGTCAGACAATGTGTTTGTAAATGCTTCTTGACTCAGGTTTGATAATGACACCTTTGTTGTTAGGTGCTGTTCCTTGATCCAGTGCAGGAGGAAAGTGTTGAGCTGGTGAAACTAGCAGAGCTTTTCTACAAGCATAAGATCCCCCTGAGGTTGGTGCAGTTATTTCTCACACTTCTACAGCTGTTTATATCATCCACTTTTGGCATTTATAATCTTTACCAGGTAGTGATTCTCATTTCACCTGCAAATTGAATACTTGTTTTTTGCCCATTTTCTATAGAATTGGATTTGTGTTTGTTGTCAACACCAAAGATGAGATTGATGGCTTCTCAGATGCGGGGGTTGCATTTTACCGACTGCTGAATTACATTGCAGACGAGTACGATGTATCTCAGGCTCTGATGTCCATGGTCTCAGTAAGTATATCACATATCCAGTATAAATCTCTGTTGTTTTAGCGGGCACTTCTTGAAGAATGACTAAAGCACAGTCCTCGCCATCTCATATCTCTTTGTGCCTCAGAAGTCAGTTGTTTTATTGTGTCTTGTGCTATCCCACTGTTTGAGACATTATTGGACTGGATGAGTCAGTGGGATTTTGCCTGTGGTATCAGCTCTTTGAAATAGAGTTGGAAATTATTGACAGTACTAGGGATTTGAAGACAGTGATGGTCAAATCTGATCTGACTTGCCCCTCTCTTGCAGCTGTACAACAAAGTAGATGTAGGGGAGACGCTGTCTGTTGATACAATCTCTGCTTACCTGAAGAGAAAATTCCCTAAAGCCAATGCTGAAAGGATTCTAGGTGTAGAATCCGAGTATGATGATAAAAGAAAGGTAAGGAAATTAAATAGTTCTTTCTATTTTTTTGTTAATTGGAAGTAACAATTTAATAAATAAATGAAGAGAAACAGCCAAGGATTAAGTCAATTTTTGTATGCTCCAGGACGGCGCACTCTTCTACAAAAAGAGCGGCCTGGGTGCGCTACCTCTGGCTTTATTTAATGGAGTCCCTCTGAGCCCAGATGAGATGGATCCAGAGGAGCTGGAGACCATCATCCTGCAGCACATAATGGACACCACCACCACCTTCCAGAGAGCTGTTTTTATGGTATAACATGACCATGGAAGTTTCCTTTTTTGTGCCATGGAGTAGAACATTTAGATTAATATACACAAGTGAATAGAAGCAAACAAACACTAAAGATTTGAACTAATGGCAGTTTGTTCATGCTTATAGTGTGCATACAAGTAATATTTCACATACTAGCCTGGGGTTACTATATGCTAGATATGAGTCGGTGATTAACATTGATGTTCTTTGATAAGTGACGTAAGTCCTCAATATCATACATAGCTATTTACTATGAAGTTTTAGATTCAATTTGTATGAAATTTTAAGGTGTTTACACTTCACATCATGGTCATTTGTTCACATATAGGGCATAGCAAAGATCCAGTACTTCCTCATGGATTGATGTACTCAGTGATGTCCCTCTTGTCCCTCATCTACAGGGTCAGTTGACTGAGGGGACAGATGTGGTGGACTATCTAATGGAGCAGGCCAATGTGGTTCCCAGGATGAACCCTCTTATTCTAAGCGCGGACCGAAAGTACCTTGATTTCACTACCAATCCAGGTGACTTGTGAAACTCATGTTAAACTGTTCAATATCAAGTCATTGTCTTTATGCCTGCCATTTAGTAAAACTTGTTTCTTTCTTGCTTTTTAGTTGTAGATGATTGGGAGGACACAACAATGTTTTCATACTTGGACTCCAGAGACAAGACTGCTGTGATGGCGAAGAGAATGAAGTACTTTACAAATAGCGGTGAGACGTTACTTGTTATTTCATGCCTTGCTTTAACAATAAACACCTTTTTAGATGGATTCACACCTTCCCATCCTCAGTACCACAGTGACTTTGTGTGAATGAGTTCATACAACAGTACAAATAACTTATTCCAGCATTTGCATCTTAAGTGGAACAACCATTGTACATTAACTTGTTGAAACTCTGTAAAATGAGCAATGTCTAAACCAAAATGAATCCTACGCTGCTCTGCTGATCTATGAAAGTGTGAAATTGACCTTTGTTAAGGCAGACAGGCTGTGCCTCCAGCAAGGTAATTGCTGGGTCTGCTGACTGGCTTTTGGCCAACAGCCTAAATGGTCGTCAGAGCCAACATTTCACCGCTTAGGTCTTGAGTGTAGCTGTCTCAGTGAGGCTGTGAAGGCTGATTGCCATCCTCCTACTGTGGACTAGCAGACCAGCTGAATGCCTGCTTTTCTGACCAACTGATTGACTGACTGACTGGGGGGAATATAACTATGACAGGTGGCACATTTCTCCACTGATATACTCAGTTCTCTGCCAGATGTCCCAGTCCCTCTCACCTCCCTCACACAAACCGAACATTCACTGAAATGACTGTAGCTCATTTTCCTTCTCACTTCTCATGTCAGTGTATAAATAGGGTGAAGACCCTTTTAAAGGATTAGCAGCTCTTTCTAAATGCCACGTAAGCATCAAGGTTGACATTGTCAGAGGTGATTTGCCCAAAAATACATTTACTTTCCACTGATGCTTTCATCATATACATGTAGTATGAATTTATAGCATAAACATCAGTAAACTGCAGGGGACAGCAGGGCAGTGGCTTTTTTTGACCATCTATTCAATTCAATTCAATTCAATATGCTTTGTTGGCATGAATGTAACAGACAATATTGCCAATGTGTCAAATAACAAGTGTGTGTTGATGTTATTTGCTTGTGTGTGTGTGTGTGTGTGTGTGTGTGCATGTATCAGTACTTGGACAGTGGAGGGTCTGGGTGGTTGTGTATTTAGCTCCTACATTAGACCCTCCATCACACAGTGGGTATCAGTATCATTCGTTCTAAGAGTAAAGCATTATTGAAAATTATCAAATGATTTAAGTCTTTACAGAATTATAATAACAAAATTACATATAGCAACAATATATATAAACAGGTTATAAAAGCAAAATGTAATCATTAAATAATTTACAAATCAAATAATGTATATCAGGGTTTAATAAACCAGACAGATTATAGGTCTACCGACCAGGTTGACTGGTATATACATAAAAAAAAAAATTAAAAATTAAACAATTAAAAAGAAGTCAATACAGAGTTGTGTTTCTCAGCCTCCACTGGCTGTCCTCAGGTCATGACATGAGGTGATTTTACTGCAGTCATCTCACATTTGGGCATTTCCCAAAGTAAATATGGGAGTTTCTCTATGCCTGTTATGTTGTCAAAGTCAGGGTGTATTTTTATTATATTGGGAAAATGTTCATTTTTCAGAGGCTGGTATTTGGGGCATGAGGTGAGCAAGTGTTGTTCTTACTCTACTTCTTGTCTGTTATACTGGGAGCGGAGTCTCTCCTGCTCTGTCAGCCAACTCTATCAATGCCAATCCTTTTCTATAGCTAGACTGTGCTCACTGAGTCTGTACATAGTCAAAGCTTTTCTTAATTTAGGATTTTTTACTGTGGTCAGTCAATTTACTGATGCAAATTCTGTTTTTAAGGGTCATCATTTTAATTTACTCTGTGGTTTAGTTGTTATAGTTTTATTTTTGTTGGTTGATAATTTGGTTTGGTGTGATTGGGTTGGTGTTGTGGTCCTGAGGCTGTCCGGGGGCATGGTAGGTTGTCTGGACCTGGCCTCGGGACCAGCTGGCTTAGGGGACTCTTCTCTGGCTTTAGCTCTGGGCAGATTAGGGCTGTGTGATGGTACGTCTGAGGGTCAGTAGTTTTTAGGTAATTGTAAAATTTAGTTGATCTTTTTTGCATTTTCAATATCAGGGGGTAGCTATATGAGTTCTGCTCTACAGGCATTGTTTGGTGTCTTTCGCTGGAAATGCAGGTCGTTCTCATAGAACAAAGATTCTATGATGGTTTTGTCCCATTTTTCAAATTCATTGTTTAATTTTGGTCCCCAAATTTCACTGCCATAGAGAATTATTGGTTCTAATAGAAATTGGAAAATGTTAAGCCTGATTTTAATTGGAATGTCAAATTTAATATTTCTTCTAAATGCATAGAAAGCTCTCCCTGCTTTGTCTCTCAGATCTTTCACAGCCAAGTTGACGCTTCCTGTGAAGTTTATGTTGAGGCCAAGGTATGAGTAGTTCTTTGTATGGTGTAATTTAGTGGTGTCCATATAGAAATTATGTTTGTTTTCCTTACTGCTGGGCTGCTTCTGAAAGATCACAATATTTGTTTTATTTGGGTTAACTGTCATGGCCCTGGTCTGACAGAAGTTATGCAGGAGGTTGAGGTGCTGCTGTAGACCTTTTGTTGGTGACAGCAGCACCAAGTCACCTGCATATAGGAGACCTTTAATTTCTGTGCCATTCAGGGTGAGGCCAGGTGCAGTGGATTGATCTAATTGACATGCAAATTCATTCATCTATAAATTGAAGAGGATTAGACTAAGATTGCCCCTCTGCCATACCCCAGGACCCTTGGAGAAGAATGCTGTTTGTTTGTCTCCTATTTTAACTGAACAATTATTTACATCATATGTTTTCCCCCCAGTGCTACTGTTAAGTAGTCTATAGAAAAGGCCCTCATGCCAGATGGAATTGAAGGCCTTCTTGAAATCAATAAAATATGCGCAGGCATGTCCTTTCTTTTTGTCTAATTCTCGCTCAATTAGGGTGTGGGAGGGTATAGATGTGGTCTGTTGTGCAAAAATTTGGTAAGAATCCAATTTGGCATTTATTCAAAACATTTTGGTTATTGATAAAACTGATAAGTATTTTATTCATAATATTACAAAGGGTTTTTCCCACATTACTATTTACACAGATTCCATTGTAATTATTTGGGTTATATTTATGTCAATTTTTATAAATTGGTGTTATTAAACCCTTATTCCATATGTCAGGAAAAGTGCCTACTGCTTTAATTATATTAAAACGTTTGAGGATAGCCAATTTGAATTTATGGTCAGAATATTTAATCATTTCATTTAGGATGCCATCGACTCCACAGGCCTTTTTAGCTTTTAGGGATTGGATGCTTTCCATCAGTTCTTGCTCTGTTACTGAAGCATCGAGAGGGTTTTGGTTATCTTTAATTACTAATTCTAAAGTTTTCCACTTGGTGTGCATTTTGTTTTGGTTAATGTTCTTTATAATATTGCTTTATAATTCAGTGAAATAATTCATCCAAATGCTGCCATTTTGTATTGCCAATTAATCTTGTTGCGTTTTGTTTGCTGTGTTGCAATTCTGCCAGAATCGGTTTGTCTCTAAAGATTTTATTTCAGAGAGCTGGTTCCTGTTGTGTTATTTCTTTGCTCTTAGTGTATATTTGTATTGTTTTAAAGTGTAATAGTGATGAAGGCATATATTTTGATTATTTGGGCCTCTATGTTTTTCATTTGATAACTTTCTTAAAGTTTTCCATATATTTTTGCAATCATTGTCAAACCATTTGTTATTGTTTATTTCTTTTGGTTTTTCATTAGAAGTTTTCAAATTTGATGACCAAGTTATCAAAAATTGCATTTATTTTGTCCACAGCAGAGTTCAAATCATCATTATTAAGGGGAAACATTTTAGAAAGAAAGAAATAGATTGAAAATTGAATTTTGGCATTTTCATATGCCTTTTGGTAGCACTCCATACTGTCTGATTTCCATCTAAATGTATGGTGTTGTACAGTTTACTGGGTTTAGAGGTCTCATATCTAGTGTGTGCCCTCTTCAAATAGACAGTGATCTTACTGTGATCTGATAGTGGTGTGAGTGGGTTGAAAGCTCTTAGACTCATTTGGGTCCAGATCTGTTATGGCATAGTCTACCATATTGCTGCCAAGAGCTGATCTAAATATGTAACAGCCCAGAGAGTCTCCTCGTGACCAACCATTGACTATGTACAGACCCAGCATGTGGCAGAGCTTTAGAAGCTGGGCACCACTTGTGTTTGTAATTTTATCAAAACTGTGTCCTCCAGGTAGGTCTAAGTGTTTGTCTCCGATATTTACCCTGTCAGCTTTCTGTCCAATTCTAGTTTTTAGGTAACAAAACTGTGTTTTGACTAGCACGTTTCCCGAAATTTTTAAATTGTTTATTTCCCCCTCTGGAACAGAAAAAACATCTTCATTGTAGTAGGGGGATTCTGAGGGGCGTATGTAAATATCACACAGGTAGACTTATTGGTCTGCACATATTATTTTTGTTAATTTTTAGCCAAATATAGGTCTTTTACCGCTCTAATAAAATCAGGATTTCTGCTTTTTAATTCAAAAGCAGATGATCTAAGGCCTTGAATGTTCCAACATGTTATTTGAAATAATTTCATCTTTAAATGTGTTCTGTTTTAAAAACAAGATAAACACTGAAACAAGGTCAAGGTAAACTTTATTATCTCAGATAGGGGTATTTGGGTGGTCAAGGTGCAGAAGTACACAAAGCAGTCATAAAAACAGATATATACACATAAATATAAAATATGCAGTCTGCTCTTCCATACCCCTACCACACGCACTCACACACACATCCGCGTGTGCACACACACACAGAGAGAGAGTATTTCAAAGCACCCGTGCTCTAGCATACACTGACACACATAGTAATGTAGAGACAGATAAATACTTCATATACAGTGGACTACATGGGCTGTGCGAAACTAACTCTACATCAGTATTAGAACCAACTAGTAAGATAAAATAAAATAATAATAAAATATATTGCACCATACAAGTGTTGCACAGGGATTACCATTGCACATAGCTCTGGCCAAAATACCACCAAATCCTATGTTTTGTACTGTCCCTCTCATTTAACAGTAATTGCTGAAGGAACATAAGACTTGCTAAACCTGGTTGTTCTTATTTTCCTTTGCAGAATCCTCCCTTTGCCCCTATAGCTTAGTTGGAACTCATTGTGTAGAGAGTGAGCAGGGTCACTGAGGATGCGCTCAGCCTTACTCAGAATAAGGTCTTTACACAACTGAGCAGCTGACATCTGGTCACACCCAATGACTCTACTCGGCATCTTGATCATACGCTGCAGCCTGTCTTGGTCTTGGCGCATGTTTCCAAACACACAAATCAGACCAAAGGATGAGATGCTCTGAACGACAGCCTTGACAGTTGCATTAAAACTGTACAGTTCTCGTAAGAACATTTGCTGTTGCAGTTTTTTGACCGTCATGGTTTCATCAGGTCACCAGTTTCTGTCTCTAAATATTTATAATTATTAACTCTTTCAATGGGTACATTGTTGACATTGATGAGTGGGACTTCTCCTCCACTATGTCTAACGCCTGGGACACACTGGATGCGTGAGCAGCATGTGTATCGCTGAACTGCTGCGTCTCTCACACTTGCAGCGTCCACACTGGAAGCGTGTCTGCTGCGGCGCGTCTGGCACTGGCAGCCCTATCTTTCTCGTTTCCCCTGTCCATTTCTACTGAGAACCGCGCGTGTCACGTGGAGAAAATAGGCGAGACCTCGAATCTCTAGATGAAGCGACGCAGCAGCCTCACGTGACACGCGCGTCTCACGCGGGCAGTGTGGCCGCTCTAACCTGTTAACATGGGTCCCGAAACAAAAAGCAAGAGGTTCTGCAACGCACACGCGCTGCTCATGCATCCAGTGTGGCCCAGGGGTTAGATTTATGAGTACAGGTGTATATGGTCATACAGACAGTCCAGGTCTAGTGTCGGGTGGTAAGCCAGGAACACATTAGGCTTCAGGGCACAGTCCCTGAAGCCCAAGACCGGCTGGCATTCACCCTGTGTATGGTGTGGCGGTGGAAGTCTTTTCTTTGCAGGAGGGTGGAGATGATGATCCTGCTGGTTGGGAATATAGTGGAGGCTTTTTCAATCATTCTTCTGAGTGAGTCTGCCAATCTCTCCTGTTGGGACTTTAGGTTGTTAGTGCCTGTGAATTATAATATGACTGGGTGATCCCAGCTCAGCCACGGTCAAGAGCTTGCGGGGAGGGCACCAGATTTTCTCTACTCTGTCTTGGGGAAGAATGTCTGTTCATCCACCAACTTTGCGTTGGAGTCCATGAGTAGGATAATTTCAGCCCTTCTGCCTCTCTGTGCCTGTGTAGTCTCAGTGGAGTGTGGAGTTGAATCCACTGGTGCTGGGGTCCATACCAGAAAGACTCTGAGTCTAACCCTGAACTCTAAGTTGATTAATCCACAGATAGGAAACGATTCACCATGGCAACAGGTAAACAAAAGGCAGATCCTCCATTTTAATCCAGCGGACGTAGAGATATTAATGCATGTGTTTGCGGACGGTGCACATTTATCTTTAAAAAAAAGAGCCTGAGTCAGAGCAGGAGAAAGTTTTAATAAGTTAACACAATAAAGTCTTATTCAGTATTGTATATTAATTCATCATTTAGCAGACTCACATTTCCTTAATGATGATAAAGTGGAATCTGGCTGTGTATCAGACTGTAACTTCATTACATTTTAAATATATTTGTTCAGTTTAATCTGACGGGGGACAAAACACAGGAGGCAGCAACTGAAGATGAAAAATATAGTTTAAGATTCAAAAAAATCTATAGATAGAAGACATAGAGACATTACTGTAAGCTAATACAGTAGATTTTAAAATTTTAGACATCTATTTGTATCTTGGCTCAACAGCATTCGGTGATGCTGCTCGATCCTGCTGACTCAGAAATATCAACATATAATCTCCAATATAAAAGGAATGATGCTCCATCAGTGCAACCAATCACATCATGAGTGATAGAGATAATTATTCATTGATCCTACCTACGTGTCTAAAGCTTCATACCTATTTTTTTTAATTTAAACTGAGATTACACTTTATGTGCAATTAACGTTTCAGTGCAGGAGCTGCTCTGACAACCTGACAGCAGTCTTGTGTGCACAGATTCACAGTGTTCTAACAGAAGGACATGCAGAGGTTTTATTCTGAGCTGAGGATGAATTCATGCTGTTTAAAAATTGAATGTGAGGGCAAAAACCGCTGATCAAAGAAATGACTGATGCACATAAAAGCGGTAACTTTAGATAGTCCTGGTGTAACTAAACTAATATCTAACAAGGATTTTGATTTGGACAGACAGTAAAATTTCACTACTTCATAAATGCTTGATATGGACTGAATGAATGAGGAAATGAAACAGTGTGGCTCTGTAAGAGGGAGGAGATGGAGAGACACTCAGAGTTTGCTGAAGAAAACTTGCCAGTGAGCAGGTTAGGCTCACAGAGTTAGTTACCATGGTAACTGGCCAAGAGTTTAAGTTACCTCTCTTTCTGGAACTGAAAACCCAGAGTTTCCCTCATCTCAGGATTAACAAACTCAGAGTTTCCACTAAACCCACTTTCTGGAATACACCCCTAGGTTGGTTGCAGGGCTGAGCAGCTGAATGAGATGGGGTGAACTCCCAGGACCATGTGGAGGCTGAGCAGGTGCAGGGTTGATTTGGGTGGGGACGATCTATCTCTGAGGGGTGTCTGTGGGAAGAGAAGATTGTGCAGTCAGTCTCTCCTGTAGACTGAGAGAAGTTCCGTCTTTCTTCAGCCCTTCCTTTGTCAGTGCTGCTACCTCATCTAATATATGATTGGTTGCCTGAAAAGGAGTGACAGTGACGACACCAGCGCCTCTCTGAAAAGTTCAGAGATTTTCAACTAGAAGCACTCACACAAAAAATTCTCACAAAAAAGTGCTCTGGTGCTGGGTGCATCTCTTTTTCTCAAGGCAGCCACATACACTCTGTCCTCATTGAGAATGATTGAAAAAAGATGCAGGCGCTCAGAAAAAAATGTTATATAGACACAGCCTTAGGTTGCCGTTGGTCCAGCTGCTCCCTGAGTTGTATCAGCTCTACCTCATCTTCCTCACACTGGTCAGAATGTATTTTAACATGCTGCTTAAACTGCAATGCCATGTTATATGTTTGTATTTTTGAGTAAGAGATTGTGTGTCTTTTATCTTAGATGAGGATGGGATGAGTGCTGTGACCATGTGGATAGCAGGAGATTTCGAGAAAGTCTCAGGAAGAAAACTGTTGCTCAGTGCTCTAAAACATATGGTGAGTATCATCTGTTCTGTCCTGTTCCCTCCTCCCCATCCTTTCATTCCATCATTTAGTTTCTATGAGCAATGCTTTGGAAAGCATAACTTACAAATTGATACACAGTATATAACAAAACTGAGTACACCCCTGGTCAATATCACTAAAATGTTATTGTATGTAATTACAAATTCTGTCCATTTCATACAATTGTATTCAATTTTAGACAATACCCAAGATGAATTAAGACAATTCACTTGAAAAACAGTGTGTGACTAATTAAACTATAATGAAAGAATGAACTGCAACAAAAGTCAGAAAACCCTTCATTAGTGAGACTCCATTCTTTTATTTTTTGATATTTTGTATGCCTGCCTTTATTTTTGATGACAGATTTGATCCTCCTGGGCATGGATAATCTGTGGATCTGTGCAGAGATGTTGCCATTCTTCAAAGATAATTCTTTTCAGCTGCTCTTTGCTGGAGGGGCCTTTTGCTCTACCTTCCCCTTTAAAATACTCCAAAGGTGTTCTATTGGATTCAAGTCAGGGGACTTGGCCAGGTCATAGTTTTCACTTTTTCCTTTAAAAACTCTTATGTGATTTTTGCAGTGTGTTTGGGATCACTGTTATTTTGAAAAATTCCTCTCCAGCCAACCTTCTCGAGACTAGAAGTCATCTTTACATTCAAACTTCCATTCATAGTGCCATTTATAAATGTCATCTCCCCTACACCTTTTGCACTCCCACCTCCATGTTTCAAGGTTGGCACTATGCAGTCACTGTGGTAGTCCTGACCAGGTCCACGCCAAACATGCTGGACCCCATCTGATCCAAACATTTATTTTGGTTTCATCTGACCAAAGAATGTGCCGCCAATATTCATCAGGCTTCTATTCATGGTCTTTGGCAAAGTTTAATCTGGCAGTTTTTTGCTGTATTGTGAGCAATGGCTTTCTCTTTGGACATCGTCCGTAGAGGTTGACTTCATGCAATGTCTCTCACACTGTCTGAGCAGTCTCTGAAACACCAATTTCCACAGATAATCCTTGTGCCGATAAGAAGCACTTGCCAGTCTGTTTTGCAATGCAAGGTTGCGTCAATATCGAATTGTCATTTTTCGAGGACGGCCACTGTGACTACTGTTATTGATACAATGGTTCTTCCTGTACCTCCTAACCACTGCTGCAACTGTGTTTTGACTTTTGTTCAGTAGCCTACTGATGATCTTGTACCATCTCCCATCTTTATGAAGTCTCACAATCTGGTTTCTTATTTGTTCAGGCAGTTCCTTACCATGTGGCGCCATGTTGCATTAGACACAACTCAGGCCAAAACTGAGAAAGTTGTGGTGTTCACAGGTTCTTTTATAACCTTGTTCAGGCAATCAGTCTTAATTGAAAGACACAGGTATACTGACTTTTATTTCAGTGGTCACAGGTGTACTCAGCTTTGTTGCATTGAGGCTGCACTTTGAAGCCTGTATTTTCAATTTTGTCTATCTGTTTTTAATTACAAATAAGATCAAATACCCTGCACCTCACCCTAAAAATACTACAATTACTGTAAGATGATATAGTTTTGAATCATTTAACATTTTAGTCATGTTGATATTATAGGGGTGTACTCAGTTTTGTGTATATGTTATGTTTGAATAGTATGTGTACTGTTGTTTATTATGTGTTAGAAGCATAACTATTGATATTATTGTAGTCAGATTAATCAAGCATTTAGACATTAGTGACAACATTTTTTGATATAGACAGTATTTCACTAGCTTAATATGATCGCGTGGTGACTCATAGAAGGAATACTAACTTCAACGTTTTTTCATTGGCCTGCCTGTGAAAATGAATCTACCTCACACACCAGTAGAAGAGATGAAACACATTGAGATGGTTTGGATACGAAGTTTCAGAGCAGGCCCGTAAGACCAAAAACAAACAGACAAACAAAAAAACTCTGAAAATGAATCTGCTCTCTGCTCTCACAAGAATCATTGATGCAGATGTCACTAAAATGAAATACTCTCTGATGATACACTACAGATAAATTAGGTGTAATACAGCGACCAGGTGTTTTCTATTTGTCAGGAAAACATTTTCCTCACTGGTAGAATAGGCAGAATAGAAGAAACCTTTGCTGTTACACTTAAGCAATCAACGCTCTCTCCTCCCAGCATGCTTCCTCAATGACACCTGCGGTCTGTGGATATATGAGAATGTGTGATATTTGTGTAAATTATATCACTGCTGTGTTTTTTTTTGTGTGTGTGTGTGTGTGTGTGTGTGTGTGTGTGTGTGTGTGCAAGCAGAAGGCCAGCCCTGGAGTGCGTGTGGGGGTGATAGATAACCCCAGTGGAAAGCCCAGCGAAGATAACACTGTGCTGTACAGGGCTATCTGGGCCTCTCTCCTCACCCAGAAGAATAAGGCTGCAGCAGAGTTTGTGCAAAAACTCCTGAAAGAGCAGAGCAGCCAGCTCCTCCAACAGGGGACCAAGATGAAGGACTTACTGATGCAGGTAAAGGAGGGATTAGGGAATGCAAGTCTGTTTGTTGGCAGTTCAGAGATAATCAGATTCCAAACATTTCATTTGCATTTCTTTCACATATCAAGCAAATGGAAGCCTTTTAGATTTTCTGTTTTTGCAATTACATCAAAGTAGAGCTGTGTGTCCTCAATATGTTAAACTACTGTTGATATTGTGATATGAGACTAGATGAAGTCGTGTTTAGTGATTACTGTAAAACTTAAAAAACTGCACTGATGTTCTTTTCCCTAAAGGCTACATCAAGTTTAAGTAAGACTAGATATTAAACCCGAGTGCTTTTTTTGTACCAGCTGAAATGTGTCCATGGCACAGAGTATCAAAAACAGTACCAAAGGCTGGTCGGATTCAAAATCTAATCCTTTTTTCAAAGTCAGATAGTCCCTGTTTTCGCCAGTTGTTGACTGTGTCATTAAGGCAAAGTTCTTCTGAGGCTGTTTGGGTTTAGACAACATTTAACATTTAAGAACTTAAGCTTCTTTTGTTAAATAAAGAAGGGGTTTTGTTGTTATAAAAAAGTATAATTTTGGCATCAAAATTCAGGTATTGTGTTGACACTAGTATCAAAAAATGTCAACAATATGCAGCCCTAAATTTAAGTGACATACAGTGATTTTGATGAAGATGGTCTGTCATCATTGTTACACTCACATTGTCATTTTCATTTTTTTGACCTAATTAGCAAGTATATTTGGTTTCTTGTATTTGTAAATTGGCTCCTGACTGATAGAAGAGAACAGTTTACATGCTCATCACTACAAGTATGTGCGAATTAGACGCCCCAAATCATTGAAGTGTGTCATTGCAAGCAGTAACAAATATTTATTTTGATGCCAGCAGTTTAGGCTGATTAAACAATTAATATGTATTATGTACTGTGTTAAACACATGAATGCCTTTGAGCTGAGGTGGTGAAATCCCCTTTTTCTGTTTCTTCTGACATGACAGGAAAGCGGCAGAAGACCCACAGCCAGCAAAGTAAATAAGGAAGCATAGGAACAAGTATAGTTTAGCTTAGTTAGTTTATAGACACAAAATGTATCAATTGACCAGTAAGATGCCGTCATAGTTATTTATAGATATTAAGGGTGGGAAATATGGCCTTAAAATAATATCATGATATTGCAGGGTATTTTTTGGAAGAGCGAGCAGAGACAAAGCTACGGCTCTGATTTTAAAATAACTGTCTGATCAGAGTCACGGATGTAAACCTGCTGTACTGATGGTAGTCAGCTGAGTCCAGCTGATCTGTACTAGAATTTAACTAACATCAACTCAGTGCAGATTGTATTGGGTAAAATGTGTCCAGCTGATGATTAACAAACTAACTGCTGTTTGACTGGCAGCGCCGTCGGCTCTTCTCTGCTTGTGTGGTGACCGTTTCCTCACACATTCCCACCTGACTGCGACTGACTTGCAAACTGCACTGTTATCCTGAGAATGATTTATTATTTCACAGCATTGCAACGTGCTGCTCTGAATTACAGCAATGTCAATTTTTATAGGTGTTGTGTCAAAGACTGTGTATCTGTCGATGTGTTTGCCCTTACCTCAACCTGAAACCAAACTTACCTTAAACTTAACCGGTAATCTCTGCTACGCATAACCATAACTTAGGAGGAAAACGCTATTTGCAGGGGGAATACACAACACTAGTGTTATCATATCCCTAGTGGGTGATATGGATAAAATCCTCTGTCATGGTAAATATTATTTTATATTGCGAAATATAAATGGTGGTATGGTTCATTTTCTGAAAATTCAATTGATAAACCATTTACACATAACAGTTGACAACTGATACCTTATATCGTCTCATAGTAGAGCATACTAAATAACCTTCGTCCAACCCTAAAAGATACACAGGTCCACAGTGTACTATGTTGTAAGTGAGTTGTTGTTGTTTTTGGGCTGGTTATTGAATTGTTGGTTGGGCCCTTGGGATTGTATCAGTGAAATATGTATCTCTGCAAAATATATCTCTGTGAACTGGGAGGAATGTTACTCTATACTGATATAACTGATAACATTTATAGGCAGAATTGAAGAGGATAACGGCAAAAACTAAGAAAACAAAGATTGGATATAACCACTTGCAGAGATTTGTCTGCCACTGCTTCCTTGATTTAAGTGCACAGTGGGGGAAAATAGTGATTGATGAGCCCATCTTCTCATTCCTCTCCTGAACATCAGCTAACAGAATACATTTAGAGCACACATGATGCTCCACAGCCTGTGGATGCCGAGGCAAGCAGCCTACTCACTGTCAGTTCCACTTGATCTGTCACAGGGGCCAGCACATGGCGGGCTCCACACGCTGAATCTTTAACTATAAAATGCTAGTGGACACCTGGCCTCCAGGACCGGATGAATAACTGAGCTCCTGTTCACCGTTCATGCCTGTGTGAGCCACATGTGTTCAGCCAAGCCTGACCATCACTCTGCTACTTTAAACAGTCTACATGCTGTTCTCCATGCTGTAGTGTGCAGCATCCACCCACACAGCATTGCACATACCAAAATAAACTCGCAGACACTAATCAACAAATCAGACTACAGGAGAGCTCCCATCTCTCCCATTAGGAAGAAGTCATACAGCACAGGTTTCATTTGGGACCAACAAAAACAAACTGTCCTTCAGTTATATGTACCTTAAACAATGGAGAGAGAATGGGCTGGAAATAACAACGGAAAGATGGGTAGGAGGTGGCTGTGTGAATTGAGACCCAGAGTCAAGGGATATGAGTTTATTATTGGCTGCTAGACAGACTTGCTGACTGGATTGTGCTGACATTATTGGTATTTCACCTGTTCTCCTGAGGAGAGAATGTTGGAGAAACTAATAACCTGATTCCACAAACCCTCCACTCTCCCATACCTAATTTGTTATAGACAAAAATGGCTGAGGTTTAATTAGGAGTTTGTTATATTAATTACAAATTGATTAATCTCATATTCACACATGTGTATTTCTTGACAGCTTGGTCCTCTGGCTGAAATATTTTATGTTCAAAAACTGCAGTGATTACGCCGATGCAATGCATCAATGATATTGCGAATAACCAAGTAATTCCTGCCTCACATACATCATTCCTCAAGTCAATGCATCACTCAGATTTTGTTTTGGACAAGCTGGAAAGTGAAAAAGGTCCTTGAGCTGGTCCATTGGATTGTACAGTACATCACAGTTTTCTCAGAAATAACAAGTCAACAGTTCAATCAAACAAACAAACTTTTGTTATTCTGCTTTAGGGCATGGACAAAGATGCCTTTGAAAAAAAGTTCAACACAATGGAAGTGGATTTCATCCGCTCTCATCGGCTCTTCTGTCAAGATGTGCTGAAACTGAGTCCTGGACAGCGGGCAGTGATCAGCAACGGCCGGGTAAGTGGCGTCCAGCTCCAACACAGTTCAGTCAGCATCCTCATTAACGGTGTCTTCAAAATGATCCCTATATTTCTGCATAAAAAAACTGTGATAAACAACATTATGTTGTCAGAAAGGTAAAGCATTGGTTAAATGTTGCTGCTGTTGTTCAGAACAGTGGAGTAGGATCCTCTTTGGAGTATTTTTCTTCTAGTGTTTTCAGAGTGCTTCCTTAGTGCTGTCAAATCAGCATGACGTCTGTTTCTCAAAGGTCACAGGTGGCATAAATTGCACTCTGCGTGTGTATTTGTTTGAGTGTCTGTGTGTGAGCGGCGTGTGTACAGAGCTGATGACTGATGTCTCAGCAGCAGCGATGCTGACAGTCACGGATGAAGAGGCCAGCCTCTGAGATGGCAGTAACAATTAATATCATTTTACATTCCTCTGCTGCAGTGGCAGGGCTCTACTCCCAAAATAGAAAAGAGGAAAACACAGGCAGCATCACTGAATGCCATGACTTAAAGTGGATAAAACACTGTGTTACGATCACATTATATTTAACACCCCCTTGGCAAGTGGTAAATAATACATGCTGAGATAAGAATTGGACAAGTTGTGTTCTGACTGCATTATTTTCTTCATGTTAGATCCTTGGTCCGTTTGAGGAGCAGGAAGAATTCACTCTGGAGGATTTCCACTTGCTGGAGAAGATTACACTGAGCAGTTCTGCAGAGAAAGTCAAAGCCAAAGTTAAACAGATGGGGATGAAGCCAAAGCAGTATGTTGGTGTAATTTTTCTTGGCCTCGTTATTTGACACTTAATGTCTCTTTCTTTGCTCTGTAACTGCCTGTGATGGACATTTAATCCATGAACTCCTTCCTTTATGTGTCGCTTTAGTCTTGAATTTGTCTAAAAGAATTTATTTGTTCTTTTTGTAATTAAAAACTCTTCCAACATGTGTGCTATATCAAAACCAGGTTTTCTGTAGTGAAGAAAATATAATTTTCTCATCTTGAAGGTAACCTTCACTGATTTATGAGGCTACCTTGTTAACAGTTTGAGATCACATTATATGAGCACATTTTGACATGTCCCTTAACACCTATCATTAATAAATGATGGACTGACCCTGCTACACCTGTTTTCCGTCCGCAGCGCCAGTGACTTAGTCATGAAAGTTGATGCCCTCCTAACTGCAGCCCCCAAAGGAGAGGTCAGGAGGGATGTCCATTTTATCAAAGATAACCACAGGTGGGAAACGGTTTTTCTCTGTTTACTGTCCTAGTGTTGCCTCTGCAGTCTCACAGGGAAGCGGTCGCACTCCTTTTGTTATAATGGATCTGAAAATTGCTACACCATCATTTCAAGCAGTGCAGAAAGGCGAATCTTTTGATTTGCAGTTCTGCTGAATAAGGGTTGTATAACCTTGTGTTGCTGAATCCGCTTTGGTGTGCTGTTCTCCTCTTCAGTATACTCCATCTCTCCCCGCGTGAGAACGAAGTGTTCTATGATGTGGTGGCCATCGTTGATCCCCTCACTAGGGAGGCGCAGAAGTTGTCCCCTCTGCTGATTGTAAGTTGTATTCCTCTCTCGTATTCCTCTCCTCTCTTCTCCATTGATTCCTAATACAGCAAGGACACACTAAAATCACTTTTATTGAAAGGAAGGGTACAGAAACACAACACAAAGCTTTGCAAGGTCCAAAAGTTCAGATAGAAATGTTGTTTTTTCCATCCTCATATTGATAATATGATCCAGTGTTTCATGATAAAATCTTTTTTATGCACATTGTTTATTCTGGAAGATACTGTACATTCCTTTCCTGAAAATCATTTGTAGAGTCAGTAAAATTGATCCGAAAAAAAAAAAAAAAGCAAAGGTCTCTATTTTGTTGTTTAAGTATGGCTTATGCTTTCTTTGTGAGCCAAAACAAGTATGCTCATTTGGCCAGATAAAGTCATTTAGATACATTTTCTTTAGTGGGCTTAGTTTCACTGAGGCCCACCAGCTGTCTGCTGCATCTTGCTGGAGGCTTGTTGTGCTGATGACTTGGGTGAATATGAAATTATGACTCACCATTCCTTTTCAGACAGCCAGCGAAACAGCCACCTGATCAGAAGCTGTTGTTTGCAGTGGGTTTTCAGTGATGTACTGCAGTATGCAGAAGAAATTATGATGCCAGCATATCAACATCACAGCTGGTTGTGATGAAGGCAGCTCACTGCACCCATGACCACTGGCTCATTGTTTTCTTGACCACTGTTATGTCATGAATAATGTCTGTGCTTTTATATTTGAGAACCTTGTCAAATTCAGTACAATGAGATCAGTGGGCAGTGGAACATTCACATGTGTGTCTTGTGCTAGTGGCCTCCCTGCTGGGCTGGCGCTACCTTACTCCTGATTTCTAACTGGGTCTTTTCTTCTGTGACTCCTGCAGGTGCTCAGTCAAGTGGTCAATGTGAGACTGCGGGTGTTTATGAATTGCAGGGCCAAGTTATCTGAGATGCCCCTCAAGAGGTAAGCTCTAGCTCCAACAGTAATTAAATTTTCCTGTTTGGCTTTTTTGTGTATCCTCTGACCATTGTAGGTTGAGCATCTCTGCCTCGCTCCTTCCCTTTGTAAGATTATACTGCACAGATGCAATCTGCGTAATAACACCGCCTTATTGCTCTGGGCCTCCTCTCGAATCTCTGAACAAATTGCTTACAGCTTGCACTGCTGCGGTTCAAGACATGCAGTAACAAACAGAAAAAAAAAATAATAGGTTGAAATCGTCCATTAATTTTCAGACCACGATGAATGTGAGTCATTATGTAATTTGGGTGGTTTGCTTTTTTACTTGTTCCATAATGGGTTAGGTCTTGTTGTGGTAATCTATTGGAATAGCTCAAATGTTGCTTTTTTTTCCGGTACCAAATAGCAGAAATGTTCCAAGAAATTTACCCTCCCTTTGGGGAGACAATTTACAGTATGACCTTTTAGAGGTCTCTCTTTACGAGACCAGTCAGAATCGAGCTGACAGAAACAGCTCTTCCCCCACAATTCACTTACAAGCCACCCCCATCATACTTTCTGTCCCCCTGAGTGACGATTGCCTGTAACTGACACAAATGGCTACATGATATCTTCACATGAGAGATAAATAAGCTGGATGTCTGCAATCAAGCTGCTACAGAAATGATCCAGTGGTGCAAAAAATCACAATGCAGAAACATTTCATGTCACCAGCCTTTGTAAAGGAAAGGCTTTGCATCGCTGGCTGCTTTCTTAAAGCACTTTTCTCACATTCAACCACTAAAAATGTGTGTTCCTGTGCGGAGTACAGGCTTTTAAAAGCCAGATAATATTTGTTCAGTAATTGTTGTTAATCAATAGTCCTATGAAACTATAAAAACCTTTTTAAATGAAAAAAACAAACTTATGTCACTCATGAAGTGATGATGTTTAGTTTAGAATTGTAGATTAGTTTTGTAACCACAAAGTTACAACATTCTTGCTTCATGTTGCTTGTAGAGCTATAAACTTGGTAATCCTATACACGCCCCTGAAGATACTGCTGTCATCGGGTACATATGAATCTTGTTCTGCATCAGTGGGTTCATTTTATTCACTGCTATACTTCCCATAGTGGTAAGACCACAACAGAGACCACAGGGTCGCTCATCGTCTTTCTATCACTTTTCTTCTTATGGAGAATTGGTCATCTCACAAATTGCAACCAATCAAATGAATACAGTGTGTTTCCTCTGGTGTGCTGGGTTTTGCCTCCATGACTACAACCTTTCCCTCACCACTTCCTTGTGCTGTGGTAGCACATGGATGCTGCAGCGGGAATTAACTTTTGAGAAATCCCCCTTTGAAAAAAAAAAAAAAAAAGTGACAACACACATTTGAGGGTAAGAAGGCATTTCTAAATAAAAAGAATTAGCATCGGTAATGTTTCTCATCTCACATTATCTACGCTCAATATGACTCCTTGATGTCAGAGGGCGTACTGAAGAAAAGCAATTAGCATAAAGATTAGCCTGGAGCTAGCACCTGTGACAGCTATGAGTAATAATGGAGAAAAGGAATATTTCTTGAGTGCAGACTGCACATATTTCTGGTATTGGTTGAGCAGGAACACAGGCAGTAATAATATTAGATTCCTCACTTTGAAGAGATTGTATATACCCAGCTGTCACAACAGAGCCCATCTCTCCTGTCCTAGAAAGGAGACTGCTGCATAACATGTCATCATTTTGGTGCTTGTCGAAGAGAGGAATGCAGTTGTTGGATAGGACTGTTGTAGTCTCAGTCTGGTGGCAAAAGTCCTGCAGAATATCCACCATTTTAAGGCTTTCAATTTTCAACCACTGTTAAATTTTATGATGATTTGATGTTGATGACAAGCACTTAAATTCTGTCTCTGTTTGCCTGTCTGTGCAGCTTTTACCGCTTTGTCTTGGAGTCAGACGTGACTTTCTTGGCCAACGACACAGTGTCTCCAGGACCAGTTGCTCGCTTCATGGAGCTCCCTGAATCTCCACTTCTCACTCTTAATATGATCACACCAGAGAGCTGGATGGTGCAGGCTGTGCGCAGCCCACATGACTTAGATAACATCCACCTGCAGGAGGTATCCTGCTCCTTAGTCATTATTTCCTAATCTTATTATCTTATTATCCTCACCCCTTAAGTAGGACGGAGGTGCTTTTTATTAATCATACCTTTTATTTGTTTTTGTGCTCTGTAATTTATGATTTCACTCCAGGTGAGCGGAGTTGTGGCAGCTGAGTATGAGCTGGAGCACCTCTTGTTGGAGGGCCACTGCTTTGACCTGTCAACCGGCCAGCCTCCCCGTGGACTGCAGTTTACCCTTGGCATGAGTCAGGACCCGCTCATGTATGACACTATTGTCATGGCTAACCTGGTCAGCATCTCTCTCAACTCCATACTAGAGTTACCAAGACAGTTTTCTTGTTATGAATAGGATATTACGGTCAATGACCACAGTTTTAAGTTTGGAACAGAAACTGTTTGGTGTCAGGATTGAGGAAATGAGAGTGAATTGTATTCTTACAGTACATAACTCAGACTTGTATTGTGTTAACCACAACAGGGATATTTCCAGCTGAAAGCCAACCCCGGTGCCTGGACCCTGAGATTACGTAAAGGAAGATCAGAGGATATCTATCAGATCCTCACGTGAGTATTCATCATTATCTACAGACTGTTTTCGCCATTTGAAGTCTTTCCCATCTTATCCCTTACAGATATTAATTAATAACATTTTTTTAAAGTTAGGTAATGCTAATTAGTCGGCTTCATCAGTAGCTCAGCATCAAGGTTGTTTTCAGCTACCTCTCCATTTCATACCGGTAGCTATGAAACCCATCACTATGGTAACATGGAGAGCTGCTGACACTGTAGCAGCTCAAGGTTTTGATGAGTGCAGGGAGTTGTGCTCTGCACAGAGGGGAGAGAGACAGGTAGGAGGAAAGGGGTGCTATTAAAGAGAAGACAGAGTGGAGGTATGATTCAGCTGGTCACCTGCCATGCCATCCGCATCAGACTGCAGTATATCAGCAGCAGAATGTGTTTAGTTAGGACAGCGTAGGTGTCAAAGGCTGCATATACTAGACAGAGTGCGTTGGCGTTGTCTAATTTCCCCGGACAAATAGAAACGGTATTGTGCTTTGGTTGGTTTGATACATTTTCTACAAAATTCTGTGGCTTGTAGCCTGTTCTTTCACTTTAATTAGACATTTAAAATGTACTCTTGTACTTTCATCTTAAGAATTCTTATTTTTCAAAGGATCTCATGCACATCTTGTCATTTCTTTGTAACATAACAAAGAACCGTAATCCCTCACTGTCAAGGCGATAATGGTTTAAATCCCACTCATGTATGTGAGTCTTCACAGGCAGCCGTAGTGCACCATTCTAGATGTCCCTACAATCACAGATACTTTCCTCTCTGGCCATCCTCACATAAGATTTAGGACACATACAGCCCTCGGTTCCTCTGGAATCATATCAGACAACCCAAGATTTATTCCCCAATCCTCCAGGTGAAGATAAGAGGTGATGTCATTTTTCACCTTGGCAGTGTCATTATTCTTGTGGTTAGCGGCACTCTGCTCTGGTTAGGTGGCCGATCAGAGTCTAGTGGGAGTGTCTGTGCAACTCCGGTCCCAAAGCCTGCGTTTTCCTGCTGCACCCTGTACTGCCGCTGCGCCTCGCCCTGACAGCGATGAATGAGATGGCCAGCTCTCCTCTCCTCAGAGCAGGGATAGAGATTGATCTCTGGTGCTTTCTAACACAAACCCTAAAGGCTGAGTTGCACCTGTGACAGCAGAGGGGGCAAAACACAAGCCGCACTTGAGTATAGGGGGAAAATGTACTTTGTGCCCAATAAGGAGGGGGCATTTATCATAGTGATAAGGTTAGTTTTTTGCCTTTAGTAAGCAATGGGGTCGTAATGGTTTGCTGTGCATCATAGCCTATTGCTCATATCTGCCTAAAGTTTTGCACTCTGGTGTTTCACCACCAGACCCTGCAGATCCTGTCTGCCAAAACACATTCTCCACCGGGCAAATCAGTCCTAAAACAATTACAGTGAAAGGCCAGTGTTACGCAATCAATATTGCACAGACTTTCTCATTAAATCCACCAGTATATACAGCATGGCTGGGAAGTAGTGACGGATGAAATAATGGTAAGGTGATTCTTAGGGTAATGAATATGGTCAAGAGTGTGACCCTGGCAGCTGTCCCAGTATCCACTTTTAAGTGTGCAAACGTCTGTCAGTGATCCGTCCATTAGCTGCTGTTGTCTCCTTCTTAAAAGCAGACTACGTCGTATATATTTTTTTTTCTTATGTTGTTGCTGCTAAAACACATGAACCAACTTCAGTCATCGACACACAAAAAAATAATTTCACTTTTTAATTTCAGTTTTAAATAGGCTCAAGCGCACTGTTAAAACATAAATCTAAGACACTGGTTGAGTAGTTCTATAAGTACTTTTGTATTGTATATACTTAGCAAGTGATAATATACTGTAGCTACTTGCAGCAATAAAATGATTAGACTGTCGTGATCAGCTTGACTATAGCTGAAATAATTGGTCAGCTGTATCATATAAATTATAAATCAGCACTTAGGTTCAACCATGGGTCAGTTTTGTTCCACATTATTTATTTGGGGGCATTTTTTAGGCTTGGTGAAAACAGGCCTGCATGTTTCCAGTATTTATTGCTTGTTTATTTCTTTTACTTCATTGAAGAGCAATATGTATTTATAAAACTGTTATTTTAGGTTTTTGTGTCAAAGAGAAGATGTCATTTCATTTTGACTGTTGATTATTTTTACCTTTACCTGAAGACTAACTAGCAGCAGATCCATTGTCCAGGTTTAATAATCATTTATTTTCACTCTCAGTGATCGTAATTACATTCTCACTCTTCATTCACTTTTTCAGGCATGATGGAACCGATTCCCCTGCAGATGCTGGTGATGTCGTAGTTGTGCTTAACAGCTTTCACAGTAAGATCATCAAAGTCAGGGTGAGTATGTTTATACGTGTTGACAGTGCGTTAGAATTCTTTACAGCACTGGACATTATTCAACCTACAGTAAAATGCTATATAGTAGTTTTCCTATGATGTGAACAGCATTCACAAATCAAAAATTAAGGATTTTGGAGGGATTTTACATAGTCCATGATAAAAAAGCCTGTCAGAAAATATTGTTTGTGTCTACTTTCTCATTATAGGTGCAGAAAAAGGCAGAGAAGATCAACGAAGATCTTTTAAGCGAAACCAGTGAAAGCAAAGGCTTGTGGGACTCCATAGCAAGGTGAGTAATCTATTCTTACATACACCTAAAATTTTTAGTTGGTTTTATACCATCCCCCAGCTGACTCACAGTAACAACTGTGAGTTAATTGATTGGTGGGTGTGCTGATGTGCCTTCTGTTGTCAATTATACATTGTGGTTTCAGGAGATCTTATTCCTCCCCTGGATACAGACTGCAATATTATGCTGTAAGATCTAGTCTTGCAAAAAATATGTGCTTCTGTAGGTATGTGTGTGTGTGCATTTGTGTGTTCCTCCCCCCCCCCCCAACACTTCTTAACTGTGTGATCCTGTCTCCTCACTTAATGCTTGCTGTGTGAAGTGTTTGGAGCACTTTTGAGAAAAGGTAGGCAGTGTTGCTGCAACCCATTTAACACTTTAAACTTATTTGTCATAACTCATTAGCATGCAGTGTTTATTAGTTGCTTTCAGTTGCTCTTATAATTTCCTACATTTGGTAATGATTTTTTTTACATTTTGTACAGGATATTGTAATACTGTAAAGCTGTGTTAAATGTGATATTTACATGTTCACATTTTCATTTATATATTTATTTATTCATATTCTTAGAATATCAACAACACCACTGGTAGTGCAAACACCTCTCATACATAAATCCTATATAAATGTACTCTATGTGTCCATGCATATGTTACGTGCATAAACTATGCACACAAACAAACAGTGCTATACACACTTAAGTACATACAGCCATACTAGACTGTTAAAAGTGTAACATTGATGTATAAAACTCAAGAACTGTGCTCTCTAGTAGGGGTCTGGTGTGCTGCAAATCAGGTGGCAGTTGATGGTGGGGGTCTTAGCATCTTTGGTAAAAGCTGTGTCTGTATTCTCAGCAATAGATCAAGCATGCTCAGGGATGGGTCGAGGAGCTTGGAGTACACAGACTGCTCCTTCATGGTGAAAGGGGCTAACTCAGGTGAATAGGGGGTGTCTGATTAGGATGCTTCCTGGATACTTCCTGTAGAGGTATTCTAGGCTTGTCCAACTAGAAGGAGGCCCCAGGGCAGACTGAGAACACACTGAAGGCATAACAAATCCCTCCCGGCCAGGGAATGTCTTTTCTTGAGGAGTTGGGAGATGTAGTTGGGGAGAAGGAGATTTGGGCTAACCTGATTAGCCTGCTGCTTAAATGATCCAGACGTAATGATGAATGGATTTATAATTGAAGATTATTTCCCGTTCAATGACATTTAATTAATAAAAATACTTGGAACAAAAGGTTACATAAGATTGTTTTAAGAGACATAATTGACCCATTACTGCCTGTGATGAATGAATCTAATATCAGCTTAAATATGGCCACATTTGGAGAGGAGAGTACTTCCTTTTGGCATGATTCCAGCATACCCTCTTTTCAAAACAAGGCCACATAAATCTTAAAACATTTCTTGGGAGATAAAACACTTAGAAGCCACTCATCATGTTGAGCAAAAAGGCCTTAAATATTCTATGTCCAACTGGTCCAATAAAATAAATAAGTAAATAAAGGTGTTTTGAAGAGTCTTACCATAGCATCCCACTCAGTCCCCTTCCTCATCCAGTGCAGGCAGCTGGTTAGAAAGGGTGACTAATTAAAAGACGGACAAAAAGAAAACACTATTGAAAACCACCAAAACGGTTCAACAAGTTTGAGTAACGGATGATACAAAATGTTGAAAGAAACATTTGCTTGTTTGGCAGTTAAGCCCTCACAAAAAAAATATCTGTTTTCTCATTGATAGAACAGAAAGCTTTACACAGACCTCACAAACATTTGAAACAACTGCACACATAATAGCACACATTTCACGAAAATCAAAGATTCTGATTATTTCAGCAAAGGCACTGACTGTGTAGACCTTGACTAGTTGTCTCACATAAAATTTTAAGTCTTTATACCCATTACTTCATTTGTAAACTCAGAGTGCTTTGAGGGATTTATTGTAAAAGGCGGGACTGAAGGCCGTTTATTGATCCAACACCTCTAAAGAATTAGAGGCAGATTCATGCATCAGCAAACATCTGCAAAGTCTTAAGTGACAGATATGTTACAAATTGTCCCATCTTTACAGGAAGCTTTATCTCTATAGAGCAATAATGAGCCTGAATGAAAATATACGTCTTTTCTGTTCTCTCCTTTGAGGGTTTAATGTCCTTAATGCTGCTCTTAAAAGTCTTAACATCAGGACACCACAGGGTGTGAGAGAGCATCAGAGGCTGTATTACCTGAGGGAGTTATTCAGATTTGAAGTGGAGGGTGCTGTAAAATCCTCTTCACTGCAAGTGGTCCCAGGACCTTTAGGAAATAGTTACATTGGCCATTAATATTTTCCCCAGTTGGATCCAGATTTCAGGTTTTTCTTCAACACCCTTGAGTCTCTGTACCATGTATATGTTATGTGTTTACTGCCTGAGATCTGGGATAAGGTTAGAGTGAACGTCTACTTGATAGATTAGCACAACATTTTCTGCTAAGTGTACAAAATACATGCGCATCTTTCTTGTCCAAGTGCTGAATTTTAAAAAACTCTAGGTTATTTCTGCTTCCCAACGACTAACAACACAACTAGAGTTTTGTCCGATTAGTGCTGTCCACCGCTCAGGATTTAACCAGAGCTCTGTGGATCCTTCCAGAGGTCCAGTTTATCTCGAGTGAGTCAGCCAAACGGGCTCTCACCTGACCCGCTAAAGCTGCTTATCTGGGGGGCCCCACTGTAGTGCTGGAGGCCCTTCATAATGGCTGGCTTAGTCATGGCAGACAGTCAGTATCCCCAGCACCCCACAGATGTGTGGTGACTCCCCCAGAAGCCATCTGCTAGCCATCTAGAGAGAGCAACACTTGGATTTCGGAAAAAGATTCGGTGGAGTGCAAGAAGAGAAATGCAGTGAAGGTTTTCAAGAGGACAGACTATGACATGTTTTAAAAAAAATTTTAAAAAAAGTCATGCAGCGTCCTGGCCCGGCATTGAGTTTCTGTTATATGGATACGACTGAGTCAGACTCTTGTATACTGTACTTGTATGTGTATCTGAGAGTTAGTTTTAGAGGGCATGAAGAGACAAACAGCATGCTCCCTCCCCTCCCTTCACACCTCCCTTTCACTCACTGGTGTCTTCCTGGAGCCTCGGGGCCGAGGCTGTGGTTGTGATTGAGTGTGGGAGAGACACTCCTTCCCTCATCAGCAGTCTGTTACAGACAAGGACACACAGTTTGACTGCAGACACATCTACCCTCCAGCACAAATCCTGATTTCTGTCTGCTAAATGTGCCTTGCATCATGAGCCACTGCTCTTTAACAACGGTTAGGGTTTGTCGAAGCGTTCACAAGTGTTGAGAGTGTCCTTTGGCTTTTTCTGTCATTTGCATTGATATTTCAACATTAAAAAACATTTTAGTCAACTAGTTGTTAACCTACATTTTCAAAACATAAGTCAAATAGTTAGTGATACTTAATTTAACTGAGATAATGGGCTAACCTGATGAGCACTATTTTTGTGTAAAGTGCAGCTTTTTTTCCCTCTAAGGCACAGCGAGTCTTTTTTTTTTTTGCTTGCTAGTTTGGTGTTTAAGTGGCTCTGCGTGCACCACAGTAAGAGGAGAGTCTCCACAACTGGCAACATTTTGCGTCGTCTGCCTCTCATCTGTTTTGACCAGCTCAACAGTGCTCCGTGCGCTCATGTTCTGTGCTATTTTTATCACTTTAATTGATTCATTTCATCCCCACTGTTAGCAGAAATTTAAATCCCATGTCATGTTCTCTCAGTGCAAACTTAGCAGGGTACCTGTGGAGAGCTGTTAAATCTTTTGATGCAAATGAGTCCTATTAGCTATGTGGGACTGAAAGCATACTGCAGTGCGTTTCATTAATAATCTGTTGCATTAATAATCTGTTTCAGTGTTAAAGCTGCCTTCACTGTGTCTGATCTAATGAGTTGATTATCACAGCTCTGTACAGGAGTCATTGCCTTTATTACATTTAAAACAACGCCTCAGTTTGCTGCACAATATTGCATGGTTTGTTGGAAAGTTTGAAAGGCTTAGTCGTGATTTACAGTCACCGCATGAAAAACATGCATTAATCTGTGTTATCATTTCAATCACAGCATCACAGGTGGAGGCTCCAAGAAGGATGATGGAGAGAAGAAGAAAGAGGATGTTCTGAACATATTTTCTGTGGCCTCAGGTCATCTATATGAGCGCTTTCTGAGGTAAATCACTTTCCGTTAACAGATAAACATACATACTTATTCTCCAGCCTCTAAACATTACATCCCTCATAACCCTGACCTTGTGACTCACCCTTTACTCTCTCTGTCCCTATTTCAGAATAATGATGTTGTCCGTCCTTCGACATACCAAAACTCCTGTTAAGTTCTGGTTTCTCAAGAATTATCTCTCTCCGTCATTCAAGGTAGCTTCTTCATTTCGTGGTTCTATACAAATATTCAGTTTTTCCTGCCTGCTCACAATTACTCGATCCCTGTTCTTAAGAGAAACCCTTTCAGAGATTTCTTTTCAGTCTACTAAGCCTCATATTAACTTCAAACTGTGGATTTTATCGCCCATCTTCTCCATTGGAAGCATGTTAGGAAGGAGTTTTTTTATTGACAGTATAAAAAGGAGGAATAATTACAGCAAGCAAAAACTGTTTCAATGTACTTATGGGCATGTGAGTGTTGTTTTGAGACAGACTTGGACGTCTTTAGTGGATAAAGATGTATGTATATAGTTTGTCCAAATGTCTTAAATAAAATACACTGTTAGGTCCAGCCTTGCATTATGATTTGGCATTTTCATAATATCTCCTAGTACATCAATCCTACTGCATCTCTATAAGAATCACTCTGCCTTAGCTGTCTTCTTATACTTGTTACATAGCAGCCTATCAGTGGCTGGCTCTCACAAACTAACCAGCGTCATCTGCTTTCTACTGGGCAAATGATCAATATTTTATCTTTCACTTTATGGAATTGACTTCCATGGTTGAGTTTTTCAGAAAACAAATAGTGGAATCCAAATAAACCTCACTAATTTTGTTAGTGTCATACTGTAGTTGCGTCAACAGCTACTCAAAATTGTCTGTAATGAAACCTTTTACCTATGACCACTGCAAATATCCCACAGTTTAGTACTCTGTTGCCCCTAATCTGTCTTTTCTTTTTTGATGTTTTGGTTAGGAAACCATTCCTCACATGGCAGAGTCGTATGGCTTTCAGTATGAATTAGTGCAGTACAAGTGGCCCCGTTGGCTCCACCAGCAGACCGAGAAGCAGCGCATTATCTGGGGATACAAGATCCTCTTCCTGGATGTTCTGTTCCCCTTAGCTGTGGACAAGATCATCTTCGTGGACGCCGACCAGGTAAGGATCAAATCAGACCGATGTACGTGTAAATGTGAGACTGAAAGGGAAAGACTTTTCTGTATGAGTCTCAGCACTAGTGTGAAGATTGGATGAGATTTTTAACACGACTCTAATGTCGTCAGTCTTCTCTATTGTACAAACCAACGTCCTCGTTCTCTCTCTCAGATAGTTCGGGCCGATCTGAAAGAGTTGAGGGATTTAGACCTGGAGGGAGCTCCTTATGGCTACACACCGTTTTGTGATAGTCGCAGAGAGATGGAAGGCTATCGCTTCTGGAAAACCGGCTACTGGGCGTCACATCTAGGACACAGGAAATACCACATCAGGTATACTTTGATTAAACACTGTGAAATTGATTATAGCAGCAACAAACTCTGATATTTTACCTGTTGAACCACATACACTTTTTTTTTTACATTTAAAAATCTACAATAACACTATCATGACTTCCTTCTACCTTTCACTGTTGTGTCATTTAAGGGAAAATGAAGGAAACCTCTTCTCCCAAGGTGGCAGATATTAGCATTCAGAACATTCTGCCTCTGTAGCCACTGATTTCCTTCTAGGCTATTCATACAGTTTATTCAATCTGGGACATTCATCACTTTTTTATTTACTTTGCAAAGCAGAATGAAGGGAGCTGTGAAAAGTCTAAAATAGTCCACACTGCAAAATACAATGTATCTTAAAAACGAAAATAACATCTTTTTATGTTGTCAGTACATTTTGTCTTGGATTTGATAAACCATCTGGAGGAATTATTCATAATTCTGCAAGAGTGTTTTAAGTTCTTCCAAAGTCCCACATATAACAGAGTGAAGAGGTATTTTTGTGTCCTTGTATTTAAAGGTGTTTGGACAAAGTACTGGAACCCTCGCCGTCATTTTTTATTTTTGTCTTCTCTAAATATCATAAAGTCTGGATCTCAGAGACCTTTCAGATAGTTTTAATATTTCATTCTGCTGGTACAATAGAAATGTATTGATCAGCCTGCAAGTGACTCTGTAAGAACGACTACTCACATTTTTTGATTTGTCACAGAAGGAAAAATTCCTCCTTAGCACAAACTCAAATGTAGTAACACCGTCAGATGTATTTTCATGCTCTGCCATGTGGGATTATCCAACATTTTAAATATTCTGGGGGGAAAAAAAACTTTTGTAACACCACAATGCTGTGTTCATCCAGTTTCCATGGTGATTGGACCCCACCAATTATAGCTGCAATTCCTGCAGCCATATTTAAATATCTGATATATATAGCCATGGAGCATATTAAATTAAGTATTAGGTATTAAATAAAAGTTGTGGCACTGAGTTGAGTGCAGCCTCTGTCAGAGTAAAGGCTAATCATGTGGCAGCCCAATGGCTGAACAGAGAGAGCAGAGCTTTCCACTAAACACTGGCCGACGGGGAGGAAAAAAGGAAAGTCGGAAAAGCACAGTGATTTGATTTGATGCCAGTATGCTGCTTAGCTCTGTGGGGCAGGACAAAAGCAAGGGAGAGATGAGAGATGATCCACATCAGTGGGCCCACAGAAAACATAAGGCAGTGAATATCCCCTGGCAGAGTTAAATGTAATAAGTAATAAGTGAAACTACACGTGCAACACCTTTGGGTTTATTAATATACCATATTAGGTAAAATGATCGGAATGTGCTGGATGTTTATCTTTATGGAGTCATTATTTTTATTGTTATGAAGTCATTCTTATGGGGCCTCCCTTTCAGGAAATGATTTCTCACACCTGATTTCTATGTCTTCTCTCTCCTTCCATATTTTTAACCAGCGCTCTGTATGTAGTCGATTTAAAGAAGTTCCGTAAGATCGCAGCTGGGGACAGATTACGAGGCCAGTACCAAGCCTTGAGCCAAGACCCCAACAGTCTGTCTAACCTGGACCAGGTAACTCAAAGATAACATGATTGTTTACATGATGCAGAGTCCATTATGTTAGTGCCTGCTATATATTGTATTTATAATTCATCATTGTTTTTTTTTTTGGATATTTTTAGGACCTTCCTAACAACATGATCCACCAGGTGGCCATCAAGTCTCTTCCTCAAGAATGGCTGTGGTGTGAGACGTGGTGTGACGACACCTCCAAACTCACAGCTAAGACTATTGATCTGGTGAGTCTCAGAACGATTAGATCTAATGTGGAAGACTAATTAGTAACGGGGGGAAACTGACTTGCGATTTTCTAAATAATTCATTATCAAATCAAAGTATTCCTTTTATTTAAATTGTGATTTTTTTTTTGTATTCTTAACTTGTATCCTCCTTTTGCCTCTTGAAAAATGCTGATAAGAGAGATAATATTTTTATACCACCATTTTATATTCATTTTTTTATAACAGTCAATTGTATCAGCTGCAGCATTCAAAAGCAGCATATTCCCAACCACTAATGTCCATGAGGCACTTGGCATTTAGGAGGAAACTGAGGAGCAATCCTGTAGTCTCCTAAACTAATTTTGAGAATTACTGGACGGGCTCCAGTAGACTGGAATAGGACGCCACTTGGTAATTCAGACACAAGACATGGGGGCTAATGTCCTTTTAACAGAATTGGAAATCAAATTAGGTTCAAATGCCTGCCACAGACAGTGCTGGGAATGACAATCTGACTTGTTGGGAGAAAGTGGCGTTGGTGGCACGCCTGATGTGTTGTGTCTGCTTTTCTGCTGCAGTGCAACAACCCAAAGACCAAAGAGCCCAAGCTAACAGCAGCAGCAAGGATTGTACCTGAATGGGTTGAATATGACAACGAGATCAAACAGTTACTGGGACAAATCCAGGAACAGGAAGAAACATCAACACAGAGACAGACTGCCTCTCCCTCACAGCATATAAAAGGTTACCAAACACTATTCTCTATGTCTACAGATATTTGCAACCTTTTTCTTGGTCAACTTTGTGTCTTTCTTACAATTGTGCTCATTTCTTTTCAACATTTTTTCCCCCTGTACCCTGTAGACAACCAGCGGGATGAACTTTAGTGTCAGCCAGCACCACGCTGAAGAGGAAGAAGGCAGCACTTTTTTGCACGCAGGTCAACTGTGAAGTTTGAAGACAGATGGTTCCATCGAAACATAGCTGTGGAGTGTTACATCCCCACCCGGGGAAGATATTTTCAGAGTTGCCATATCTGCTTCTGCGGTCAATACGTCTTAAAAAAAATCAACCGGTGATGTAAAGTGTTACCTTCCAACTGTGAACTCATAGTGCGCTACCAGCACTACAGTCGGATCTTTAGTATGTGGTTATCGGAGTATGAAGAGTAAAGAAGTGAGGTCAGTTGAAGTGCTCTTAAACACATGTGTGTTTGAGAACATATTGTTGGCATTGATTGCACTGATAATGTATGCAATGAATCAAAGTGGGAAAGCACATCCCTAAATAACCAATATTAATGTTTTTTTTGTGTGTAAAACTCTTTCAAAAAGCTTATGCATATGTATTCATAATTTGACATTGTAAACATGAAGACACATTTGACACCTTTGACTGAAATGGCCAAACCAAAGCTGTAACACTAGAATAGTAGTGAGCAAAGACGATTGACAGTTCGCTAAACCCCGCCCTAGAGCAGCAATCGTCCAATCATAGATTAGCAACTGTAACTAGGCACAGCAGGCCTGTGAAACTTGTGAAATTTCTCCACATGCAAAGCCGTGCGCATTGGGTCGTAGTATTAGTACGAACAATACTGTGCATTTAAAGTCCGCCTCCACTCGAAAATTAGTTTTGCTTATTGTTACGTCACCTGGATGTTTGAGCTTCACAGAATGATGTTTGTTTCCCCCTTCATGCTGAAGGGGGAAAAGTTTCTCTGTGCTCACCTTAAATCTGAGTTTAAGGCGTGTACCTACGTACATCACATTATGACATCACTACTAATTTTGTGCCAATCCTGGATGCATGTATGCAACTTACACAAGTGTGATATGGAAACTTGAAACCTCCACAGTGCATAAACACACATCTTACATCCAGCAGTTAAATGTTTTAAATGAACAAAAATTCATAAATATGCAAAATATTCACAGATTCTGGATTTTAAGGATTTTAATGAGGTAATATTAACTTTTTTGGGGGGGGTGGGGGTCTAAGTGTTTGGAGTGGAGTGTCTTTTTTTTTTTTTTCAAAGCCTTTACAAAACCAAAAACAGAAGAGCAAACGTGGAAGGATTGGGTTCAGCTGTGTTTATCTGCTCTACTGTGAGCTGCAATTGTTAGCATGCCCGGCTAACTGGCTTACCTACAATTTGCACATGCAGGGGACATATAATTTCATGTGGTTACAGGTTACTTTAGAAAAATACCTTTTCCATACACTTTTCCGTAGCACACAAATTTGGTCCTTCATTTCAATGATCATCAACTGGATCAACTTTTGCCTGGAACATGTAGTATTACTCATTTTATCACATCATGTGCAAATTTAAAAGCTTTTTACTGGGTTCTCAAGAGTTTTAGAAGTAGTTTATGTTACAGCTGATCAAAATCTGCCAGGAACAGTTGTGATTTTAGCCAAAAAATCCAGTCGTCGGCTAGTGTTTTGTTTATTTCTGTGTGAAATCAATCCATTGCTCAGCTAAATCTGCCACTGTTTTTGTAAACTGAAATATTTAGTAGCAGGTCGCAACTGTAACTATGGAGGGCGGGGCTTAGCGAACTAATTTGTGTCTGTCCCTGCAAAGTCATGTGACACTACAGTATATTAAATATGACTTTGGCTCAGCAGACAGAAGTTATGCATCGAAGAATCGTCATTTGCACATCAGGTCATGGTTTGTGGGTAGACTATAGGATTTTAACTTAACTTATTACAGTATGTTTACATCTTGTGTACATTCACTTTCACTGTATTCAATGTTTAGAATGACTTTTTCAACATTTTGATTCCACAATGAACCAGTATCTCTCAGGAATATGATGGGTGTTGCTGCTTGATTGAAGCAAAGAGTATTTTTTCTGTCTAAAAAGTCAATAGAAAATGGTTACTGAAAGTCTGCTCTCAGGGCACCCATCTCTCACCGTGCTGTGTCAAATAGAAACGTTTATTACTGTGTGGTGGGGGAGGAAATAAATCTTTGCAACAAAACAGTCATCACAAAAGCTGTTTGTGGATTCAGTTGTCCGCTAATGTGGTCAATGAATGTGAGATTCATGCAGTGAGAGGTCTAAATTGAAAGGATTTTCTTGCACTGTATTTATTTCTCACTATAAACCAGTTCATCATGTGTGTTATGGGGAAGAAAATGAGTTAAGATGGTTGCAATTAGGGAAAGGTTAGATGTAATGATGAAAACATACCATTTGAAATGCAATTTCTCAAACTTCATTTTCAAGTCATTCCCCATCCGTGTGTACGCAGCAATATAATATATAAAGATCATTTAAAAAAAGAATATATAATTTCCCCTCAGTTCAATTTAATGTACATAAATAGCTCTTTATTTACAGTACAGAAAAACTCCATTCATATAAAAATAGCACTGTACCTATGTACAAATTGATTCTTTTGAATGGATGTGAATTTTAAGAGTGTACAATACATGGAAAGGAGGTAATGTGGAATTAACCACTTACTCGACAGATAAAAGCTGCTTCACACGTGGCAGATATTTGTTTGCATAGCAACAGACTTTCCAAATGGAATTCAAAGTTGTATCATTCAACAACAAAGATGCATCTTTAATTAAAGGTCACTGAGCTTAAGTCACCATTTGCTCCATAATCTTGTGAGACTATTGGTCTGGACCGACATTCCTGGTGCCAGCGTTCTCCCCTTCAAATAAAGAGGGAAAAGACAAAAAATCCCCATCCAGCTGTTCTGGATGTAAACATCTTCAGTTGAAGTTGAATTTAAAGTTGAAGGGTCCGGAGCCAAATGGATTGAAACCCTGGAAGCTGTGGAAGCCTTCATGGAAGTGCTGATGATGACGGTGACCCTGCTGGCTCTCCGGGTCCATTGGGTCTTCTCCTTGGTCAAACTTGGTTCTCATCTCTAGAAAAACGAGCAGATTGACACATTGAGTACAGGACAAAAGAACAAACAAGAAAACGCATACTCATATATAACTTTTGAATTAGAAATCAAGCCCTCCAGGAACTTTTTAAATTAGTTCTTTTTATGATTGCCAACTGTGAAAAAAATTAATTTTTCTCATTTTTCCTGTAATTTTTAAAAATGGCAAAGCTGGAGGGCAAAAAAAAAAAAAAAAGCGATAAGCGTTAAAAGAACTAAAACATTAACATAATATGTATTGAATTCCAGTAAGATTAAAATAATCTTCATCAGCCTGTGATCAATAAACTCCATACACGAAATCTAAAGTTTAGTTCCAGCTCTTAGGTTATAGATGGTTCAGTGAAGGTATCAAGTTAGAAATGATTTGCTGAGATTTGAATTGGTGGAGTTTATTGGGTTCGATAATACTGCCCGAGAGGACGACTCATACTGAACTTGTAATGAACTTGGATTATTGAGGTCTGACTTTATTTCACCTGGGCTCATAAGATAAGTACTGAATTTGATCAATTTATGATGGAAAGTGAAGGGATTGTGAAATGTACAAGCATTTTTCTGTTTGCAGAATTACTGTAGAAATTACTGCTCACAAAAGTAATGTTGTAATTGGATGAATTTACACTAATTATTGAAAAGCACAATCACAAATAAATTCATTGATTGGAGGAAATCAGTACATTCACAAGTAGCACTGACAGTAGAAAGGCTGCAACTGAATTATTTTCATTACCGATTAATCTGCAGATTATTTTGAAGATTAATAATTTTTCCCATCACGGTTTCTTAAAGAGGAAAGTGACATAAACAGTTTATTATTAAAATAGTTGCTGATAAAGTTTCTGGAGATTGAAGAGTTGAAACTCTTGACAGTAGTTTACAAAGCGAATTACTGGCAGTAATTGTGTCAACACTAATGTTTAAGTGTAATATGTGAATGGGACCCACATAATTAAATATTTAATTTACTCTTATCAGACAACCTGATAGCCCGATAAATAAATACTATAATAGTAAAACAGTTTGGATAAAACAGGTTCACTGATGGACAACGTAAAGTATATTTACTGTGTGTCTCATGATGAAAGTCCGCTGGACAAAATAACAAGTAGTAGCTGTTGAGAGCAGCTCCTCAGAGGCCTGACATTTACTGGGAGTCTGGCAGTAACTTCCACAGACTCTGCACACCTCACGCTTCTTACCTGGGTCAGTAAGAACCTCTTTAGCCTGAGCGATGTCTATGAACTTCTTCTCAGCCTTCTTCTTCTCAGCTGGATCCTGGAAGTTGTCTGGATGCCACTGCTGTGCCAGTTTCCTGTAGGCTTTGATAATCTCCTTCTTCTGGGCCGTTCTGTGACCATGGGGAGATTATTATCAGCACATCGACTGAAGATAAAAAAAAAACAAAAAAAAACAGCTTCCCGTTCCCTCTTCTCAACATAAGCTGGACATAATAATACTCAACTAAGTGTCAGGGTTGCCACAGTGGCTCTGGTGTAATATCCCATTACTTTTTATAAGTATGAGTGCTTCTATTGCCTTCAATTTGTATTCTGCTTTGAATTGTCAGGAGTGCCTCTGGACTCATGAATGTACAAAAGTGATAAATAATCTGGTTTCCAGTACAGTAAGTCTTTCCCTGGAGCAGGAGTGGTTCAATGTATAAAAGTAACTGTAAACCGCTATCTGAAAGCTAAAACATAAATTGCTTTCTGATGCAGTCTTGTGAAGCAATCCATTTGTAAAATACCCTAATTTCCCCCCTGATTTCCCCTAGAGAATCTACTACACTCCCAGTCTGTTATACATCTCTTAAAACTCTAATAAAATATCCAAAATCCAGCAATCAACACCCACCTCTTCACTCCCAAGATCTTATAATAATCCCGCTTCTGAGACTGTTTGAGAAGTCGCTGAGCTCTCTCCAGGCCCTCTTTGATCTGGCGATCATTCTCGCTGTGTTGGGCAGCACTTTCGTAGTCCTTAATAGCTGTAAAATAAGAATACAGGATAAAAATCAGTATTGCTTACTTATCCGAAGCAGCTAAAAGGCTTTTAAATCGTTTTTGTGGGAAGCCTTCGCCTTATTAAAATGTTTTTTTTTTCTTTTAGAAAGGCACTGAGTCTTTCCATGTGATGAGGTAATATGTGTATTAGCCTCCACCCAGACGATCAACCAAGCAAAGACAAAAATGGATCAGCCAACAGTAATTTAATCTAACTGCGTTATTTTTCAATCTTCGCCTTAATTTCCTCAATTTCGCCATTATGATCGCTGTGCTTAAAAACACTAATACTGCTGAGACGTGTCTATATCCAGTTTCCTGCTTCTCCACTGCTCTACATTTGCAGACTTCTCATGAATACAATGAATCATCAACACAATTTAAAAAAAGAAAAGCTGATGACGTTTGTGGCTGATTTTGAATTCATATAAAACTGATTTTATTTTATAGATATATAACTTCATGTCAAAACACTTTGATGATAAATCTGAACAGCACACCTGAAGCTGCATCCAGTTTTTTAAAAATACCCCCCCAAAATCAAACAGGTCGTTACATCTGACATTTTGTTAAATTTGTCTAAAGGACAAATAACCACACTTTTAAGTTAATTATTACATTGGAAGGGCATATTTTTTATTATTATTATTATTAACTGTAGAGGCTTGCTGAGGCTGTTGTGTTTGAGATGCAATCATCTGTAGCGACATATGTGATTTAATAATGTTTAAGACAATCAACAATCATGACAGTCATGGCAGAAGTGGCCTAAAGATTAGAGAAGCGAGCTTGTGAGTGGAAGGACAGTTTGATCTCTGCATCGGCAGGATAAATCTGGGTGGGGAAAAGTGAAAAAGCAGCGCTCCCTGCTCAGTGGCTGGTAGATCAGACTGCGGTCATACTGGGCAGCTTCCAGGTGTGAATGTGATCAGGGTGTTCCTACAAAAGAGAGGCTGCCTCACAGTAAAACTTCCATGAATAAATAAAAGGTTTTCCATGAATTTGTTTTTACAATAAATCTGTTTCATTAGTCTATTTTTTTTGTTCCTATTTGTTACATCTTGCATCCTCTTGTTGTTTTTTTCCATGTTTTGTGAAGTATATTGCATATTTTTGTATTAAATGTGTTATATCTATAAAGTTGTATTATTATGTTATTATTAGTGTCAGTAATGACATCTCTAAAGAGGCTCCATCTTGTAATGTGGTTAAGAAGTAAACCGCTTTATTCATGCGGTGAATCACCTTCAGATCATGCTGCAGCAGCTTCAGGCTGTTTGTGTGCGCACGTTTGAGTGGCTTTGAGGTTTGTTTACCCTGTTATGTGTATTGAGGTGTATAAAACACCCCGTGGGTTTCTGACAGTTTAAAAGCCCACATGCTGGCATGTTCATGTCATGGTAATGACAACACACGGACTCAGCCAGCATCTCCTGTGGTTGCGGAGCTGATGGGATCTTGGTGAAGGCTGTTATCACTCTGGGACCGACCCGCCTGGAGTGATGGTGACATTAATTGTGTGGGTTTAATCGGACGTGTGTGTATGTTTTCTTTTGAAATATTCCGTGTGTAGACTCTGAACGGTACCATGATGACATCTGAACAGGCGGCAGAGGACCACGAACGAACAGGATGCCGAATACACAATGTAGTTTTGATTAGACTACATGGATTGTGTGTGAATTAACTGAAAAAGTGACGCTCCTAACAAGTTAACAGCATGACCTAAATGCTGACTGACATGACCCTTTAATCGACTCCTTCATCTTTTTTATAGCTGCTTTTTTGTGCGTGCATGTTTTGATATTTTACATCTAACACTTGTGTTTTATGAGCCGTTAGCTGAAATAAAAAAAATATAACATCATAACCTCAAGTGGATATTTAATGCTCAGACAGAAAGCTTGTGTCTGTAAAAGATGAAATGTTTGACTACCCAAAATTTCTAATTTTGATTGATATTCAATTGTGGAAAATCACTCCAGCAGGCCAGAAATAACAACATCTGATTGTGACCAGCGTCTCCCATCGGCAGCAGCTGGTCCGTGCTGTATGACAGACGCCCATTTTTAGCCAATTAACTGCCTGTACAGTCATCTGAAAGTGTCAGGTATGAGGGACAGTAGGACTGTTTTCCATCTGCAGTCTCCAATCTGAATGACGCACATTATCAAAAGTGTGTTTACGTACCACGGACTCACTGTGGTCACCTCTATTCAGTCTTGTGCAACCAGCAGAAGGCTGCTGAAAAATAACCAGCAGAATATCTGAGCTCTTGTGTGTCACACTGGTTGGTTATATGTATATGTATGTATATGTATATATATGTGTGTGTGTGTTAATTTCAGATATAGATAATGATACCACAATGCTGATACCATGTCCACACTAACCAACTAAATTTGAGGAAGAAGAATAAACAATGACAAAAACAACAATGGCGGGCGGCTTCATGAGATTGTTGTTCCCTTTATTGTCTACTTTGATAGCTTGTTTAGAGTTCAACGTAGCTAACTGCCACCTTTCTCTCGCTGACGTTGTAATCTAATGAACAAAATGTCAGGAAGCTGCCACAGAAACAGAAATAGTATACAGTTTCTTCTTCGCCGGTTTTATGTGGCTGACTTGCTCGCCCGTTCTCCGTGCGCGCCCAGTAGGAAGAGAATCGCCTGTTTTGGCGTTTTAATGTGGACGGAGGAATTTGCAGAAATGAGCTGAAACACGCACGTCGTTTTTTCTCGAAAAAGGCGTTTTAGAATTTAGTCGGTTTAATGTAGACGTAGTCTGAGTATCTGTCAGTATTGATACAATACTACATTCTTCTTTTTCTCTTTAAAGTCCAGAATTTGAACATTTTTACACTTTGGGATCATCACATTTTTCTACAAACAAAAACTTTTGCTTTCAATAGTCTCTATTGCTAAGTTTGCTTCCTCTGCATTATGCTCTTTCACGTTTCAAGTGTGTGCTAAAACGTCCAACTGTGATTCTACCACTTGACATATGTTTACTTGTTGTGTAAAGGTACAAATTTGGTATGATTGTTTTTTTCTTTAATTACATTTTTCCAACAATTAACAGTATTTCTAGATATCAAAAGGTGTGAGTGTTTCAAATTGTAATAGAGTGAGCTGCTGGAGGAGAAATGATGTTTTCCTTTTCTATAGGAAACAGTAGTATGATACTGCATCGGCAATCTGTTCACAGTTGGGTGGTTTACTTTAAATTTCAAACTTAATTGACAGATAAACATAAAATGTAGGCAGCCACTTTGACTAAAATATCCATTGGTTGTCTGCACAGTGGCAGCAGAACATCAGGTGACAGGTAAAATGATGAGTGGGAGATGGACTATTCCTGGAGACTTCACCATCTGCCATCACTGGACTCTCTGCGATTTGACAACAGATAGTGTAAGGGAGACCGCTGTTTCAGCCTAACCCCCTCCCCTCCACCAGGAAAGGCTTTATGGAGATAGTAAGTGTTGAGTGTGTGTGTGTGTGTTTTGGCACTACCACCTAAGAATGGCTTTAGGCCTGATAAACAAGAAAACTCTGCATAATTTCCGCCAGTAGCGCAGGGCGGCTCTATACCTCGCAGGCTATACTTACTTCTAGCACACTGCTCCACACCTAATTTTAATTATACTGCGTCGGTTAAGCGCTCTCATAGATGACAGCTGAAGACATAGCAGTTATATGCTTTAACTAAATTAGCTATGGAAATCCATACTATATCATGTTTATTTCAATTCACAGTCAAAATGGATTTAGTGAAGAACAGAAAGATTGTGAATGTAAATGAGGTATAATTTATTTAGAAGCGAGCATCCTCTTAACCCTCACCTTAACCCTGGGTTTGCCAGTATACATGGACACATTTCAACAAATAAAGTGATCAAATGGTAAGATGTTTATATGATTATCATTGATATTTTAACTTTGTTTCACTGTGTATTATGGGTAGAGTTACAAGGACCCCTTGTGTTAGACTCCTGCAATGACACCAGTTAGTTTTCCTCTCAAGTGTAGTAGAGTTAGAGCTTTTACAAAATGCAGTAAATTTCAGTAACTTCACTAAGAAGTCATAATAAAACAGGTAAAATAATGTAATGATAATACATTTTGCAAACAGCTGCTATTCATGCATCATCTGTCATAATTCAGTCCATATTCAACAAAAAAAAACACACTGACTGAAATAAATGAACATCCATTGGAAAAGGATTAATAGAACTATTTCTGTATTGATTTTTAAATTCTTTTTTAAAAGCACCTTATAGTCTTGCACCAGTCGACTTGTCTGACATGCTTGCAATGAATGAACCATTGCGGCAGTTGGGATTACTGATATTTTTAAATAAACTTAAAAACACACCTCTTTACAGTCTGGCTGTTTATTAGAATGCTTTATGGACATTATTTGTTTTACTTTAATCACTTATTTTATTGTATTTGTGTTTTTAAATATTTTCCCCTCATATTGGTTTTATTTGTCATTTTTTCTTTATTGATTTTATGAAGTTTTTATTTGACTTGATTTTATAATTATTATTTATTTATTTTTCAAATCTACTTTATTGTTTTTTTTTTATTTCCCATGTGCATTGTTCTCAAATTGTTTGAGAACTGCACAAATGTGACTCTGGCTCAGAATCTGAAAATTTAACAGACTGACTAAATTGGATTGAAAAAAACATCTGAATTACATACAGCTACAACTGAGGGACTTACCTTCCTCGTACTGTTCTTCTTGGACGTAGGCCTCGGCTCTGTCCTTCAGCGCATTGACATTCTGCGGGTCCGACTCCAGGACTTCACTACACACTGAGATAGCTCTGCTAGCCTGCTGGCTCTGCTCATAACACAGTGCAAACATGATGGTCAGATGTATTATTCAACACAGACACAGAGTGAGTTAATGCATCTTAAGGCAGCAGTAAGGGGTCTTACCTGCGCCAGCGCGTGGCAGATGCGCTCTTTGGCAAGCAGAGAGAAATGCGGCACGTTGGGCTCAGTCTTCATCACCGCCTCGTATTTGCTCACCGCGTCTTCATACCTAAAAGAGCAGGAAGCAGGTACGTGTTTCAACACTGTGATGCTGGCAATACAGTGGAATGCAACAACATGGATCTATGCACTTACAAACATCACATCACTCTGTTATTCTCTATTTACTCTTATGAATATGTTATCTTATGTTCGCAAATATGATGTGACAAGTGTTCACATTCAGATGGGATTTGCATGCCTGTTTGTAAGAGCAGAAAGTCGAAGAGCTCGAGGGTGAGGAAGCACTCATTCTACAGCTGATGCAATCCCTGGTGTTAAAAGGGGATATTATTTTATATTTATAAGGATATGCAACTGCCTGAACACACACGCACACACACACACATTGACCTAGGTCACTTTTGGGGACATTAAGGGAGACCTAACCCTAACCTTAACCACAAATCAGCATTTTACTAATTGGGGGCATGGTTTTTGTCTCCAATTAACTGGTCTTAAGTCTGAAATTTGTCCCCAAAAGTAGCCTATAACAGCCACACACACACACACACACACACACACACACCTCTGCTCTTGGATGAGTTCCTCTGCAGACTGGATCTGTTTGTTGAGCTTCTTGACCTGCTTGTAATGGCTGTAGCACTGCTTATGATCAGGATCCAGCTTTAGGCACTCACGCACCTCACTGCAGATCAGAGGAGAAGAGGTAAGGAGGTTAGGGTGGTTTAAAACAGTGAGGCCAGGTTTCTGGTGATATTACCTGATGAATTGTCAACTTAAAAGGAGCGGACAAAATCATGAGGACATCTTATCGTACACATAACAGTCCTGCAGTAAATACACATTTGGTGAAGCTCATACAATGTTGATTCCAATGCTGAGATCATTTTTGAGGCCAACGAGCTTGTTAGTCAGGAGTTGTACAAATAGAGGGTTGACTCATACTCATTGTTCCTCTTTACAAATGTAGTTTTCTTGAGTTTTGTCCTCATTTCATTCAGTATTTTTACAGTATTTGTGATTGCTTTTGTTGTCATAATTACAAAGGCAGCTTTAACTTCTCAATACAGACAACTGGCAGATGTGCAAAGTAGTAAGATAGTCACTATTTTAATCACTGGCGCATCTATTTCAAAATAGTTTGGTTATCAATACAAAATGGGAATCAAGTTGAATCAAAAAAGTCTCAACAAAAAAACAAACATTTACTGCAGGACTACTGAGTTGTATTATAAGATGTTCTTGTTATTTTGTCCACCTTCTTGTCACAAAAAGACAAATGCAACAAATATGCATTTACAAATGACATTACACTGATATAAAGTAGAGATTCAAACAATTGCACAAAAAAAAAAATTACAGACTGGTAATGTCAATGCGATGTGATGCTACTTGTCACAATGTCTGCTATCAGTGTGTGAGCTTCGTCAAAGAGAGCAGTCTGAGAGTGGGTCTTACTTGAGGGACATCTCATGGTCTCCAAGGTTATAGTATATAGTGCTGAGTTTGAAGAAAGCCTGGGTATTGTCGTTCTTTAACTTGGAGGCAGCTTTAAGGTCGCTGATGGCCTTCCCCATCTCTCCCATCTGAATAAAACACTCAGCTCGCATCTCACGAGAGGTCACATCCCAAACGCAAGTCTGGAACAGACAGACAATAACACTTAGAAGCTGCAGCTAGTAGATATATAACTGCTCTGTAAACCTGCAGTGATGAGAACATTAAAAAAAAAACTGGTCATGCTTGCAAGAAAATTAGACAATGCTGAAAATGCTGTCTTGCCTCAATGACAGTGTCGAGCTGGGTGGCAGCTGTCAGGTAATCCTTGCTGTTGTAGCTGCTGCGTGCCTGAGCCACCAACCGCTGAATTTCATCTGACTTTGTGAGCTGACTCTGGGCTTCCCTCTCTTCTTTGTCGCTGGGGTTGGATTTGAGCTGGAACATCGCAAGGTAAGACATGACATCTAATGCTTACAGACACGGTTTAAGCAGTCAAAACTGGGAAAAAGCTTGAGTGACCAAAAAAAAAGACTGAAGTGTGGAGAAGAATGTGGAGTAAAAGATGCAGATGGTTACCAGAAACCGAGTGTGTGTAAGAAAAAATGATTCTGTCCTTCACTGATGTACTCCAATACAGACCCCCTACATTTCTGAAAAGAGTCTTGCGCCAACTAACTTTGCCTCTTGAAAGCACTGCCTATCACAGCAGTGCTTACCTAAACCCATTACACTATAATTACTTTCATCATAGAGGTCATCATATTCACAAGACCAATCTCGGCTAATGACGCATCCTTTACAAATAGACCTGGCTACCCTTTAAGTGTTCCCTGCTAGCTCAGCTTAGGGACGAGGGTAATGCATAAATGTAATGAATTACGCAAGTCCAATGATCTGGACTGCTGAAGCAGCAGGACAGCCTGCACCTCTGGCCGGATCCCTTGACATTATGCTAGCAAAGTGTAGTCCACGCAAAACTGCACAAGCTCAGATGCCTATTGGCCTCTGCTGGGAATGTGGGCTCTTGCCTTCTTGAAATTGAAACATAATATAAAATCTAAGCCTGTAGCATACTGTGATTATTTCATTCAAGCCACCTGAGGTTTCACATTACAGCCTGATAGAACAGACTAACCGCTGAGCTTCAACCTACACACATAATAAAGTTCAAACACTTACTGGTTTTCAATTAAGGGAAACTAAAAGTCAAGGTAGTAATGATCAAAATAGGTCTATGCACAATGTGACACTATCTGCCATTCCTTTAAGCACACAGGAGGAACAACCAAATGATCCCCCGCACACACACACACACTCGATAACCTCACCTGAGAATACAGAATGGAAACTAAAACTAGATACAGCAAGGGTATAAACATCCCTTGGCAGAGTTGTGAAATCTTAGTGTAAAATGGTAGTTCTAATGGAAAGTGCATTAGCGAGATTCAGTCTTAATCCTAAACGAGTACCCGAAAATGATCCCCGAAGGCCTGAATGAGAATTCAGTCACTGCCAATTCAATTATTATCTACGTCTCGTCAGATGGCTTAAGGATGCAGGGTTTTCTAAGGTTATCTAAGGTTTTTGGTGGCATGCTTAAGTTATACCTTAGTTAATGCTTCGTTTCAAAGAGCTCTGTGCTAAGTATATTCACCCCATCAATGAAAAAAAACATCACATGCTGTCAACCTTATAGTAAAACAAAGTCTAGCAAAGTAAATGAAGTGTACACATGCATAAAAAAATACAAATACTCCTCTTAAAAGGCTCATTTTAAACAAAAAAGCTGTTAATAAATTAAAACATGACCTGAAATGATCTTAAAATCATATTGACAAAAAAACTTAAAGCTTAGTTCTAATGATTCAGTTTAGTGTCACTACGACAGCAGACTAAAGAACAACACTGACACCTCCTGGTGAACTCCTACTTTCCTGACAAAGAGGTCAGTTCCTTCTTTTCTTGGTTTTGTTGTAGTGGAGTTAGAACTGCATGTGTCACACTTACCACTTTCTTAAAGTCACTTTCTGCTTCATCCAGTCTCCCCTGCTTCAGAAGGAGATTTCCTCTCTGAAGCCGTGCCTGTTGAGAGATGGAACAAGTTTTGTACAAAGCCTGCAAATATAAACTTATCAACACAGCTGAAATAACTGACTACTTTCCCAGAACACTTGTGCCCGAAGGTGACATAAACTATAAAAAGGGCCCACGTACAAACACACACATAGACAGAAAGACAGATAGATAGAAGCTTTTTCACATTTTTCTCTCAAACAAATCAGTCAGACCTACAATGTTTTGAGCTGCAACTGACGATTATTTTCATTATTGATTAATCTGTTGATTATTTTCTCGATTAATCAATTGGTTAGGTGTATAAAACATCTGAAAATGGTAAAAAAAAAAAAAAAAAAAGTCATCACTATTTCCTCAAGCCCAAGATGATCCTCAAATGTCTTCTTTTGTCCCAACAACAGTCCACGACTCAAAGATACTCAATTTACTATAATAGAAGACTTTTAAAAAAATCTGAAAATATTCAAATTTGCGAAAGTGCAATCAGAGAATCTGGACATTTATTTCTTAAAGAATGACTCCAAACAATGAATCAATTATCAAAATAGTTGGCGATTAATTTAATAGCTGGCAACAAATCGATTCATCAACTGATAGTTGCAGCTCTAAGTTATACTTTTGGTAAGGTCACAGGAAGCATAAAACTGTGTGCAATGGCGTTTTCAAATCAAGGAAACTCACAGATGTGAAGTCTGGTTTGAGCTCAATGACTCTGCTCAAATCTGGAAGTGCAGATTTTGACTTCCCCATAGCCAGAAACACGGTAGCTCTCCTGTAGAAGGCCATGTAGTTCTTGGGATCTCCGTCTGACAAAAGAAACATTTGAAAACATAACCACACATGTTGAGAGTTATTCACATACATACGTGACGGTAGGTAACCTCTTCTGTCACTTACCCACAGCTGCATGGAAATGAGAGAGTGCATCGGCTAGCTGGCCAGCAGCAAGCAGTTTCTTCCCCATCTCCATATGATTGTCCACACTGCCCTCTCTGCCACATTTCACTCCTGAGAAACATTCACAACACTGACACTTTTGCCACGACACTGACACCAGTTTCACATGCTACAGCTAACAGCACTAGCTAGCTTTTTAATGTGTTCTCGTCATTGACAGGTAAAAAATGACTTAGCGTCACCGTCAATTTGGTCACTAACAAATACATCACGCTCAAAAACTATTAACCGATAAGCTAACAGAGTGATTTGCCTTGCTAAACTGAGGCTAGCTGACGTTAGCTAACACAATGTTATCGATTTAGCTCGAGTTACCGTTACTGTTTAAACAAACCAGCGTCGAAGCTGTAGCTAACTGTAACGGTAACGCTAGGTAGTAGCTAGCATTAGCTTGCCTAGTTAGTATAGTCAGTTTCTTACCTTCATATCTCATGTCAATCAAAACAAGAACATATGGCATGTAGGTCAATATTTTGTGAGCTACATGTTCGATGGAAACCATGGTTAGATTTGGATCAGACAGCCCCTCACTCGTTGCGACTTACAAAACTAACCGATGCGGTTTTTCAACTAATGTTTCGCTTAATTGTCAGCGGTCCCCTGTGTTGACAGCTACTCAGCATTGCCTCTCTTCTCCCAGACTCACAGCGGGGCAGCAAACTCTACCGACCGGGCGTGGGTGACGCTGATTGGCTGCATTGTTTGGAAAACCCCGCCCACCTCTGCTGGCTCAACGGAGAGGAGCCACGGCAGCACAAGCAGGTTATCTGTGTGTGTGTGTGTCTGTGTGTCTGTGTGTGTGTGTGCGTGTGTGTGTGTGTCACAGTGGTGGAAAGTAACCTAGTACATTTACTCAAGTACTGTGCTTAACTACAATTTATGAGGTACTTGTACTTTACTGGAGTATTTCCATTTGAGGCTACTTTATACTTCCACTCCACTATATATTCAGGGGGAAATATTGTACTTTCTACTCCACTACATTTATTTAACAACTTTAGTTACTTTTCAGATGAAGATTTGACACAATAAAACAAACTTTTAAATCAATAGAACGCATTGTTAAAGATGAAACCAGTACAATATTTCCCTCTAAAATGTAGTGAAGCTGAAGTATAGATCAACATGAATATTTAGTATTAGTGCAAGTACTTCAGTGTTGTTTATAAGTATGGTGCTTGAATAAATGTACTTTGTTACTGCCATTTAGTCAGAAATGCTGATGATGGTCTAAGTGAAAATGTATGTCTGCTTCATAAGTTAGCTAGTTTTAACTTTATGAAATGCATCCAATTTTAATGTTTTATTAGTTTATCACATGTTTTGCATGCAGAACTGTAACATGCAAAGTAACTGTAACTTCAGCCATAAGGTTGAGTGTAAAGAAACATGAACTAAAGTAGCCTCTAAAGTGTCAGATTTTCTTGTGACAAATTAAATTTATTGAAATTTGTTGAACATTTTTAGGTACAAGATACAGATTCTCCACACACTTCACAATTAAAAAAAAAAACATACAACAATATACTCATTTAAAATACCAATAATTGCACAAATCAACTTTATAATTATATAAAATATCCTTAGTTGACCAGAATTTATCCAGTCTATTTTTAAAAGAGTTTACTGAAGGAGCCACATTACATCCTCTGGAAGCTCCTTCCATGCATTTTCAGCACAAAGTGTGAAGACGTTTTTTCTCTTTTTAGAGAGACAGAGGAAGCTGCAGTATGAAGTCTAATAGAATAACTGTTGTAAGACTTAGTACACAATCATAAGGGAGCATTACAGTTACAATAAAACAAGCAAACATCTTTACATTTACTCCTATCATAACTGTGGCGGGAAAAATATGTGTTTTTTTGCTGTGATTCATCCATCTCTTTCAAAAACATCAGACAACATCAGGCAGCATTTGATTAAAAGTTTGCAATCTTATATTACCATTCAAGCACATGTGGAAATGAGGAACTTACACACTGAGTCAACATAGTTACTTCTGTGGTCATGTACAGATTGTTAGAGCTACTGTTGTTCAGGTCAGAGCAAGAGGACAGGACATAAAACTATGTTCAGGCACCATCACAACATTGAAAACATATTCACTGTTACAACAACAAAAACATCTAAATAAATGAACACATGTTTCCTTCTTTATAATTTTTTGCATGATTCCATTTTATCATGCTTGTTATCTTTAATAGTAATGATGTCTTTTGATGTCCCTCAGTAAAGCGAGGGTTAACTGTGGGAGGTTCACACACTGTGCTTTATTGCAAATGATGTGTCTTAGTGACAATCAGTGTACCTAAAAAGGGAAACTTGCACACACACATAGGAGAAAAGAGGCCTTTTTTAATGGAAGACATTCTGACATGTCACAGTAGAAAAAGCACAGGTGCACCTAATAAAATTAATGACGGCTGAATTTCATTTAGCTGCTTCGGTTCCAGGGTTCCTGGTATTGTGCATGCTGGCTCACGTCACACTCTTACGGCTTACTGGCACACTTGAATAGTTCAGAGCCATTGTTAATGTTATTAGTAACACCTGTGCTTTTCCTGCAAGTCAAAATGACCACTGTGAAAAGGGCGTATTCTTAATGCAATGGTTAAAGCTAGAGTATGAACTTGCAATATAAAATAACGCCACTAAAATCACACTTGAGGTCACACTTGTGCATTTGAAACTGACGTCTTGGTGCTACTGGTGATCCCAGAGATGCTGCTGTCTCTGCTGCCACTCGTGGACCTTGATTTTCTGCTCTCACTGATCTCTGTGCGAGCTGAAGACACAAGGCTTTTTTTTGTTGGGACAGCTATGTAGGCATCAGGGAGCTGGTAGGCAAGGCGTCGTTTTGAACTATGAGGATTAAATTCAAGAAATATATTGTTTAATTTTCTCTGTTGGTGCGTGAGGGTGAATAAAAAATGCTGGATATATGATATACACACACACACACACGCAAACAGTCATCACAGCACTGTACCTTGAGTGGCACCCTTCCCTCCCTGCAAAGATACTGTAAATAAGACCTCCGACAACAAGTAAGGTGGAGCCTCCCCAACCAATAAACACTCCAACGCCTATTTCAAACCTGGCAATAAACACAAGAATAAGTCATGAAGGTACAGTACTCCACTCAAAGAATTATGTGATCAATGTTGATGCAATAATAAGGCTAGTTTGTTGTATACTTTATCCATGTCACTTAAAAACGGTACATACTTCTGAGCCCTGAAGTTTGGGTCTTGAAATTCTGCTCTAATTTTGTTGCCATAATAGGAGAAAGCAACCATAGAACACATCCCTGAAACAAAAGGCACATATATCTCTCACAATATTGCAACATGACCTCTTTCAATTAACTCTCGGTGTGACATCTTACCTCCGATAAGGTAATTCATCCCCCCAGCAAAGGTTACTCTTGCATTAGCGAGTTCTGATCCTCCAATCTTAGTGCACTTCATTCCCACTAAGACCAGAACTGATCCAAAGAATGACAGGATAATAGAGATGATGATGAGAGCGCGGCACATGTGAATGTCCCCTGTCCAAGAGCAGCAAAACAAAATTCAACACACATACTACAAGATTCAGATACTATCATGGCTTGTGCTAAAATACATTTTACTCACAATTAAGTGCAAGCATCGATGGAATTCCTTTGCAGTCAGAGACTCCAGTTGAATCAGATATACAATCCTTCCACAGGTTGGAGAAGTAGTTCGATGTAGTCAGAACTATGCTGTCAACTTCTGACCAAGTCCAGATCTCTGTAGGCATGGTGGAACAAACCAGGATCCATCCAGACACACAAACCACAAAGCAGCCGATCTCCATGTACATCACCACAGTCCTGTAACTCATGTTCGCCTTGAAGTTGAACAGCTAGATGGAGAAAAGGCAAATCACACAGTAGCGCTGTCACAAGCTCCTGAACTGTAGGAGGAGAGAGATGGCTCACCGCAGAGTCTGTAAGTCCCACCTCACATGACGGTAACACACACACAAAAGAGGACAAGTGTGGTTTGTGTACATCATCACATGTTTTGCCTTATTCTTGTGTTATGTGAAGGTCACCTTGATAATGTGTTTGTTGTTAGTATGATACCCAGCAGTGTACCAGCATGGGTTTCAGTTCCATTCATAGTGTGTTGGTGTAGGTTTTGGCCTCTTATTTCAGATGGTGTGTCTGACAAAGTCTAACAATGTTAACAAGGCAATAATAACACACATGAAAGTAAGAAAGGGCAAGTTTTAAAGGATTTGCAATATCATTAGTGGCACTCTTTTGTTGTTACACATTAACGATAATGACAGGAGAATGATACACTTTGTGTGTAAGATCTGAATTGAGGATAAGCTGGTGCAAAATTATGAGGGCAGTCATGAGTTACAGTAATAAGTAATTCAAAATATCACCAATGAAATAATTAATTGGAAAGAGACTCACAATACTCATTATAAAATTCGTACAAAGTTTTTTATATATATATTAACATACTTCAGATACATTCTTAATTGTAATACATGCTTTGGTTAAATCACATTTACTGTACACGAAATTTAACAAGTGAAGAGTAAACACAAGACAAAATGTTTTATACAGTTTATGAACTGTTATCCTATCTGCAGTATAAGCTATGTTGATTTTTTTTGTATTAAAATAAAATTACATATAAAAAAAGATATTTGAGCTACTACACAAATGCATCTCTTTCTGAGATTTTATCCGGCGTTGTCTGAGAAAGCTTTGAGATCTTGGAGCTGCTGGATCTTCCTGAGTCTATATAATAAGATCCATACTGCCTGGACGGTCTGTAGTATCCGGTGTACAGGGTTCTTCCTCTGGAGCGAGGGGCCATGTATGTGCCTCCTCCATAGTCATATACCACTTTACTGTAAGACCAAACATTGCCAAAGTTAATAATGCGGCGACTTCAGCGAACACAGGGAAAGGGATGGAAATACTAGATGAATTAGAATACCTTTCAGGGCAGATTACTCGGTAGACTGTCACAGCATAAAACACCGCTCCTAAAAGGATGAAGAAACATCCCACCAATCCAAGAAATATGGGAGGTCCTAGGTCATACCTGGAATCAGTTAAAATGTGATTTTAAAAAGGCATTATGCATTGTAACACTATACATCAAATACAATACATCAAATTTTGGCATCAGTGGAGCTCTGCAGTGCAATAAATGTAGTAAATTTGAGTTGGAAATTGATAGAATTTCAACTTAAAGGAGATCTGATTCAGTGTGACAAACTGTACCGCAAGACTCCTGGTCCTACACTGGGAGCAAAGGATGTTCTGGCAATCCTGTTGATGTATAAGCAGTATCCAGAAATATCTGACACACCTGTGTGCAGAGGTTTCGTTGATACCAAGAAATAATGAGGGCAAAACATTTCTGTCATTTACAGAGACAAACACGGTGTGTGTGTGTGTGTGTGTGTGTGTGTTCTATACTCACCGCCAGCAAAATGAAACACTGCTCCTGCAAAAAGCAGTTTGTCTTTGGTTCTATCTGCTCCACCGATGTAAGTGCACTCCATTCCAATAAAGCATAATACCACACCAAAGAATCCCAGAGTTAACCCACACATGAGCAATCCTCGCACTCCCTGGATGAAAGCTGTGAGAAACACAAACAGTTCAAGCAAAAAATGAAAATGGATTTAGAAAAAGTTCAATTTCTCTCAGAATGGAAAGAGGCGGACGTGAGTATGAAACAAATCATATGCTCTTTGGAAAGTCCTTTTATTCACTTGTCCAAAAATGCAGTCCAATTAAAAAGCCCTGCAGTAAATACTATCTTTGCAAAGCTTATAATAATTAGTCTCTATCAAAGAGGTAGTTTGTTGAGGCTGTGGTGATAAAATATTTTTTACAGCTTATAGTATATTCCAATCCAACACAAAAACAAGATATTTAACCTTTTAAAGTGTCCATTTAATTGTGTGCACCATCTTTACGAGTACTCTACACCCAGGTTAAGCATTGAACTACAGGACTGCAAATCTTTCTATTCATGCAGAGTGGCAGCACTTAAAACATCATTGCTGAGATATATAAAACATGTGCACTGCTGAGCACTTACGGGTGACACTCCAGAGCACCGGGAAGTCTCTACAGTTTGTCACTGCTGTAGAATCGGTGAAACAGTCCTTCCAGAGGTTAGACCAGTACCAGGCCACCTTGATGATGAAGGATCCTCCTTGGCCTCCTAACTGGGTGATCCTCCAGTAGTCCATAGCCATGGTGCACAGCACAAACAGCCATCCCAGTGATGAGATCAAAAAGCCAGATATTTGAATCAAACGTTTCTCCATTTCGGAAATCAGTAAATTAAACCAGATCTGCTCATGTAGTCTAGTGTAGTGGTAGGAGTGCAAAACAGTGAACTAACGCTTGGTGTCTACTCAGTGGGCGGCAGGATGATGAGGCGTTTCTTGTGTCATTTCAGAGGGTGGACAGGATGACAGTGTGTGTGTGTGCCATGTGCCATTAGTGTTGATGAGGGCTCTGTGCCATTGTATGAGATGTTTACTGTAAACGCTCAGGAACGTGTCACCCACTTGAGATATTTCACACCACTTCTAGCTAGTTTTTCCATGATATGAACTTTTATATCATTTGTGTATCCACTTTACAGCAATAATGCAACAATGGCATGACATTAATGTTCAATCATTTTTTGACAACTAACTTAATATCAGGAAAATGTTCCAATAAAGTGATAAAGCTGGCTCCCAAAGTTCTTTACAAGAAAGTATAATAAAAACTGTAAAACTGCTGCCCTCTTCCGACCCGCCACAGGATCAAATATGACATCATCTGCAGACAAAACAAGAAATACAAAAAACAGAATCTTCTTCTTGTTTTTATTTGTTTTTATCTCCTCACATATACTCTACTTCTACTTTTAAAGGAAGTGAGATTACATATCATGTTCTACACGTTGTACTACTCCCAGTGTTCTTCAAGTCTGTATGTTACAAAATCATAGTTAATGGTTATATCATGGAAAACAAGAACATCTGTGTTTGACACAGTTTTAAATATATCGCCTTTACAGATTAACAACTTGTGCAGGTTACTTACAGTTAAAACTGTACAACCAATATATGTCTTGCAAAATATTACACAATTATTAGTAAAATTTCCACATACAGATACAAAAGGAGAAAATTATGCAAAAAAAAAAACTTCAGAAAAAGACACATTGTGAACCAAATGTTGTTGATTCTGCTGTTTAATATGTAGAACGGAGGAAAGTATAAAATCCCCAAATCAGGAAGTAAACTATATCATTTTGTAAATTTGTACCCCCAGAAGAAACATGTAAAGATTAAACTTAATACATGGTGAGTCAAAAATCAATATCGCCAAATTCCCCTGGTGTTAGACAGAAACCACCAAGTTTCATACAGTGTGCTGTATCTTTTAGTTTATAGTATATCTTTTATGACATTTGCACCAGTGGCATCGACTTAAAGTTTTTAATATTCACATCCCTTACACATATACATTCTTATCAAAGTGCTGCACCCTGGAGGAGTTGCTGTAGTCTGGAGGCGGCCTGTGGTTGACAGGCTTTGCATGCCCTCTCGGGTAGGAGGAGATATGAGAATGTGACGCAGCGCCTTTGTAGATATATTTTGCCTGACTGTTGCTGTAAAGAGACAGAATTCACAGATTCATCCTCACAAATCAAACCACCTCTCAACAAAACTGATACATACAGTAGGTCCTCTGTATAACGTAAACATAGTATGTGTTACTCATACAAACCTTTTGCTAAAAGAGTCTGCAATGGAGAGACAGAGCATGCTGCCTCCCAGAATACAGAGGATAGAACCTGCCCAGCCAATGAAGAGCGCAGCTCCCAGCTCATACCTGGAGACAAAGAGCAGTATTTAATGGTATTGTGTTTTAATTGGTTGAGTCACATTAAACAGTTCTGACTCTACAGTTTAAACATGCTTCTTACTTCTGTGCGATATACATCGGGTCGAAAAACTCTGATGTTATCCGGTGTGCGTAGAGGGAACATGCTGAAAGCGAGCAGAGGCCTGAAAAAAGCAAGAAAAAGGCCGTCATCAATTTAGAGCAACAGAAAATGCTATTACACAGATGATTCTACAGGCTCACTATACTTACCACTAAGAATGAAATTTACACCAGCAAAGCAGGCAATCCCGGCTTTGTTTTTGTCACTTCCTCCAATTTTAGTGCATTTCATCCCAATAAGGGAAAATATAGTGCCAAAAAACCCCAGACAGACAGCTGCAATCATCAATCCCCTGCAAGCTTGGATGTAACCTGGAAAAAACAGAAATCATATAGAGGTCTATTTAAATGCCATCAAAAAAGTGTTTCACTCTCACATCTGCACACTGCAAGGTCAACAAGATTTTGACCTTGTGACAAATTTACACATAAAGCATGAAATACAATTTGTCACAAGTGACCATAATCGTTTTTAGGTTCCTCGTGGCGAGGTAATGACTGCCTTGGTATGAAACTTCTCATTCAGATGTGTTTTTGAGGCAAATATTACCTTGGAAGTTAACCCCTGAGACTAGTCAGCCGTGGTAGAAACTGCCTGAGGTTCCAAGTAAATCTCATTTATAGCCTTCAAGCTCCGACAACTAGGGCTAAACATTGACATATTTGGAGGGTAAATGAGTTGTTCCCTGGAGACTTGCATTAGGCTTTAGGGTATCTATTAGTCCTGACTAGAGATGGCTTTAATTTGTATTTTCCAACAAATTTAAAATAAGGCACCAGGACGAAGGATGAGGGTGAATCTGTGACAGTGTAAACATAAAAACAAAATAGCCTGAAGAAACATTTATCAAGTCAAGTCAACATGATCAAACAACAGCATTAAAAAGGTCAAGAAACATTCACAGTCAAAGGTAGAAAAAGAAAACAAGCATCCAACAAGAAGGAAAAAGAAGAGCAGACCATCCAATGCCAACAGTGAGGGAAAGTCTTTGCAGTTGGAGACTCCTGTTGAATCTGTCACACAGGTCTTCCACAGGTTGGACCAGTATGTGGCCGTGGTGATGACTGTTCCATCAAGTGAAGACACCTTCCAATAGTCCGTCGGCAAGGTGGAAGACACCAGCACCCATCCCGAAGTGGTTAAAATAAAGGCCAGGATCTCCTGAAACATGCTGTTGTCACTGCTACGGAGAAGACTCCTTCACACTGCTGTGGCTGCTAATTAAGTTGGTGGGGACCTAAATTTGATTAACGCTTCCCTGGCTAGTAAAGCTTGTTGAAAAGGCTCCGCACTAGTAAGTTCAATGGATAGGTTGTGATTGATAGTTAATGTGTTGTGGACTGTTATATTCTGTAGGGAGGAGTTTAGCCCTAAAAATCAGCAAGTGGCCAGTGGTCTATTACAGCGTCTTCCAACCCCTCACCTACTACACGTCACTGTGACTCACAGTCATAGATGATGAGGGGATTGAAGGTCCTGGATGTAGAAAGTGGGCCAATGACGTCAGTAATGACGTTTAGAATTAAAGGAAGCAACTGTGCACATGAATGATATATTTATAGCTGTGAGTGAGTTTGTGTGTGTGTATTTTGTGGGTAACAAATCAATTTGATTAATAAGTAATAATAATGATACCACACTGGAAAAATACTTAATTGAAAGTAAAATTTTTGCACTGAAGATTAGACACTTAAAAAAGCACTGCAGTGGTCTTAAAGTGTTAAATTATTAATGTATTAACCTGTAATGAGTTAATGTTGTCACTCCAGGTTAGGTTAAACTGACAATTCATACATACTGATAGTTACAACCACTTTATCACTGTAAATAAAAAAGGGGTTAAAAAAAACCCTGACAATTCATCATACATTATATTATGTGGCAATGCATTTAGTATGGACAGTCTCAACAAAAAAATGAACATCAAGCTTCACAAAAGCAGCATTTATTGTTTTGGTGGTCATGTCCGTTTCTCTAGTCTGTGTACATTTCTATCTAAATTGTGTCTCAGGATTTATTTGTGAGTCTAGAAACCTGACTCCAGAAACAGATATTTGAGAGAGGATACAGTGAATGTGTCACCTTCTACCTGTCACCTTGCACTGACTCATATGATTAATACAAGTGAGTGTTTGAGCTTCCTTGTGCAAGATGTAGATAACTTATTGACAGCATGTCACCCACCCGGATGTCTCAGGAGGCTACATCGCAAAGAAATGTGTTTATTACTTCATGAAAGGAGAAAATAAAAAATATTCTGGATATCACAGCGAGTAGCAAACATCAGGGAAATCACACCTAATTAGGAATTCATCAAGCTTTCATAATCTGAATTAGAGCCCCATCTGGTGGATGTACATGTAGATAAAGACACTACTGCCACCCTCAGATGGAGCACGGAGTCTTAAAGCACTTTGTTACTTGTAACTGTTTAGGTTGAAAACATATAATTTGTGAATGAATATGATAAATAAATAAAGATATAGTCAATACATGGATAAAACAGTATTGCTGGGGAAAAAGAACCTATAGATCCTAAATAGACAAAAAGAACATAAATCCTTCAATACTGAGTAAATACTGTGATTGTAATATAAAATATGGGTGTAAAAGGGTTTTTACTGAATATCATAATTTAATTTTGATTTGCATATTTTCTCCCCTGCTGGCTCACATGACCTACAATATGTCTTTGCTTTCCCGGCTCTTACAGAGGCTTCTCTGACTCACACATACTTAGTTTGATATTTCCCTCAAAGGATTACACATTTGCCACAGCTAACATGTGTTCCATAATCGGGAGCAGAAACCAATATATCATCAATTGCTTTCATTATTTAGTCATTTCTTTTTTTCAGTGTGAAACTATATTTTTAGTTGTCAGAAATCTGAAACAGGGTAACAAGTGATTTGTCCAGTGTCTCAATTTGTGATTATATCAGCGATGATTTTAGTAAAAGATAACAGCTTAGGTGTAATTTGATATGTGAACAGTGATATTGTATAAGACTCCACAATCAGGTTCATTTTAAAAACAGAAATAAACCAAGTCTTTCACTGACAAGTTGACAAATACGCTGAAAGACTTTCCTCTATGAGAGATACTTAATGACAAGCTTTGAGTAAAGATTTCTTTCCAGAACAGATCACTTGAAAATTAGTTCCTTAGTAATATTTTACTTTTTTAATAATTTTCCATAGTAATTTCAAGGACCGCTTAACATAATGAATTTAACACAGTGTGAAGGTGGTAACTTATAATAAAGTTTCATGTCCATTCATAAGAGTTTATCCTGTTAAGTTTGAGTTTTGATGACAGTTTGGAGCAGCAAACTGAATCTTCTTATATGTCAGTGCATGTTTTCCGAACCATCTGTGTTGATAAATGTTTAAGTTATTCTGTGCTGTTACACATTAAGGACATTTCATAAAGCACCAACAATACCCTGCCATAAGTTAGTACATTCTGTTCATACACTAGATGCAATGCCAATATAATTTACTCAGTATTTCACCATGAAAGACACAAATGCGCCATGCAGTTACAGTGGTAGTAGTGCAAGAGCATGCAGATAGTGTTTCTGGCAGCTGTTAGACACTGAGCTGCTTACCTTCCAGCTTAAGGATAGTATGATGTGGTCTGCAGTGCAGAGCTCCAATGGCATTCCCAGCACAGTTGGTCCACAGACCCTGGAGCACCCAGGTGGCTGTGATGACTGAGGATGCCCGGCTGGTGGTCCGCCATTCGTGGGACACTGTTGCACCGATCGTGGCACCCAGCCCTGCTAGGCCGCTGAGAAAAGCCAAAATCTGCAAGCCTGACATTTGGTGGGTTAAGATATGTATGCAGTCTTTTAGCAGATTTAGGAAAAGGAGACGAAATAAAATCGCCCCAGGCAGGCAAATTACACTGTGACATGTGTTTCACTGAGATGATTTACAGACAGGACATCTTGTTTGCATCTCATGTGCAGAGGGATGGACAGAGGAGTCTGAAAGTGAAATAGTAAAAGGAAGTCTAAGCTGGCAGTTAGTTATTAAAATTTGTCAAACCATGTTTGAAAATATTCCCTTTGTGTGTACTTGTTTTAGTCTAAAAATAAGGCCAAGTATCATATTAACATAAAAAATAATAAATAGAGTAATCAGTAATCCTTCAAACAAGAGGGAACGTGACAAAGTCCATTTACTAGTTCATCCATTTCTGCACACACATGCTTTCTGCCCCATGACAGTGTGAAGAGAGTGTCTGTTTCCTTCAAAAATAGAAAAGAAAAGAGATGGTAGAATCAATAATGAATCATCTGACTGACTAACTTTCAAAACTGGCAAAACATTTTGTACTTTAAATCTTGCAGATGAACATGTTAAATGGAAGTAATAATGGGAAACAACAAATGTTTACCCTTATGACTTCATGTAGCCACATAAGCTACTCTTTTAACAAAGGTCAAGTCATATATCTCTCCCCAATATCCTCCACCAATGACTGAGGTGATTGTAGGAGGGTCGCTTCAAATTCTGTTCATTGATTGTCATTTTTATCAGCTCTTACCTTCCCATCTGTAATGTGAACCTTTATAAAAGCTCTATTGGAAATCGTTACTGAAACTAAATCAAACAGGGAGCAGAGGTCTAATTTCAAATTTGGTTTGCAATTAGTTGACTTGTTGACTTTTTGTTGCATTTTTATGGCGGAATAAGAAAAATACACCTAAACTGTACAATTTGCTTAGTGGTACAAAACAAGTGGAAGTGGGTTTCAGTGTATTTGACCAAAAATGGTGCTGGAACAGGTATAAATTTCACAATTTACAATTGTGTTTTAATTAGGGTTTCTTCACTTTATTTTAGGCTATACTTTAATTTGAGATACAATATGAGGCAAGCCCTGCCAAGCCTTCCTGCAGAAATACAGTATCCAGGTAGATGGTGGGAAGGAGCTCTCCTGTAGGTGTCTTTCTTTGAAAAATAAACAGACATGTGTTACATTTTCCTCTGTGGCTTGAATTCTGTTGAAGATTAACATGTGTACATATGAAGGTGACATTTAACTAACTGTATGAAGCCCTGAGGAATAAATCTTAAAGATCCCCTCCAGACATATTTGAAGACATATTAACACATTTTTTTTTTTTTTTTTACAAAAAGTTCAGTTAACTAGTTCAGACTTCTTAGAATGACATCTACTCCTTCTTCCTCGTTGAAAAATTCAGACTCTATGAATCAAAAAATACTGCTAGTCACAAGATGTCTCCTGCTGCTCCTGCTGTTTCCACATCACATGCATATTAGACTATGATTGGCTCCTAGTTGTGATGTCACAAATCCTGCTTGTAGGTACACGCCTGTAACTGAGATTTAAGGTGAGCTCAGAGAAACTTTCCCCCTCCAGCAGACGAATGTGAAAACAGCCTTCTTGTGTCAAACTCTGCACACACATCATTCTGTACAGTGAAGCTTGAACATCCAACTGAAGCAAAAAGAAGCAAAACACAATTTTGAGTGGATGGGGACTATAATTGTCCATAAATTGTTCACAGGATAAAAAAACAGCCTGTACTGGTAAAGAGATCACTATTGCTCCACAAGTGAAAAGTTTATAAAAGGGAGAAAAATCTCAGACCAGACGGTTATAAAACAAGGTTTGATGGTGAAATTTGTATAATTCTGCTGATGCTTTGTTACATTTTAAAAGGATAGAGCTCTTTTTTTCCAATAAACTTTATTGAAACACATATAATAATTATACAGCAAGTGACCAACAATCATGAGTTGCATATACTAACACATGAGGGGGTGCGGAATGAAAATAATGCTGTCTTTGTTGGTTCATTAAGCTATAAATTAAATGTAGCCTATTGGCTTTAATCCAGTTTTTTTTATTGAGAGAATAGATCAAATTTTAACAGTTTGACATCTCACTCTTACATTGGCTGTTATCTCTTTTTCTTTTGTGAACATACAAATAACCAAAGAAAGACATGATGACCCAATTATATACATATATAATAGGCTATATAGTTTAGTACAATACATTATCATCATATAAAACACCGTGAAAGAGTCTATTCTGCATAATGAGTGCTTGTACAATGTGGAATTGTAACTTTTACTGAGTTCACATGACAGTTTCTATAAACAGTAATTGGTTGGATAAGAAACTACAAACAACTATGTCGTGAATGAAACAATCATGATTTTTAGGAGTGAGGATGAAGGTTGGGATTATGGAGGTATGGAGCGGCAGAAAAGTCATGATACAGTAGGTGGCGGCATGCACCTTTAATGTTGGCTTGTAGTCCGCCAGTAAAACCAAAGAAGAAGAAGGAGGAGCAGAACTTCTATCAGCCAATCACCAGGCAGTGGGCGGGGTTACGCCACGCTCCGCTCACCTGACAGCCAAACCGGCCGGTTGACGGTCTCCTGTAGTAATCCTGACTGACCTGAATGTCGGAAGGTGTGATATTGACAGACACTTGAGTTTACAGCAGCTGTTCTTTCAGTGAGTCCTGCTCTGTAAGTCTTTTATCGACATCCTTCTGTCACAAAGCCTGCAGAGAAAGTCTTCAGGTTGCTTTTACTGTTGGGGGGTATGGAACCTCTGCGGAAGGAGACGAAGGATAATCCGTCGGCTACAGCTAATCTCCTCTCCAAGATTTTCTTCTGGTAAGAAAACCGACAGCCGTGTTTGACATTAATTGAATAGAGAGCTCTCTTGTGTGACAGTTTGTGGCCACTCAAGACAGACAGTCCCTGGATGTGATAGCAGGTAGCTGCTGAGCACCCATTCATGCATAAACATAAACTTCAGGATGTCACATGGAAGAGAGAGCTGAGGCTTTTTTGGCATACATTTATTATATAGAACAGGGAGCAGAGGTATAGATAGATAAATAGATAGATAGATAGATAGACTGCAAATACACAACTAAAACAACAATATAAAACATATACAAAGCATAAATACAACACAAACACAAGACAAATGACTTGACACAATACAAAGAAATGACAAAACACAAAGAAAACCCCCACAAAGAAAAAGACAGTAAAATAAGTACATTGCATAGGGACAAAGCAGTCACAATTAAGAAAAACAAGACCATTCATTATATAGAACATAATTCAACAGAATCTTAAAATGAGTCCTGAAGCTTATTGCACCTATGAGGAGCATAATAGGTGAATACAGTTTTTATTCCAGTACTGTAGTGTAGTAATAAAACAGGAAGAGTTGTGCAGAGTAATTAGCAAATGAGATTAGTGCTCGACTACAAGTGAAAGTATCCAAACTTGTACTTAAATGAAATGAAACAATATAAAATGTGCTACAGTAAGAAAGGTAAACAACTCTTCCACAGAATGGCCAATTTCACTTAAATTCTGTGGTACAATTGAAGTATTGAAGTAGTACTGATTACTTTCACACTCTTCTGTCTCCCTCAGTAGGGATTTTCATGCTTTCATGCTTTTCATCATGTGAAAACACGTTTTTTTTTGTAGTTTCTGAAAAGTTGTCAATTTGGAAATAGTAGATACTTCCATGGCATTAGCAATATGCTATGATGTTAACTCATTTAATATATTTCAATGTGGTAAACTAAACAATCAAACATTTAGAGCTGCATCAAATAGCTGATTAATCAATTAGTCAATTGACTTGCACATGTTACTCCCCATGTTTGTTTACACCTACTTGTACTTTATCTCTAGTTGGCTAAACCCCTTGTTCAGAATCGGGTACAAGAGGAAGTTGCAAGAAGATGACATGTACAAGGTTCTGCCAGAAGATGCATCTGATAGTCTTGGGGAGGAGCTGCAGTGGTAAGGCGCTGAATTATGTCTTTTATTAACTGAGTTCAATCATTCTTACATTTATTGCCAGTATTTTAGGAACATCAATTTTTCCTTTTCCTACACTATACTGTAAAATATATAGATAGTCTTGAATTCAGGTGCCAGAGTAGTTTGTTATAAAATTTACAGAAATGTGTATTCATTGTTTATTATCAAAGTTGAGCACTATCAGACTGGCAGTCAACTCTGGTCACAGCTGGTTCTTAGGTGTTTAAACATGCAGACAAAACCACCTTCTGGGTGGGTCCACCTCCTCTCCATCTATCCAGTGTTTTCTTGGTTCTTACCTGCTGTTTCTTGTATATTTGTATATTGATGCATATAACAACAGTTGGACCTTGCTCTCATAATAGCTTAGTCATATTAAAATTACCTCACTCTCCACTGGGAGAAAATCCAAAATGTTTCATGAGCCAACCAGGGACTCATGAATGTCCCTCCCCCCACCACCTGGCACCTCTCAGCCTGTAAATCCCCTATAAAGTGGCCAAACTGCCCCCCTTGAGGGAGTTTGACGTCAGAGTTGGCATTGTGCTTGGAGGTGAGCCCACCTATATATAGAAAGTACTTATGAAAGTCTCATATGAGAGCAGGCTTCTCCCCAACACCGATCCCATTACTAGTTGGGGGTGCCACTTTTAGGAGCCCTTTGACTTGAGAGCTCAGGCCCTGTTCACACCTGACATTGACATGTGTCTTTGGTGATCCAATCACAAGTGGACAGCTCTAACTATGTCAGCTCACACCTGGCATTAGAATGCATCTCCAAATCATAGATGTATTATAAGAGCTGGATACCTGACCGAAAATAATAAACAATAATAATTGCTCAGCTGGCGCATACACCAAAAAAAGTTTCTAGCTTCCGGGTTTGCTTCCATGTTGTGTGGTCCATTAAATATGTGCAGTGGTGTTTCCCCACTGGCCCCACCCACGAGTTCTTGCTCGGCCCACAGACTTTACATTGTGATGAAATTATGGATTTTTAATTTTCTTGGCCCGGAGAAAGTTTTTTAAATATAAAACATCTATGGATCTAAAATTCATAATAGAAAGTCATAATTAATCTTGTTTACAGTTGGAGGTGTCCTGTCAACAGTTTTACAGATGTCCCTTTTATGATGGTGGTCTATGGGAAAAATGCGTTTTGGGCCACTGGGGTATTTTTCACTGCAATACCAAGAGTGACCACTGGGAAAAACTAGCTGGAAGGCTGAGCGGCGGAGCCCTATCCAACTCTTATAATACATTCATGCTCCACATGTGTCTCAAGTAACCACTTGTGATCAGATCTCACTTCCCCTCTCTATGTGAAAATAAACATGTACATTATTTCCGTTTGCAAAGACCAAATGCATTATTGTTTTTAACCAGTGGGAGGCAGCAATGCACTTTCCATGCCTTGTTTGCCAGCAATTTAAAGAAGAAGTAGAAATTTGCAAAGACCTTGGTGTGTGGGCAAAGTGAAAACTCTTTAGCCCAAATGGGAATCAGACAGGGTGTTACATTAATAAATTATTCTTATCGGCTTTTTACTTGCGGAGCTTTTATTGCACTTACAGTAGTGTAACAAGTGTAGCTGTCACTGTCTGTCTCTCCTCTGCTCTGATCCGTGTGTGTGTAGACGGGCTGAGCCCCGCTCTCGGTGAAACACAGAGAGCAGAGGAGAGGAGAGAAACCTAGCACGACCATAAATGACAGCAAAACGCAGTAGAGACTCTCACACTGAGCTGAAATTATATGATACGAGTGCACATAAATTAGGTAAATAACATGAATAAACAGTCACTACTGTGTTTTGTTGTCATTTATGGTTGCGCTAGGTTTCTCTCCTCTGCTCTCTGTGTTTCACCGAGGGTGGGATTCAGCCCCTCCACACACACACAGAGCAGAGCAGAGGAGAGACAGACAGGGACAACTACACAACACTGTAATATGTACCTTGCCGTTGTCGTGCGAATGAGTATGTACTTCCGCTTAAACATAGGATGTCAGTTGAATAAGCGGTCCTTCATTGTGGCCCAGGACACATTGCATACACACTGCTAAAAGAATGTGGCCATATGTGGCCCAGACCACCTGCAAATGTGGTCTGAGCAATCGGATCTCAATCCGTCCACAATGTGTCTTGGGTGCATTCACACCTGTACTTAGAGCTGTTCACTTGTGATTGGATAACCCAAGATGTATTTTAATGCCAGGTGTGAACAGGGCCTCACAGGTTGCTTTCTTGACATGAAGACATGCTCATTAAATTTCAATACTAGACAGTAACACAGATATACATTAGTCCCACACCGGTTTGTGATTTTTATGAACAGCATATTAAGCCATAGCTGGGGTCTGAAGCCTGTATCATCCAGTTGATGACTGATCAATGGCCCAAAATGGAGGAGTATTGTTACTGTAGGTGTTATGAAAGGTAACATTAGGATTGATAACACACACAGACATTTACAATCAGCAGCTGCAGTTATGTTGGTTTTGTATTAAACTATTGTGCAGAAGAGAGAGCTAAGCCACAAAGCCAAGCTCTTACTTTATAATTCATATTCAGTAAATGCAAAAGCCAAAAATGGAGAGATCTTTGTGATTAATTTGTCGTTATGATGCAGTGCTTCTGGTATGCTCTCTCTATTTAGTTTCTTAGGAATTCCCAACAGTGTATTATTGTGTGTTGCATTGCTTAATTAGTCACCAGGGGCTTATGAGGCCTTTCTTTTTCACTTCCTTATGCTTTTCAAAGGTACTGGAACCGAGAAGTTCAGCTGGCAGCAAAAGATCTGCGCCAACCCAAACTTACCAAAGTTCTTATACAGTGTTATTGGAGATCATACTTACTCATTGGAATATACATCTTTATAGAGGTACAGTGGAGCCACACTGTGAAATTACACATCTACTGTACATCGAGCAATGCTGCATTTGGGAATTACATTTTTTAAGCACAATTAAGAACACCCACCTCTCTGTTTTACATCCCATTTTCTATCAGGAAGTTATCAAAGTCATTCAGCCATTGCTACTTGGCAAACTAATTGAATACTTCGAGAGTTATGACACCACAAACACAGCTGCAGTCTATGAGGCCTACAGCTGTGCTGCAGGCATCTCCCTGTCAACCATCAGCCTTGCTGTCCTTCATCATCTCTATTTCTACCATGTCCAAAGAGCAGGCATGAAGATTCGTGTGGCCATGTGCCACATGATCTATCGTAAGGTCAGTCATTAGGACACATCTATGTACTGTGTAAACATTCTTGTGGTGTTTATGATATTATTGAGTATATTCCAGTAGACCTTTCGGGTTAACTTGATTTAACTTTGCTTTGCAAAGGCTCTCTGTCTCAACAACACAGCATTGACAAAAACTACCACAGGACAAATTGTGAACCTCTTATCCAATGATGTCAACAGATTTGATGAGGTAATTATCTGAAAGTAGCTATATATATTTATATTAAATATATATTTTACATCTCACTTATTCATAAAGCTGACTTAACTAATAGCCTATATTATTCTTCATCATTTTCTTACAGGTAACGTTATACTTGCACTTTTTGTGGATTGGCCCCTTACAAGCAGCAACTGTGATAATTTTGTTGATGTATGCGATTGGCCCATCATGCCTTGCGGGAATGGCTGTCTTCTTCATCCTGATGCCAATACAGACCATGTTTGGACGCTTGTTCTCTACTCTCAGGTTTGCAGTCATAAGCCAGATTTATCAAATGTAGTCAACAGTTGTGTGAAAAGTCTCTGTCCTGCCTTGCACTGATATCATTGCTGCAATGTGTGTCTGCTGTTTTAGGGCTGAAACAGCAATCTTGACTGATGACAGAATACGCACAATGAATGAAGTCATTTCTGGGATCCGTGTTATAAAGATGTATGGTTGGGAGAAGCCTTTCGCTGCACTGGTGGATGAGGTCAGAAGGTAGATCAATTCCTCCTCATATCTACTTATTGTGGGATTGTATGGTCGTCATACAAGAGTGTGTTAAAGTTATTCTGTTGTGCCAGATTATTTTCATACAGGTAAATACTGAAGTTAAAGAGAAAGTAGCTAAAATATTCAAAAATGTTCTGTAGTACAGTGCTAAGAAATGTTTTAAAAAATTCTGTATCTGCACCAAAAATGTACTTTCTTTCTACCAAGTTTCACCAAAATCTGTTCACAAGCTTTAAAATATCCTGCTAATTAACAAACATAAACAAATAAATGCTCCTGTAAATGTATGTGAAACTGCATTTACTGACACCATGTTTTGTTATTGTACAGAATGGAAATCTCCAAGATAATGAAAAGTTCTTACCTGCGTGGCCTGAACATGGCATCTTTCTTTGTGGCCAGCAAGATCATCATCTTCGTCACCGTCTGTGTCTACGTGCTGATGGGGAACAAGTTGACTGCTAGCAGAGTATTTATGGCTATGTCTCTCTACGGGGCAGTCAGACTCACCATCACGCTCTTCTTTCCCTGTGCCATAGAGAAGGTCTCTGAGTCTCTCATCAGCATCCGAAGGATAAAAGTGAATACACCACAGACAGAGGCCGTGTTCAAATACAGTTTGTATCTCAATTACCATCTATGGAAACTGATATTTTTGAGTGTGATTCTTCTTTTTAGAATTTTCTTCTTCTGGATGAAGTTGCTTCGCAGCATCTGGGGCTTCCTGTGGCAGACAAGAGAGACTGTATGGTGAAGATTCAGGATTTAATATGCTACTGGGATAAGGTGAGAATTATTTTGGGAACACGTCTCTCCTTTTATTTTAAGCATGCATAGGTCACATGCAATGGTCCTTATCAGAATCCCTTGAGGCTTTAAGCACAGAGAGTATCATATGCTGTACAGATTGTGAAGCCTCTGGGAAAAAAAACCTTGTGATTTTGAGGTGTATAAATAAACCCGACTTACTGCATATTTGCTACCTGTGGTGTTGCTTCAGTTCATTTACTTTTTCTTTTGCTTACAGATGCTAGAGGCTCCAACTTTGCAGAATGTGTCTTTCACAGTGAGCTCAGAGCAGTTGCTGGCAGTAATCGGACCTGTTGGAGCTGGGAAGGTTAGGTCTATTACTGATGGCATGATAAGTAACTCTAATTAGTTAATAATATATTATAATAAGTTGTTTTTACAACGAGCAGTATTTATAGTTATAGCAGTATAGTGTAGCATCAGTGCTCAGGTTTTACTTTATTACCAGCAGCTGCAAGGATTTAAAATGTCATTGAAAACTGATTGAAGCCATCAATTTAACTGACACAATAGAGAAATATTTTGGCGGGTAGGAAGTACCAAGATTCACCCAAATCATAGCATTAGCAGTGCTAAAAGCCAACAGGCAAAGGAAAGAAAGAAAGAAAGAAAGAAAGACAGAAAGAAAGTTCCCCCATAAATGTTTAACTGTAATAAAGTCATTAGATTCAAAGTTGAAATCTCTCCATAAATGAATACTTGGACTATTCGCTTTCTTGCTAAGAACGATTAGCCGATTAGCTTAACTTAGCATAAATACTGGAAACAGGGGTGAATTAGCCTGGGTCTTTCCAAAGTTAGAAAATATGCCTATTGTTAAAGGTTACTAAATAACATGTTGTAACTTGTTAGTTTAATCTGTACACAAATAGAAATGATAATTAGTGGTTTTATGAGGAGTTATGGGCTGTAACTACTTCTTGGTGAACAACAGTCTTTATGGTAAGCTAAGCTAATTGCCACCTGGCTCCTGGCTTGGTTCTGTACTTACCTCACAGGCATGAGAGCAATATCTTCTCATCTTACTTTCAGAAAGAAAGCGAATAAGTTTATTTCTCAAAATGTAATTTTTTTTTTCTTTAAATCTTGATTTTTGTTCTGTGTTTGTGCATGTCAGTCCTCACTCCTCAGTGCCATCCTGGGCGAGCTGAGTCAGGAAAGTGGTGTGGTCAAGGTCAAAGGAGAGTTGATCTACACTTCTCAGCAACCCTGGATTTTACCCGGTACGATTCGAAGCAACATCCTTTTTGGCAAAGAGCTCAACCCCCAGAAGTATGATAGAGTTCTGAGAGCCTGCGCCCTCAAGAGAGTGAGAATCTTAATTATCACATGCCCTGCTGCCTAGTATCCTTAGACTGTGTAGTCCAGTTATGAGCAAAGTTTTAGGACATCTTGCTTGTAGTAAGTGCAGTGTAAATGTGAGAGACTGGTAAGGGTTGCATTTTGACCCTGTTCAGGACATGGAGCTGTTGCCAGGTGGTGACCTTGCAATGGTCGGGGACAGAGGGTCCAACCTCAGTGGAGGACAGAAGGCAAGGGTCAGCTTAGCCAGGTGTGTAGAATAACAAAGCCATTCATATTTTTCTTTATGTGTCAGTGCCAGAGATAACCTCCATACTGTATGTGTGTATTTTTTAGAGCAGTGTATCAGGATGCAGACATTTACTTGCTGGACGACCCACTCAGTGCTGTGGATGCTGAAGTGGGCAGACACCTCTTTGAAGAGTAAGTCAGTTATCTATTGTTATTGACTTCTATTATTTATATTGATGGTATTATGTTAGCTCATATTCTTTTTCCACAGGTGTATTTGTGGACTTTTGAGGAAGAAGCCTCGTATCCTGGTTACTCACCAACTACAGTATCTGAAGGCTGCAGATCAAATTGTTGTCTTAAAGCAGGTGTGTATTTATTTTCTGTGTTTAATCATATGCAATACATAATATGGCATCTAATTCTAATAACATCTATTCTTATATGGTGTATAATTACATTTGCATTGTTAGTCACTGCCTTGAACAATAGCATCATGTGTTTTTAATTCCTTTGCATTTTTGGCTCAATAAGTTTTCTTAAAGCAATACCTTCTTGTATTTTTTGAGTATCAATCACTCAATTTCAGACTTAAAGGTTGCTTTAAAAAGTTACCTGAGAATAGCAGCTGTCGCCAATCAGGATTCACTTTGATTCAGAGGATTCGAAACGGTGACCCAGTTACATAGCAAAAAGAAGCATAAAAACAGAGCGCCTGCCTTCTGCTCATCTATTGGTCAGAACTACTCTGTTTTGTATGTAAGACATGCAGAGTCATGCTAACCAGCAGTGAATGACCTACGATCACTGCTGTGATAGAGTAGTTTCCTACCTGGTATTTGTTAAAGCTTTACCAACAAATTACTGAGTGATTTTTAGCCAATTGGTGTCAGAAGGACTCAGGAACAAGCTGACAGTTGGTTGTTATTTCTAATACACAATTTGTGATAGTCCTTACATTTTCAGCTCATTATCATCATATTGGAACAGTGTTTGGCCACTTGACAAAAACTCCAGTATTCACTGGTCTTTTAGTTCTGGTTCAGCCTTCTCTGACTTAATATTAGGGTGTTTGGCTCTCTAGATGTTTGCCTTCCTTCACCTGCTGGTTGCTAACTTTATCTGTCTGCCGTGTGGTGCTGGGCAGGTATTGTTTAAAACCTTTTTACTCAAAAAAACAAACAAACAAAAAAAAAATGAAACTCTTGCTGCCATTACAAATGGGGTTAATGAAAACAGCTCCTCCACCATACAATCTATCTGCAGGTTGTAAAATTTAACAATGAGCAATTGTTTGTCACCGTGAGGAATTCTTTTCAAACAACACATTCATTTTATTCAGTGAGATAATAGAACCATTAATGTTATTGACTTTTACCACAGATATGATCAGTAAATAAATAATAATTGACTTGTTTATAATATCCATAAATATGACACCAGTTCATTACTTTAACTTGAATATTTCTTGTGTATGAACTGTGACTGATGATTCCACAATTTTGTCCTCTTCTCTTCAATTAGGGTATCATTCAATGACTTAGAAAACACATTTGAGGGATTTTCCTTTCTGTAAGAGTTTAAAAGTTAGAGGCAAAACAACTGTAGAGACCATAACTTATGTCTTTCACATGTGCAATATTGACATGTTTGTCTGTATGTCATCTACAGATGCTAGAATTTTCCATGACTATTTGTATGTGATGTTACTTTATCTCTGTCCTGTCATTGTCAGGGTCAGGTGGTGGCACGGGGGACCTACAGTGAGTTGCAGCGCTCTGGATTAGACCTCACCTCCCTGCTGAAGGAGGACGAGGGTCAGGAGGAGGAGAGGCAGGGCACGACTCCCATCCCTGGGACTGTCTCCCGCTGTCCCCATACACTCTCTGACAACTCCATGTCATCCATGTCCTCCCTGTCCTCTTCTCGATACTCTTTGATTGAGGGAACCGAGCCACTCGCAGTGGTAGGTGTATTTGAAACATACTCAAATCTCGAATCTAAGTGGTACAAAGCAGTTTTCATCAAGCTTTAAGTAGATGTGCATAGCAATTTTTAAGTGGGTAAAAGCTTGTAGTGTTTTTAGCAGCCACTAGAGGGCAGAAGGTACTCAGCATTTCTGTGCTGCTCATTACAGCCTGATCTGAAGGTGTTGCTGGATGACTGGCATTGACACTAGTGTCTATCTGTAGGTAGTGCAACCTACAGAGGAGGAAAGCCGCTCAGAGGGAAATGTCGGCCTGCATATGTATGTGAGATATTTTAGAGCAGGCGCTAACTTCCTGGTCCTCTTGGTCCTTATTTTACTCAATCTCATAGCACATGTGAGTTCATTTCCTCAATTAATGTGTGTTTTCTATCATATTTGGAAAGATACAAAACATTATAATTGATAGTCAAAATAAATCATTTTGTTATGTGTTTATTCTTAGCTGTCTTTTAATGATTCATTTCTAAAAAATAATAATGGTTTTTTTTGTCTGCTTGTTTTCATGTTTGTTCAGGTTACATTTGTTCTGCAGGACTGGTGGCTTGCTTGCTGGTGAGATTTTGTTTATTTTACATGCTGTGAAAAAAAATAATGAATACTTGTAAGAAAATGAGAATAACATGTTTTTTTATCCAAACTGACAGACTGAAAATGATGATTTTATAGAAGATGACTGAACCAAACTGTTTTTCTTGGCATTATCTGTCATTTGTTGAAGCTGACCTTGTGCTTCAGGATAGGAGGAATGTGTTTTGTATAGTCCCTTCATCTTGAAGCTTTCTTTCTTTGTTGTGTTTATGTGTCCTTGTGGATTTTTGGTTCTTTTGTGGCTGACTTGCAGGGCCTCTGAACAGAAGCACATCAATGTGACAGAGCACCTCAATGGCAGCTTCCCTCAGCAGCTGGACCTTGACCTGTACCTAGGTGTTTACGCAGGTGAAGCTCACTGAGCGCACATTGCTTTTTGTGTACTGTTGAGGCTCTGAATATGGCAGCCATTCAATGAACAGATCCACAGTTCTTTGGCTGTGGCCCAAGGCCAAGGCCCAGCGTATGTGTACATGGGCCTCAGCTGTACAGAGAGATAGCAGTGCTTTTCTTGTTGTCTGCTGTTGGATTGCTCTGATTGTCTCCTTGTGACTCCAAGCCTCTTGACTCTGTCAGGCTTTGTATTCAGAGTTATAGATCAGCATTCAAGACAAAAAAAAATACATAATTGAAGGAAAAACTTAAGTGGAATATACTATTTTTTCCCTGTCATACAACATGCTTCATAACCTTAAATGCTGTCCTTGGAATAGGCATGAGAATAGCATTGTAGTGTGCTGATGGATTTTTTTTTCTGTGCTTTTGTCAGGTTTAACAACCACTTCAGTTGTGTTTGGCTTCGTTCGCAGCTTGGTCTTCTTTAATGTCCTGGTGAGCTCAGCTCAGACCTTACACAACCGCATGTTTAATGCCATCCTCAGGACCCCGGTACACTTTTTCGATGTCAATTCAATTGGTAAGTGGCTTACCTCCACATCAAGTTCTTATGTGAATAATAGATAATATTGCAGAAAATATGATAGACAGCATTATAATTGTAAATGTGCAGCTTATTTACAGCATGGTCAAGGTTACACAGGAATAATGAGATGATTATTAGATTTTAAGACCCAGTGGAACTTGCTGCAAAAGTTATTGTTCTAACATCTCACCACTAGAGAGCAGACTGCTACTTACTTGCTTCTATCCACTTTACAAACATCCTTATGCTTGCCCTTAAACTCCATATTTTGTCATTGCTGTCTGGTTTCGTATAATATAAAATTTAAAGTTTTAAAATGTTAAAATGTTTCATATAAAAATTTTAAAATATTTTTTATACATTGTTTTTACATAACAACCATATTGAAATGTTTATTTAATTTGTGCATGAATAGAATGAATAACTTACAAATATTAATTGGAGGATCTAATATGAACTATAATATAAAAAGACTAAATTTAGCTTTGCAAGCTTAAAGATAGCTAAGTTAGTTTATTCAGTTTATGGTGTTCAAGATCAGACTGTAAATGAACCAGTATCTTTAAAGCCGTTGCTGGGAAGCAAATCCTGTGCAACCAATAGGCCAAATGAGTCAAAAAACCCTGTGATATGACCTCATATTTAGCCATAATGTATTTAAAAATGATTAAGGAAGGTGCTATCTTTTTATTGTCAGCCAGAACAAAAAAAGCAAACAATCATCTTGAATAAATTCTGTTTGCACTAGATCCTTGACAGTGTTGTGTTTGGACTGTAGTGTTGTGTCAACACAGAGGTATTTGTCTTGTGCGCTGTATCAGAAATCTTAGATTATTTCATTAGCTTTGTAGGTTGTAGCTGCTGGGTCAATTGGGTGAGCAGATGGAAATGATCTTAAAAGTGAACAAACACTTCAAATAAGTCTGACTTTACTCAGGGAGGGCTGCTGGCTTTTCTTCAAGCGTGTTTTGTACCTGCGTTTCAAATAGCAACCAATGAAACCGAAAGTGTAATTCAAGATTTGTTTAAATCATTTGCAAAACGTTTTACTCTTGTTGTTATTTTGTCTCCGTGAGTTTATGTCATTAATTATAGACCTCTTTTAATTAGGTAAAGTAATGTCACTGCAATCTGTCATTCATACCCAAAGTCAACTGTCAAGTGGCTCACTTTGATAACTTTAATTTTTCTGGAGCATTGTTCACCTGTCAGCAGATAATTACTCAGCCTAATCTCTTCATAGTGACATGCATGTACAACACAATCAGCTCGGGTGGGAATTCGGAACAAGAGGGAAACTTGTATCTGTATAATGAGTCATAATAAGCTGGTAACACAAGTCTAAATATGATTTGAGGGTGTTCAGGAGCTTGCGGTTTCTCCTGGCATTAGAGGTGGGTGTAGCGACAAAGCTTTCCTTTGCAAAGCTGTGTTTGGAGCAAACACCACAGGTCTTATTTATCTTTGGCTTTTGTTTTTTCTGCTGCTCTTGTGTGGCGTATTGGACGTACCTGACGGCTTATCTGGGTGTGCCTTGCTTGGTAATCTAGGCACAGGAGGAGAACAAACTCTTTGAATAATGTAATAATCTGTTTAATAGCGCAGCAAAGGAGAGGCTTAACAGACACTGCTATCTGATTGCTGTTGTGCTGCTATCAGTAACCATTGTATGACCAGTCCAGTCATTACAGCTCGGCCTTCAGGCTGGCAAACAACACTGTGTGTGTCTGACTGGATTTATAGACAACTGTCCCCGAGAGTGTGTTTTTTTGTCCTTTGTCCAATCAGCAGTAGGTTAAGCATGAACATGACCTTTTTAAATGTATACAATATAAAAAAAAAGTTCCACTTATTTACAATTCTTAGGATTTCTCTTCACCTCATCACTTGAGTGAAACAGAAAAGACCAAAACAAAGACAGCTGTTGATAACTCTGCCAGTTTTTCTCTCTTTTTTTTGATGTTTTTCTTCTGTCTAAGAATTTTTTTTTTTTCCCTCCACCGCAATACAATAGCTGCCACTTCTGCCACAGCTGCTTCCACTGCCACCACTGTCTCACCACGAGTGTGATTTATGCATTTATAACTGCGTGCTTATGTGTTGTTAAGGATTTGACAACTGTTTACACGTGTAAGTGATAGGTGCGCTTGTTGCTGAACAGGCGCAGGGTTTGATAGCCGTCCTCAGAGTTAAAGGTTACCATTTCAAGCGTCACTGCACAAAGGTCTTATTTGTTACACTGTGAATGTGGTTTGTAACAATGCAGTACAGCAGTGGTGAATTATGATTGATGGAGAGGCATTGTAGCTCCTCTGTATCAGACACTGAATGCTTCCGCGCCATTTGAATCTGTGTCTGTGTTATCTTTTGTACTGTGCGGAGATAGTTGATTTCCAAGTTAGTGCTTTTGCTGATTAAAACCTTTATATTTTGGAACAATAACCGTTTGATACGTTTTAAGATACACAGATGATGTCGATAACAATGCGGGCAGCTTTTTCCTCCATCGCATGAATTTTTATAACTCGGTATATCATGTTGCTCCATTTTAGCAATAAGTGCAGTCTTATTACAGCTGTTCATCCAAATGTGATCCAGTTAGAGCAGCACACACAGTGGTGGATATGTTGAGCTGATGTTGATCCCTGTAATTTAGTGTCATTGAGTGGGTTAATCCCCTCAGAGACTGCAGGCCAGGGCCTCAGCTCATCAGCACAGTCAAGGAGTGGAGTTTCAGTCAACACACACACACACACACACACGTGCGTGCCGTCCCCTTTTTTACATCAGCATTGCGGGCCATCTCGGTGCTGGGTGTCACTCAGTTGCTGTTGACGCAAGGAACATAAGATCTTCTGTAGTCAGTGATGTGAGATTCTAATTGTGTCTACAGAAGCAATGTTTTTAATGTCTGTATTTCAGGTCTGGGATGCAAGAGTGTTAAGAGCAAAGTGGAGGAAGTACTGCAGAGAGGATGATGATATCGAAGTGTGTAAATTGAATGTGGAGATGGAGCCGTGTGTGTGTGTGCAGTGTGGCTGATAGAGCTCCCCCTCGCTCTGCACTTCCACTATTTAATTGCATGAAAGGGAAGGAGAGGAGATTGCAGGAGCCTGGCGGTGTGAGCGAAGAGAATGGATTTAGAATGTATTAGTATTGGCAGCAAGGCGCCGGCGGTGGGAGGCTGCCCCAGGCCCCTGGGCCCTTCATGGAAGTGCAGGTGAGCTGTGCCACCTCCAGCCTTGGCAGCCCCCTCCCCAGTATTCCTTCATTATCGCACTTGCCTCTCTGAAAGGCCCCTCCAACTGCACTGGGGCCCACACATGGAGCGGCTCTGAGTCGTCCCCTTATCTTGATGTTTACAGGGAACAGCGATTTGCCACACGCCCTGCTCTAGCCGGACCCCACTGTTCCACTTCTTTAAGTCTGATTGGGGGCCCTGCTCACCTAATATCTCCACCTAAGGGGCCACCTTAGTTGGGAGGGCTTGATATTTCCTGAGCCTGAAAAGTGGTGCAAATCACCCCTGGAGTCTTAAACCATGAGAAATTGTTTGATACTAATGCTGCTGATATCCTGAAACGTCTATACCCTTCTCTACACAATAGGTGATATTGTTGACAACCACCCATAGTGATTGAAGCCATTGTCCCACGGCCGATCTTACCTCATAGGCATTTCCATGCAGTGAATGTCTTTGTGTAACTGCATTAGTGTAATGTATCCTCTCTATAGTCTGCGCGGGATGGAGAAGGGTCTTTACTTCATCCCCTCTGAAACTCTCTGTTAACTGAGCCGCTTGTCAAACAGCTGATAGCTGACTGATGTTCTCTGCTCTAACACCCTCTAACCATGGTATGATGTAACCAGGAGAAACCTATCCTTTTCTTATTGGCATTGTTTGTCAGGTTTTACATGAATTTGGGTCATCTATGGCTTAGACAGTAAAATTACATAAAATATTATTGGATCTTCCACAAACACAGTTTGACAAGTGCTCCCCCTACTCCCAGACTAAAGCAGCGAGATTCTACACTAGCATAGTAGCAGCTCTACCCCCTTGCTTGAACCCTCCCCTCGGGATGTCTGTATGCTAAAGGGGCACTCACACTGTGAATAAGATTAGTCTGCCTCCAAGTGTACAACATGCTTACGCCACTTGACTTTGAATCAGTACTGATTTGGAGCATTGCTGGGTTGTTGCGGGGAATAATGCTCTGGCTGGGTTTATGCAATGGCTGTTATGGGGAGCCCGGCCTCGTCTGCATGCATGTTTTTAGGCGGGAGCGGCATTTTGGATAAAGCTGTAAGCTGCTTACGGCCGTGGAGAGAGGTGATTACAGGGCCCTCCTCCGTAGGACTGACTGGGAGGCAACTTTTAGGTCAGTGGTGCCATAGCTCCACCACGCCTCCAGAGTGGCATACCGCTACATTCTGCCAACGTGCCGCTCAGCCGTTCCCTTCCTCGGTCCCTTACCAAGTCCCACCTTGTTTCACGGCCTATTCTGTGAGCCTAGATAAACTCATCTGCATGCTTGAGCAGTTAGTTTCACTTTATCAGGGGTTGAACCCAAAATAGGCGAGCGCTGCTTTATTTATATTCTCCTCAGATATTTTTGTTTGCATAGTGATGTGTCACAGTGAGAGACAATGGGTTGCTTAAGTATCGAATGAAACATTATGACACCATTTTGGAGGCGCGTTGACAAGGGAAAAAAAAACACTGTAGACTACACATAGCACATCCACATCTTGTTTGTTTGTTTTTTTTTAAACTTTAGCTCAGTTCCTCCAGTGGCGGTGCTGGCATTGCTCTGGTACTTTTTTGTCTGTCTCTGAGAGGTTGAGGGCTCCCTTCAGGGACAGAGATAGAGAAAGCCTTTCTGTCTTGCCTGCCTTAAGGTAGTGTAGGGATTGGCTATCACTGACCCTGCCGTAAACAGTGTGTGAAAGCAGCTGGAGTGTAATCTTATGTGCTGTGGGATCAGAAAAGGGGAGCAAAGTTACCAAAGGAGTGACAATAAAGGACCGCTACAGCACCTGCAGAGCACCAGACAAAATAATGAAAACCTGAGCAGATTGGAGGCAACTCAATTAACGTCACTGACACTGCCAGTCAGAACATAAAGGCAGGTATGCGGCTTCTGTTGCCCTTTTGTTTCCAAACAAAAGCTTCCCTCACGTATTCAGCCAAGAGTAGGGCAGTCTTTATGAAATGCAAGGCAAATAATGATTCATTGTTTAATCTAGATAGGCCCATGTTTTCCATCTGATATCACACTCAATGTATAAGCTCTGTTCTATTAAATTGGAGGAGACTTTGGTAACAGTTGCTCAACAGTCTAGGGAAACTGAAGGAAATTAAAACAAACAAAATGTGTTTATGGGCGCAGAGTAGCTAACGGACAAAGCATATCTCTATTTGATTTGTTCTTACAAATGTCATACAGGGCTATTTTAAGAGATCTGTGTTGACATTACATAGTGAACTCTATATAGTATAGTGAGATTGTAATCACATTAAACATTATGAATTCTAATAGTACAAATGACTCACATCTTTATAACCAATAACACAAACATTCTGCTGTTGTGATTGTATCATATATATATATATCTACTCTGATCATGTCTAATCTGTTCTTTTGTGTGGTGTTGTTCCCCAGGAAGAATCCTCAACAGGTTTTCAAAGGACATCGGTTACCTGGACTCTGTGCTCCCATGGACGTTTGTGGACTTTATCCAGGTGAGTCTCACCTCGGCAGGTTTGGTCGCTGGCGCTGCAGCATGGGGAGGCCATTTCATGCCTGGCTAAACCTGCTTTGTGGTCCGGGTCCCCTAATCTGGAAACAATTACTGTGGGATTACCCGCCAGCGCGGCCCAGCGCCTGCACAGATTTAATAAAAGTGTGTGCACATAGGCTGAGGGCGTGGCTCCCACAGTGTGACACAACAGAAGTGGCATCTTCAGAGAATGTGTACAGAGACTAAGCAAGTGATTGGGAGAGAGTAAGGTACCAAAGAGGAAATAATGGCCACAGGATGATGGGGTCCGATGTGGAGGAAAACAGTGGGGAGGGGATGACAAGGAGAGTGGCAAAGAGAAGAAGTGTGAGCAGCAGGCGTAAGATGTGTTTGCAGGAGTGGAGCTGGATGCGCGGTAGAGGGGGGAAGGGGACAGGTCAGTTGGAACAGATCCAGAGCGGGACTTGCCTCTCTCAGCACAATTCGCCTAATGCTCCACAGTCTTACAGGCCTGGTAGCCAAGGGCCACCCTGATGCATAACCAGGTTAGGTTACCGAATGCCACCCTGCCAGCGTGACAGCCATCTCCCACGAAAGCCTACGGAGATGAGCCAGCTCATGCACCTAGCGCCACAAAGAAGGGAATGTTCGCTGCACAATTCGAGGTAGAGGAGCAGGCGTGGCTCCTTGGTTAGGGCCAAAGAATAGAACAAAGGCGCGTTGAAAACGAATCCCCCTTCCACAATGCCTGAGTGATGTTTGTGGCAGATACCCATCTCACAGTAGACAAAAGCCATCTTAAATGCTGAAAGCACAAAAGATCATACGCACAAAAGCTTTTTGTCTGCTATAGTTCTCCTCATTTTGATAATAAGGTGAATAATGGCTGGAGTAAAATAATAACTTTGTAGAAGGCACATAGGTCCCACTGAAAACAGTGAAAGTATACTAGGTCATGACCGAAAACAGACTTGGGTCACACAAAAGGACTCACTGTACTTCATATATGACTTATCCATTCCACCATTAGTTATGACCTGTGTCATCAGGAAACACAAGACACAATACCACTTTAACTATGTTTTGTATTGCAGTGAAAAATGGATTTCGGAAAAAAACCTTTAGAGCAAAGAGTGTCAAAATAAAACCAAATAAATCATGTGCGCATCATTATGCCAGCCTTTTTCTGAAGCAGAAAGTGGGAGGTGATTGTGATAGTGGACAAAGGTGGCATCCTTTGGACAAAGCACTTTTGTTTGTGCTGCTTTCTGCTCTTGTTTGCAGGTGTCTTTCATGGAGCAGTCTTTAATGCTTTCAGGAAGGAAGATTTTCACTCTTTTTATTGAAGTATTAGCCGCGCAGAAAAGCTGCTGATCCTGACTATTGTTGTTCTTTCGCAGAGGGACATTTCCCCATAGTCATTGTTTAAATGGTTGTCAGGGGGGAATAAAGTGAAACTTCATAAACAATGCCCTAACTGGTTTATCTCTCTCTATGGTGAGAGGCCGCTTCTGTGCAGGGATTTGCACCAGAGCCTCCCCCATTATGGTGGAGTAAGCACTTCACAGCCCCTCAGCACTGCCCCCATACCCGCCTAACAAGGGGATTCCCTCAACCTGGTTATACCCCGGAGCTCCATTTTTTCACAGGTCTCATTTAGTAGTAATTTAGTATATTGGTGGAAAAAAAAGTCTCTTTCTCTCCCCTCTTTATGGTCAGGCGACAAAGACAGAAATGTCAATTAAAAACACCTCAGGCTTTGGGGACTGTCAGCTTTTGTGTGGACTTGACCTTTAAATCCCAGGTTGCCTCTGTTTTCACAGAGGGGGTAGAGGAGGAGGGCAAGACAATAAGGGGTGAGTACAGGGGTCTTTCAGTGGAGGATTTTGTGTGAAGGCTCTTGACCAAGTCACACTACTAACTGTGGGGTCCATCCATAGCTACATTCATAGGTCTTCTTAACCATCCAAGCAAATTCAGTTTGTCAGGGTGTTTATGCTAAGACACCAGCTGATAGTTACTTTCATATAAACAGGACTTTGCCTGGTCTCACCGATATTAATGACATATAAATGTTGACTCATAAATCATAAATTACTACAGTTATAGTTTGTGTGTGTGAGAACGAGAGGGATTGCATGTGTATACATGTGTTTAATAGTACTACAGACACAAACCCAGCGCAGAATCACCAAAGACACAAAAAACACAGAGCAGAGATGGCTTTTGTTTAAAAACACTGGCGGGTGGATCGGTGTGTGAGTCTGTATATTGTGGCACATTGTGTGTCAGGCCTCTTCAGAGGCTTTGTGGGATATGAGAACTGCTGACGTAACCGTGAGTGCTGTAGGATGGGATTTCACCGGCTTTCTCTGGTTCGTTACCACGCTAGTGACAGAAGAAGTGAAGAATGCACTGGCTTCAGGCATTACACAAGTTAGTCTGAGAAACACAGGAGATGGTCCTGTGTGGAAATGTATAGGCTGTGCTATAAATCCCCATTGAGTATTGTTTATTATGACAATGCCATTGTCTACCTGCACAAGGTAAAAAGTGACACAGAAAGGTGAGAAACCTAACTTCTCTACTTTCTTTTTTATTTGCCTCTTTGGCAAATTAGTGTAAAAATAAAGCAGAACACAAGTGTGTGTGTGTGTGATTTTGTGTGTGTGTGTGTGTGTGCGCGCGCACGCTTAGGGGGTGCACGTAACTGGCCACTCAGCAATACCACACATGGTCATTTGATGGCGAGCATCGGCCAGCAAAAGCTTCCAGTGTGTGTATGTGTGGTCTCCCATGATGTTGCGGTCCAGCACCTCAGCTGCTCTGACTCAGACATACAGGCCAGGATCCTTTGAGCCTGGGAAACTTGCATAAGAAAGTCTCAGTCTAATCTAAAATCTCACCACATGTCAAATATGATGAAGATAATGAATTCTGTGCTTTCTGTTAGTGATTTTGTATCGGTGACTTGCTGTTTTCTTCCGTATTTGAAAATGTTTTTTGTGTTGTTTTCAAGAGGAAGAGAAAGCGGGGGTGGGGGGGGGAAGGAGGAATGACTGAATGAATGAATTTGCCGGACACAAGTGATTTATAGTAGAGAGAGAGACCACATTTCAAAGCCTTTCTCTTATTTCCAAAATGGGGTTGGAAATCAGCAGCTTGACTGAGCCCAAATAAGTGACTTCTTTTACCTTTTCACAGCACACAAAGGCCTAATCCTAGGACTACTTGAGCCACCAATGTAGACAGCGACTGAGACCACCACAGTATGTGTCAGACCCTCCTCACCACACACAAAACACATTGACTGCAGCTTTATGAAGTGAAAATGGCCCAGAAAGGGAAAATGTGAAGGAGGTGTCCACAGTCATTTCTCCCAAAGAAAGGCCACGGCATCTGGGCATTTAATGCTAAAATAAAGCCCAAAGACAGAGTAGAATGGATTGGGTCACTTCTATTGTTCCAGAGCCCGAGTGGAACAGCCCTGTTTTGTTTCAGTACCACTGACCCTTGCAGCTTATTGTGCTGCTCTGTCACGTAAAGTGTGGACTCAAAAAAAAAATTCCAGCAATGACAGAAGACTTCTTTTGAGGAATTTTCTTTACCATGCTTTCCCTCCATTTCCTGTTTTGTTTGCACTTTTTTTTTTTTTTCTCCCAGTGGCAAATATTGCACACTGTCAGTAAATAAAGGGAGGATGAAAAGCGGTTGTAAAAAGCGTACTGATTCCTTGTGTCTGGAGGGATGTTTAATTAAAGGGAAGTGTTTATTTTCTGCTGTGGAACAACAGTCGCTATCATCGCAGAACACAAATATAGCAATTAACTTCAATTTTCTACATTTATTTGGACATCAAAGAGCTGATAGAATCATAGAGAAAATAAAGCAATTAGGGTCAGCGGAGATCTGAATGGTCTTTGGACACAGCAGTGCATCCAGTTTGCTTGAATGACTGAATCACATGCGTGCGGTAGCTTTCTTTTCTTGCTAAAGAGCAATTAGCGGTAATTCTTTATTTAAACTGTTTGTATACAAAACCTTTCATCCTTTTATCCACTTTTATGTGCAGCGGGATGTGGCTTTGGGAGTTTTCTGTTCCTGTGTGGTTTCATAGGAGATATGGATGTGGTCTGAGGGGGTGAGGTATACGCTTGTAGGATCACTTATCAGAATCATCTGTGTGTAGTGTGGGTGGGGGTCACGGTGTTCCCGATGCTGACATGATAAGCGCCAGACCACGCAAATGGATCACATCAAACAGGGCCTTGGCGACAGCGGGCCCTAGGGAGCAGGAGGAGGCAAGACTCCTATCTAATGGTTCCTGTTCCTCCTCTGTCCCCTCAGATGACCCCGCTGTCAGATAAGCTGGCCTGGCTCAGACCTTCATAGTCATAGTCTGCAGCGGGCCCAATTAGAATTCAAATTAACTAAGCAGCAACATGAATGAGCAATGTCACCGTGTCACCAATAATCAGCAGAAGAGTGAGAGAACAGTATATATGAGAAGACATTTGTTCAGTTAATATTTGATCCCCTCAAGGGAAGGCTGGATAACACGCAGTAATGGCCCCGTGTGTCACCATCTCACTTTGCAGTCTGGTAGCCTTCCATCAAGGCTAAGAGTGAAACTTATGTACTGTGAAATTCTTAGGATCAGTTGTGCTCAGTAGCTTCCAATCACTGTTTGATTGTGCGGGCTCCACTACAGCAATGGTTAGACTAGTAATACCCTCTTATCTGAACTGCAAATGGAATTGAGTGGCTTTTCGTCATAAAACTACACTGAAAGTGATCATGCTTAAATGTGTGCTTAAGTGGCAGATAACATCCGTAATTAAGGTGCTAAATTAAATTTTCATCTCTCTGGGCTAGTCTGAGACCACTGAAGGTAACAGTATGATCCTAATCTCCCCCCGTCTTAGGATTCATCTCTTAGGTTGTGTCTAATTTCAGGGTGTGAGGTTTCAGTTTTATCATCTGTCAATCGAAATATGAAATATGTAACACAGTATAGCTTTCAGTTAAGAAGAAATGGTCTCACATGTTTATTTCAGCGAGATTTTTTTCATTTTCCGAGATTTGCTGTGCCCGGTTATTGTTGTATTTAATTACCAGTTGTAAAATTATGGAAAGTAAGTATTCAGATACTTTTATTTAAGTAAAAGTATCAATATGAAAGTGTACTTTTACTCTGTTACAAGTAAAAATCCTGCATTCAAAAATGCACTTAAGTATTACCAGCAAAATGTACTTGAAGTGTCAAAAGTAAAAGTAATCATTCAGAGCATTATATTATTATATTAATGACATTATTGATTGTCACAGATGCATCAGTTTGTCAAGGTGGAGTAAATATTTTATATTCTGTTGGACAGTTTAGTCTCTAACAAATCATATTTTAGAGGCTGATCATATATTTTGTTAATCAATTCTGCAAAAAAAAAAGTAACTATAGCAGTCAGATAAATGTTGTGTAGTGAAAAGGTACAGTATTTGCCTCTGAAATGTAGTGAAAGATATTAATAGTTATAGTAATATTAATAGTAATAATTATACTTTATCAGATGCTTTGATGTCATCAGACTTATCGCCCTCCATCCTGTTAGTGCAGCTCTGGTATCTTGGTCTAGATGAATCACATAGCCATTAACACGGGTGATGAGTCACTGTGTTGTTGAGGGCTGTGTGGTTTTGAGTGTGATGTATCAGACACCCACAGTGTGGTTCCCGGAGCTCTCTGCCAGTCACTGTGGCTATGCCTGTTGGCTGGTTGGTCTGCCAGAGAGGCTTACAGGCCAGAAGTGTTGAAGGGAAAGCCCAGGGGATCCAGGGATATGAGCTGCAGTGGCCAAGTGGTAAATTCTCACCTGCTACTAAGTGAGAATTAACGCTGTGATCGTTTTCCTTTCACACTGTGAGTCACATAACCTCAGTCCCACAACCTGCTGCTACCTTACTGTATGGCTGTGATGGCCTCACACAAATACGACTGAAAGAGTTTCTCTTGTTCAGCCTTAAGAAATAGGCCTCACTGGCCCACTGGTAGACCACACAGCAGCAGTGGAGCTTTTGACTGTGTTGCTGTTTGGTTAATATTGTGTTCACATTTCTCCTTCTGTCCCAGGTATTCCTCCAAGTCCTTGGAGTGATTGCAGTAGCTGCCATCATCATCCCCTGGATCCTTATTCCTGTCTTTCCTCTTCTTGTTGTCTTCCTGTTTCTGCGATGCTACTTCCTGCAGACTTCCAGGGACATCAAGCGCTTAGAGTCTACCAGTAAATTTTTTTTTTTTTGGGATTGGGGGGTGGGGGGGGGGCATGTCCATTTGTGGTATGAGACAAAAGCAGACCACAGGAATGCTAATAGACCATTGAAGAAAGCCATGGTCATTAGCATAAAGGCTAAAGGTGGCGGTGGCCTATGGCTCGGCCACACGCAGTTTCCTCAAGAGACGGGAGTTCATGACATCACATACAATGGGAAAAATGCCAAGTGGGCATGACTAGGCCATTGCAGGCTTTAGTTCATCTATTTTATTCTGGGCTGAGAGCCCAAATGCACATTGGCCAACAGGTTCCATCATCTTATAGAATAAAGGTTCTGTTAAAAAGCCCACAGGAAACATTTAGGTTTTGTCTTGGGTTTTGTAAGCCTAACAAATAGAAAACAAAAGACCACTCAATTGCAACCTTTCCCTAAATCAAAACTGTATAATATATTTAATGTTTGAACTATGCAGTATTCATAGTAGATATTTGACTGTTTGTTACCAAATCATCTTTTCTTTGTCTACACCTTACACCTTTTTATAAGCTTATTAATCCTGTTCCTATTATTAGCATTAGCAGTAGTGCTGTTACCCCAACATACAACAGTATAAAACAAGGCACTGACCACAAAACTCTAATAAAAAACATCTAAAAGCTTCATACAGTCCTTGAATGCCATGTCAGATATGGCAGTTCTGAATAATAGAAGCTCTGAGTAAAAAGTATTTGGCTGACTGAAGTATGTGGAGATATTAAAGTCCTTGATAAAGGTATACTAAAGCTGTTCATAGTTTATATGATCAATACTACCCAAACTACCTATTATGTAGAATACTGAATGCTTGTTTTTTTTTTTTAAATGCTAACAATGGTCTGTTTATATTTGTTGTAGCACGGAGTCCTGTCTTCTCCCACCTTTCTTCCTCTCTCCAAGGCCTGAGCACCATACGTGCCTTCAAGGCTCAGCAGAGGTTTCAGCAGATGTTTGATGAATATCAAGATCTTCACTCAGGTAAAGAGAAATTGTATTTCACTTTAACAGTCCAAATTTCAGGTATTCACTTTTATCATACCCATCCAGAGATATTGAGACTGATGTTAAGTGTTTGGATTCGAGCAAAATTTAGGCTGTACTGACTGCTAGATTATTTTTGTATTATTTAGAGATTGTATTATCTAATCTGTGTATTTGTGTTTGTTAACAGAGGCCTGGTTCTTATTCCTGACTACCTCTCGCTGGTTTGCTGTGCGTCTTGATGGAATTTGTTCAATTTTTGTCACCATCACTGCTTTTGGCTGCCTTTATCTCAGGGATGGTACTGTATGGGCTTTGGATTTGCACACATGTGACACATTATTGACGTGTGAGGCAATATATGAAACTATTATGATGAAATAATGAATCTGTGCCCGTGTGTTTACTTTTTAAAAATATTACAGGATTGGAGCCGGGTGCAGTGGGTCTGGCGCTATCCTACGCTGTTACGCTCACAGGCATGTTCCAGTGGGGCGTCAGACAGAGTGCAGAGATTGAGAACATGGTGAGAACCCTTAAATCTGACCACTTACATGCAGTTTATATTATGGTTGAACATCACTAAATACATTCATGGTTTCTTCCCTGAAAATATCAATCAATATCAGTCAATTTCAAAGAGTGTTGTAGGATCAGTTCCTCAAATCCTAAAAGGCAAATAGCGGAAAACATAACAGGAGAGAAACATAACTCCGCTAGCTGCTTCTAACAGGGTTGATGATGGCTGGTTAATACAATAATCCACTGGTTAAGTTTGATTCTTGTTCAAATGGTTAAATTAGAAATACTAGTAGGCCATATTTTGGCACGTTTACTGTTTTTTGTTCAAGTAACTTTAAGTTTACCGAAGCTGAAGCTTTTCAAGTCTTTGTCATGTGATCAAAACATAGATATTCATAAATCAGGAATGTGTCTTCACTAAATTAGTATTGCATCCCTCTACATATTCCATCAAATATATGCTTTTATTATTTGTAGATGACATCAGTGGAGAGAGTTGTTGAGTATGCAGAGCTGGAGAGTGAAGCACCCTGGGAGACGGACAAAAAGCCTCCACATGATTGGCCCAAGACAGGCTTCATCACCTTTGACAGAGTCAACTTCTCTTACAGTGCCAGCACGCCTTTGGTCCTAAAGAACCTGACTGTTGTCTTCACATCCAGAGAAAAGGTTCTTGTCTTTATTCCCACCTGTGAATGCTTACTGGTGTGCACAGCCCGTGACTTAGGTTGATATGCAGCCAGTGTAGAAGGTGTGATGTGATTCTTTTTTATGTGGCATTATTTTCAAATCAATTTTTAAAGGGACATCATATTGTGCTGCTGAATCTTCAGGACTATACCATTTGTGATTCATGGAATACATATCATGTAATTAAGACTGTTCAAGTGGATCCATTTGTTCCCAATTTGCATTTTGAGCTACCTGATGGTGACAACTGTTTATTCACTATAAGAGAGAGGCGAGGCCGAGGTAGAGGAGAGAGAAAAGAGAGAGAGGAAGGCACAGAGAGATGGTTTGGGATGATTGAAATTGTGTTTAATGCAGGGGGTGTATTTTGCATGGCTATGGTTGGCCAGGGCGGCTGATTTCACAATGGATGGGTTGATAAGTGTAGAGGCTCTGGCTCTGACAGCCCATGGGAGGGATCTCTGCTGCATGCCATGGGGGTGCAAAGCTTTGTGCATCCTGTCAGTTCCCCTGACACCCTTTCACAAGGAAACCTGCACCCACAACCTACAGTACAAGATCCATTCACTTTGTCCCTCTCACTTAAGTCGCATACTGTACATAATTGCATAAAAACACACAACTCCCCACAACACAACAACAGGCAGATTTCTAAGTGGTGCAACATTCAAACAAACCCCATCCTGTTAGTCCAATAATATTTAGTTAACCCTGAGAGGGGGAAACGAGACTAGGTCAAAACCAGTACCAGTATAACTAGTATACGGCCGGACCATGTATGAAAGTTTTTATGTAAGTTTATTTATTTGTATAGTATTTGTCATACATTAGTTGTCACTCAAGCTGTTGTACACATAAGAAAAACTTTAAAATACTTCAAATACATTGCACTAGATTTTGGGTGTAGACTTTATGGTGCTGTTATAAGAAGGGTTGAGTTAAGATTTAGGCTGTTTTCTATATGTTTTATGTATTATTTCACTTACCCACAACCTGAAAAATTGTTTCAATACAGTAACTATCAAGTTAATCATTAATGCTGAGTGTAAATGACCCCAATACAGTGTGTTTCATATGTGTAAAGTTTGCATTCGTAAATGTATTTGTTATATTGCTTTTATTTTATTTATGATAAACACAGAAGTACTGTATTTTGAAAAGACAGTAGATGCATGTAACATGTGGACATTGACAGGAAGTTACACTGGCAACGGCGCACAGATCATTTCTTCAAAAATAGGCGTTATTTAGATAAGCTGACCACATATTGGGAAAAAAATTAAAACTTAATAAAGTGACATATTAACAGTCCTACAGTGAAAATTACAACAGCTTAATCTCCGCCATTGTTGGAGTGAAATGCATTCTGGGATACTTAGCTTTGGCTGCCTTCGACCGACCAATGGTGTAACTTCATCACTCAGTCAGTCAGTGACAGACAGACAATCACAGTTATAGTGCTGGCCCTGTTGTAGTTGTCCAGCCAAAAATTTGCATTTTCGCACCCTTTCTGCGTGTTGGCATGTTAAGGGGCACACACAGTAGTTCTTTGTTATGGAGGCAGTGTTGTTGGTAAACCCTTGTAAACAAAGGGTTGCCCATTGGCTATGTAATGGCATATAACAAGCCTATGTGTTGGCAGGCAGCGGCGTGTGGCATCAGCAGCCTGGTTCAGTGGAACAAGTGATGATTTGCCTGGTGGTGCCATTGTTGACACCGTTCCCACTGCGGTCTGTTGTCAGCATTTGGACAAGGAATATTGTGAGCTGTGTGATCTAGACTTGTCATCTTCTGTGTGGGTCCTCTATGCTCAACACGCAAGCGTCTTACAGTGATCGGCAGGTATTAATAGCACGGTAATGGCAAGGTGCTGCTGCTGTTCCTCAGAAAATTAAGTAAATGAGGAGTAGTGTTGATGCTGAACCTTTTGTTAGGCTGGACTCCATAAGATTTAATATTTTTTTTATTTAATTTTTATTTTTAATGCACAAATATACTATACAAAGATGGGTGTTTAAGCCAATAAATCTTACAGAGCTATGTTGAATAGCGTCAATTGTTATCATAACTTCCAACTAACAGACATTAGCATATGCAATGTGTGAAATTGATGAGCTATGAAAGGTGCACTTTTATAATATATAGCAAACTTGAAAACTGCTGTCTTGAATTATAAACATGCAAAACTATGAAGCTTAATTAATAAATACTCAGCAGCAGGCTTAAGACATTCTTTAAAAATCAGGTATTTTCATCCAAAAGCTGCCAAAGTCATGTGATGGTGCTGTGAAAAAAAAAAAAAACAAACAAGCGAAAACATAAAAAGGTGGTTTGTTGTATCTGCTTGTTGTAGAATGTTTTCTCTTTTTTTCTTCCTGTCATACAGGTTGCTCCTTTGTAGTTTGACTTATGACATGGTGCCTCTATGACATGACACTTCAAGTATAAGCACCAGTATGATTAATGGTCTGAAGGAGCGTGATAATATTTTGTCGTTCTGTGGAATTTTTACAGGTGTATAAAAATAGTCCTCATCTCTCCCCTGTAGGTTGGCATCGTTGGACGCACTGGTGCTGGTAAAAGCTCCCTGATCTCTGCCTTGTTCCGGCTGGCAGAACCTGAGGGAAGAATAATGATTGATGGTTTTCTGACTTCTGAGATTGGTCTGCACACCCTGCGCCAAAAAATGTCCATCATACCGCAGGTGCCCTTTTTAAATTGCTACTCTCTTAGCTCTTAGCACCTTGGCAATTGAAACTGCTTACAGTAACCAATGGATAAATCTGGGTGTAATCAGCTAAAAAGGGAAACATCTTCGATATCATCATATATTAAATAAAGTACAGCAATTACATTTGTCACTAAGATGATACTTTTCACTGAAACTGTTGGACTTTTGCTTTGACAGCTTCTTAAAGGTTCTGTGGTTCCTAATGATTGAGAAATGGCAGAAATGTTAGATGAACACTGGTAACAGAAACCCTCACGCTTTGGCCTTTTTTTTATACGCCTGGCTTTTAAAAAGCTAAAACAAGTGAGGAGAATTACAGTCGTCACTCAGGGGATTTCTGAAAGTGAGACAAACAGATGCCTTGAGACAGTTTAACTTTATTTCCGCTTGTTGAAACTGATACGGCATTAAGAAAATGCCAGCCTGCGGGTGAGTGTCAGCAGAGTGGAGGGAGGGGAGAAGACTCCCACGGCCTGTACTGTGAAGAGAGCAGTTCCCTATCCCTGACAGAGGATTAGCCCTCTACCCCCCAAACATGGGAAAGCTGCTTAGAAGAAGTCTCCCCCATCCTCACAGTCAGAGTCCCCCTTGTACACCGTCACTTTGCCTATGTCTCAAACATTTCCAGGGTGCAGCCAAGATGCCCAAAAACGGTTTCATTAATGCTTCTCTGTGGATTTGATAGGTTTCTGGCATTGCTACCGCTTCAGATAAAGTTTTACTTCCTCGTCCAAACTAGTTTGAGATGGATGTGATGCGTGTTTGATGTGATTTTGTTTACTCTTTCTGTCTCTCCTAAAGGGAGAGACTTGTACAAAGTGGCAGGTTACAAGTCAGAACTTTAACTGCACGCCCATCTGTGTCATTTTCATGATATGAAGTCTTAGCAGTATTCAGAAGAGTGGAGTTTCTCTGTACTGTGCTCTTAGTTTTACAAACTTATATATTTACACACATTCATCTGAAAGCCTTTTTATTCTCCTGCTAGACGTCAGAGATAAAGTGATATTCAGTCAGCCTTTCACACGGAAAAGATCATGATATAAATTGCTAGTTGCCTTACCTTTTCATGTGGAATGTTGAGAGTGTGATATGTATACTATACATTGGCGGTGAGGAGTTTCATTATTTGCCACCCACAGATTTGATTATGATAAGCTTTTATTAGCATATGGCATTAAAAATGGATCCATTTCAGATTCTATTGAATTCTCAGGAATGACTTAGTAAAAAATGAATTCTGTGGCAAACAGAGGGCTTAGAATTGGTGGAGCACATAATCGGTCTATGGAAAGCTGTGCTTGAAAGCAGTTTTTCCGACCGAACATTGAATCCTCAATTAAAGTGTGTCACAAAACTAGTTTGAATTGGGACTTCAGCAGGCTTAATGACAAGGCGGTATTTCGGTGACAGAGGGAAAAGCTCATTGGAAGTAAAGAGGTGGAACATTTTGTAAGGCACAGGTAGCACGGATGAAGTCCTGAAAAAGCTGGATTTTTTTCTTTTTTGGAATCGGATGGAAATTGAGCAGTTAGTCCTGAGTCTTCTGACCTAAATGAAGGTTCCTTGAGACATGATTTTGTATTTGAGGTGTGTGTATGTTTACACTGTATAAATCTATGTGCCCACACACATGAGTGCATGAGATAAAGATGTGGATAGTGAGTCAGATTCAGACAAGTAGTTCTGTAATCTTAAAAGAGGACACTCAGCCTTTTAGACCCATTGTGTACTTGACTCTCACTCCTGGTCTAATCTCACAGTTGCCAGGTTAACTTTTCCTATCTTGTGAAGAGGTCAGACTCATATTATGAGTAAGCTGGATTTATCAAACTGTCTCGACTGCGATGAGGATACAATGGAGGCCTATCAGTTTGGGTTGCTGCTTCCTGTTTTTAACTCTAGCACTTTTGTGCTTTTGTGATAGACGCATTCACTTCTCATTCAACATTTTTTTAAAATGGTCATTATAACCAGCCATATTTGTTCATTGATAAAACAATACGGATATGATACCATATGAATCATCCTTGCAGCTGTTTCATGAGTAGTAAGACTCTTTATGATGGCGTGGGAGAGACCTTCAACAGTGGAACAGGATTTTTTTTTTAACCTTTATTTATTCAGGAGAGTTTCTCTGAGAGCAATACTCCCCTTTTCAGGAACGCCCTGATCACATTCACACAGTTACGCATTCACACCAGGAAGCTGCCCAGTCTGATCTTCCGGCCACTGAGCAGCACCACTGAAGTAGTTGGGGTTAAGAGCCATGCTCAAGGGTGCCTCAGTGGTTGTAACGAGGCTGCTTAACTGGCGAACCTCCAGTCACAAGCTCGCTTCTCTAACTTTTAGGCCACCAGTTCCCCATTTATGAATAAATATCTGACCAGATGCACGGAGATGCCAGCTTGCTCCTGGTCTCAGGTTTACCACAAACAGAAGGGCATGTTGGAACAGTGCCTGAGATACTTGCGGGCTCCTTTCTCTACACTGTAATAAAGAGCTTTATTTGCTCTCTTAAAGATGGCTGTGCAGCTGAAGCTTCATACAGGTGTGTGGCTCACCATAAATACGTATCTTGGACATCCTAGCTGTCTGAGATCTGAGGCTGTCCTTTCATGAGGGTAGCAAACTGATGCAATAACCTCTCTTGACAGATGCTTGTGCGCTTGGCTGAGTAAAGCTGTAGCAGACATTTTGAGATTATTATTAGTAATATAGCTACTGTATGCAGTGTTTTGTATTGTAAAAGTGACCAGATGGCATTTTTTTCTCTATTCTCCAACAACACCAGCGCACAAGCTCTGGTTTTCCAAGTAAAAAGATCAACTTATTGAAGCATAGTTGGCCAGAGCAATGAATGGGGCTCCTGAGTGTAGCAAGCCCTTTGTGAACATCTTCCCCTCACACATTGCCTAGTGGTGCTCTATAAAGCCTGTCTTAACCCTTTCATACATCTTCCCCCTTGTCATTATCTTAACTGGCCACGGCCTTCTCTTTCTATATCCATCTATCCACAGGACCCAGTTCTCTTCACGGGCACCATGAGGAAGAATCTGGACCCTTTCAGGCAGCACACAGATGAGGACCTGTGGAATGCACTCCAAGAGGTACTCCAGCGTGGCTCTGAATGATTCCCCCTCGCCGGCCCAGGGGGGGATCCCTCTGTCCCCCCGTACAATGCTGCCATTCAGCCTCCCTGCTCGCCACAAGTCATGGGGGGAAATCCCATTAGGGCCATGGGGCCCAGCTCAATGTGCGGCTTGTAACTGGGAACCATTGAAAGTGCTGGGGGAGATGTGTTTGGGCAGTCAGGCCAACCAGGATGAAGGCTCCCCCCACAGTGAAGGGCTTCAGTTCCTGGTCCTGCCTCTGAATGGGTTTGGTGGCCTGGATTAAAGCTAGAGGCTGGCCACAAGAGAGCACTGGCCAAGGTCATCAGTGGACCTGGCCCTGCATTGTGCCAGGCTGTTAATGGGTGTGTTTGGATGGCTCTTTAAAGACATCCCCACAGGAAGCCTTTATTCAGGAGTAATGAAGGGTTGGGGCTCTGCTCTCCCTCTCTGCAGGTGCAGATGAAGGCCGTGGTGGAGGAGCTGCCCAATAAGCTGGAGATGGTGCTGACGGAGTCAGGCTCTAACTTCAGTGTTGGCCAGAGGCAGCTGGTGTGCCTGGCCAGGGCCATCCTCCGGAAAAACCGCATCCTCATTATTGATGAGGCCACAGCCAATGTGGACCCAAGGTCAGGGAACACTTGTGTCTACAATTAAAAACATTTTACAGTAATGTGTGAGCAATTCATTCCAACTTGTTGTTGTACTGTAATCTAATGCTACTCAAGATGGGCACTTTTTGATCTGAGTCTAATAAAACACTAATGAATTGCTCTGCAAAGGAATTCAAATAGTAATGATTTCAAAAACAAGACTATCATGTTAATAAATCAATAGCACATAAGTGTAAATCAAACCCTTATGAAAAGATGTAAAAATGTAACACTAACCCACTATAATGCACATTGCTTGGTGGTAAACAGAGTATGTAAAATGTTTACACAGCGGACCAATCACAATGAGCTTATCAGTAGTCGCTTTCTTACAGTAAACAGCCAAGAAATAATAAAAATTTCACCTTCATTAAACAATTACAATATAAGTGTGACTTATACAAAAATGCAAACAATTCTGATGAGTGAAATGAAATCAGAAATACTCAAAATAAGAACCCATCCTTGTAAACCTAAGGACCTCTGATATCCTTTATTTTTATGTCTACTACTGCACATTCCTTGCTGCTGATGAGCTATTGTTCTGTGTTGAGTAAAATCCCTGCCCAAGGGTCTATAGGAAGAGAGGTTTTTTGTGCTCAGGTGTTGTGTTCCCTGCTCCTTTAGAACTGACAGCCTCATCCAGCAGACAATCCGGGACAAGTTTCAAGAGTGTACAGTCCTCACCATTGCTCACAGGCTCAACACTATCATTGACTGTGACAGAATACTGGTAAGTAAGGACACAGTAACTTTCCACTGTCCAAGTCAGCATTTTAAAAGACTACTCTTCCTCAGCAATCAATGTGGTATAATGCAAGGTAGCCTGCAAAAACATGTATTCAGTTGCTTCAAACATACTGTACCTGAGATTTAGAGCATACAAACACCTCCTTTCTTATCAAAGGGCCTGCTACACAATTTTTACAGAGTTTTAATTCACTTGTCCTATTTCACAACAGCTGGGCTGATTTCTCCCTCACAGCATTCCCTCTCATTGAGCCTGCGCTCGTGCCACTTGATCTTTGGCTCTTTCCTGCTACTGCCTGCAGAGGTGCCAATTAGTGCCATTTGTGGCAGCGTTTGTTAAGCGTCTATGGAGGACAGGGCACGACCCGGCTGCTGCTCAGTCACTGAGAGGGCCGCTGAGAAAAGCCAAATATCACACAGCAGGGACTGTTTCACACTTACGCTCGTGTTAAATGCCCCCAGATTGTTACGCACTCCGGGAGAACTAAATTCGTACCCACCTGAGTCGCCCTGACCAAATCTTAAACGGTACCATATTTAGACTCCAAATGTTTTCCAAGATACAAACTCCATCAGCTAGTATCCTGCCCCTGAACTGTCGATTATGACAGCAGTTGCAGAAGTGTCCCTTTCATACTAAGTACTCCTTGAAACTGAGCTTTAGCTATAACAAACTGCTCATTATAGCTATAAGGGGATCGAGCTTGTTAAAATTTGTCTGTGATATAATTGTAGTCTTTTCCAAACTGCTTGAACTGGCACTATTCTTTGTGTGGTTTACATGGCATGTGATGACATAGAAATGATGGTGATTTTCAAGGGTGTCCTAAAGGTGTGATTGTTGGATTTGACTGAGGACCACCCCTGAGCCACTGAAATGCCAGGATAAATACACGGATAAATCACTGATCTTCAGTCTGTCAGCGTCAGCGTACTAGACTTTCACACTGCTAAAAGGCTACGTTCATTGTCCGAGGGCCTGTCGAGCACAAACAGGCACCCGTGTTTGCTGTGGCATGAGTCACATAAAATGGATGGTTCCTAGGTGCAGAGAACTACTGTTTCCCCATTCATCTTGCACCGTCTGCATGTATCACTCAGCAGCGAAACAGCTGAAATGTTAGTTTTCCCCGAAGTAAAGTATACAGGCAGCGGCGCGCACACACACCCAGCATTGTATGTGTGATTGCAGGTTCTAGATGCTGGCAGGATCCAGGAATATGACGAGCCGTACGTGCTGCTCCAGAACCAGGATGGGCTCTTTTACCAGATGGTCCAACAGACAGGCAGAGCTGAGGCCGCCTCACTGCTGCACACAGCCAAACAGGTAACCACACCCACCTTTGTCCCAGGACAGGGCTGCTACTAAATAGAGTCCATCCTTGACACACTAATCCCAGACTCTCCCCTTTAACTCTAGACTTCATTGCTCACCTCCAAAATAATACAGTTAAGCGACAGAAGATGTGCATTGCCCTGACAATGCAAAGACACTTGATTACCATTTTAATTTAAAGTGCCTACTTGGAGCATTGCAACATCATAACATTAATTTCAAGAGAGAAATTGTCCCTTTGTAGATTTACATCCTCTGATGTTATCAAAGAAACTCTCCATATAATCTTTTTTCTCATAATGTAATTTTGAGATCATTTTGGAGATGATTCTAGAAAAGCAGCTTTCTTTGCGCTGTATCTATTTTGAAATATTGGCTTTAACTTCATCGTGATTCTGGATAAACTTTCTATGGGGATTACTGTAATAGAGAATGTCCATATTTTTTCCCTGTGAAATTCATTTGTGATGTATTTCCCCCTCAGACACTGAACAGATAAGAGCTGGCTATTCATTGTTCAATTCCATTTTATGTGCATCTGTCTGGGACTACAGATACCATATTGCAACTTCAAACAGGTCTTTGTGAAATAAGAAAAAGAAGGCATCGTTTCATTTTCTCTGTCCCTCGCACAAATTTATCAGCGGAACTGTATCTTCTCAGCCAGAGGAGTGAAATGACTAAAATACTGATTTCAAGGACTCAGCACACTGTGGTATTATTTGGTATCGTCTTACCCTGCACACTGGTGGATTGGTAGTGACATTGTTCAAGCCCTTACGTTTTCCTTTCTTTATTGTGGGGGTGCTCTCCTTAGATCAGATTACGGCAGCATCCATAACTGTCTAGCACCACTTATTAAATACTGAGATGGTCCACATGTTGTGTGTCAAGTTTCTATAGTTGTCAGTCAAGGTTTAAATACATTCAATAATCTGATATCAACCTCTAGCTCCTTTGTCCCTGTTGAAAGAGAATGCCAGAGTAGACAGTATATCTCGTGCTGCGGCCGAGCTGTTTTCACCTGTTTCGCCTCTTTTTCACAAACTTTCTGTTATTTAAATTGTCGGTCTGTCAGAGCCTCTTTGTATGAAGAAATCAAGCATTCACACTGATATCTTCTAAGCCTGTTTTTAAAAAAAATAGTGTCATATCAACTCAACTTAGAAGCCACGGATAGAGAAAATTAACTACACAAATAATTTCAGTGATTATCTCAGATATATTCTCCCTTGAATTTCTCAGTTGTTTATAAGGCTAAATAAGCCACTTTTTCATGCTTCAGTGGGTGACAAATCCCTTCACCCAGCTCCGACTGGATCTGTCATAAATCACACCTTAGCAGATCGTAGCTTAGATTGGACTGTGTGCTTGTATTCTGTGACACTTGCTTCCCTGATACGCTTCCAGGTTTACATGAACAAAAAGCGAGTGACAGACGTGCACAGTGCCAAGGACATCCGTGTCATCTTTGAGACATCTCTTTGACAGTTTGGAGAGTCGCTTGTGGCCCTCGTGTTTGCCATCACTGACCAAATCCTACCAGATTCACTTATTTCCTTTTACTGTACATTAAAATGTCTTTTAGACTCCCAGGAGGCCTAGTGTGGTATGTGCTGCATTTGATTAGCATAGTCCTTTTGGTCTGAAACGGAAAACAGGCAAGTATCTGAGGCAGTCTGTGCCTTTATTGACAGCATATTACTCCCTGGCTGTTTATTGATTACACCCTGCTATGTTTATCTATGTGTGCTCTGGCCTCTTGGGTAGCTTCAATCTTGCACTGGCGCTCAAAGGAGTGCAGATATTGGATATGTTTATCCTGGCACAATAAATTATTGGTGGCTTAATTGATTATTTTTAAGGCAAACATTGTTTAGCACGTTATCTTTTCATTATTTGGAAAATGCTTCAGAAGACACGGAGAACCTGAGAGGAGACACCAATGTTTTCAGTAATTATTGTGCCTTAATCAAACTATTGATTGTTTTATTATTCTTTTAATTGAAGGGTCTTCATGCACTTTGGCCATCATGGTTTAATGTCTACCTCAGCTCTTGTCAGTAAAGAACAGCAAAGTTTAAATGTAACATGTCATGTACACAAAGGAATGTTGGAAAAAAAATTTAAGTTTCATGCCTCTGCAGATTTTTCTTACTTTTGTAAGAAAATCCAGTGTAATATCAACTTTCTCTATTTACTCTTTTGATAAATGTGCTGTTGTTGCTTTAAAAAATTAGCACTTTTTACTTCGGCAATAATATGGAATTTAGTATGACTATTTGTATGTGTATTTATTTGTTTTCCATATCTTTGTCTATGGTTTTGTAACACTAATTGAGTTCTGTTAAAAGTAATATTTCAATGAGTTTGCACTTCATAGTGGTTTAGTTGCAAATGAGTAAATCGCTATATCTTTTACAGTATATTAAATACACATTACATATAATAAAACAGTATTGCTTGACTGTTCCGGTGCTGTCTTCATTTTGTTTTTAAAACATTCTCATATCACACTGACTCACTAATCATTTCCTCCCACTGTTGCTCATCCTATATTCACTTGTCTGAATGGTGTGTTTGCCTCAGGTCGGTGGTTACAACTGGTCGTGACCACGCTGCTACAAATTGGTAAGTGGTTAAGGAAAACAACCCGGTGATTACTGTGTTGAGTCAAGTGATTTTTAAATTCAGTTTCACTGTGGTAAAGTGGTGTTGCTGTTTGCTTAATTTAACATGTCAGTGGTGCAATGTGACGATTAAGTCCTAATTAAAATGTAATTTTGTCATCACCAGCTCAATTAGAAAAAAAAGCTGCTTTATTCGCCTTCGTACGGGCAGGAGCAGAGCCAGTGATTACACATTCAGAAATGGCTGTCAGTAAACACTTAGCTCAGTATAAAAGGCAGTATTTAACCAGGCCCAGATTTGGGTCGTGAACTGCGGGACACCAGTTCCTTTAAAAGCTGAGTGATTTACACAATTCATTAAAGCCAGTGAATCTTCAGCCAGCGTCATATTAAATGGTTACTTACTCTCAAATAGCCCCTTGGGAGTTGAATTGTTGGCTCGCGAATAGATTAAAGTTTACATTGAAAAGAGAAATTGAATTCAGAGGTAATCAATAGCATAATGGGCCAGTGAGAGGAGCCTGCTGCCTGAAATGAAATTACCATATTTTTAATCTTAATTTTCCACTCTGTTTATCTGACAGTGTGGATGTGCAATCCAAACAGATAATGAGAGAGTGGGATATTGACAGTGGGGTCCTCTGGAGTGCTTGTTTCAGTGATTAAACGCTGTGATCTGTGATTACTTTGTGTCGGGTGTCAGGCTGGCGGCCAGGTCCCGGGGAGACATAGGCGCATAGCAGCTGGAGCATCATGGGTCTCTGAGGTGCTAATGCACCTGACACAGCATTGACAGCATTCGAAACCCTATCAGGGACTGCACCACATGGCAGCTGCCACAATAGCAATACTCGTGGCACTATCTACATCAGAGTCAGCATAATATTCTCTCTGCTCTCCCCTCGATAACAGCCAACACAAGAATGGTGACAACAAAGTTTGCACAATAAGTATTATTAACCAGATACCTTCCTACGTCGCCAAATAATAGTGCCATTTTAAGACATATCTGAATAGGTGTGCAAATAGCAATGCCGTCAACATAGTGCTGATATAGCTTTAATAAATAAATGTCTGAGAAACCTGGCTGTCCACACAATGAAGTTTAATCCCAAAGAAATAAAACACAAAATAAGCGTCAGCACAATGTGGAGGCAGTGAATGAAATGATGAATTCAAACTATAGCAGTTGGCCCATCCTCACTTTAAGAGAGAAGTGATACGTCGGTGCTGATTTAAAGGTGGGATACCGGCTCTATTCAGTTAAAGATGTTGTTATTGTCATTTGAGAGAAGAATAATAAAGTAAAGATAAAGTATAACAACTGAAAGTGCTGTAAATTGTTTAAGGTTGTTTTGTTATGGGCCAGTAAATAAGTAGTCTCAAGCCCATTTTTTGATTGAGGAGACAATGTTTTTTTTTCACAAACTTTCTGTTGTGCCAGCATTTTCTTTTGTGATGGATACTGCTGTTTGACAAATGGAAACAAATTGCATGGTTCAGGCGCCTGAATGGCAGGGAGTTTGGGAGTGTCAAACCCGGTGCTGAAAGACGATGAAGCGAGAGCCTCAGGTTTTTGTGGGCGACTCAGACCTGACTGATCCTAGCATAAAGTACTTGTTGAAGAGAAGGAGAAAAGGAGAACAGGATTTCGACAGGCTGCAGTGAAATTAGGAGAATTGACTATGGCGGCTTTGTTCCTGGCTGGTGACATGGGGTGGGGGAGATGGGGAGACTGGAGCGATTCCCCAGAGACTCTGCGCTCAGTCTTTCTAAAGTGACTACAGACTGAATATCTGACAAGTTCCCAAGGCCTGACATGACTCTGTGTGGTGCTAAGAAAAACAAACAACAAATGGCACGTTTTTTTTTTTTAAGATACATGTGATGACACTGGATGTAGTGTGTTAGAAAATGGCTTTTTATCTTGTTAAAAATAGGTCCTCACTTTGGAATATGTTGATGCTATATTTTCTAGATTGCCGCAAACACCTAGTTAGACCTAGTTTTTCCTGTGACAGACTTTGTAAAAGTATGAAAATGAGAACAACCAAATGTCAATTTCCAACTTATTAAAGGACGTACAATTAGCAGTTTCTCTTTGATCCTGTATTTCTCACCACAAACAAACAGAAACATTAACTGCGAATAGTTCCTCCCAGCACGTGAGGTTTAATCAGCTGCACTGTATCATGGTGCCTCAGCAGTTTAGTGACCACCCTGGACTGGCCTTATGGATTGGCCGACTAATACCGCTACAAACAGTAATTATAGGTCACACGTGCAATTGATGATTATGCGTCGCAGACTCTCCAGGCTGTGGTTTGTTTCACACTCTGTAGAGTGTGAGTAACATTTTACATTCAGAGGATAATTCCAGTCAAATCTAGTGTCTGCATACATTTCCCCATAAAACAAGAGTAAATATTCATCTGTTTAAAGTTGTTGAAATCATAAAGCGTACTCTTATTTTGTGAAAACAAAACTTAAAGAAACAGAACAAGTGGTCCCTGCCACTTTGAACTAAATTGGCTAATGTGGCTCTTTGAAAGGCCACCAAATAGGAAACCTCTTTTCATGCTTTAGCCTTAAATCCTGGGCATGCTCTGTCACCTTCCAAAAGTGCCGTTTGATTCTTCAACTGCGAGAGAAAGAAGCAAAGTGGAGGGCTAGACAATAGCGGAGGGCTTATCTCATCAGTAAATAAGGCTTATTGCTTAAAGCTATAAAAGGCTATGCTTATTGGTGATGTCATCCCTTTGTGGAAGATTGATGAAGCTTGAGGCAGGGGGCATAATGTGAGTGTGAATGTGTGTGTGCATGCGTATGTGTGTGTGGAGGAGGCCTTGTGCTCCAAACTTTTAGAGTTTCTAACTTTCCCCTGCAGAGTTTGATATAATTTAAAATGTATGACATATATTTTAACTGCTCCTGCACTAAAATTGCAGTCTTTGGTGGTAAACGAACCCAAATGTACTTCAAAGTTCCATCTGGCCAGGGGGCTTTTATCCTTGACCATGAGAGCGGTTGATGTTCTGTGCATGTAAACGTGCAGCTTTGGGTAAAGGTGGAGACAGCTTGTGTCCCCCATTATTGTCTGGTTGCATTTACGTGGGTCCAAGGGCCCACTGTGTCTTTTCGGGTTACTTTCTCATCATTTCTCCTAATGTAGAGACCCACAGGGTTGGTGGCAAGCGCACAATGCGGCTGTTGTATGGTTACTGTCAGCTCTCTCAAATAAGGCTTCCTGTTCATTAGACTTCTTTTCACCTCCGCACAATACGCCGGCTTTGCAGCAATAGTGAGTCTACGCCCATCTCTTCAATGCCATGTGAATAGTTCTAAATAGTGTTTATGCAAGCCATTGTTGTCTATTGTGTGTCCAGTCTTAATGCACAGTGATTTGCCTGCTTTTGTAGCCTGGGATACATTATCTTGCCTATGTGGCTTCAGATGCATGCCTGGCCTTTGAGCCAGTAAACAGTCTAAAAGTTAACTCCCTGCGGACAATGCTGGTGATGCCTGATAAAGTGAGACAGAGTACACTAACTGGCCCATTTCACGTCCCTCTCCGCAATTACTCAAATGGCTTCTTCCTCTGCTTACATATCTGTTTCAAACTTTTCCCTCTCATCTTCATATATATTTATAATTTAATTTTGAGGATATAAAAGCATTTTTTTTTCTTGTTTTTGATTTATTTTCTAAAGGAAATGCAGAGAATCATATGAATTGAAACTCTAATTAAAAGAAAGTTTGGAACTTAAGCTGACAGCTGATTATAAGTCAACATGTGTGAAGATCATTCTTTTTCTTTTTTTTCAATAAATACATATAAAGTTGATGCTGTTGCTCAAACATTAGACTGACACTATCTGCTGCACATCTGGTGAAGAATGTCTATTCAGTGGGTGGATGTATTTAAACCCTGTGTCTTTATTCTTCAAACCGTCAGTGTGAAAATGAAAGGATAATACAGACAGACAGCCAGGTGGATAATCTGACACACATCACAGTCAAAGAATAAAAACTTTTAAATCTACAAGATAATGTCAGAATGATATATCTCGTAATGGAAATTTCATGTCTCATGGCTCCCTTCAGTTACTTTAATATGGATTTCTGTTCTTACTGAAATGTGTTTGTGCCATAACTTCATTTATCAGGGTGATTTCGGTCAGTTTACATACATTTTGCTTTTACTAGCACTACTATAGTTTCTGTATGTGTCCCATCTGGGTTTATATTTTATAGCACATACTATTAAAAACAAGCTAGTTACTGTTCAAATATCATGAGTTTGCTGCCTGAGCACTTTGGAGATATGTTTTTATACGGTAAGTGGATCATGGTTTGAAAAAAAAGCTTGCACATGTTCCTTTTGAGAAAAACAAAATGGTTGCACCTAAAATCCTTTTGCAAAAGACAACAAAATAACCTTGAAAAGTGAGAGAGCAGGAATGGGCAGCATATTATAGCCTTCATCTGTTTGTAGTATTGTTCTAGCGAGCGTATACATCACCTCCAGAGAGTAACTGATAGGCCTAACCATTCACTGCTTGGATAGATGTACAAAAGCAGAAGATATCTGCGGCACAGATTACATTATACTCATTTCAAAAGCATTCACAGTCAAGTATGCAGGGCAGAAAAAAAAGATTCTTTTAATGCCAGCCAATGATTACAGGTGAGAGATGTAACTGATAGTTGGCCCATTATTGTTCGGAGATTTGGTGTGTTTGACCCCCTAAAGCATTCTGCTGCCAAGGGAATTTAAAACAAGCCCTGGACTCTGAGGGAAGGAATGTTGTGATTGCTCTCAGTGACACTGATATAACACCGTCACATAGCAGACTCCAGACTGAGGGAGACTACAGGAGAAGCTTCACTGTGACTGAGACTCGCTACAGGAGCACTTAGCAGCAGGAGTTTCATTAAGCAGTCTGGGAGAGGCTAGATGTTGCTTTGTCTTTGACTGCTACATCCTCTCACGCTGCTGCTTGTACATTTGACCTGCATTAGCCCACCAGGTGTGTTTCACATTTTATTTAATGAACTGCAGTCATGAGGTAATTCATCGCCTGCAACAATACTCCTCGAAGCAAGTTTTTTTTTTTTTTTTTTTTTACACCAAAGTAGTGCTGTTGACTTGTACTGCTGCTGGCTGATATTTTCATTAAAGGGCTTCTTATCAAATAATTAAATAAAGAATCTGTTTCTTGCCCAATGCTATTACCTCCCACAAATCAAAAGGTTTCCAGTGTAATGTCTTGCCTCCCATGCCAGTTAATTAGGTTGCGGTGTGCTACCTACTAATGCTACTTTCATGAGAATAATCTGAGACAATAAGCCAGTCTCTTTTGTGTCCTTCTGCAAGCCCTCTTAATTAATATCAGCAAATACAAACCAAAGTTAATTGAAATTTGAACATCCCATCTTTATAGTTTACAATAATACAATCACTTGTGTTTTGTTGCTGTTGTTGAATTACTATAATAGCTGGTATCATATTTCTATTTAGTATATCATTGATCGCTCTCAGGGATGCAGCAGAAATATAAAAGAAAGAAATGTCTTAACCATGAGTAAACACAGGAGGCAATATATGCAACCCCAACATTGATTGAGACCGACACATTAATATTCACACTCCTTCAGATAATCATAGCGAGGTGTAAATGATTTGTTTTCATTGATTAAGTGACATTGCACCGGCTTCTCACACCATGGTTATTAATATAGTTTGCATTGATATTATTTCTGCATTAACAACAATTTCACCAAGTGAGAGAGATTACAGGACTGGTGCAAAAGAGTAGCATCTCTGTGTGGCAGATAGCTTTAATCAGAGCCTCTTTTGATACAAAATCTTTACAACTTTAATCAATCTTTATGGACAAGCTTTTCAAACTGTATGCAAGTTTGAATAGCATAGTTTTAAAGAGGCTGTGCCCTCCTGTCAGATATCTGATATGTTTTGCAAATTACACACCCTTCTAGGAATATGAATTAGGTTGTGCAACCTGAGTGTTCCTTCCATTCATGGTGAACGCAGTTCAGATTTCACTTGGTTTACACGAATTCTTCATACCAGCTAATGTAATCAGGCCAACAATTCCCAACTAGCGTGGGATTGTAGTACACAGAATCCACAACAAAGCGTAATCTGGCAAGCTTCTATTCCAGTAGGATTTTTTTTTTGTTATCACACCTCTTTTGTCATATTGGCCCGTGCACAGAAATAGCTAAACAAAATAAATAAATAGATAAACAGTGGGTTGCCTTTATAGCCTTTATGCAGTAATATTTCCGAGCCAAGAACATTTCTGAAGTTCACAGTATTTATGTTCCAGTAGTGTTGGTCACAGTCTGTCATCCGTTATTTGCATCTGCATGTCCGATTAACAAATATGACATATTCCTAAGATCAGGCTCCTAGCACTCTAACCACCCACCATGGCAATTAACTGTCTACTAAGCTAACAAGCGTAACACACATGCCTGACGCAAGCCAGTAGAATATCAAGCTTCTCTCCTGGATGCATCCCTGTTTACTCTGTAAACACACAGCACACATGTGCAGGCTAATTTGTTTCAAATGTTGATTAACTTGCAGCTGTGGACCAAGCAGCTTTACTCTCACTAGTATCGATACAGGGTTTATGTTGGAGTACAACTGCCTTTTATGTGAGGGACTAGTGAGACCTTATAAGGGGGGAAGTGCTCTCAGACAAATATAATGGGCTTTTCTAAGCTTTTCTCCATGTCTTAAGGACTATTAGGAGTGAATCTGCTGAAATTATCAGCAGTGATAGCCTCTACTGTATACAGCTTACATGCTAAATGACCTTCATACTGCTCAGGCTTATTATCACTGCTTAGACAAGAATTAGACAGATAAAAATAACTTGTCTAAATACCTACAAAAATAGAAAGTAGCAAAGAAAGACTACACGTACAACATTCAGTCATTCTTATCATGAGCCGCTGTAGAGCTGAAATTACAAGAGCACACTTATGACAATACACTCTGTGTCACCAGAGAAAATAAAATAAGGTTCTTTACCACTGTTTGCATTGATGGAAATATACAGTAGATCCACAGATGTCATTTCACTGTTGCTATGCCTTAAAGGCTTTTATCCAATGTAAGCATCTGAAGGTAGAAGGGGTTTTGTGATAAATCCAGACAGTTTTTTTAATAGCGCGATTGCCACCAAACTAAACTATCTGTTCTGCTTATTTCTAAAAAAGCGTTGACCGTCGGGGCATAGCCAATATGGAGGTTAATCCATTCTAGTGTCTATACTATGGGATGCTTATGGAAGCATATTTGCTTAGGGCAGCCATGCAAATTATTACTTACTGCCCTGTAAGCTGATAACACAAATTAGATACCCATTAAAGTTGAACAATGTATATAGAATGAGAAAAGATTGCAAGTGATACCTGAAGGGATGCCTAAGTCGTATGGCACTAAAATATGCCTCATGCTTGCAAACTTCAAAAGTGGAGAGATGTTTATCCTTGGGATTGGAAGATGCATAATAGTAATCTCATATGCACAGAGGCAGCTGCCAGGTGGAGGATAGCACACTGCATGTTTATGAATAGAAATCATTACAGGGACTGGGGAGCATACCGGCATGGACCAGTGACACAGAACTTTTTTTTTATCATCTACTCAGCGTACACTACAGCACCTAAAAGTTCATGTTCCTAAATGTTTAGTATATGGCATTAGTGGTCATAACTGTGTTCATTTTTACACTGTATCTGATTTGTTTTTTTTATATATATATAGTTGCTTGTTGAATGCACACAAGTGTTCAGAAACATTAGTTAAAGTCTCTCTAACTTTTAAGTCCTGACCTGAATGTGGGTTGGAGCCGAGAACAACAAGGCTGTTAATACGATCCTGCCACCTGAGGGGCCTGTGAAATCATGAGCATGCCAGCTTTAACAGCAGAGCCACAACTCCACTGGGCCTCTACCTCCACTAGCCTCTGCTCTTATCAGATGAGCCACTTTAATTCATGTGCCAAAACACCTCTCTGAGGACGAATACAAATAGCTTTCAAGAAGTGGAAGTGCCGTTTGTAGCGCGTTAGATGAGAGAGAGAGGAAGTGCTTCATGTGTGTTTGGGAACCCCGGCTAATTCTACCTTTGACTTGCCTGTTGTTGTCTTTGAGCCCCTTTCCCTTTCTGCTCCTCTGGCTGGCTGATAGTTAGGGATTCATCTTAAAAGCTCCCCTTTGTCTGACGGACCGTGGAGTCAGCAGTTATTCTTCAACTGACGACTTTCAATGCTTGGCGGTGAAAGAGATGAAGCTGAAACACAAAGGCAAATTAAGGGTACAAAAACACTCGCCATTGTCCCATTGTTGAGGGTCACAAATCGTCAAGTAAAAGCAACACAGCGTGGTTGAAATGTATTCGCCTCCATCCCTTTCCCCCCTCCCTCCCTTCTCCTCTCTTTATATTCATTAGATTCATTATAGGCCACAAAGGATTGCCAACAAAACAGCTTGTGATTTTAGTTGAATTCATCCCCCTCTGAGGCCTGCAGGGAAATTAAAGTAGGTGACTATCACTGGAGGGGGAGCAGGCTTGACACATCTGAAGCTTTCAGTGATGCTAATAGCCAAGCGTATCCAAAATACACAGGAGCTGACCTCAAACAGATTGTGGGGGTTTAAAATCATTAGTTTGCAAATGAAGCAAAAGTACATTGGTTCTATGGTAGAATCATCCCACTCTGAACCTTTGATTAGTGTTTGTCAACTCCCCTTTCTCTTCATACTCCCCCGCCCACTTGCAATCCAGAAATTAATAAAGGAGACATAGCGACACTTTAGAGGGAAACGCTTGCATCTCCAGCACCTGTTAAACAAATGCACTTAAGGCAGGAATCAAATTGCAGGCAGGTTTAAATTGGTGTAAAATCTTCATTTAGATGATGTCCCCAGGGCCTGCTTATTACTTGAGATTTATATAGCATTAGTTCTGCCTCGCAAATGTGGTGCACCATTCCACCTCAGTGAAATATGAAGAGGTTTGATAAAAAGCTACAACAGATTCTCTCATTAAAAAAACCTAAACCTTTTAAAGATTCATTAATTTAACTTGTGGCATGCAGCTCTGACATGCACAGAGTTCTGTGCTCGTGCCCTTGAGCGTTGTATGCTATACGGTGTAAGATGTCGCTGTGGCTCATCAGCATAGGTTGCTGAGAAGAAGTGCGCTTACAAATTAGACTACCTGCAATGCTGAGCGCATCTCATTGCATTGCAAATGTTTAATTTTGAAACACATGCTGATTCTAGAAGAAGCTAAATATAAGGAATCCTTTGAAATTACACCTGTTGTTTTTTTAGTCAGAATTTGAATTAGGTTATACTTTTAGATGTCATGTTGCCGAGAGTGGCACACATCACGATGAAGTCTGGAAGGAAACATCCACAAAGGCATTTCATTTGTAGCAGTGCCCCTATTGAGTATGTCTGTTTCAGTCACCAATGTGTTTTGTTCTCCGTCCCTTTCAATTTGTTTACATTTGGCCCCTACTGGAGAGGGACAGTCTATTGATTTATTGTCCCCACTTCCTGAGAGTGGCGTTAAGAGTGCACAAGGCCCCCCCGTCTTCAGGCCCTGCTCTTACATTGTGTCGCCTGGTTGCTGGCTTCTGTTACAGAGACAAGCCAGGGAAAGGCCCAAACATCACAAGGACCTCACAAGAAAAAAGCCGCACAAGGGCTTGAGAGACAGCACCACGGCACAATGTAGCTCCGTCTGAATAGAAGACGCTGTGGGACGTTTGCCTCCCACAGAGGGCTTTTTTCTTCTGCGGTTCCCAACAAAACCATTTAGATTCTATGTGTATATATATATACATATAATACATACATAGCCTATGGAGTGCTGTCTTTCATATAATACATATATAAGATATATGATTCTATTGTATATATACAGTATTTATATGTGTATATATATATATATATACATATATGTGTGTGTGTGTGTGTGTGTGTGTGTGTGTGTGTGTGTGTGTGCGTAATTATTTTTATATATATATATATATATATATATATATATATATATATATATATAAATATAATACACACACACTATCAGGGTGGTTTGTATTCATGTTTTGTGACATCTCCTTTTGCAGATTGATATTTTTTATGAAAAGCACCTGTCTGAAATTCTACAGAACAATTTATAAGAGTGAAAAGAATCATTTCAGATGAAAGTTGAAATGCTGTTGTAAAATGGCCTTTCACTCCTCTCCCTTGAAGATAAACAATTTCCCATGAATATATGGCTGGGCCCCCTATCTATCACAAAAATCAGAATGTGTCCCATACTGAGCCTATTGTAGTCTATTAAAAGAAATCCTTCCCTGTGGCAACCATTTTGCAGGTTTCAAGTAGATAAATGCCTTCCAAGAGGGATAAGAATGCATTTCTACAAAACTGCATTAAAGAGTAATGTTTGTCAACTACTCCGATAAAAACTTCACAGTCACAATTCTTTTTAGAGGCGGCAAATGCATTGGCAATGTGTAAAGCTGATTGGTCTGGGGAGGCTGCCTACAGGTTAGCAGGCCTCATTTCCAATCTCTGACAGCAATATGTGTCACCGTGCGCTTCATCCTGATTGCTCATGTTGAACACAAACCATGGTCACTCTATATATGGAAATCTCTGTCTTCAGGGCGAAAAAAAATTAAAAAGGTGAGATTGGCACTTTAACCTCAATGCCCCCCTGAAAATATGTTTTAGTCTGATACATTATACTATTGCGAATTATTTATCAAGAAGATACAAGCTTGATATTTCAAAAAAATAATGAGATGTTGAGGTGGCAGCTGGAATGTTCTGGTCCAGCGAGCAGCATCTATGAATCGGGGGAAATGAAGTAAATATGGCGGGCTGGGGACACACCATGTGCAGAATGTGAAAGAGTGGAGTGCAGTGCTTTGGTGGCACTGACCAAAATCTTTTTCTTTTTTTTTTTTCTTTCTGTCTGTGTTGGAGTAGTAAAACACCAAATCTAGCCATGTAATGCTGCACCAATTATTAAAACAATTATATATTCATGAATTTTTAGTTTTAAAAAGCACTCTTTGCCTAAAGTGCTTTGAGTGCACATACTGAAGATTAAAAAAAAATGAAAATTGAATATCTGTTTCATGAAAAATGTCACCTATTGCTGGTTATCAAACAACTGAAAAGATGATGAGAGTCCAACCTGGAGCCTGTAATCTATCAAGCAAAAACAAAACAAGTGTTGCGCTAAGTTGAGTTGAAAGAGCCCACCTGTCGACACGCTGCATTCAGAGAACAAATCATCCAGTTGTTGCAGTCATACAAAGCGAGTGAAGAGACGAAAATCCATTCACACACTCTGAATACAGTTGAAGTGTGTCTCTCCACAGATGACTGTTATTTGAGAGAACAAAACAGAGAAAGGCTGTGTATTAATTCACTTCAGAGCCTGTCAGTCACTGCTTTCACTCCACTGTTAGTCCCTCATGCCTTGATGAACGCACAGTAATTAAGGTAAAACCATGACATGTTTGATTCCTTTAAGTCCCCCTACCACTCAGAAATGTGTTTTACTTATTGTTACATCACATGTGCAGAATGATGTATGTGAACACTAGGAGGCTGTTTTCACATTCATCTCCTGACATCTCACCTTTAATCTGAGTTTAAAACATGTGCTACAGTACGAGGATGATTTATGACATCATAACTAGTTAACTAGCAGCCGTATGTGGTCCAGTGTGCAACTTACACAAGTGTGAAAATTTGAAAAACTGCATTACACATACAATGAGAATGGACTTTTCAGTGAAGTAGGAAACATTATCTGTTTATTTATTAAACTTTTAAAATTAAAAAACATTTTCATCGTCCTAAATTGTCGATTTTTCAATAAGGCAGGAGGAAAAGATATAATTTTAAGAATTCTTATATGGGTAAAAAAAACCCACATCTGACACAAATTATTATTGCTAGCGGATTATTTTTCATGTCATAAAACATGTCTGGAGGGGGTCTTTAAGGCAGTGAGTAACACTCATACATACAGAGTGTCATTTAAAACTAAGGGTCTAATTTTAGGGGAATGATTGTGCTTAAATAAGATACACAGATTTGCTAATGTCAATGTAAAACTAAAAAAAAAATACATTTTTTATGTTATGTTTCATCCTCTACAGAAACTTCAAGCTTGTATTGCATATTTCAACTTGTTGACTGAATTAAGCAAATCAAATGAGAAGAAAAGAAACTGGTTTATTTCACAGCAAACTCCCCCCCCCCCCTCCCTCCCTCTCCTCCCCTCATCCCAAACTCTTGTCTTTGTTTTGATTTATTTCATCCTCTCAGAACATCCCGTCGCTTTTCAGGGCCCCCTTTGTTCTTGGTGAAGGGGTCTTTTATTTGGGAAAAATCTCCCATCTCAGACTAACGCTTTGCCTTGATGCAGATCTTCATTAATCTCTGGGGCCGCTGTGGGCTCTACAGCAGCCTGCCGTTTTGATGGGAATTGAATTTGATACCGTATTGTGGCTTGTATGGAAGCTAACAATGGCCTGTGTTCCTTCCTGTGTCTGTGCACAATCAGAGAGACCCAATTAAATAATTTGGTACAATAAAGGCGAACAAAAGGATACCCAGGCATAAAGTGAGGGCTCCAACATTTGCATTCTACCTATTTCTGTATCATGTTAATTAATTCGCTTTGAAACCACAGGGGAAAGCACAATGGAAAACAGTGCAGCTCATTTCAAAGTATGTCTGAGGATGCTTTATATTCAGGTGACATACTAAATCAACATTTTACAATAGAAAATTTCACATTTTTCTCTGGAGCATCAGAGACAGTTAAAAGTGAGTTTTCTTTTTTTTTGAACACAACTCCTTTTTATTTAATAAGTTTTAACTTATGTGAAGTAAACTTCATTTTGGAAAGCCATTATTTCCCACTTTTTCACACTGTATTGAGTTAAATTATAAACCGCTCTTCTCTGGCTCAGATAAATAATCCCACCTGCATTTGAATCGCTAGAATCTAAAATGAGTGTGATGATAACCTGCCCTTTATTAACAATGTGTGAATTGTGTGATATATAACTGCTTTTGTTGATGGTAATATGTCATATTCAATGAAGGGTAAATGAATTATCCACGAGTGGCCCGTGATAAGCGGTGATGGGACCCATATGGAGCTGTCAGTGGACCGCTGGTGGGCTCTTCTAGTCCAGCTGCTGTAATTGAAAGAAATGAGCCATGGAGCTGACACATTAGCAGTCTCCCCAGAGATGGACCACACAATGCACACACACACGCACACACACACACACACACATATCTTCTCACTTTTTAAACATCATCCACGTGTACAGACTCTATCCCCTGTAAGTATAACCCAGACAATGTCAGCCAGGCTGGCGCAGGACAGCGCCCTACTGTAAGTGAGACAGGGTGTAAGATTGGGTAGGTCTTCGTCTGGGTTAAGGGGATAATGAGAAACTGCCCTGCAGTGAGTTAATCAGCTCATCGCTCTCCCAGCACTGCCATTTATTTGCTGTTTATTCCCCAGCACAGGGCCCCCAGGGGGAGGCCTGTCTGTGAGGCAGCACCTGCAGCTTCCCCGACGCTTGATTTAGTGCTGTAAATGCTGCTTGTGGGCCAGATTACACTGGACAGTGATCAAACCTTATTTGCACTCTGATTAGACAAACTGCTCCCTGCACTGACCGAGCTGAAGCAATTCTCCTTTAGCAATTTTATACTGCTGCCCTGCGTAAAAATGATTAACACTGTCTGGGTGAATGTGGCAGCCATTCACCGGAGCCATATTCCTGCCTAGACCTGATTCTGAGTTGGTATCAGTTCTACTGCTAAAATCACAGCTATGAAAATATATTAAATGTTTAGAAAAACCTTATGGGGGTAATCATAGAAGTTACACTGTTTCTACCATGTTGATTAAAGCAGAGTAAAGCTTGCTGATCCTTTCACCCCCCCGACATCTCGCAACCGGCTTGATCTTTTCACACAGTTTGCCAGCAGAAGTTGAAATATATTTTTACCTAAAACAATCAATGTATGAATTGCTGGTGTTGTGCCCAATATATATTGAATATATCTCATAAAGTACCACATGGCATGTACATTGGAGATGACACACACACATGTACACACACTCATGCACAAATGGGCGTCAGACAAAGTGATGCAAACATTTCCTTCAAAGGTGCTGGAGCTTGGAAGAAATCACAAACATTGCTACAAAGTTGTGTTATATGAAGATAAAAGTTAATTAGCAGAATTTATCGGCTAGAACAGAGGTCTGGCAGGCAACACTTTGATATGTGAGTTTCCAAAGTAACCTGCAGACAACTAACAGAGCTCCTGAAAGACCAAATCTGCTGCCCAGATTATCATTATGAATAATGAATATAAATAATGATTATCATTATTTAATATATGACAAGAACATGTGTCATACAAACACACTGATTAAGAGGAACAACAATCAAAAGATGGACATGTAGTGTTCAAGGTGAAAGGGGGGGGGGTGACAAATAAAGCTGACATTCATGCTAATATGACCCAGCTTTGTATAGGTGTTTATAATGGGGAAAGTTGGTGAAAGTCATGTTTTTACAGTGTTTACATTATTTTGTGTAACCCCCATGTGAAACCCATGCATATACAGGCATATACACAAGCACACAGATACACACTCACACATGCACACACTTCTAAGAGCCAATATATCCTGTAACCTTCAAACATATTGTGTTTATTGTTTAGTCCCCTGTTGCATTCAGAGTGGAAGGCACTCCAGCTCTTTCTTTGTGCCGCAGATTTTCATGCTTTAGTGCTACACAAAGCCTGCTCTTTCCACCAAATGATCAGGCCATCTTAAATTTTTACACAGTGCACCTGAGACTGAATAGGTACGTATGTCGTCCATTGGCAAGGTCTCTTTTCTTTCATCTACTTCTATGCAGAGGCTAGCAAAGTATTAATGAAGCCGTTTTCTGATCTGCTCTCACTGATCTTCTCCCAGAATGCCTCTCCACCATTTCTTCTAGTATTTACTGCATTACCATAACCCTGATGCAAGGCCCATTTAGAATCGTGCTTGAGCGACTGGCAAACATATTAAAGCAAAGGGGAATTATTGTGAAGAAAATGTACAATATAAATAGCTGAAAAGAATAGAGAGCAATGCTCATAATGGAATCTGAAAGCTTTTTTTCCCCCTCATTGTCTCCCCTTCTTTCTCTAAACAACCTTCCTTTTTTCTGCTATCAGAGCAAAGTTCTCAGAGAGAAAATGAAATGCATTCATGCATCCTGAAAGAGGCTTTTAAGGTTGAGTATATCTCAAACAAAAAGGAAGGTGAGCTAAGGCTGGCCTAAGTATGACTCAATGTTTATAACCTTGCCGTACAGAATTTAAGAATGCTGAGGAAATGAATGAAGCCGACTTTAAAGCACATCACGGCCACATTACTGGGAGACTTATTGGTAATCATTAATACGTTTTGTCGTAAAGAGATGTGATGTGTGGTAGATTTTGTACAATGTTTCTGAATAATTAAACTCATTCAGAGCATTCAAAGTTACAACCTATTGCTGTTGAATTTGAGTTGGGGAACTGACACTGGCATTTTTTTTTAAGAAATAAATTTTTAGAATAATATTATTGTATTTTTATTGATTTAGAGTGCTTAAAAGATATGCATCTTGAAGATGAATGTACGCTTACGATAACGATACAAAGAGCATTTTTCTTAGCTGTCAGGCCCCCTCCCATTGCTCCCGGCCCCTTTCTCTCTTCATTTTGCTAACTGGTGCTCAAAGCTTCTCCTCCGCTGACCAAGCATCAGCTTCCCTGCGCTGATAAATGGGCTTCTTTGAATTGATGGCAGGCTAGAGGAAAAAGAGATAATCCTAGATAATGTGGACACAGTTTTCATTTCTTGTCACCCAATTAAACTGCAATTATCCCAAGTGCAGGAGAGGAGAAAAGTGGAAAGAATGGCCAAAGAATGGGAGAGCGAGGCTCCCTGGGACACTCTCTACCAGACACATTAGCCCAGATTTGCTCCATCCTGATAAAAGAGACCCATTTCTTGCACTTGGCAGTGCACAGTGAGTGGCAGACCAGCTGCAACCTGGGGTTTAGAAAAGAATGCCTGTACAATGTTTGTGCCATGCCTCAAAGTGGCTGGGAAGAAAAAGATCAAAATGTATCTAGGTTGTCGCCCTATTAAAGCAGTGTGGCGTTTATGGCGCTCCATGTGTCTTTAGCTGAGGACATAAAGGTTTTATCCTTTAACAGCCCGTATAGATTTTTTTTATATTATTATTATGCTAATGTCCAAGACGCATTGTCGGAGGGAACAAAAGTGTGTATTTTCAGAAACCTTTGTCATCACTGACTGGTCAATGTAAGAACCCTGGAGTTGACTACACAGGGGTTCAAAAACCTTCAAACAATCCACCAGCATATCCAAAAGTGCTTTGACCGAGAGCTTGTGTGCACCTACTGTTCTCTGAAAGAATCGACCGCTGCTCTTAAAAAAGGGACGCTTCCTCTGTGAATTGTTTGCCTATAGATGAATCAAGACTGACTGAAACTCTCCTGTGGCACAAAATCTAAGAAGTAAATGAATGTCTTTTGTAATTACTGTTCCTCTTAGTAATTATCACACGGGACAATTTATGGATTAACATATTGATTTCACTTGACCCCTTGGCAAGGCTTAATTTGGACGGAGATGATACTTTCGGCTTGTGCTGCCAGATGCAAACTGCCCTTGAGGCCCCCTCTTTGGAGCGTTTGCTCTTTAGGCGTGTCACAGCATCTTTAGCCAACGTCCCATGGGATGATGATCTGACACTCGCAAGGTCCTGGCCTTTGGTTTAGCTATCTATTCAGGGTGTATCTCTGCATGGATATTGACTTTTGCCAAACATAAAAACTGCACGAGTGAAAACTGAGAGGAGCATTCGTACGAGTAATTCATTAATCTTCACGCAGGCGATTAGCGCTTTGAAGTGTTTGGTTTTTGAAAAAGCCATGTTCCTTGCTTTGCCAGCCCTCCCCTCAGAGGCTGTTTAGATAAACATAGGGAATAAACAGATTACTTAAAATCATTAGACAAACATCTTAACACACAAACACATGGCTGCCTGCTTTGGAATGCTGATAAGTGTAACCCCTCTGCAACGGCATCTAATGATGTTGTCGCGTGTGCTGTGTGCTGCGTCGTGGTGGTAATGCATTGCTGATTATGGAGAGGGGAGAATACTCTGTCAAAATATGATCAATATGTCCTATAAGTGCCTCCGCTGCTCTGCATGAGTAATGGCTTGATTAAGTGAGCAACACGAGAGAGGCTAGTATGAATGCAGCCTCTCCACTGCTGTGTCCATCAAATAATGAGATCACCTGAGACAGCCACTGTCACGCATTCACCCCCCCCTCCACCCCCCTCCTGAACAGGATGTGCTGACAGGACACTTGCCCTCCCATTGATCATATTGTCATTCAAGCCAGTGCTTAGGATGTGCACACACACACATTCAGACACACACACACACACACACACAAACACCCACATGTTTGGATACAAAATGGTGAAATGCTGTGCCAATATCACTAATGTTTTTTCCCCGCTGGTATAATGAACTCTTACTTCAGTTGTTTGAAAGACCACTTGTTTTGTCCTTGAGGTATGTCAGACAACGCTGCTGTAAAGGGCTCACTTAGATAGATGTGACATTCAGCTGCAACAATGAGCCATCTGCAGGAACTCGGTTATTTTGCTCTTTTGAAAAGTGGGAGTTTTTTCTCTCTCAATGACATGGTTATTATCTTGGTCACTTAATCTCCTCAAATAAGATAGATTTCTCCTTTCAGGCCGTGTTAGAGTGCCTCTGTCAGAACGCGCTCAGACCATGGGAACCATAGAGTTCAGCCGCATCCTCATAATTTTCCCCATTTGATGGAAGTCACAGTCACTCAGGCGATTTCTTTGACATACTGATGAGTAGACACACAAAGGCTCTTTCATTGTTACAAGTGAGAGAAGAGGAGCATGGCTACATGCGTAATACACAGGACAGGAAGAGATGCAGGGTTGTGAGTCTGTCATACATATGTAAACACGCACTTTGAATTGATAGATCATGATATACTTAGATAATAATGATACATAAAATTGCAATTGATAGATAAAAAATTGAATTTGATTTCTATCCTTCTGCATCCTGCAGGAAACAGAGGCAGCAGAGCAGACTTGAAGGTTAACAGTCATTTATTAAAATGCAGGCCTGGAAAAAAAATCGCATCAGGACGAGAGATATGTCACAATGTTCTAAAAAAAAAAATCAGAATGGGCAAGAGATTATACAGTATGTCTGTGTCCTGGGCTCACCAATAACATTTCAAATACTGTCTTTCTTTCCTTTATTTGGACAGTTACATGGTTAAAAACTTAGAGGGAAAAACAGGACTTACATTTAAGGCAAGTAGGGGAACCAACGGACAACCAAGGTCAAAAAAAGGGGGGCAATCAGGTGCGTTGATTTCCCCGGAAGAAGGTGCAGCTGTGTGGAGGCCTCCCTTCCACAGTTAAGATAAAGAACGGAGGACAGCGCACAGTGTGGCAATATATCAAGGTATTAAATACACACAGATTGATTATAAGCAAATCAAATCAGTCAGTACCCACCACATAGTAAATCATCAACCTTAGCTGAGGGGTAAACAAGCAAAATAAGGCCAAGCAGAAGTCTTCAGCTCAGGCACTTTGTGCTCAGCAGAGGGCCACCACCATGGAGAGGTGACAGGCACTTACAGTATGATGCATGGTGGTCGGGATTCCATCACCTAGAAATGGTAGCAATTAATAACTGAAGTCTTTAATTAATCTCAACATAATCAAGAAGAGAAAAAACAGTAACAATACATATGAACACCATTTTACACATTTAATTTAGTGGAATAATTGTAAGGAAGCTTCTGCATTTTTAAGATGCTTAACATAAGTCAATAAGATTTTATATTGTTTTTGTACAAAACTGAGTGTGATTTCAGAACATATTGAGCAGTCTGCCCAACACTCAACAAGTAATGTTCACTCAAAGAAATATTTATTTACAGTATCATTTAGTCCCATTGTTGAGTTTAATATTCTGGTACAAACTTCATTAAATGATCTGCTTTTCATTTTTCTTTGGTGTAATTTTACTTTGTCTCTTCTCATAACTGATTGTGTGCAAGACTGTGAGGTCTAAAAGGCAGTGGACAATGATTTATACTAATAAAAAAAAATCCCTCAAGGTCATCTTTAGTAGAACACCTGTGAATGATTTGAGCAGTTTGGCAATTTGATTTTATCACATTTAACTTTTCCCTTATTTGTTTTGTTTTGTTTTTGCAGACTTGTGCACTGAAAAGGCTGCAAACTTGAATAAATCTTGACCTTTAATCTCAGTTTTTCAGTGTTTAAACCTTCGCTTCATTCAACCCCAGATGAACACAAATCCATAGATTTGGTTCTTCGTTTCCTATTCATAACGTCAGGAAAACTTATAATAAGGGGCAAAGGTGGTTAATAAGCTGGAAGCACTATACTGTCAACTTTTATACAAGTGTCTTTGATGTAGACTACAACGTTGAAGATGAACAAGTCACCCCTTTTCTCTGAAGGACGATGGCACACTATGAAAGCCCAAATAGCATGTTACCGTGCTGCCATGGGTTCAAGGAGATTGGATCACTTTTTGTTTGCGGAGCGGCCTCAATTCAGCTTCCACATAAAGAGAGAGAGACTGCGAGAGGACTGAGAGAGAGCAGTCTTTGTGGGGTTGAAGGGAAGGGGTGGATAAAAAATTGCCTTGGTGCATCAGTTTTCTCTGATCCCAACTGGAACTATAAATGTATCTGAGAGATGAGCTATCTGTGGCGGGCTGTGCCACAAGCAGGCCTTTTCTTCCCTCTGTCCCTATGATGAGTTAGCAGGACCTGGAGTGATAAAGCTGATAGAAGGGCTGCTATCAGGTGGCAGTCTGGGTAATTACAACTCTCTATTTGGGGCTTTGCAGTGATGCTGTGGCGATAAGGGGAATATAATGAGGAAGAAAGGCCAGCGATAATGTATCCGCTAAATGGTTCAAAATAGTCTATCATGGGAAAAGTCATCTCAGAGCCTGGAGGGAAACAAGTATCTGTGGATTTAAACCACAGGGCTCTGCAACAGAGAATATGTGGAAGGTTTAAGCCAAACATACGCCCTGTGGGGGGTAACAGCAATCACAGTTCAAAAATCTGACTTTTCACAAAGGGTAGGATCGGCCGTTTTTTAATGATCCAGGAAGTCGTTTGATTGCCGCTGCTATTTTGTTTGTGCCTCAGGGTGCAGAGATATTCTGCCGTGTGAGATTACATATAATACTTTGACAAGCGGCGGTTTAAAGACGAAGGTCTTATCAATCTTGTGGACTCCGCATCCTTCTGTGTCGCCATTCTACCTTCATAATGTGCTTTCAAAGTTTGTTGTATCTGTCAGCTCAGGTCCTCGAAGATTGAACTGACAATCACTCCTCTTTCCTCCCTCTTTACCATCATTCAAGCATTCACACACACTCACACACACTCACTCACTCCTCAGGGCCATTTGCCTGTTCAAGTCCCAAGTCTTCAATACACACACAGTGTGCAGTGTGTTCTATCTTGTATGGCTGTTTCATTGTGAATTACAGATCCCCTCACTAGGGATCATGACCACTATCAATAGTATTTTCCCTAATGTGATTAAGTTAATACTGTGCTCTATGAGAGGATTATTTCTCAATTCCTCTTGATATGCGTAATATTTAGGTTATGGTTGAGTAAATATTTTGGTTCTTCACCAAAATAATTCCCACTGAGACAAAGACATGAAAATCTGCCCTAAGGAGCAATAAAGACTGTATAATTAGAATGATTAAAGAACTGCACAACTAATTTGGCACTTATTGAATATATTTTGAGAACAACATTCAAAATAGGTCACATATTTAAACCACAAAAAAATATTAACTTTATTCACATTAATTATGTATTTATTCAGACATTCTGTGTGACTCATTTGAAGTGATGCTGAAGTCGGCATTGTCTCTTTACCAATCCGATCATTATATTGCCTTGCACTTAAGCATATTTTCTACATATTGTAAAAGCTTTAAAGGAACCTCATTAGACAAAATGACTTCTAATCTAAATGCAATCATCTTTAAATAGTAATCAATTGGATCCTTTACAACATTAAACTGTTTGTCATTGGCACTTTATCAAAGGCTCACTTAAGATTCTACAGCTAATGGTGTGTGATAGTGACAAATTGACTTTCAATACATCATACAGACAACACCTTTGTCCTTCAGTGTATGTATGTATGCTTCTCTGGAAAATGTATTTCCGTTTATTTAGATTTTGTTTCCTTGTTTAAAATCCCAGCTTTTCAGCTGGATATCTTTGTCTTAATCTCCCAATTTATTTCACCAAATGATTAACAAAAATAGGCTACATGATGAAAAGAGTTAACGGAAAATATGCAGTAATTATGCTTCAAACAATGTAAGAAAATTATTTATATTTTCCCCTCCTTATAGCTTCAGTGTTGTAACATCAACCATGCTGTTAAATATGTTTTTTTAGCTAAATGAATGATATATTTTTGGTCCAGATTTATTCTGTTTTGCAGTTTAAATCCTTAATCTGGAAATCTAGCGTAAAAAATGGAGCATGTTCATATAAGGATTAATAAAAAAATCATCAGATGAGAATGAGATGACTACCTTTTTTACTGCGAGGAGGTGCATTCACTGCTTCTCTCTTGGCCCGGCCTGCATGGGAGCATAGCTGAGCTGAAAAGGATGGGGAAGATCCAGGCAAGAGCTGTGATCAGACAAGAAGAAAGAAACCACATCAGGTACACAATCAGGACCCCTCCCTCTCCGTTTCTCCGAACCTCCCCGATAATGAGCAAACTTTCATGTTGCAGTAAATACTCTCCACTCTGTGGGGTTTGAAGTGGCAAACACAAGATATTGTTGTTTACCTAACTCACTTTTTTTTTTTTCCAGTCAAAGAAAAGCCATCTGATAGCAAGAGGTCAACTCGTGTTCCCTTGGAATCAATTTATTTTAAGTAAAAGACTTATTTCTCCTCCCTCCACTTCCAACATCTCCACAGTGGAGAATAACAGTGAACACTTTGAAAAGAAAAAGGAGGAAAAGGACACATCCTACAATATTCTTTATAGATGGAGGCTTTTTATGCAAACTGGGATTATCCAGGGATCCTCATCAACTCGCTCTATAATTTGTTGTACTTTCTCCCAGAGTTAGTGGAGTGTTGAGCAGAATAAACTGTTTGGTGCTATCATGAAGATTCTTGCACCTCCGGGGGCTCCTATTTCAGAGTGATGGCTTTAGCACTTTAGAGTGAACTGTGTGAGATCTCTCCGGGTAGGAAAATGGCCCCATGGGCTTGTTGTTGCTGCTGTCTGCCTTCTATTTGCATGATATTTTTCTATTCAGTCTTATCATCAGTGTGCTGTGAGGTGGGAGTGCTGGCTCCGTCTCAGAGGCTGGACCCAGGCTTTATCGGCAGGTAATTCTCCCACTCTCACTAACTCATCTTGAATTATTTAAGTGTCATTTCCAGGACCACAGCAGAGGTAAAGAGGGAAAAAACACAGACTGGAGTGTTGTTGATTTTATTTTATTTTTTTGTTTTATCTGATCTTAATTAAAATCACTAAATTTAATAAATTGTTTTCTCAGTCTGCTAAAAAATAATAAGGGATTTCATGAAATAGATACAACAAATCTTGACATTTTGATGAATAGAAAACATGCTGGGTGACTCAACTAGGCCAAGGTATTATTCAAAAAAAAAAAAAAAAAAAAAATCCAGTCATACAAAAGAAAGGCCGTGCATGCTTCAGGAGCAGGACAGTGAGGAAAGGTATTTCTCTACAATGTCAAACAATCATAAACAAAATTATGAGATGAAATAAAACTGCAGGGAGAAAAATGAAAAATTATGAAATCCCCAGATAGGCTAGTGAAAAGCACGTGCGCGCGCGCACACACACACACACACATACACACACACACACACACTATGAATTGCACTAAAACCTCCCGATAAGAACTTCCCACCGTAACTTATTCATATAATTCATAGCAATTTTTTTGCCCGTTTTGTGTCATGAGAGGCATATGCTCCTGCAGAGTAAGTGGAGCGCTTCATTGCAAGGAATGTTATCGGGGTGAATGACAAGCCGACAAAAAAAGGGCGCACGGTGTTGAGAGATGCTGCGACTCAGTTCAGGCAGCAGGTTTGTCTCTCATCTGGTCCTTTCTGGCGCGGATCATCCCCACCTTGTCAGGTTTCGTACTTGAGACAAAAGAGCGATCTCTCAGTGATGTTTCACCCCCGCTGCAATAAAAACAACTCTAATCCTTGTTAACAGAATTTTTAAAACAAACTCAACATGCAGCAATCAAAGAGGCGCTTGTAAATTGCGCATCACTTTGGGATAGGTTCGCGTCATCACTCAACTTTCACCCTGTCAATAATCGACCACATATTTTATATCAAAAGTAATTTTTAGTCCAAATTATTATTATTAATATTATTATTATTATTATTATTGTTATTATTATTATTTATTGAGGAAACTGTCTAAAGAATAGGAAATAAATAAAAAAGAAAAACAGTATGGTGAATTGAATTTGACATTCATTCATATCCTAATTGAAACGCTCGACCTACAGCCTAATTCCTCATTTATATTATTGTTCAATACAGCCCTTCTCTATTTCTTTGTGTGTGTGTGTGTGTGTGTGTGTGTGTGTGTGTGTGTACATATATAATTATGTACAACGGAGAAGGTGCGAGAACAAACCACTTAAACCTACAATTTACTCAACAAGTCCTGCAGATAACTGTAATTGCTTAGTTGAATATTCGACAACCTCATTTCAGTTGTCGATTCGCTGCCCTTGGGAAAGTCCTTTGAAGTGAAAGTGAAAAGGGGGGATTTCAGGGAAGTAATTAATTTCACCAAGCACGATTAGAAACACTTCAGACCTCCTCGACGTTTGCGTATTTACGACAAAATGCCACAATATCAGAAAATTAAAGAAGACATTCTTCACCTTTCTTGTCGTCTACTTCACGCAATGCTTTTTTCAATGGCAAGTGGCACCCATTTGGGGGAACCGGTGAGGATGAAAGGTGAGGAAGTAAAGAGAAGACACCGGCGAGTACGAGCTGGTTTGATTGTTAAATGAAACAAAAAGTGACACGGAAGACGCGATTAGGCGCGTGGTGATAAATGTTTTACACAAAAAAAGGACAACGCCTGCGTGTTTTTCAAGTATTTAATGGCTCAGATTCAAAGCAAGTTGAGCCTCAACTTCAGCGATATGTACCTGTCATCTGCAGCCACTCTCACCAAATCTGTCAGCACATGCTGCCATACGTAGATGCGCCAGGTAAAGAAGTTAACGACTTTAATTGAACTTAACAGCTGCGACGTCCGTTGTTCATTAGAATATAAAGGTAGGCTAATTAGCGCAAATAACACCGAGGTCACCAGTCTGAGTTGAAACACTGATATTGTAAATAAAGATAGCTTCTATAATACATGACGCGTTTCTCCTTCAAACTCAGGGTGGGAAATTAAAAAAAAAAAAAAAAAACGTCCAGCAGTCGTCTGCGTGCTTAACGCTACTGCGCATGCGCTAGTGGCACTTTCACTACCTGCCACACAATCCTGTATTTCACATGGGGCAACCGGGAGTTATCATCCACTTGCGTAAAAGCAGCTGCTGAGTGGTGGTTGACAGTCTCAGGCGACAAGAGGAAAACAAGACAGCGGGGTTTTTTTCTTCTTCCTCTCTCTCCCTCTCTCTCCCGTTTGCTAAAGGCGTAGCCTACAACTGATGGATGCCACCATGGAGCAGAAAACATAAATTGAGCACTCGTAAGGACGCTGCCACTTGTACTTTTCAGAAGATAATCAGCGGTGGGATGAAGAATTGAAGTCTTTCAGTAAGTAGCCCAAAAACACCAGCTTCGGCTTGTTATGAATCCGTGACTGAATGTTACACTTTATAAAGGATCCATGTGTGTGATTTTGTGCTGATTTTTGTGCAAGTTATCTATCTGCTTTGGCTGATTTTTTTTGTATTTATTTATTTATTTTCCCAGAGAGTTTGTCAGAACATGTCTAAACCAATGGATCACGTCAAACGCCCGATGAATGCTTTCATGGTTTGGTCCAGAGCCCAGCGAAGAAAAATGGCTCAGGAGAACCCGAAAATGCACAACTCCGAGATCAGCAAGAGGTTGGGAGCGGAGTGGAAACTTCTCACCGAGTCTGAGAAAAGGCCATTCATCGACGAAGCCAAAAGACTGCGAGCGATGCACATGAAGGAACACCCAGACTATAAATACAGACCGAGGCGGAAGCCCAAGACTCTGATGAAAAAAGATAAGTTTTCTTTCCCGGTGCCCTACAATCTCGGGGAGCACGACGCGCTCAAAGTTAGCGGGCTTACCGGTGGACCACTTTCCGAGTCCGTCATTGGGAACCCTGATAAGGCGGCAGCGGCTGCAGCGGCCGCAGCGGCCAGGGTATTCTTCAACCCATCCATGACCACGAACCCTTATTCCTTTTTCGACCTGGGATCCAAGATGACCGAGCTTTCCCCGCATTCGTTTCCGTACGCGTCTCCGTTGGGCTACCCGCCGGGAGGCGCCACGGCTTTCACCGGGACTGGCAGTGTAGGTGGCGGGACGCACACCCACACTCACTCACACCCGTCCCCGGGAAACCCAGGCTACATGATCCCCTGTAACTGTACGACCTGGCCCTCAGCAGGACTCCAGCCGCCCTTAGCATACATCCTCCTGCCCGGGATGGGAAAGCCTCAACTTGAACCGTACCCTGCATATGCTGCGGCATTATGATAGGCCCACT